>NC_065416.1:7152500-7777500 GCF_024362695.1 Pectinophora gossypiella | reverse complement strand
AACTGTATTCATAATCTCATAAATGCAGTAGTTATTGCAAGTATATTAATATATCAAAGAAACGTTTTGTTAGCTTCTAGTTGATAGGCAGTTTCCGCAGTGAAATTACAATATTTACAATACAATTAAAGATTGTTTCTGTTTATTCATTCGGTTACATTTAAATTAATTATTGAAAGACATACACGTATCGTATCATCATGATGAAACAAACATCAATGCAAATCATCGAACAAAATTTTGCAGACGGTAACTTTCCGTTGACTCGATGATATTGCCAACCGAATCAAGGACTTATTCGTGTGTGTTCAACGTTCAATTAATTGGCTCACATCCGAAGTCATACTCGTACAACTTACTGAATAAATTCTCATTCATTTTGTTTATTAAGGGATTATTACACTGCACGATTACTCGGGACGATTCCAAGGTATAGCGCTCTGTACCACCCTACCGCCGCACCGCACCGCTGTGTAATAAGAAGAGAAAAAGGGATCCGACCAGGGACTCCCATGTGCGTTGGGCCCGAGAAATCCTGTAGTGTAACAGTGGATTGCGAATTTAGGTACCTAACTATGTCTAAAGAATGCAATCCCTAGATTGGTTATCAGATACAAGTGCGCAATTGGGGATTCAATTTCGAAATGGTTTAACAGTCAACTAACCTCGGGATTGTACTCTCTTATTTACAAAGTACCTAACTGTTAACGATATTCATTTATGGTGAAATCAGTAACCTAATTCAAATTGTTATTTGATTCAAATGATGAATCAACGTCACTTGTAAAAAGGTGTAGTGATACATATACTTTTTGAGACAATGACATCTTACCTGCCGACTGGAATAGCGAAGTAGAAGAAGGCGAGCATTTTAGAGCGCACGTTGCCGACGAACAAGTCACTGATGATGGTAGGAGCGATGGTGGAATAAGACGCCTCACCGATGCCCACTAAGCCGCGGAAAAACGTGAAGAGACCAAAATGCTATAAAAAAGATAAAAAGAAAATAAAAAATAGTATTTATTTTCTTCCACATAATCATCTAGCGTAATAAAGCGGCAGACTGGTTCCAAAGCCAGGATTAGCCTGTGTTATCCATATAGGTACTCAGGTCTCGTAAGAAGCTTCAGAACCGCTGATCACCATTCGATATTTGATGTTTCAAATATACTAAAGTTATGTTATCTTACAATATCTTTTACTTACTATTTTATGCCTAGACTCAGATGTTTAGTACCCCGTGCAATAGGCAAAACCAAACCAAGTTGTTATGAGCATAGGTCGGTGGCAATATTTCCTAAACTTAATGGTAGTCCGTAATGGTGTTGATATTACCGTTCCACTTTCTTTTCAGGTTTTTTGCCTATTGCACGAGGGTACAAAATATTTCAATCTGAGCGTCAAATATTATGTATTGTAACTTGGTATATTTGAAACATCAAATATCGATTGTCTGTTGTAGTGAAACATTTGAACGGCGTGAGAAAGGGAACTATGTACTCAATAACTCCGTCATAAATGTAAAAAATAATAATAAGTAGGTTATAAATATGTGCGTGTATGCGGGATTAGAAATCACCCTACATTTTTATTGGAATCAAGTGAAGAGTATAATAATGGTGCATAACATATCCTCAAATAGTATAAACTTACAGCAATGTAGGAGCCGAAGAATGTCGTGAGACTCCATAGAGCGACTCCGAAAGCCATGATGTATCGCCTAGAGTAGCGGTCGCCGAGGTAGCCGAATATAGGTGCGAACACCATATACGCAACCACAAAGACAGTCTGTAGTAGACCAGCGTAGTCATCGCCGATACCGAATTCTGCTTTGACATCACCTAAGACTCCTGTAACAAGAGAAAGAAACCATAAATTAATATTAATAATTCTACAAACAAAGTTGTCTATTCATCAGTAAGAGCATTCTGTTAGAGGACTAATTGAATGTATCCCTGTTTACTTCACACATTTTCTTTTAATTACATAATAAATAAATATTCAGTAGTTGACATTGCAAAAATGCAAAATACATAATACTAGAAACGAACTAACTATGTACGTATATTGTAAAAAAACAGTGATTAAGACGACTCTACTGTAAAGAAACCAAGCAGTGTAGGATATTTTTAGCCGCAAAATAATAAATTCATTTGTCCAACTGTCTAATAATACCAGATAACGGAACCGCCTACGACAGACGGGTAAATGACATCAGGTCACATTTACTTGAGGCAAATCGTAGTAGAAGAGCAAAGGAGAGCAAAGAAATTAAGGAAAGTCATACGTTCTTTTGAGACCATGAACAAAAGACCATAGTATACGATAATTGCTTCAACTTTAACAAGCGGAAACTCAGCGATTTAGCAAAATGACCAACGCAAATTAGACAAGGACTGGTACACGACTATGCATGATATTAACCTATTAACTATTGTCAGTAACAAACAAGGACGTATCGTACGTAGCTCATGTGCAAGCTTTACTTCAAGCACGTTCCAATTGGAATATTTCTGAAATATTGTTTTCTTTTCTATAAATAACATTGATGATGCAAGACTTTTAATAGGCTTTTTAGCATCTGATCTAAAAGTTGCATGAGCATAAATTTAAAACCGCGTGGTGTGGAGCCTGTTAGTTTAAATGTGCAAAAATTGACCTTGAAAAGGTGATTGGCCGTATTCGACACTGCAAGAACTCGTTCTGTAGCTTGCTTTTTGCAACATTCTAACATAAGTTTCAAATTCGAGTTTACTAGTTTCTCATATTTTAGAAAGATGGGTGACATAAACCTGTCTACAAGCATTTTATGTTGTTGACATAAAAATTAAAGGAAGGGTGCGGTTCGCACTCCGCTCTTGTCCGATAAACTATGCACACACTTTTAGCATCGCAATCGATATCCCATCGACTTCATTCGAGAACAGTAAAGTTGAACCAATAATAGAAATAAAAAACAGACTGACGCCAAGCAACTTTTCCAAGCAAATATTGAATGAATCTGGTGTCTATTGAACTGATAGACGAATTCAATGCGTAAATGTTTTCTATAACTGTAGTTTTTAAAGTATCTACAAATCTACACGAACAAGTTTGTACAACTTGGACTGTAGTCCACCCAACTCAATGCACGATTTATGCTAATTTGTGCATAAGTGCGTCACCTTCAAGATGATACCTACAACGATCGCGACATACGAGTTACTTTGACTAACTGTGTTCTGTCTCAGTTTAGTTAACCGTTCATCTTTCACCTCATTAAACGTTAACTAGTGTTGTTAGGATGAAACACATCAGCGGAAATAGTCTATACTTAGCTGACAAACTTCGCAAACTTTTGTTTGTCGCTGTTTGCTACATAAACGTAGCAATATTTTTAGGCACCAGAGAAATAATCCACAAAATTCATTCCCTGTATCGTAGCAGCATATCATTTTGACACCTCAATAAATCATATCTTTTATTACTCGGTCCCCATTGTTTGCCGCAGTTATTTGTTGAAGCCCCAGCTTGCACCGTCTACGTTCGCTTGAAGTGCTTTTATATGTTTTTTTCTCATCGTCTGGCTTGTCTGAATGAACCTATTTTGTATCAAGATTTCAAACGGCGCAGTCTCGTTTATATAACCGTTCATTGCATAACGTTTCCAGTTGTGTAAAAGGAAACTTACCGGATAAATTAAAATTATGTTCATAGCTACAAAAAATACCTAATATGTTATCAATTTGTATTGTCGGTTGGTGCTAACTATTGAAATTGAATAATGGTATTTCCAATTGACCTTAACAAGGAAAAGTTTTACTATTCATCCAAGATTTAATTATAATAGAAAAAATAATTCCTATGGAAATCCCAACCCAATCAATTAGCTACAGGGCCGATATAGCGAGATGTGAGCATGTGGTGGACGCAGGTTGTGGTACATTCACGGTCAGTTCACGGTCGAACTAACGATAGGCGCGATAAGTTTAACCCTCACCTTTTACCTACTATTATCAAGCTGTAATTAAATGAACACAATGCAATTCTATCATAAAAGTTTCTTTATATTATCATTCCTATTATTATAATAGCAAAATGGATTAAGTAGCTACCAAATAGTATAGCTAAAAAACTACTGAAAGTATACGCGGCACACATTAATATAGCTTAAAATAAGTACGGTGAAAGTAAATCTGCGAAACGAAAGAACTGCCCATTCCACCTGCCGCCGGTAACGTTTACGAAGTTAACATGTCATCAGAAAGTATTAATATTAAAGGCCGCGTTGAAATCACTCTTACACAAGATGAACTTTAACCGCAAGTACTTATTAAAGACGTGGTTCGAGAAAATAATTTTCTAGAACGTCAATCACCTAACGACCCTGACAGTTCCCAAACCGTCACATACCTACCTACTTTGAAATTTAAGAAGCTTCAAGATATTTTTAGCTTTTATTATATCTTTAGAGAAAGCCATAAAAAGAGATGCATCTTAAATATTTTGAGTGTGATTAAATCTCAGACCTTTCAAATGTTTTGATTGTCGTATTCAGCAAATTTGAAGAATGCTTAAAATACACTTCCGCTATAACAGTAAACATGGAATCACCTTTTACTGACGCAGCATCTCCATTAGTCATCATTCATCAAGTTGTTTATGATCAGGATTAGCAATCGCTTCATCATCAAAAAGTGATATGGTGACCTTCAAAATCGTGGGCGTAGAGTCGCGTGGCGTGATCAGTAGCTACGTCATCGTGAGTTTGGCATAAACGTGCATCGTGGCGGCAGCACCAGCGCGCGCCGCTAGGTCGGCCGGCCCATCACGCCACAATCCTCCACCAATCGCAAGCGAGCGTCACCGGCGCGAAAACATTTTACAGCAACGCGTGACGGAGGCAACATGCGGTGCTTTCGGTCAAATGACGAAACTCATGGTTATTTATGTTTGCTGTTACCGACCTACGTAGCCTTGTGAATATAATCAAAACATGTCGTACTTAGTACAGAAACTCTTATCTGAAAATGGTTTACAAAACACTTATTGCTTTTATCAAGCGCATTTTAATTTTAAAGTATATTAGCAGAACATGAGAATCATGGAGGCTGTCAGAGACAAGGCATTACAAGGGATTAATTACGAAACGGGGCTTATGTAAGGTGAGCATAAAGCTGGATGGATGCGGGGGGTTGCGCGTGTCAATCAAAGCGCATAATGAGATTTCCACGACAGCAATGTAATCGCCGGTGGAAAATGGGATCAAATCCACGTTTCATTTCCGCCAAATGGGGCCCTGTTCTGTGAATGACGTGTCACCCTGGGGGTCTAATAACGATCACAGCAAACATCGAAACTGTTTTGTGCTTTGAGCAGAGGGGATATTTTTTCAGCAATATACATTATCTGACGAGTCTTTATCTGCAAATACACACAACTGAATACAGCTGATTGCACAGTCTGAGTTTTGGAACCTAACCAAGAATGAAAGCGCCACTCTACCGGTCAATACCACTAAGACTAATTAGAAACTTCGAAGACAAGAAATTACAAATATTAAAATCGTGTTGAGCTGCAAACAATTAGCCACAACGAAAGTATCCTTGTTATTCATGGCATACAAATCAAACAGTGTGAAATAATGAAATTTTCTCACGGAACATCGTACAATGACTTTAATTACTAATCACTTGCATAATTGAAAGAGAAATTTCTACGAAATCGAAACTATATCCAGAAAGGAATTATAGACAGATGTAATTATAAGTAATATAAAGGTAGATTATAAACAAATAAAAGCATGTATTGAAACACGTGAATTGATACCGCTATCGTAATCACATCGTACGACCGAAAATTTTCTGTAGATAAATCAATAAAACGTTTATCTCAGACGTTAGTAAGCATGCGGTTGTTCTGGTTGTTCATAGAGTGACGCAACTTGACGCAAGTGAATCAGCCAGTACTCTGTATATTATATTAATAGTTGGTAATACAGAGCCAGTGCCAGATTGTCTGGCAACGTTAAGTAGAGTAGGATAAGTGTACCTTGACGACAAAATAATGTCAACACAGGTTTACGTAACCTTTTATCTTTTGCTAATTTTGTATTTGTATAGACCGTTTTTCTTTATCAGAACAAAAGAAATATTTCCTTTGCATGGCGTAAAAACAACACTGCGATACGGTAGACAGAAAGTAGATAAGGTCCCTACCTTAACTAATGATCAAATTAAAACCAGAACTCTATCGGAGTATTTTCAAAATATGTAGCTGTACAAACCAATGTTTCGGAAGGCAAACGAAAGTTGCTGTAAGTATTGTTTGAACTACTTACACTTTTTCGAACAAAATGAGCGGATATTATAGCTAAAAGCCGCTATATGAGTATTAGTGAAAAGTAGCACACTCAAAATGCAAAAGAAAGTTTTTGGCTACCAGCAACAGGGCTTTGCATTATGACTGATTACACGAAAAATATAATAAACGGCTTTAAGTGCAGTGGGCACTTCAACAAATGTGCTCAGATAACATTCTTACAAAATGTAACCAAAGAAAGCTTTAACAAAACGAGTTATATTATAGTTTAGATAAAAGACATACTTGTGGTGGAATTTGAGACTTGATATTATTGTGAAACGAACAGCACTGTTTAAACAATCTATTGTTTTCATTCTTTGTAAATTTCGTATTAAACTAATACAAAGGAATTTTGAAAGCACTGTAATGCAAATGCAACTATGTATTAGTAGTTAGTGCATGTTTATGTATACCTACAACTACAATAGTTATTGTGCAAGGCGACGCAATTTTGTACCGATACCAGGAACGCTGGGTAACTCTACCCGCGAGTTCGGATCCACTTTCTCGAATACTACTCCGCAATGTTTCTCTGGGAATTACTTTCCATTAAGTAATCATTTCACGTATTCATTCATTACCTACGATAAGCAATAAAAAAGAAAGAAATCAAAAGCATAATTTTATATCGTGCGTCAATTTTTACGGATTCTCGTGACAAATATTATGTACACGCAAATGTTCATAACGTCAGCATATGCAAATATTGTTAACAAGTGAAACTTATGGTTTACCTAACAGTTCATGTTAAAAGAATTCGCTTTTTTATTATTATTCTTAACACGTAGCAAACAATTATAAAACATCATTACAAATACATAAGCCGGTACTCTACCTTGAAGAGAGTTACTGAATAAGTAAAAAAATTCAAAGAGACATTGACGTATTCGAATACTAATTAACTTTCGATGAAGGAAATTAATGTTTGTTGGTATAGGTTTCATCAACGCGTGGCGTACCTCTTCTTTGACGCAAGCATCACCATAATAGATGATAATTGATTTATAGGCAACAGTAATTAAAGCTAAAAGGTTTTCACGCCCACATCCCATGTTAAAGGGCTATATTACATTCGACGCTATCAATTTACGCCTATTAGATCGCTATAAATACTACATCAAAAGAGACGACGAATATAATAAGAATTTACCATAATATGGACAAGCCTACTGCATCTTCGATTGCATCGGCGCATTCACCACTTTCCGTCGAATGGTAGGCAAACATTATTTCGAAAATATTGTGAAGTATACACGACGGTTGTTTTCTATACAAGTATTCTTGATATCAATGTTAATTTGAATGAAGCAGGTGTATAAGCGGCGCGTCCGTCTGCAGTTTGCAGATACCGATCTTTGTTCAGAGAACATTAATGCAATGTGCATGTTTCGCCTTCTGTTCATATGCAATTAACGAACACAATATGCACCGAGTCTGACCGGTGTTGGCAAGTAATTAACAAAAACCAGGTACCTCTATTGCCTACAAAGTATCATTATTTGGCTTACAAAAACGGTCATAAAACATTTCTGTATAAAAAAGCCCATAAAGAATCATCAGAATAAAATAAAAGGTTATCTTTAGATGCCTCTAAGTTTTATTTTATGTCCCTTTAAAAATGCTTCCGGAGTTTAATATATCGACGTCAAAGGACTTTCCATTTCGGGTTGAGAATTAACGCTAGTTGTATATCAATACATTACGGCTTTAGCTTAACTATTCGATTATAGAATAGTAATATTACAATGAAAGCCAATATATCACCAATTCCAAGTAATCGTTACATTTTATGTATCATTTACGATTACATACTTATCTTTGATTTTCAATATACGATCTTCTCTGAATACGATATTATAAAACTGCTATAGATAAAAGTTATATCTATATAGTTTTATTTAGTCAGTGCTATGTGTAAACGTACAAGTTTTAAAAGCCCCTAGAAGGGTGAAATCATGAGTAATAATTATACAATAATCTTACTATTATGGAATATTAAACATTTGGCGTCGTCTGGTCGAGGGTTTATCAATGTTAAGGCGCCGTCTGGCTGCAAAAAAGCACTTCGCATAGAGGGTAGCGCCCCAAGCCCCTATGCCGACCTTTATGGGAACCATCGAGTGGCTAGCAATATTTCCCACACAGCCAGTGTAGCGAAATAGCCCTTTGTTGCTCGTAATATTATACTTTTTTCTAGTTTAGTGTATACAATTATATTAATACACTATTTACCTTACTCTCTCTCTCTCTCGTCGTGTACCTTACTGGCAGCTTTAAATTCTGGTAGCTTTACATTTTTGCCGTAAGTGTGAATGCCCCGAATTATGAAAAGTCTATATTTGAATTGGATCCCCGAGACCCTTGTTTACCTTCTACGACAAATGAAAGACCTTTACGCTGTCATCATCACCCTCTTTATTTACAGAGACTCCCTCAGTATATGGAATTCGATTGAAAGACGTGGCGCGATTATTCGAAAATAATAGGCATGAAATTAGACTATCGAAAGACATGAACGCCTTGGACATTGTCTTGTTATTGTTACTCGTGGTACCAGCGCCAGATAAATCTGTAGATATTATATATTCCTCGGAAATATCATTAAATTACCTTATATTTATTCAAGTGCTCAAATATAACGTTGTTTAAGCTGTCGACGTTAAATATCAAAGTACACTAGATATCGCTTGTATATGTACTACCTGTGTACTTATTTAACTTTGCTTTCCATTACTGGAGGCGTCGAGATAGAATCTCGAACCGTTGTTAATAGTTCGTTGTAAGCTAAGTACTAAAGCAAAGGCGGTTTAAGCTCTGCCTATACCTATTTATCCTCAAGCAGCAGTACCTATTTCCTGTTAATTATTACCGTATTCGCGCTTGGAATAAAGTTTAGTATCTTCAAAAAGGAGTTAATATTTCGAACGATTTTTAAAGATAGATGTTTTTTACCTATCTAGAATGTTCTTGCCTAAATAAAGATGCATGTAAAAAACAAAACGTAACAGCTTTAGTATTCGTAATTGGATTTAATCCAGCGAACATGCACGCGATGCGGATCTAGATTAAAATCTCAAAGCAGAACACACATGCACTATCTCCAGCTAACATGCGGTTGCTTTATTTTGATAGTCATCGGTTAAAACGAGGCTTTGTACGAGACTGTAAGAAAGTACCTATAGACTGCACAAAGTAATATGGCGTGCGTGATGTCTAGAACCCCGCTTTAGTTTTGTTTTCTGACCGTTTGTCGACTCACTTGACTGAACATTGTCCGGACACAGCATTAGTCATGTCTTTGTATCTTATAAAAAATATAGTCTAGATAAAGACGTACTGATTCATGGTTTTAAATTAAAAATCATAGTACGAGTAGACAAGTTAATATAGTAATAAAAGTAACCACTGTCTGTATGGCTGTGTTCCATTTCCATTTAAGAAATGGAAATACTATCACTAGTAGAAGAGACCGCTCATCGAAAGAAGTCCCGCGGCCACAGCGCTAGTGTCGCAGTATCTACATAGACTTATTATGACTTCTCAAATTGTTCTATCAAAATCCACGGGATTTCTTTCGCGGCGCGTACTCTTTTCATAGCTATTTGAGTTACTTAAGTGTGTAGGTATGTTTGTTTACAACTAATAATATGTAAGAAGTATCATATCAGTAGGAGGGCATGGGTGGAGTCGACACACCGTATCTTTTTTTAGATATCGTCGAAGCAACTGATTAGAAAGTAATTTAACTAAACGGCCCAATTTTTAAATGTCTGCTGGTATTTTAGGAAAATTCATATTAAATATTGAGTGTTAAACGAAATCGTGTTTCACTTTCGAAGACCAAGATATATTCTGAATGCTTCGCCAAAGAGAACTTTATGAATTGGCTCTTGAGAAAAGCGGTTTGAATTTCTAAGTGCTGATGAAGTTTCTATATTTGTAACTGCAAACAAACCAGCAGTTCAGCCACAAGACTGCCAATACGCCATCATAAAGATGGATTATTCACAAGTTTACATTGTAAAACAAGGTACGCATATGCAATACAAGATTTTCCCGCTAGCTAAACATGCGCTGTTATAAGTCATTGGCGACTAGAAAATGGGGAAAGCATTTCTCACAGCATTGCGGTGTTCTACACTTGATTGTAGGTCAACAACGTGCATCAACCTTCTGAACAACGCGGCCGCTTGTACAACATGCGCTTTAATTTGCTGGTGAAATGTTTGGCGCTAGTACTAGAACGCAAAGGTATACTGCCGCAATGAAGTTCCTGAGACAAGACAATTCTACACAACGTGAAAGGTGAACTCCCTGTGATTGTAAGGCACTTAGCGACAATTCGCAGAAACGCGAAGGCAATGTCGTTCTGAACAAATCGGCGGCTTATAAAAATCCGAAATGGTGACCGTAGAGTAAATGCGTTAGGTAAACTCGTAAATAGCAGCAGTATTTTGGTGATCGCCTCAAAAGTTACATTTTTGGAACAGAGTATATTTTAGAAAATATTTCAACGTCGCTTGGTTTTGGTAATCTTGTCGATGCAGTATTTTGTTGTCAGTGTATACTCTGATAAATGCGAAAAATAAAGTTTCATTCTGTGGAGGATTCCCAACCACTCAAACTGATAGCAAAAATATTATCAGTTCACCCGTGATATCTGCTAGTTGCTTACCCACTTGACAAGCTGGTAATCTGTGGCAAGTGTTGCAACGAAGGGGATATAGTCCATGATTAAAACCATGTTTGCTATTAATTCCTACATCTACTTCAACAATTTTCGGGTATATAACTGGTGCTTCACTTTATGCCTTCTTAATTGCAATTAATGAAACAGTTATGTAAGTATCGCAAAACAAAATATTGCTTGCGTAGAAAATAAATGCAGTCCACAAAGGCATGTTGGCTCTGAAGCGTAACCTTTTCAATACGCATTACGTTATAAAAACCGTTTAACCGCATTATGTTACTTTCCGCAGCACGAGTAAGGTTACGTTACGTTTGATTGCTTCTCCCATTGCAAAAGATTAATGTCAAATGTTCGCACGTGGAGGTATTTTATTGCAACCATTTCTCTTTTCAAGAATTCTTGAGCGAATACGCGGCGAATACTCTTCATATTTCAGCGGGTTACTTTCGTGGACGATTAAATATCTCTGAGGCGGAACTAATTGGGCTGAAGTGCAGTCTCGATGGGCGCTCTTGATGCGGTAGAGTCTGGCCGTACTTAGACAGCCAGCTGCATTGAATCAAAGACCGCTTGTTCCAATTGGAACAACTTGACCAACTTGCTTTCATTATTGTTTTAAAAGTAACTGTGGAAGTACAAACTATGCCGTCCAGTTTTTACCTGACTGCTGCGAAGCAAAAAGGAGGGTTATTGTGGCAGAGTAGGTAACGCGAAATTATTGAAATACTATAGACGCATGTAGAATGAATAAACAAACCATTTTACTTGGAAATAGATATTTTAATCTCGAGAATGTCCCATATTTAAAAAAGTTCATTGTCAAACCACTTTCTTCATTAAGCTAGAGATAAGCAGAAGTACTGATAACTATGTAAATGTTAAGTATTAGGGAAACCAGACCACCCACAAATAAAACCTACGAATTATTTGTAGATCCAAAGCCCTTTAATAAATATAACATAATATCTGTCTACTAGATTTTCTGCGAACTATTTTTCAAGTGCATTACATGAAAACAATTCAGACACACCTGTCATAAAGGGAACCATTTCCCATAGCAGTAAAGCGGTTTAAATATAATCCTGCGCACAGAGTGGGCTTCGTAAGCCCATAAATTTATCACTGATCCTTTTTGATCCTCCAACCACATGAGGCACGGAGGCGGGCACGCTCGCGCGCCGACGATTAATAATTAAGGTTAAAACCACATTAAAAAGGATCATTTTTAAGTTCCTCTTATAAGTATCCCACAAAAAAATCCTGTGTTTTGTCTTTTGTATTTTTTATGAACCTTAAACTATGTTCTTGGTGTAAATGTCTTATTATTACTACAAATGGAATGGCACAACTTTACTGTTTCCAGCGAAATTTGTTCTTAGATATCCCATCGCGGCACCAACTCTAAGCTTTTATGACTTCACGTAAGTGACTATTTAGCTGCAACCTATAAAATACTCGTAAAGTTCCTTCATTGTTAGGCGCGAGCTAGTTTACTTGTTCTTCTTAGATAATCAAAGAAATGTCTCTTGCGTTTCTTGAAAGAAACTACTTAAATTACAAAGTTCTATGATCGACCGACCGACCTATGACGGATAAAATGTACAAATAAGCAGAAGCATGAAACCCAATGGGTCGAATAAAAATATTAGTCACCGAAAGCTTCATCCCCACGTTTAGATCGAACCCCTCGCTGGGCGCAGCGTAAGCTTTTCCATATTTTATTCATTAAACGATGTGCACACAGCCGAGCCCCATAATAACTTATAACAAAATGGGGACACGCCAACCCTTTTTATTACACCATGTTACATTATACGCAGCATGTAACTGAACACTATCTTCTATTGGTAATGATGATCACAGTATCCTACCACATTTAGTTATTTTTTACTTGTATAAAAAGTTTCTACAAGAAGCGGCAGATACTGCAGATAACATTTTAAATGAAAACAATAGTAATTTACATTATTTCCTTACTTTATAATGAACGAAGACACTGAACCGCTTGCAATAAACCTTGATCTATTGGACACTAGCATTGTACGTTTACTAGCAACCCATTTACAATAATTACCATGTAATCACAGGTTACTGAGATTTCAAATAAATGAAACTTCATTATTATTAAGTCATCTCATCACCAACAGAAAATCGAGGATACGAATTATATTTTAGGTAATTACGTCCCTTGTTATAATGGAAGGTCTCAGAAACTACGAAATAACTTTGCTACGTCACATGACAAGGCAATTTGATGTAGGAAAGTTATTTAAATTAGTTGAACGTTCATAAATTGAAGCTCATTCCAACCAAATATGTATTCTGAACCATCTGACAGTCATTTTTTATCAACACAGCAGATGCTTAAAATGTTTACACTCAAGGGTTATCGATGACTTGTAGTTTTTTGGAACGAATCATCTGACAAACAATGACGACCAATGACCAACATTGACGAAACAATGTCAAATTTACAACAAACGGTCTAGTAGGTATAATTGACAATTACCGACGTGTTAATTGCGACGACAAACTACGAAAATGACGTCATCTTTTGAGTGAATCACTACTAAAATATGCTGTGTCTAAATAAAATTAGAACACTTGTAAAGTAAGTATGATATATGTAGTGTATGTACGAGAAATGTTCAACTAATCACTTCTCTAGGTACATTTTCTCATATGAATAGCAGATTTTATTATAGTTGTTTCGCTGACAGCTTAATTATCACGATTGCGTGCCGATAATGGAAACTTATATGCGGTACAATGCAAGTCAAATGACTTCAATATCAAGATATTACAAATCTTGTAACGCTACTGACCATCACAACTACTTAATGTACGTGTAGGCATTACCTACTACACCATACATTGTGGTAATATGAATATCTTCGTAGACATAACAATGAATGAGAAGTACCTACAATGTGTATTGTGTATGGCTACGTATCCATAACAAGTCATTCTTAAGTCGTAAAAACTTCAACGGTATCAATATTAAATCTAACAAAATAATGCATGGTCCTCCTTTATTGTACTCAGCTGCAGTTGGCAAATTGGTCCTTTGATTGCTTTAGATTTTAATCAAGATAACGGCGGGGGTAGGGCAGGTTATTGCGGTGGCGACTTGTTGATCGACCCCCGGGGAAATCAACCCTCTGTATCATCCCGCAAAACATCCCGCCTCAAGTGGTTGCATCCCCACTTAGTCACATCATAGAAACCCGCAACCCCTATCTCTCCTTTTTTGATAAAAAATAAAGTGTTTTTTCTAGCCGGGAAGACATAGTATTAAAGTGCTTTATGTACCGTCAGAACGTCAGCTAAACATATATTTGTTTACAGAGTATTTTTTTCATCCGATGTACCTATGCGTCCAAAGGTTGTCATAAGACATATACCAGCACATTATCTAGCATAGCATAACTGGTGGCGATTGTTTCGCACGAATACGCACGTCAGCACCGTGAGTACTCAGCATAACTAAATTCCTAATGGAAACTTTCACTGCGGCCGCTCCATTCTCTAATCACATAAGTGTCAAAGTAGTTCTTTTATACTAATTTAACTGTTAAGTTAAATAACTAATACCATTCCGTCCCCGCTCTAATTCCATGAATAGTTCACATAAATACCTTTTACATATTTAAAGGGCCACATTGTATTCAATGAAGAATGAACAGCCCACGCGCGTGAGTAGACATTGGAGATTAGTTCTCTGATTACGTGACATCGACCCTTCCTGGGTGTTCAGCTTTCATTAATGGTTTACTGACGCGTGATATTATCAGTACCATAACAAACTATACCTAGCTATGGCACTGTACTGTACATTGAGATACAAATGCTAGAGGGTCCGAGTTCCGACGGTATAACTTGGTCGGTATATCGAAAGCCATTTCAATTACATGTTACGGCTCTCGGACCGTCCGGTAATGGCACCTTACAATCCCATTAACGCGACGCGCCCATGGACATTTCAACCTATGTCTCCGCGCGCCGTCACGTGTGCGACAATGGCTGGGGGACACGAACCACCCACAAACATTCCATGCTTTATGTACCCAAAGGTCCTGCCCGCCGAAAGTCAACGACTTCTGGGCGACGAGAGTTATAACAAGAAAGGCAAATAGAGGATCCGACAAACATTTCGTAACCAGCTTCCTTAGATAGATAGGTATGTACAGTTTGCATCCTGAGATAAAGGAGAACTTAGTAGGTAATCTGACATAATCCTGAGGTAACAGGTATGAGTAAGCTACGACACAGGGATTAAAGTATTAAAATCGTGAGTAATTTTTTAAATGAATTTAATAAAAACTACGCATTCTTACGTAACTTTGAGCTGTTGATAAAGAACAAGAGGATAATAAAAGTCATAACCTCTACAGGAACAATGATAGTCTGTTCGCCTGAGTAATTATATCGGCTTTATCGCTTTCAATAACGGCTTCTGTGGTCCGGTGGTTGAGCGTTGGCTTCACGATCCCGAGGCCCCGGGTTCGAATCCCGATGGGGACCTATCACAATCCCTAGTTTGGTTAGGACATTACAGGCTGATCACCTGATTGTCCGAAAGTAAGATGATCCGTGCTTCGGAAGGCACGTTAAGCCGTTGGTCCCGGTTACTACTTACTGATATAAGTGAGTAATCGTTACATGAGGCATGTCAGGGGCCTTTGGCGGTTCAGTAACCCCGACACCAGGGTTGATGAGGTTGGTACTCCACCTCACTACCCATACGATAGAAGACGATAAAAAGAAGATCGCTTTCAATGGTATAATCGATGTTCTTACGTTGCGAGGGTGCTCGGCGCGACTGCATATAAATCTCTTGGATAACCGGGTGGGGACATTATTGTGATAAGACGTAAGGTGAAACATTATTTTTGGTTAAATACCGACGTTCGATGACGCAGCCCTATGCAATTAGACAAGTAATAAAAGCCACAATAGGGGGACTTCATTATACAGTAAAATGATGGTGGGAGTAAAGGTTAACGAAAGGATGTATTGTGGGACCGTTACCAATAATGACGTTGAATGATAGGTTAATAATGAACTTGTTGAGTAAGCTTTGAATACCGAACTTAGTATTAGTGCTATGTATTATTTTAAGAGATAGAATGATGAATGGGCTCGTTGCATCTTTAAAACGGAAATAGAAACGCATGTCTCTATACCTACCTATCCTTACGTGTTAATAACCACGACAATCATAAATACACCTTCTTCTCAAAGCTACCTAGTACGAATACAATTTTGGTCATAGTATGAAACTATCGTAACATAGTATCACGGCCATTTCCCCGAAAGGATAGGCAGATATGTATAGTATAGGTACCTACCTATACTATACATACCTATACACCCACTATAAATTAAACGACTCTGAAACCATAATTGATAAAAAGACATCTGATGGATAAAATGCACCTATAGTTATGGTAATTAAAAGAAGATTAATCATTTACGTACCATAAATAAATAAATTTAACATGTCATATCTATTAGACATGTTAAAAAAAAAGACGAAAAAGATACAAAAAAAGAGACGAGATGTTAGCTTGCGAGTTATTACTCGCGCTGTTCATATAAAAGGTAATAAAATGTTGGGGTTTCTCTACAAAAGTCCTAGCTGGAGTATTTTGATGGGGTTTGTACTAAAATGTTTGCCCTCACGCAGTGGGGAGCAAAGACCCGCGGCACGCCCGGGTATGGCGTGATCAAACAGACGAAAAATCAGTGACATTATCAGTGACAGAACAACAAGCATGACAATAAAAGTGGATTGAGAAAAAAGTTATTGATGTTGTAAAAAGTAATAAGTGTAGGTACATATAATAGGTAATAAATTATGTATTTTTATTTTTTAGTGCCAAAAGTAACAATTTTAAATGTTTCAAATGTCTTAAAGAAAATAATTAATATTGAAAAAATATCAATAACACAAAAATGTGTGTTTATCATAGGGAGGTATTTGATTGTTAAAAGGTGGAAAATTTGGAAGGATCATGTTCCAAAAGTATACCTTCTAAAATATTATAGGTATTCCCATAGAAATTGATTTGATAAAAACATCAGGAACAAAAGTGTTATTATATTAGGTAGGCAGGTTTATTAAGTGTCACTGATAATTTTGTTTATAAATAGAATGTTAATACTACCTATTATAATTTTAACAAGGTACAATAATAATATTTATAATAGGTACCCACTCAAACCATCCAAACTATATATAGCAATAGATTTGCTATTGGAATTAATATAATGTTAATGTTCATTTTATTGTGTTAGAATGTTTAGTATTGACAACAAATCATTACAAAGTATTCAGTAAATAAACTTTGCCTACAAGTTTTTATGCGAGTAGGTACTAACAAGGTTATCATTGAGAAGTCAGAACTGTCTGCCGTTAATGTGTCATAATAAACATGATACACATTAATTTGACCCCAGTACCGGGTTGCTATCATAATTCCATAAGAGGTAGGTGCTTATCTTAATTGTTATTAAAAACAAAAACACTTTTATATAATTACGGTCATAAGGCCCAAAGTCCTTTTAAAATCCAAACCCCATAGCTTAACTATTGAAGACCTGGAATTTAGGCTGGACAGGAGGTAAGTTAATTTTTGTATATTTTATTTAATACTTAACTATAGACTTAGTTATAATAGCAATAGTAAGCTACCCTCACTAGTAACTGTTTTGTGAAAACTTACCATAATTCCTTAACCTCTCATATGCCGAGATACCAGACACAATAGATTTTACATTGTGTCTGGTCGAGATCCGCGTTCCGGCGTTTAAGGGGTTAAAGAATTAAGATATTTCCAAATGAGGTTAGTTTATATTCAACTCAAAGAGCAGCTTCTGTTATGAAGCAAAAAATATAAATAAATCTTATTGGATTTTAATCATATCAAATAACCTATTATGATTTAGAAAATATTGAAGAATCAAAGAGAGAAATATAGATACGAAATCTTTACATGTATGTTTGCTTAATTAGTCATAGCACTTAATTAACCAAGTGTTTAATAGAAAGTTGTTGCTTACCGGCCAAGGTGAATCTGTCCATATAATTGATCAGGTTAACAAAACACAGGATTAAGACTGTCATGAATTCGAGGAATGCAACGTCTCTCAGGCTTCGAATCCTCCTCGCCTGCTTCTCCTGTAACAGCGCCGTCGCCGACTCATTATCACCATTGGTCACCAGCTGCTGATTCGAAGTGTTCGGCGTTATACCACTTTGGTCCATTGTGCCTACACTGCACTCACTGTTCCAATGCCAAAGGCCACTAGTACTACTACCAGCAAATATAATTTACCACTTCCAGATTAGGTAATCAAACGCCGAAAATTTTGAAAAGTTGAACGAAGTGTCACCGCCAGAAAATCAGGAACGAAACTCCTGAACAATTTTACGATTTACGGGTAAAATATAAACTGACAGTTATACTAAACTAAGAATAAATATATTTTAGAAAAAATGTATAAATTAATTGAAAATGCGTTAGGAACTATCACACATGATTCTACGACACACGTAAGAACTTGCCCACGTTCGTGACGTGAATATTTTTTGGTCCAAAATCTAGTTGGGTTGGTTTCATTCAAACGTGACATTCATAGACAATGACCATAGACGATATGACTTTTCTTTTATCCTCGTATTTGTAATATAAAACACACATTTCTTTATTACGCTTACAAATTGTTTATGCTATTTGACTATGGATTTTGAACGAATGAGTGAATGAAAAAGCTGATGAATGAATGAAACTAGCCAGACTGATTTGATCTCAAAACTCGAACTTGCTGCTTTGCTTTGCTCGAAAACGTCTCGAAAAGGAATATAATCTAACCCAAACCAAAATCCAGCTCTAATTTCACAAAATGAAAGCAATTCATTTCATTTTTTTATTATGTGTATGCAGTGGTTTAGCAAAGAAATATCAGGATGATGAAAAACCGTCTTGGGCGAAGAAAGACATCAGAGATTTTTCCGATGCTGATATGGAACGGTAAATAACAGTAACCTAATCCAAAAAACCTTCTAGAATGTTACTGAATGAGACTTCTCTCTTACAGACTATTTGACCAATGGGAAGAAGACGAGGAACCATTACCAGAAGACGAACTTCCTGAGCATCTTCGGAAACCGCCGGCCTTAGATCTCACACAGATGGACATGTCGAACCCTGAAGAGGTGATGAAAGCCACGAAAAAAGGTCAAACACTGATGATGTTTGTAACTGTTGCCAACAAGCCTTCACGAGCAAGAACAGAGGAGTTGACTAAAATATGGCAAACAAGCCTATGGAATAACCACATTCAGGCTGAAAGGTATAACTTAATTCACTAGTTATATTCTAAAATAAGTACCTATTTTTAAACATTGTTTTAATCCTCCTCAATGCTTTCACTTTTGTAGGTACCTAATAGATGATGATAGAGCAATATTCATGTTCAAAGACGGCTCACAAGCATGGACTGCTAAGGAGTACCTTTTAGAACAAGAAGAATTGAAGGATGTCCAGTTGGAAAGCCAAACATATCCAGGAACAAAGCCTGATGTTAGAAATATTGCAATAAGGGATGAATTATAAGATCTGCAAGAACCACCATTCCATTTTTTAGTCTCAATGAATTGTTTTTTTGAGACTATCAAGTCTTGTTTTTATATCATTTATAGCCATAAGAGAAATTATTTTTATTGGAAGGTTTTTTTTTAATAAATCACAAATTTTTAAAGTATTGGTTTTATTATACAAAATAACAATTTATGATAAGTGTTATCAGTAACTTTGACACCTTATTACTGGGCTTATTGCTTTTTAAGCAGCCAAGACAACACAGTTATTTGTAAACAAGGCAGGAGTGATCCAGTATATTATAAATCCATTTGGTTTTGATATTTGTACAATATCAAAGTTTTTAGAATGCATCAGTAGCACGGAAATGTTCTTCATCAATTGTAGAATAAATATGACCTTCTCCACACATCCACTCCAGAATATTACTGAAATAAAAATTATATTTTTAAAATTAATAACTGTTTTATCATTTGTAAAAACGTCCCAACTGCAGGAAGTTAAATGTTTTATTCAAAAGTATTAATTGCTAAAGCAAATGTCTGTTCTCACCTACCAAATCTAAAAAAATAAAGTTTATGCCAATAATAAATATGTGTGCACTTACTCAAATTCTACTTGTGACATACGGTCCTTCAGTGTTACATACATGTCTTGTTTGCTGATGCCCTGATCCTGTGTGGATGCTCGAATAAGGTTAAAAACCATCATTTGGCGAGGATTCAAACCATTCACAGAACCAGCATCACTCACACCAACCATAGAGTTAGCTGGTAAACTGGCACCATTTTGTGTGGGATTGTTATTCGCCACTTTTTCCTGTAACATTTTAATGATATTAGTTTAGTGATAAAATGTAAGATGAAATGATCAATTCTGTGATATGCTGTATAAATATAAAATAAAAAGCCTATATAAGGACTGCAGAGCACACACCTGAAACAAAAATTGAATGAAAAATCAATGAAAAGAATAAAAAGCAGATGGTTTACCTTTTTAGATTCAGCTTCCATTTTGACCCTATTATTAATGCACTGCAGATAATGAAATGTAATCGCATTCACATCTGTTATAGGCATAATCTTGAATGCCATAACAACTTTCTTCCCTTTATTAGTTTTGACATTGC
The DNA here is from genome assembly GCF_024362695.1 of Pectinophora gossypiella. Classification (NCBI taxonomy): domain Eukaryota; kingdom Metazoa; phylum Arthropoda; class Insecta; order Lepidoptera; family Gelechiidae; genus Pectinophora; species Pectinophora gossypiella. The sequence goes on along the minus strand of NC_065416.1, from coordinate 7,756,733 downwards.
CATAAACCTGTATGTAGTCATTTACTTGTACTTTTGGAGCTGATTTGTCCTAAAAATAAATATTTGGTACACAAAACAATATAGAGGAAGTCATTACAAATATTAGAAACAAAGAATGTCTTACATCTTCATCCATAGCATCTTGATCCAGCCACAACACAGCTCTCATTCTACCTGTAATATCCTGTATTGTGTAGGTGATTTTTGTACTTTGCATCCTTATATTTCTCACACGGGCTACTATTGACACTATTTGAATTTCAGTACCCCATATCTTCACACCATCGTCACCACAGTGGAGTGCCTGCCTTATAACAATCGGCGCAGTACGAGAAGCCCGGCGCCCCTGAAAATAAACAACAGTAATCAATCACTTTGTTAAAATGTATAATACATGGAAAGCTTCTACCTAGATAGAGAAAACATACAGTTTTTTGTTGCTGATTTGGTGTGGTTACATTTCCAAATTGACTCGGTGAATTGAAAAATCCTCCTCCAACTGCGGATTGATCTAAAAACAGAAAGCGGTTAGCGAATATTACCGAGATAAGGGTAATCCAGTAACGCTTTGTTAGTTCATATTAACTTACCGTTCCACATTTTTAAGCTTTTGTCCTGTAATTCAGAGCAATTTATTTAGATTTTTTGTTTTACACCGCAACGCCAAACACACAATATCAATTAGCAAGTCCGTACTAGTTTGACATTTAATTCGGCGGGAAAACGTCAAAAAATGCATTTAAAAATATTATGTTGGCAGTACTGCACACGACGATTTTAAAAGATCCAATGGGCAGCAGTCAGTCAGTCTGACAAAAACCCACCCAGTCACAGAATTTTATTAAGTTAATTGAACGCATCTTTAATAATGACAGCTGTTTGTTTATCTTGTCTATGATTTTTTTGAAGTTGTTTTGAAGCGAACAACGTTGAATACTTACCTAGATTGTTCCTTTTTGTTAACTATTTTGTAAATAAAATGGCTTGCAACACGTTTCATAAAGGAAAATACTATATTGCTTTCAAAAGAGGCTTCGAAGACTGCAAAAAAGATATTACCGTGACAATAGACAAACTTTTCGATGCCGATTGTTTGGTTAGTTGATGTTTACAAAACTTGTTGCTTATTATTTCAATAGTAATTTCTTGCAATATATTGGAATTTAAATTTCCAGAAGATATCTTTATCGGATGACAATGACCCCACATTTTTGTGTGTAGTGACGGTCACTCGTTGTGATTATGAAGATTTGAAGAAACAACAAGGTTTGCTAATAGACTTCGATAATTTTCCGTCTCAGCTGGTGAGACTACTACAACAATGTGCATCAAACAATATGTGAGTAATAATAACAATATCATCTTATTAACACACAAACTTAGTGTATATCATAAATTTTACTTTTTATTGTTGGCTTGATTAAGTTGATATAACAAAAAGCTCAGTGAGGCGTGGGTACTTAGTTCATCTTGTGATGGATGTACCTTACCCAATTGGATTCCCAGTAGTAGTGAAATAGTTGTGAGCCCATGTTATGGTATAAACTTTGTCAAACTTTAAAGAATAGAACATAACTCTGACTATATTCTTACAGGTTCCTTATAATGCAGCAAGCAAACCCAATACAATATTACTTTGAGATTATTGAACACAATGAGTTCAAGCGGCTTGTACACCTATCACTGAGGACAGGACCTGCATCAGATGCTGACATTAAACAACATATGGCTGATACCATTGATAACCTGAAAGTAAGAGCTGTATCCACTCGTAACTCACTTAACACTTATTAAAGATTATCTAAGGAATTTCTAATATTTCTAATCAATTCTTTTCTCACCTATTTAAACAGAAGACATTGGCTGCACTAAAAAGTACCTCATCAAGCTCGGAAGCCATGTTGAATGATAAATGCATTAATTTGGAGAGGAAGGTACATGACTTGACACATGCTCTTAGCAAAATGGAAGAAGATAAGCTTAGAAGAGAGTCTGAGTACCAGGAGTCTATAAAACATGAGAAGGATAGAATAGCACAAGTATGTACCTACTTGATGTTTTATTTCAACGTACTGTTGCCTGTAGATGTTCTATTATTAGACAAGCCTAGACTTAAAAAGAATAATCCCCACTGTTCCATTTCATTAGTGGGTCAAATATTTTTTCAGGAAAGAATACAGTGGCAAAAAAACATGGAAATGAACTCAAAAGTTCATTTGGCTACATCACAGGAAACCCTGAACAGGAAGGACAAACAGATTGATGAATTAAATACCCTTTGTAAGCAATTAAGAGAAAACATTGGGCTGTTAGAAAACCAATTAAGGTAATTATAATTCATATTTTCTTATATTTACACCTGTGTGTGCTAGTTTAATTCTGGGTAAAAATTGAGACAAAGTTTTTACCTAGATTGATACTAACATGTCCGTAGCAAGGTTTAGTTAACAAAAATCACTATAAGGTGATGTTATAACATTTGTATACAGATTGAACTTAATTTTGCTTGTTTTAGTGAGAAGTCACAACGTCTGAATCTGTTAGAAGCAGAGGTTCAAAAATCGCACATTGAAGTAGCTACACTTAAAGCCAAGAATGCATCCCTAGATAGAGAAGTTATGGACAAAGAAAAAATGTACAATCAACTAAATAATAGATGCTTACATTTGGAAAAGGTACATCCTATTGTTATATGTTTTAACTTTACTTACTTTTCCTGAAGGTATTTAATGATATATTTTGTTCTTTTTCAGACTATTAAAGACAATACTGACAGCATCAAAGACTTGAGTAATTCCCTGCATATCACTAAAAAGGAAAAGGTTTGCCCTTTTCTCACTATTCAGATTTTTAAAGCATCATATAACATAGCATCATGCTTGCATCGTGAAGTAGAGTTTACTTTTGTAGCAATAATTACTGTTTTTTTTTTACTAATAATAATTAAAAAGCGTTCAAGTTACTTTTCTTACTATTTTCAGAATAGCTTAGAAGAGAGGCTGGCTCTTAGTGAATCATTAGCGAAGAAGAGTAATGAAGCAGCACATTCTACATCAGAGCAGTTATTAAAAGCCAACCAAATAATATCCAAACAAAATTCTGACCTCATGGAAATGAAGGAGAAGGTTAATATTATTTTTTAAAGATTTATTTTGAAGCAAATGGAATTCTATAGTATCTGCTTAGCCTGGTGGGAAATAAGCATGAGTTTATGTACACTTCTCATCAAAAAAATCGAAACACTTCCGTTTTCATTGTTTCTGTCCGAATTTAACACAAAAAAGAATTCATACGATGAAAAAAAATACATAAATGTATAGCTGGCAGTTTGGCCATTACAGTAATAAGCGAAAATTCTAAATTCAAAATTAGAATTTCATTTCTTTATCTTATAAACGAAATGAATCACTGTTTTGAGACAAATGTGTGTTTAGGGTTGGAGTACATTTAGCGTTTAAAAACTAAAAATTGGCGCCTATCCTTAAACTTTTTGTTTTTTATTTCAATACTGTGACTTTGGGACGTCTGAAAAAAGGTTTTTTTTCTAAAACGTATGGATACTTCGCCCACAGAAGCCGCCCAAGTTGTGGCATTGCTGGATTCTGGCCTTAGTCAGCGTGTTGTGGCTGCAAGACTGCATCTAAGCCTGTCATCTGTTCATAGAGTCTATAAACGTTATCGGGAGACTGGTTTGTTCACGCGCCGTTCAGGATCTGGCAGGAATCGGGTCACTTCTGAGCGAGATGATCGATTTATTGTAACAACTTCTTTAAGAAATCGACGCCTTAACGCTTTTCAACTGCAGCAGCGGCTTCGTGTTGTACGAAGGGTGGCTGTAAGTGACTCTACAATTAGAAGAAGGTTGAAGGATCGTGGACTGGTACCGCATAAGCCAGCAAATGGGCCGAAATTAACTGCAGACCATCGAAGAGCGCGCCTTAACTTTGCACGTGAGCACCTAAATTGGTCATACCTACAGAACCGCCACCATAGCTGACCTTTTCTTCAATGCAGCATTGTGCATAGCGTTCTCCGTCTCTTCTGTAGACCTTGTTCCTTCCGTCGTTACCATACAGCATAATTTTACACTCATCAGAAAAGAGAACTTTGCTCCACTGTAGGTATGACCAATTTAGGTGCTCACGTGCAAAGTTAAGGCGCGCTCTTCGATGGTCTGCAATTAATTTCGGCCCATTTGCTGGCTTATGCGGTACCAGTCCACGATCCTTCAACCTTCTTCTAATTGTAGAGTCACTTACAGCCACCCTTCGTACAACACGAAGCCGCTGCTGCAGTTGAAAAGCGTTAAGGCGTCGATTTCTTAAAGAAGTTGTTACAATAAATCGATCATCTCGCTCAGAAGTGACCCGATTCCTGCCAGATCCTGAACGGCGCGTGAACAAACCAGTCTCCCGATAACGTTTATAGACTCTATGAACAGATGACAGGCTTAGATGCAGTCTTGCAGCCACAACACGCTGACTAAGGCCAGAATCCAGCAATGCCACAACTTGGGCGGCTTCTGTGGGCGAAGTATCCATACGTTTTAGAAAAAAAAACCTTTTTTCAGACGTCCCAAAGTCACAGTATTGAAATAAAAAACAAAAAGTTTAAGGATAGGCGCCAATTTTTAGTTTTTAAACGCTAAATGTACTCCAACCCTAAACACACATTTGTCTCAAAACAGTGATTCATTTCGTTTATAAGATAAACAAATGAAATTCTAATTTTGAATTTAGAATTTTCGCTTATTACTGTAATGGCCAAACTGCCAGCTATACATTTATGTATTTTTTTTCATCGTATGAATTCTTTTTTGTGTTAAATTCGGACAGAAACAATGAAAACGGAAGTGTTTCGATTTTTTTGATGAGAAGTGTATTTTGAAGAAAATTGATGTCGATTTTCTCAGCTTTGCATTTCCCAATACAAGTTAATGCAGTATTTTCTTTTTTATTGCTGAGCAAAAATGGTCTCACTTCAGTTTTCAGACATTTAGTTTCAATATTTTATTTCAGCTCATGTGCAGAACAGCAATTGCTTTAGAGCAAGAGAAGGTGATAGAACGCAATAGTAAAGAGATAGAAGACTTGAAATTGGAGATTTCTAGTGCAAAAGAAATTATGGACAAACTAAAGGATGATTTGCATAGTTTGAAAGATAAATGTGAGGCCACTGAACAAGCACTGAAGGATAGAGATGAGACCATCAAGAATAACAATATGGGTAAGATAATACAGGATTTAAAGCCTCTTATTACTCTGAGCAGCGCAATAGTCATACATATATGCATAACTTTTATTAACAGTGTTCAACTACCGCGTATGCTCGCGCTACCAAGCCGCCGAACGTACGTACGCACCTCTATAGCACCTCATATTGAAAAACATGATTATTTTTGTTTACAGTTATCCAATGGCTACATAAGAAAATGGAAAGCAGTTGTGCACCCAATGACATGCTTCAGAGTAGAAATAGTTCTGGCAACCCCTCGGCCACCAGCTCCACACCATACTTCCTGACCAGAAGTACTCAGAACTATACCAATACCTCTGAAGAATCAATTAACTTCTATGGAACGTAAGTGACTAAAGAATCTTACATTGTTTAGCCTGTGAGATCCCACTGATGGGCAAAGGTCTCCCCCATGTTTCAGCATCTGAACATTGTTTCAAACAGAAAGGTATTTACAGAATGAAAAATTTTAAAATAATATATTTCAGTTGCACAAATTTTGGTTTACAGATCTCACATAGAAGAAAGTCCTCAGCTTGAAATAAGAGACAAGAACAGCAAGGTTGGGTTAGATCCGAAGTACCTCCAACCAGCTTCTGAGTCAAATACAGCCAAGAGTAAAAGTAACTAATGTTATTTGCATATATAGAAATGTATCTATGATATCAAATAAACTTTGTCTGGCAGTGTATAATTAAACAATGCTGAATTACAGGTACTGGTAAAATAACATCAGCCGAAAATCTAAGTCAGAAGGGAAAAGAGAACAAAAACATTGAACTTCCTAAAGTTGACTACAGAGAGAAGAAATCTGGGCAAAGTTCTACTTATCGAGCGACACCAGTGTCTGCTTACTTCCCTTAACATAACCATAATGAATAAGTTACTTGTTCTGTGCAATAAATTGTAATGAATTCGCAATCTGATGTCTTTCCTTATAGAAATTTCATACAGAAATCTAATACATTATCAAAGTGTGGTAATGATGTAATAGGCGTAGAGGGAGGATCTACCTCTACGATACTAAAAAAGTGAGTTCTTCTCAAAGACTACGTGGTTCTACTGCATAATAGAAAAGTTACCGTCGTGAATTCATAATGTGTGCAACCATCGAAGATAAGAAAAGTAACTGCTTTTAGTTTTGGAGTTTGAGTAAAATAGCCTATTCACAAACCTACATGTTGGGCGCTGGACATCCTTTATGACTGTGAATGGGACGGATGGATATTCCAACAATAATTTTTCTGGTCTGTGAACCATAAACTATAAGGGGTGAATGAATGAGTGAAGGAAATGCGAGAATGATATGATGACGGATTGGGAGGGGAAGGTCGGTCAGTCATCACGAATTCCAGTGATTCATACAAAGTAATTTGCAATTATTTTGGTTTCGTTTTTGTATTACCTAACTCATTTTTATAATAGACATGAATTATAGTTACAGTGAAAAATAAAAATAATCCGTGCGATGCAGAGAACTGCATGGATTATGTCCGACGCGTCAGTTTTTTTTTATAAAAAAAATATTTAATTTACCTGGTGGAAGTGTCTTCGAAGACAATGCCTTTCAACTTCTTGTGCTGCGTGAGGCCCGGTGTGGAGGACATCGTGGAGCTGGACTACTCGCACCAGTCGCTGACGGAGGTACCTACCGACGTGTTTGTGTACGAGCGCACGCTTGAGATCCTGCTGTGCCAGAGCAACCGCATCACGGAGTTGCCGCGCCAGCTCTTCATGTGCCATGGCCTCAAATACTTGAACCTCAGCGACAACGAGCTGCAAGTCATACCTAACGCTATATCGTCTCTGGTAAATCTCCAACATTTTAATATAAGTCGGAATACGCTCGCTTCTATACCCGACACAATGAAGGCATTGAAATATCTAATGTTCTTGGATCTCAGTGTTAACCCATTGGAGAAGCTGCCAGACGCCATCACCAATCTTATTGCACTCCAAGACTTATATCTTAATGACACTTATCTTGAGTATCTTCCTGGAAACTTTGGACGTCTTGCAAACTTAAGAATTTTAGAATTGAGAGACAATTATTTAATGATACTTCCCAAATCCCTTTCACGTTCAACAGAACTCTTAAGATTAGATATTGGACAAAATGAATTTCAACAATTTCCAGAAGTAATTGGGAAATTTTTAAAACTAAAAGAATTATGGATAGACAACAACAGCTTCACTGACATACCATCTGTAATAAAACCTTTAGAACATTTGATACATTTGGAAGCAAGTAACAATATGATTGAAGAGCTAGCTCCAGAAATTGGATATTGCACACAGTTGGTAGATATCAGTTTGTCATCAAATAGTTTGACCCAACTTCCAGACAGTATTGGACAACTAAGCAATTTGACTACTCTTAAACTGGACAACAACAGATTATATTGTATACCTGAAAGCATAGGGCAACTAGCAAGCCTTGAAGAATTAATGCTGATGAGCAATTATTTGGAAAAAATACCTTCTTCCATTGGCCTTCTTCGAAAATTACAATATTTAAATATTGATGATAATATGTTACGAGCAATTCCTCCTGAAATTGGGAGCTGTGTGAAATTATCTGTGTTATCCCTACGAGCAAATAAATTAACAAAGATCCCTCCAGAAATTGGCCATTTATCTTCTTTAAAAGTTTTAAACTTGGTGAGAAACTCACTAAGTTGTCTTCCTCAGTCCTTATTAAATTGTGATAATTTAGTAGCCCTCTGGCTATCAGAAAATCAAAGCAAACCTTTAGTGCCTATGCATTCTGAAGTGGATCCCCAAACTTATGAACAAGTCCTTACTTGTTTCCTCTTCCCCCAAGTGCCTTTAACCCCCATTGATGTGAAATCTGATAATGAAAAACCTGAAAATACAGAGACACAGTCTTCTGCTCGCCATATTAGTTTTGTAGATATGAAAGCAACTCCTAAAATCCCTGAAAAACCAGGCCAGCTTCGGAGAGCGCCTACCCCTTATCCAAAGGAATTGAGGGCGTTGGCTAAACATGCCAGAAATATACACAAAGATGGTGCCCAAGATGTAACTCCTATGCAGAATGCTGTACACATTAAAGCTGCCAAAATTACACCCACATTGCAGCAGAGATTTGCATCTGATAACAAGAAAGAAATAGAAGATCAGGACAACCCTGATGGCACACCTCAAGATGCCATGAAAGTATCTGTGTATGACAACCTACCAACAGATAATACATATGATAAACCTTTGGATCTTACATATGAGCCAGATAGAACCTACAAAAGTGTTGATCATGCTTTATATCCTGAAAATGAGGGAGCCCCAAACAATGAATTTAAAAATGATGGTTCAGTACATTGTCGTTTACCACAACATCAATACAGTACAAAACAAAATGAAAAATATGCTTCTAGACAAGATGTTGAAAGAAATAGTGCACCTCTACCACAAAATATTTATGGTAGTCACAAGGAACATAATTATCAACATGCAAATGATGGTACTTATAGGAGCAGTTTAGACGAAACTCGTAATCGCTTGCAGAGATTAAGTCTCAGCTCCCAAGACAGACATTCAAATAATGAAACTATATTAGCACCAACTTTTGAAGGCAGCCAATACCATGCCAGAAATATAGTGAATTTGCCTCCTTTCGAGCCCCAGTACGCAAGGAAAGATCAAGTTATGTGCCATACAGTACCAGAAGGAAATTATCACGAAAGTGTTTATGACAGTGATACTTACGCTCAGGCTAAAGAAAAAATGTTCCAACGCAATTACGATTACGGTTATCATCCGCGCGGCAGCCGCGATTTGCCGAGTCCAAGGCTTCATACCGTGAGTCAGGTGGTAAGTTCAACAACTATGCCAAATCTGAGTAACTATAACAATATGTACCCAGGTTCCAGTGCAGATGGCCATCGATACACTCCAACCATTCATCAAACTCCTACAAACGCTAATATTTACGGTATAGCTGCATCAAGTCCTACTTATGTATCATCACAATCGCCGGAGTTGTATTCTCCTACTGGTCATACTAATACGACAAATCCGTATCGTATGACGAACACTCCGCTAATTTCCGATGATGGTAGTTACAGTCATGTGCACTCCCCAACTAGTCAGAATATGTATGACTTGTATGATGCTATACCAGCTTCTTCAAATCCACCGAGTGTGATTGCCCACCACCGACACAGTCCTAGCGGGTTACCAGAGCCGGTGTACGGTCGCCAGCCTCCGCCTTACCACATCGCGGCTCCGTACACTAAGCACGCGCAATATTTTAATGGCACGGGCGGATAGTGGCGACAGAAAAAGGGAAACCCGTCAGGTTTCTCGCAGGGTTATTGTGAACACTGTGAACAGTTTTAAATTTTATTTATGCCTTTTTTCAGTATCTGTTTTTTTTAGACGTGCAATTAAATGTGATAATAATGTAATAATGGCGAATGTAATTGTTGAGGTGCTAAGAGACGGATCATGTTATGGAATGTTATCCAAAAGAATTGCAGAGATGGTTACTTTTTTAATAATTTGTAAGTTAACTTCTATGCCTCTTAACCGAAATTGGGGCAGTACGATATATTATTATAGGAGACAGTTTTGTAGGTACTTGTTAAGTACGAGGTGTAACAACTATGTTGTTTCATTATATTGTTATGAATGTAGATTACTATGGATATTGGGATGATAGTTCAAGTTATTGTTTAAAATGCGAAATTTTAATACATTGACTTTTTTATTGCGTGACTTTGACGAGAGCATATTAAATATGAAAATATTATGGAGTAATAAGGTAATGAATAATAGAAAATGATTGATGGAATATGTAATGTAGATAATAATAAATTAATAATTATAATATGTATGATAAATAACAATTGACTATAACATGACATCTCCAAGGCTTGCATAAAATTATCATTTCTATATAATTATATTTTTGTATTAAATATCTTGTGATACTATTATACTTTACATTTGTATTTTTCAATATTTTTTTATTTTCTATTAAAGCATTTTACAATGATTCCAAGGTATCATATTACTATAGCACTTGAATGTAAAAAATATGTAAATATATTTTTATATAAATACCTACTTATGAAGTCTATTCAGCACTGTCCTACCTACAGCTATAGTTATGTCTCGTATTTTTTTTTATTACGTATATAGTCACTTATATTTTTGATTATCGCTCACGAATTTTAATATTATTGGCGCGAAATTATGATTTAAATTATGTTTAATGTTAAAGAAATATTTGTTGTGAAGAATATAATTTAAAAGGTCTCAAGAGTTTAATGTTCTGGTGTCATATAAAAATAATTTTAAACATATTATAAATTATACCTATATGAACATGTATTATAATAATTAACTGTGATTATTTGAAGAAATCACATACGTAAATATAAGGTAACTAACAATTAATACCTATCTGAAGTATTATGCAATAGTTTAAAAAACTCTAGTCATTATGCAATTAAGTAATAGGTATAAATATGTTGAAAAAATATTTTTGGTGGAAAAAAATACTTACTCGAAATATTTTGGGACCATAATTATTAGGGCGTCAAAATTGAAAATTGTACTTACTTGTTTTATAAAATTTTCTTACGGAAACTTTTATATGTATAAGTGAATATGGTCACAAAATTGATTGTAATGTTTAATATTGTCTGTTAAAATTTTGTGGACATTTATCTAATGTTGCAATGCTATTATTAAAAGTAACTCAGTTATTGCAATTTAACTTTATATGTTTACTCGGAAGGTACTTTGTTGTAGGGCTTGAGTACCTACATCCTATATAGTAAATGAGTTTTGTAAATAAATCCTTCCATAGGTTTAGATATGAAAAAGTATGTAAATAACTCGATAAGAACTATTAATATTCTGTCATTTTATATTAAGTTTACTCCAGAAGCTATAGGACTCATATCGTTACTAAATCATTGGGCAATATCAACATTTTTAGCCAATGTTACCTAAAATATAGCGACAAAATGACTTCCTCTTTATATATGAATTAATTTCTATAAATATGAGGTAAAATATGACAAAGTTACGTTGCCTAGTACTGTCGTTAAGGATATGAGTGCTGTTGCAAATATGTCTATTAATAACTTATAATCTAATGTTTGTATTACGTGAAAACCAAAACGCTACACCTTCTGAAGACTGAAACCTAAAACATATCATTTAACCGAGTATTTTCTTGTAACTATATTAATTTATTTAATGGTGTCTATATTTCAGTAAGTTATTATGCAAGATGACATCCTACTTATGAAACTGTATATTTGTACATATTATTACGCATGCAGTAAAATCACATATTATAGCTACCTATTTGTGTTATCGATGTCAAATATTAGTCTGATTAGCTCGACTAGAAGGGCACTGGGAAAAGTAGAATAGTTTATCGTAAGAGGCACTATCTACATGGGTAATTCAATAGCGAGCACATGATAATGAATTATATTAAATGTGCTAGAAGTCAAGGAACTTAATTTAATAATATTTCTTATATTCATTAGCAGCAATTAAGTTTCCTGGCTATTAATTATGAGGTGTTAATTGCAGTTTTGTGTTTCTATCAATATACAACTACTTTAGTTATCTATGAATGTTAGACCACCAATAATCACTATACTTTTAATTCAAGTGAATTTAAATATCTACGTCAAAAACTGGTGTCGTTGTTAATAGATTGTAAGTATACATACATCTTTTGGAAATTTTGGAAGTCGTAACTTTTCCAAAACTCGCGTGCATGGCCTATCCATTTTCTTTTGTACTGGGCGGAAGTGTCTATGTAACCCGACGACGATTGTCGACACAGGTATAATCAGTATCAGTGCTCTTCCTTAATGTGCCAATGTTACTAATTAACAAAAAAAGAAAATCGCCCATAACCACTTGCTCACACACACACACACACACACACACACACCTACATCTATTGACTCAAAAAATTCGCGATACCCCTCTGTCCAATACCTATAACTCTGTAAAAGCTCGAAAATTTTACTAAATTACTTACCTATATATTGCGCAATATCTACAAATAAAATAGGCACATGAGAAATCACCTAGGCACCTACCTACCCACTTTCATACTAATACAGAAAATCTAGCTGTTATATCTACCTATTTGCCATTTAAAACAAACAATTACAGTGTACAAAGTATATAAACAGCAGTTAACAAGTTGAATTAATGTATTTCTGTGATGTTAACTAATAAATTATGTAATAATTAATGATTGTTTACGAGTAGGTAGATACCTAAATGCAGTTTTAAAGCTTTGAAATGAAATACTTTGGTACATACGTTTATAAATTTTTAAATTGCCCGAATCTGTATTGTAATATGAAAATTTTTGTGCCATATACCCACATTGAAAAGTTCGTCCCGGAAAATCCAGTGCATTGACATTGTACCTACTATAAGATGATCAAACATTAAAAACAAGATTATCATTAAGTATTCATGACCAATACTGTTGAGTTTACAGTACAAAACGATTTTATACTTGGCATTTTTGAATACGAGGGCCTAATCGCTCTATTATGTAAAATTAATCGTAATTAGAGCTCCATAGACGGTCAATAGGCACTAACTATCCCTCACTTGAAACGTTGCAAATAACTCTTCAGTGAACTTTTATTGTCCATAGAAACTAAACACTTTAGTAGCCTCGTAAGACCGACATCCATACATAATAGTTAAACAATGGAGTTTAATTTGAATTTATAAGGACTTTAGGCCTTACGACTACTTATAGAACTGCGCCATGACTAGTGGAGCACTAAATACGCCATTTGAATGAAAATAAGTAAAATAACTCGGATAAGAAATGTTTATGTTTAAAACATATAAGTCATTGAACAGGGATACCTATGTTTTATTTATGTGACAGCAGCGTTTATAATTTTAATTTTGTAGAAATCTTAAACAGGTTTCAAATAATTATGCTTCATCAACATTAATTAAGCAGCGGTAGAGTAGGATTTAATAAAATGTTTGAAATTGTACTACTGACTTTTATTGCTTGAAGAACCCAAGACACATCATCACGTCCGTGATTCCTACTGGAGTAGATAGAAATAAAAATATATTAAACATCTTTTAACGTACGCTGTGGACGGACACTTTAGTTACCTTTGCTATAGACACAAACGTAGCATCACGCCTGTATCCTCGAAGGGGTAGGTAGAGGAATGTAACGGAGAGGAGGACGTAGGGGTGTGTACCTATGCAATGCCCGAATTGAAAACCTAATAAACAACATCATGCATTTTAAGTTTTTCTCGGCAGCAGAGATCTTGCACCCTGCCTACATTTTAGGTACATATTAGAAGTCGATATAATATACAATCGGGTAGAATGTTACAAAATATAATACGACTACTTACGTACTTTTACCTACTTAACTATTTTATACAAGGGGATAAGGGATGCTCGATAAGGGTCGGTTGGATCACAACAAAATTAGTTCAGTAGTTTCTTTTCAGGTCAATAGGTATTGAGATTTACATGCAATGTGCAGATACTTATATAAACATCAACCTTGGAGGGTGCATTTACGTCCAACAGGTGACTGAGGGTTTCAGCAAACGAGTAGGTGTTCATTAGCACCTACTAATTACATTAATTATTCATGTGTAGGCAAACACGTAAACTTGATACTGGCTAATTGACATCCAAATTGATGATAAGGATATTAAAACAGTTATTGAAATAACATTTTAGTTGATATCCCTATAGTGTAATCCCTACTACTGTCATAATATTTACCTAACGTTTAATACTGAATTGAAAATCTTTAAGCGTACAAGTCGAGGAAAGAATTTAATAAAGTCCTACTATTAGTACTCTTGCATTGCCCACATACAATGTAAATAAGGTTGTATGAAGCAAGAATCGATTAGTTGCGCGCGCCGACTCTACCTTGCTCCACTCTCAATGGTGTACTGGAACTGGATGTAAGGATCAAATCACAAATATAGTCAGCTGGATTTCGACTGACAAGGTAGGTACATTATTCTGTATTTTTGCTTTTTTTTGTTTTGCTAGCTTTATTAGTAAAGCTATCTAGTAATCGCGTAATATTTTTCGTTGCTTTCTAATATCCCGATGGTACATTTTTTTAAAGTGAAAAGAAAGATAAGAAAAAATCTACTAGATATAATTCTCCTAGTTACCTACCTACTAACGTGTAAAAAAATATTTTAGCAAAATGTGCACAGTGCTCTATACTAGATACATTAGATAACCGTATAATGATAGTAGGAACCTATAATGAATATTAAACCGTGCACTTATCGCAACCGCCTACGCCTCTAGTGATAATTCTAGGAGACTGATAAGTAGTTCTCCTAAGTTGTTTGAATTACGACCCTTCTAATACAAGTAATGAGGTACAAACTCGGGACACATCTCTAGGAGATTTAACCATTACCAATATGAATAAAGGACTTTTCAAATAACAAACAATGTTTCGTGTGTCGTGCTACAGGTACCTAGGGCCCTACTCCATATTCGCTCGCGATCCATAGTTTGGGAAACCCTGCTGCAGATACGTTACGCCTACGCACCTACCTAGGTCTATTTATAGATATTTTATGCGTCTTTGCGTTATCTAATACATCATTATTTATGTACTTAAAAAGTTAATTCAATTAAAGGCACGATGCCGGGAGCGAGGCATAAGATCCTGGGGCACGTGCTCTCTGGGTTCTGTCACAAGATGAACCGGCGCAAACCACTGTACGGTGACTCCTTGGATACTCCGCTCAACCGATGCCTCACTACGTTCGATATTACTTTATTAGGTAAGGTCTCTCTCACGATATTGTATTATACTTACTAGGGAGTGATGTAACATGCTAAAACATTTTTCTTATATGATTTTAGGTGTGGGTCATATGGTTGGCGCTGGTATATACGTCCTGACAGGAACCGTGGCCCACAATATGGCTGGGCCAGCCACGGCTCTCAGTTTCCTCATCGCCGGTATGACATCTACCCTCGCGGCACTCTGCTACGCTGAGTTTGGAACACGGATACCTAGAGCAGGCAGTGCTTATGCTTACACCTACGTCAGCATCGGAGAGTTCTGGGCCTTCATTATTGGCTGGAATATTATTTTAGAGTATATGATTGGTAATTTCAAACTGTTATTTAAATTAGGAATTATTTAAATACTTTTGCAGTTCATCTACCTACTTCATATTTATTTGTATTGTTTCAGGCGCGGCATCGGTCGCTCGAGCTTGGTCCGGATATTTGGACTCAATGCTAGGCGGAGCTATAACTAATGCCACTATCTCTATAACTGGGGAAATTGACAGTTCTCTTCTGAGCAAATATCCCGATGTATTAGCTTTTCTTATTTGCATAGTGGCGTCACTAATTCTAGCCGTTGGAGTCAAAACTTCCGCCTACATTAACAACGGCCTCACCATTCTCAATTTGCTTGTGATATCTCTGGTGGTATTTCTGGGATTCTACTACGCTGATATTAATAACTGGTCCGCTGAGCATGGAGGTTTTATGCCCCACGGCTTTAAAGGGGTTTTAGCGGGCGCAGCGACTTGTTTCTACGCTTTCGTAGGTTTTGACAGTATATCAGCTTCTAGTGAGGAGGCGAAGGATCCTACGCGTTCTATTCCTATCGCCACTGTCCTGTCGATGGCATTAGTCGCTTGCGGATATATTCTCGTAGCGATCGCTTTGACACTGATGGTTCCTTCCGA
Source organism: Pectinophora gossypiella (assembly GCF_024362695.1). Classification (NCBI taxonomy): domain Eukaryota; kingdom Metazoa; phylum Arthropoda; class Insecta; order Lepidoptera; family Gelechiidae; genus Pectinophora; species Pectinophora gossypiella. Next base: position 7,740,744 of record NC_065416.1, on the reverse strand, counting down.
GAGTATCAACCCCGAAGCTGCTTTACCAGCAGCACTCGGTGCGGTTCATGCTGACTGGGCTAAATATGCGGTTGCCGTCGGTGCGGTCTGTGGAATGAGTACCACGTTACTTGGATCTCTATTTTCGCTTCCCCGTTGTCTCTATGCCATGTCTGCTGATGGCTTGCTGTTTGGATTTCTGAGTGACATTAACAATAAGTCACAAATCCCTATTTGGAACCTCGTCATAGCGGGAATGTCGTCTGCAGTAATTGCATTGTTATTTGACTTGGAGAAACTAGTCGAGTTTATGTCAATTGGTACTTTACTTGCGTACACTATAGTCAGCGCCGCAGTTATAATCTTGAGGTACCGGCCTTCACCATCCGTAGATGACAAGAGTTTTGGTGTGCCGCAATTGGACTCGCCCGGAGATCGAGAAGACAGTTCAGCTACTGGCACTCCAGGGACTGACCCGGGCTCCTCTTCATCAGAGGTAATTTGTACAGATACTATTTAATTAGGTAGGTAAATATAGGGCTAACCCAAAGTAGTTAAACGTACCTGATGTAGGTATCTATACCTGTACCTACTGTATTCTAATGAACATCCTCTATGCTTTTTGTAATTGTTTTGATGATATTGATATCAACATTTGCCAATAATATAATTTTGACAATAATATTTATTGTCTTGTTTTTGTGTGTTTTTTATAATAAACAATTTCTATTCTATTCTTTTCTACTTATCACAACAAAAAATATTGGAAACTAATCAGTGACCTTTTCAATTGATCCGCAATGATGCTTCACATTTTTTTAAGTCCAATTAATTTGGTAATTTCCAGATGTTCGAAGCACTAACAGTGGGCCGGCTAAGGGCTCAATTCGCCTGGCTGGAGCCGCTAGCAGGCGGGCGGGCGCCGGGAGCGGCGGTCACGTGGTGTGTGTACATATTCACCGTCGCCACTGCAGCATTCTGCGCCCACAACCACTTCCTGGCAGAACACACCGGAGTGTGGGGCTTGTTGCCCGATATGATTCTCACCTTGATCACTGTTGCTTGTAAGTGAGCCTCTATTATGCCTACGTACGGTCACGATTACTAATATGTATACACTTTGAAACCATATCACATTAACTTTTTTGACAAATTAAAGCGTAAGTCTCGTTAAATGGGAAATATGATAGTACAGGACAGGGTTCTAAAGTGGGTACATGATATTGCTCATAACTGTACATTAGTTATTTCATGATAGTACCTTCAGTCCTACATACAATGAACACGCTTGAACATATTTACTTACCCAGCACTGATAAATTTGTGACGTCAAGTAATTGTGGCGGAAGATCCGTATAGAAGCAGCATCAACATTCTACTTAATCAAATCTTCGCAGAGAAGACTTGTTATTTTTCATTTAAAATACAAATCAAATGGGGTTGAAGTGCTGGTTAATTTAGTTTTGTAAAGGCTGAACCTTTGTACAGTACCTATTACCCTAAGAATAAATAATAAGTCCTATTACCAAATAGGAGGAGCTCGGTGGCGCAGCGGTAAACGCGCTCGGTCTGCGATTGTTGAAGTTAAGCAACTTTCGCAAAGGCCGGTCATAGAATGGGTGACCACAAAAAAAAGTTTTCATCTCGAGCTCCTCCGTGCTTCGGAAGGCACGTTAAGCCGTTGGTCCCGGCTGCATTAGCAGTCGTTAATAACAGTCAATCCGCACTAGGCCCACGTGATGGTTTAAGGCCCGATCTCCCTATCCATCCATAGGGAAGGCCCGTTCCCCAGCAGTGGGGACGTTAATGGGCTGATGATGATGATTACCAAATAGGAAGGTATATAAACCCACACGAACGCGTGATACTTGCAGGCCTGGTGATAATCTCAGCGCACCAGCAGAGCCCGACGCGGCTGCCATTCCGCGTGCCGTGGGTGCCGCTTCTCCCGGCGCTCAGCGTCATGCTCAATGTCGAACTGATGGTCAATCTCAACGCGCTCACCTGGGCGAGGTTCGCTATCTGGATGACTGTTGGTGAGTTCAGTGGCCTTTTTAGCTTTTAATGAGAACGATCAGTTTAGAACTTCAGATTTTTCTTCTTTGTTTTCAGACTAGTGATCGCCTCATTCCAATACCCTTTTTTTAAAAGTGATGCGCTATATACCAACTATCATAAATTTTACGTCGTAGAATAATGTGTTTAGTGCAGTGCTGTGCTGCAATGCCTGTCTAGTAGCATGGATGTAAATAACCTTGGAAAAAGTATATGACTTTAGGGTTTAGTGTCAAATGTGGCTAATCATGTAAAGTTTAAAATCTTTTTGTATTTATTTATTAAACTTCCAAAGATACATTAATTACAGTTCCAAGGCAATCAAAACAAACTTACCTTCCTTCCAGGCCTGCTCCTGTACTTCCTGTACGGCATTCATCACAGCAAGTTGGGCGAGGGCGCAGGCTTGTTATCGCGGTCCGGCAGCGGCGGCGGCGCCAGCGGCGGCTGGGGCGCCGTCGAGAAGACCAGCGCCGTAGCTCGTCGGGTCACGCGTCTCGGCCGCGGCGGCAAAAGCGACGACCGCAAGCCCATTATATGCGACGACGAACTCGCGCGCCGGGAACCGTGATTCTAAGTATTCTAACCCTCACGACTGATTGGTATGGACTAGGCACTATAGATAACGGAAAGTCGGAAATCAGATTTGTCGAGATTTTGGAATAAGGAATAGTCCTAAGTCATGGTGCAAGCTCTTCAACTATTCGGGCACTAATTTTAAAACAAAACGAATTCCACGATATTGGTCAACTTTATTAGAATCGATATTTGAAGTAACAAGTTAACAAAGAATGTGCCCAAGTAACGGCCGAGTGATATATTTCATCAAAACAGTCCAGTAATTAGATATTAAAATATTTAGATTAGACCTTCCTCCTATTTACTCTAAAATAATTTATTATATTGTACGCGCAAATTTTATTTCATAGTTTACTAGTGCAGAATATACACGTTTTCTGAATAATTCTAGTCAATCTGTGTTATTTACATATTTTTTTATAAATGTACTCTGCCGACTTTACTACAAGTAGATTACCATTTATGTGTTGCAACCCGTACTATGAAGTTGCTTTTTACAGCCAACTACTAAAAAGTAAAACATTTGAGTAACATCAAATAACTTTATTTAGGATGTCAAAGTACCAATACAGGGTCAATTACAATTTAACATAATATGAACTCTTGAACACAAACTTCAAGATAGGCTCAAAATAACAACTACCTACTCTTTATAAAATGTATTATGTAATCTCATACCAACCAAACTAACAAAAAACAACAATAGAAGTTATTATAAGATAGCAACTGTACGGCTATAATATAGAAACGTCAAAATAATTAGCATATTTTATTGTAGATATTTTACAGAATACTGTAAAGTGTACCTACGGAAAAGTTGCTTGATACTATTTTATGTGTGCACAAATTATAATAGACTTCTTATATTTTACCAAAGTTCTTCCAAAGATATTATTTTTCGCATAGCGTGTTAAATACGGATTATGATTGTTTGAGCAAATGGATTTAGTTTAAAGATCATTGCTATCACATGTTTTGACACAATTTAAGACGATAGTCAGGGCTTCTTTTCAATAGGTGAGTGAATACAAGTATCATGAAATATAAAACGAGTTTGATTTAGCCAAATGTGTGGTATTAGATAATATTGCGAGCGTTTGCTTTTTACAAACGGATCCTGTCATTCATTCATTATTTTTAGGATATAAAATAATTATTATATTTAATCGAAATTATGATGAGTTAATGAGTACATCCTTAATTTCAGTTCAGATCACTTATTGAAAAGAACTCTGTTATATAATATAGATTATTAAAATTGAATGTTTGTGATTTTATGTATAAATATTTATTGTGTCAATATTACCATTGTTTATAAAATCAAATTTAGTATTGTTATAGACCTGTACATTTTATTAAATGTTATATGTACATAATGACATAATAATATGATGAATGCATAAACGGTGTTTCATTCCCTGTATTCAAATCCTTTAACGATAAATAAATACCCGTAAAATAGGGTGGGGTTTTGTACGAGTATACTTTAACTAATAAAAATATGGACAATTATCTGTCTTAAAAACAATATTACTGAAAATAAATTATCACAATACTTTACTTAGTAGGTATTACTTAAATAAATTCTAGTTTTTTGTATTGTTTACGAGTGAAGTTGGGGCGTGTAGTCATAGTAAATATATAAGGTGTAGGTATATAAAATGTATCTATCAAAAGAACACATCTTGCTCAATTTAAGTGACCCTAAAGCTTAAAAAAGTTTCTAAATTTTTAGAATCATTCAAATATATATAAACTTTTATTACTTTCGCTTTAGGGCCAGTTAAAATACTGAGTTTTTAAATGCTTAAAATTATTGTCACATGTTCACCAGGGATTCTATTGCATAGTAATTAGTCATGACATCTTTTGGTTTTAATATACAAGGGTCCTGACGCCAAACGGCACCCTCTTATAATTGACTCATGAAGTATTACACCCCTGTATGAACCATTTTAAGCAATAATTAATGTTTAAGAGAGTCAATGAAGAAATTCCCTAACAGCCCATAATCTTTTATTTGGGAATGTAATCTGTCATTTTTATTCGAATATTTCAATATATTTGAGGGGCACAACTTTTACTTATATATACAGGGTGTTAGTGACATCGTAACGAAAACTTTGAGGGATGATTCAGGCCATAATTCTGAGTTGATATCAAGTGGAATTTTCCGTCGCAATAGTATGGAACGGAAAATAATTTAAATAAGCTCTAAAATTTTCATGAATTCTCTGACAGCAAATTCCACTTGATATCGATTCAGAATCATGGTCTGAATCATCCCCTTCAGTATTCGTTACAGTGTCACTAACACCCATACTTACTTGTATGGCTACTGTATGTACTTGTATGGGGTGTAAGTGACATCGTAACGAATACTGAGAGGGATGATTCAGCTGATTATTCTGAGTTAATATCAGGTGGAATTTTCCATCGCAAAAGTATAGAATTGAAAATAATTTGAAAAAACTAAAAAAATAACATGAATTTTGCGACGGAAAATTCCACTTGATATTAACTCAGAATCATGGTCTGAATCATCCCTCTGAGTATTCGTTACGATGTCACTAACACCCTGTATAGACATAGAGGGGTCTATTCTTGGCGTGAGACACATTAATTACAGATTATAATATAAAATACCGGAATGGTATATAACACATAGATTGAATCTTTCAAATATCATGTATAGTTATAGTTACAGGAAGGTAAAGACATTTTCTATGATATTTTGCCTACTTAGTAATAACTTGTCATCATAGAGGTTAAACTAAAACGTTTTATAAAAAGGTGCGAGTTATTTTGGCAAATGAAATATTAATACTTAAATAAATAAAGAATAGATGATTTTATCACCAATTATCCTATTATGCTTGTTGAATGTGCGAATATAATAAAATATACAATCAACTCGTACAAATATTATTTAAATATTAATACGGCGATATTTCTGTAAAAGTTCTAAAAGAAACGAATTATTTGTTTTAAACAATAAAGCACTCTGTAAATTTTGAACATATTTTAGTTTTCACCTCGAAAAGAAGCACCGGGTGCCGATAAATTACGCCTTTTTAATAACCTAGACATGAATAAGTGTGGGTCAGTCTTATCTGTTGAGGTGGTTGATCTGCCAGGCGGACGCTGGTAGCCTCTGCAGGCGGTTGATGGTGGGCCGCCCCCACTGCAACCACAGGAACCCAACAACCAGGCATATCACTGTCTCTATGTAGTACCCGTCGACCACAGTGTCACACGTTCCTCCTTCGGTCTTACATAGCTGAAATCATTAAACAATACAATAAGCATCACGTTTTGTTATATACCGCGTGGTATGGTATTTTGTATTGAGACCGGGACGGAAAAGGAAAGTAACTCGTCTAGTTAGCATAGACCTAGAAAAGAACGAGTAGTTACAACCAAACCAGTCCTGCGTCCGCGATTTCATTATGAATATAGTTACCTTAAATAAACATAATAATAACATCACGCATGTTCCCCTGAACGGGTAGGCAGAGGTGTAATATTAACTCAGTCCTCGTCTGCAATGTTACCTACCTACATTATCTTACCTCTGCTACCTTAGATGTGTATATGTATTTATCCGCTTTAATGTGGCGGCCGCCTTTCGTTAAGTATTAGTAGTCAAGTTAAAAACAACAAGTAGGTATATGAAGAGCCACCCGATAAAACACGTCTCAAAACATGAAGTTATAAAATTTTAAAAGCGGTAATTACTTAGTTGCCTTATTAATAATCATTACCTATATAAGTTAAGCATAGTTATCTTTATAATATAGAAACAGATTGTTACATTCACCTACTAAAATCGCATCGCGGAAAATGAATGACATTAGTGTTAGTGTTTCAACAGTAACAAGTATTTTCCTTATGGGTCATATTCCTTCAACCTACACGTAACAGTATTAGCACAGTAATTACTTAAGAGTTTCTACTACGTAAGTATTATAATATGTCTCAATTACCACTAGTTCTAATATTAATAACATTCAGTAAATCCAGTTTAGACTACATAATATGACTTTATGACAACAACTTTAAGTAGTCTAAACAGGATTACTAAACATGTTTTGTAAGTAATTCAGAATTTATACATTACATAATGGTAAGTAAAATGGAATATATCGATTAAGAAAATTTTAATTTCTATCATTGTAATAGTAAATAACTACTCACGTGGACTTCCAAGTTAGACGAACATGTATTGTCATCTCGTGCGGAACACTGTTTGTACGTGAGGTGATCAATAGCCCACAAGGCGAGAGTGTTCGGCCAATTAGTACCCAGGTTGGAGACAGTGTTCAGTAGGGTCATATACGTGCCTCCTACTGCCGGATCCGATACTTTAGCGAAGAACGCCATCACAGCCACGAACATACAGTACAGACACGTCTGAAAAGTATAAAAGATTATATTGTTACCTAGCAGTTACTCGCGACTTAGATCGCGTGAAACCATACAAAAAAACTATAAATGTTTCATAAAAAACTTTGTCACCCCTTTAGGGGCAGAATTACGTAAAATCCCGTCTTAATGACCACAGACGTCCTAAAAGGAGCATGCAAAATTTGAGACTCCTTGCGCTGTTAGTTTCTGAGTCAGTCAGTGAGTGAGTGACCTTTAGCTTTTATATGTATGTATATTTAGGTAGATGTATGTACTGCACGTGGTTAATTTAATAAAAATGTATACAGTATATGTTAATAAATGGCTTACCTGATGGAAAACATAAAGGGTCATCAAGAGCATTAGATATGTGTAGGATGGTGGAGCATTTCCTAAGAGCCTCGGTGTGAGTGCCACCAAGCCTGCAACAATTGGTCCCACGAGCAACCGCAGCGGGAACGCGCGCAGCCATAGCGACAGTGGCGCCGGACCAGTTGTGTGTTTAGCTAGGATCTGTAATCAATAACAAATATACACCACATAAGCAAAACACACACACAACACATCACAAAACCACACATAAGCAAACCTTACATAAGTAAACCTTAGTATTCCGTAGTCTTTGTTAAGTGGGCAGAGTTACAAGTCATTAGTTCCAATCCTATTATACTATATTGTTAATCTGACAAAAAAAAATAATAAGCATTTTATGCAGTTCATGAAAGGTGTCAACTTACAATAGGCATAATGATTTGTACTGGGACTAAAGGAACAGCCAGCAATGCCAAGTCTTCGCGGGGCACTCCTGCCTCTACCAGCTTCAACCCTGATACAGCATCACTTGCACTGAAACCGAGCTAAAATATACATTAGAAACAATTAGCCAATCTCAATTTAATATAATAAAAAGATAATTAAGCCTATTTTTGAATCTACACAAATTATCCTACAAAATCATAGACTTATTGAAAAGAATTGTTACTTGTAATTTTTTAAGATTAAAATGGTATAGGCTTTATTAATATTGAGCATATTACCTTAGCTGTAAATAAAACCAATGCTAAAGTCCTTACTGCTGGAAGCTTCACAATAGTATACAACTGTTTGTAAGCATTTACAATATCACTCATGCCTTTTGGTTGCTCCTCTTTCTTGTTCACAATCTCATTTTTTTCTTGCTTGAATATTGCAACCAGTGTGGTAGTTACAATGAATATCCATCCCCAAAATAGTAAGAAACTGGCTAGGGTAACTAGTCCAGTGTCTTGTGGCTCTGTTCGTAGATATTTGTTGCAGAAGTATGGAGATTCTAGCGCCAGGAACAAGACATAGCCCAGGAAAAAGCCAGCTGTTTGTCCCACTGTGTTGCAAGTTGACGCATGACCAACATTACATCTGCAAATCAAGTATAAGAGTTTAGTTACAATTTAATTTATTCAAATTTAATAACTTTTGCAGTTTGTTTGGCTTTAGTGGTGAGTATGTTATTGAGTTCAAGTTTACCTTTTTAACATGGTAAGAGCCCATCCATCAACAGCAATATCTTGAGTGGCAGCCAAGAAGTTGAGGAATAGGAATGATATAGTGAGAATCATCATGGAGGGAGCCTCAGTGTCTGACCCCAGCCAGTCCATCACACTGCTAGACATCATGATCATTACAATGCCAATCAAGTATTGCACTGGCACCAGCCATGTCTTCCTTCGTCCAAACTCTGGCCAGAAAATAGCATCTACTATTGGTGCCCATAAAAGCTTCACGCTGAATGGCCAGTTTACAAAACTGAATTCGGCCTGCAAAAATCAAATTGATATAATTTAATTAGTTTTAAATAAACACTACCTTAAAAACAGCATACAAGTTCTGATTGAACACCATTAGAAATTATACGATTAGTTAGTATGCATGTAGAATCATAAATTATTTTTATCAGCTATTGTAATCAGAAGACTTAATTTAAGTGCCCATTAGTTTACCTTCAGGTACAGTATTGACATTTTCTTACCTGTTGTGTATAGGTTATGCCCCGGTTTTGCAGGAGCATGGGTATAGCTCCGGCCAGGCCAAGAGGAATTCCTTGGAGAGTGTACAGAAATAGAAGAACAGCAATATTCAACTCATCTCCTTTGATGTTGCTTTGTACATGTCCACCGGGCTCTCCGTTTTCTAATAATTCCTCCTTCTCCGAGTTGAGTTTCCGCTTCGTCAGAGGCATAATTTTAGCAAGTAACGACTAAAATATTTACAACAATTATTATTGTATGGAAATTATTCAAATGCCAACTAAACAAATACACGTCAGTGAAATAAGAAATTCGATATTTCCTTCTACATGTTACAAACCTTAATTGTCACCAATTATGAAAAGTACCAACGTTAAATCTCCACCTTTCTATTATAACAAATATTAATTTCCATTCAAACTACGTCCAATAATTTAAAATATTTTTCAGAACTTTCAACACACACACCACACACATAAAGTAATCTGACATGAATGAATGGAATGACTTCAGACTCAGACTTCACTTCGCAAATCGTTGGCAACTCGCCGTTGACAAATCGCAACGAGTCAGTCAACGAATGAACGAGGGTGGATGAATGGAATGGATATTGAATGGATATTTAATATTTTGTTTTGTTTTAGCCTAAAACATATTAAATATCCATTAAGGAAAAACGAAAAACTGGATAATAATAATAATAATATCTTTATTTCGTACCATTAAAGCCTTAAATATATGACAATATTTGTTTACATTGCGTGGATAAAATACTTTATGCCAAAGTCGTTAAACTATTTACAAAAGGAACATAAATATTAGCGATGGGCGTTATTAACCATAACTGGTTATATATGCAGTTACGAGCTCGAACAGTGATCACTCGTTTTCCACTACAACAAAAACTAGTGATATTCATAACGCCATTTAAACGATCGAAATAGGCATCAGTCTTCAATAACTCTTTTAATCACAACGCCATAAAGTTAAATCGAATTCACTCTTATGTTTAAGGCATAGCGTCGATGTTTGGCTACTTTCACTACTCACGCAAAATCACTGGTTTTACAATACGTGTGCGTGAAGAAGAATTAAGTTATACTGCTACCTAACCAAACGATTTTACGTTACAATTATCACGTTTGCTTCAGAACGTTGTGAAAATAACTAGTTATAAAAATCACTAGTTAAGAAACTAGTTATTGGAAATCACATAACGCTTACGTTACGTTATCTCAAAAACCGATAACGACCCATCGCTAATAAATATAAATGTTTAATAATCGTTTATTTTTATTTATTTACTAAAAGATTGACTAAAAGAACACAGGACCAAATACCAATCAGTCAATGTGTCATTTTTGACGTGAGCACCGAACCGAGCCGAGCATCTTATTTTGATCTTATTAGTTATTTAGTCTGTGCTGCAGTGAGCCTCAAAAATAGTAATGAAATGAATATTTGAATAATTCCCAGTGCTGTGCATCTCCGCTGTGATAGCTTCATCATCTCCTCTTATAATGGTCTAACAACTTCATTATGTTTTAAAAAGGTGATTTATTTTACTACGGACGTGAAAGATATATCTACAATTTTATTACATATCGTTTTTGAACTCAAAAGTTTGGTTTTCAATTAGAACCAAATAAGAAACATGACGCGCCGTTGTTTTTTAAAATGTTTACTAGATTCACATGCACCCATAAAGCTGCCTCATAGAGAGGAAGTGATAGTCGGACGCAGTAAAATAACCAAAATCAAAGATCAATCTTGCTCTAGGCAGCAAAGTAAGTATAATCTAAATATTTTCATACTATAAGTACTTTGCAAAGTTGTGAGATTTTCAATGTTCCTATGTTGACATTATACTTTTTCAGTTAGCTGCAAAGCCGACTGTGAAGCTGGTTTTGTGGAGGTGAAGCAGCTGGGAATAAATCCAGCTGGTCTGGACGGCTTTGCATTAGCTAAATGTGGAGTGTACAGACTTGGGCATGGAAGTAAAATAGAAGTCTTATTGAACCACTATGTTCATGTCATTGAGTTTGATCCTCCACCTGATGAGGCTGAACCCAAACACAGTGGCAAGAGGAAACTAGAAGAAGATGAAACAACACCAATGAAAAGGAAAGCCCTGAAAATGGAGCCAGAGAAAGACTTTAAAGATACACCCTTGGGGAAGGAAACTACAGAAGACCTGTGGGAAGAAATTGATAATCGTGAACTTTACATTTTTACTTCAAAGGGAGTTCGGTCTAGCAGCAAGATAGCCGCTTTTGACATGGACGGTACTCTTATTAAAACAAAATCTGGTAAAGTGCACCCAGTGGACTTAAATGACTGGCAGATAGCATTCCCTCCTGTTCCACAAAAATTAAAAGACTTGTTGTCTCAGGGATTCAAGATTGTGATTCTGAGTAACCAAGCTCCTATTGGGAATGGGAGGGTTAAAATAGAAGATTTTAAAAAGAAAATTGAGAGTATAGTTCAGAAATTAGATATTCCTATTCAGGCTTACATAGCAACAGGGAAAGGGTTCTACAGGAAACCAACAACTGGCATGTGGAAGATTTTGTCAGAGCAGGTGAGAATATTCTCTCTAGTTTGTAAAATGTGCTAGATTTTCTCTAAACATATAAAACAAGACAAAAAAAAATACTCCTATGCAAAAAGCTGGTTAAGTAATATACCATTAAGTACTATCTTTATTTACAGAAAAACGACAGTATAGATATTAATATGGATGAGTCTTTCTACTGTGGTGATGCAGCAGGCAGAGTGGCTAACTGGGCTCCGGGAAAGAAGAAGGACCACTCTATGGCAGACAAACTTATGGCAGAGAATCTAGGTCTTAGGTTCTACACCCCTGAGCAATTTTTCCTCGGCCATTCTATAAACAATGTGCAGATGAGCAAACCTGAGTTTATTCCTTCAGAATTAACATCTGAACCATTCAATGAAAATCTTATTGGTACCAACCAGGAGGTAAGAAATGGAAAAAGTCATATTAACAAATTTATGTTCAGTCTTTTTATATAGCATAGGGCATGAAGGTATATTATTAATGTGCTAATATTTTTTTTTCAGATTCTAGTATTAGTAGGATTTCCAGGAAGTGGCAAGTCATTTGTAGCAAAACAAATTGAACAAAACTCTGGTAATAAATATGTGGCAGTCTGCAGAGATGTTCTGGGTACTTGGCAGAAATGTGCTGCAAAAGCTACGGAGTTAATACAGGCAAGCATTTTTAAATAAGTATAAAAAACGTGTCTTCCACTAGTTACTTGTACTTTTAGCTTAGGTAAGTCAAAATAGAATCCTAAATTTAGTTTCGTGGCGCCATTTGATCGAAAGTTATATTCAGCAGTAGACAACTTTTATTAGCTTTTATTGTTAAAAATGTATACTAATCAATAAAATAATGTTTCCATGTAGAACTAGCTTCATAAAACCATAAATATTGAAAATCACTACATTACTAATACTCAATTGTTTGATGCAGAAAGGAAAAAGCGTGATAGTGGACAGCACCAATCCCGACGTGGAGTCGCGTGCTCGCTGGACGTCTCTAGCCAGGGAGATGAAGGTGGAGTGCCGATGCGCCAAGATGGCGACTAGTAAAGCACATGCGCGGCACAACAACAAGTTCAGGGAGCTTATGAAAGTCAAGCACGTGCCCGTCAACGACATCGTCTTTAACACTTACAAGTAAGTTTATTGTAGTTTAGTAAGTTCATCTTGCGATGGTTGTACCTCTTGACTACCCCATGGATATAGTCGTGAGCTTATGTTACGTTGCTGAAGAGAAGAAACAGTCTCGATTTTGTTTATTGACTACATAACAGAGAGTGTCATAAAAATTTAGTATTTTTCAAGAAAGACGTCACTGAAAGTTTTCTCATGTATTCTTTTATACTATATTGACATTGCAACCTTCTGTTTCAGAAATAAATATGCTGATCCTACAGCAAGTGAAGGTTTTAAAGAAGTGATTGAAGTGAAATTCAATCCCAGTTTCGAAGACAAAGAAGCAGAGGCGCTTTACAAAATGCATCTGTTAGAAAAATGAAATTCATGAAGTAGGTAATTATTATTTTATTTATAAAAACCGTGATACAGAAATAAACAGTTAATATTCCAGCAGATTTTTTATTGCAAAATGAAGGTGACGTTACGACACATGATTCCTGTTCTCTTATATATAAATTAGGCCGAATTTGCTATCTAATATTAAACCACAAATATGGGTACCTAATAATAAATATCTTAAAAGGCTTTTTTTACCTAAGCATATTTTACAAAATTTTAAGGCATTTGTTACATAAGCAGATTTTTTAAATACATTTTGGTGACGTACTTTGCTTGAGGCAAAGCATGTTTTGATAATATACCTACCTTTAGGTGTAAAATGCACTGGCAATGGCAAATGGACGGATGAAATTGAATCTTAATTACCTACGAAACCGCTACAACATTGATTTGCGTATTTACAAAATTCAAAAATGCATACAGTGAAGCTACAGATTTCCCAGTTTGTCTTTATCTACTATAAAGTGAACATCAAACGCTTAATTATATCAAAATAGATTTTTTAATTTATACCTACATTCAATTTTAGCTTTAGAGGAACCTTAATATCTAAAATGGATACAATCACAATATAATAACGTACTGTAAGTAGCATTCAATACTTTACGTTTTGCAAGGCTATTACTTATATGATCACGGTTTCACTGTTATGAACATAATTGTTGACTGATGATAATTAATTGTTTATGAGGCGATGATTACGATAGCGTCCACCTCCTGTCATTCGTCAGGGTCCTGTTCTTCATCTTCCGCATCCAGCAAGTTATCCAGACTCGTATCCGAGTCATCTTCTTGTCATCTGAAATGTAACAATGGTACACTAGAGATTGGTCCTCGCTTCGCTCAACTTCGACTAGAATTTCTCTCGTCGACTTATTTACTAAAAGCATAATTCTGCTCTTTGGATTTTTTTTCAGCGGTTTTGTAGGTACCTAAATGCGAACAAAAGACAGTCATTTTTCAGGGACTTTTCCACTGGTGGTGTAGGGGTTTAACTTCCTTTTGTTGTAAGTATAGCAAATAGGCAATTAATCTACATTAGTGGGTGGCAGATTTAGGATAGGAAAAGGTCAATTTATCTCTTTGTAGAGAGAATTGGGTTTCCAATTATATTCTCATTTTATATCTAACTGCAAGTTACGGTCTTTCACAATAATGGTTTATTTATTTGAGCCATAGTCTGCTTTCTTTATCCGAGTCTGTTGATTCACGCTATGGTCTTCTCGATATTCGTGACGCAGAAAGCGGAGTGCCTCAAGAGCCGTGATAACTGCACGATTGAAGCATTCTAATGTGGAACTGGAAATCGATTAGCAGTCGATTGCGATGGTACCTAATTTAGAAATCTTAGAGGAACAGTTTAAATGATGACGAACTTCATCAGTGAGGTAGCGACAGAGGGGTAGACGCTTAAATAAGTGGTATTTATATGGCCCATGGAAACTGATAACATAACATGAGGGATACATCATTATTGTGGTGGGCCTCACTTGGGAGTGAAGTCCAAACACTAAGAAAACAATGAAGAAAGGAAGCTTATATGAGATGGTCACCTGGTGATATAGACAGTGTCGATGTGGGTCAGCCGGGGTCCATTCAAGGGCACGGCAGAGGTGACATGACGCAGCTTGCGCCGTTCCATCGCGCTCCTGGCTTGTTGTACTGCCAGATCGCCGCACCAACGTTCGCAACGGGCATAAATTACTACACCTGGGAAAATTATAAGCATTTTTTGTTTGATGGAAAATTTACGTACGTAATACGTAAGAAATTACGTTAACAGTATTGAGATACATACTCCGCTGCGACAAGGTATAGATTACATATTTTGTGTGTTGATTGACAATGTTACAGACCTATCCAATTTAGTCATAGTACCTAAGTTTTGGATTAAACCGAAGTCTGTGTCAAAAGAATTCCACAAAATATTACATTGTGTCTATTGTACATCTATTTACGTGTATAGATTAGATAGAGCTGGCATTTATAGTCTCTAAGTTTCTTTCTACCGCAGTATATCCTGTAAGTAACCATCACGTACTATTAATGAAAAACGAAATCTGTTGACTTACCAGCACCAGCGAATAGAATAATAGCGGGCCAAGAGTCGAGCAACAGGGGCGTAAGAAACAGTAGCGCAGCCAATAAAGCGAGGGAACCTTCCAGACTTTGAGTCTTCCTCATGCCAAGCTTGTGAGCCGGCTGCCATGCGCACAGGAATGCACCGCAGAACCATACTGGAATATTATAACATCGTTTTTGTATTGCAATGACACGGCACCTCTATATCTAATATAAATTTATTTCATACACAGAGAAACGCCAACGCGCCCAGCAGATGTCTAATCAGGAATCGAAGTTCGAACTACATTGTACTAGCAGTGTAATAAACCCGGTTGTGAAGTGAAATTGAGTTTTAAAATATTCCACTTACATGGTATTCCAGTGGCAAACATAGGCACTCGAATGGCTTCGTTACAGAAGGCTACTGCGATTAATGCATCAGCTATCACTTGGACAACGGCGCCAACTGCCGCCCAACGAGCTCCTCTGACACACGGGGGCGCAGGAGTGCTGGCTTCAGGCATTGCAGTCACCACCTGTGAAGATATTTCATACAACCTTTCTAAGCGATAACAACAAACTTATGTTCGTTTTTTGAAGTTCTTCTTTCATTTATAGGTTCAACCGGTACTGTTTTAACGTCAAGATTATGTGATGTAGCTTCTATGGGAAAATTCAGGAAATTCATTGTAAATTATCTCGAGTATAAAATAATTTCTTCACCAATTCCCAGAAAAACAGCATTTTAGGGTGCGCTCTAGGTAAATGGGTTGTCAGTCTAGACCTAGGTAGGTGGTACCTGTATCGTATCCCTGTACTCCTTGACCACAGCGTCGATATCAGTGGAATCATCTCCCGATGACACCTCGTTATCGCTTGCTTCCACATCTGAAGGCACGTCTTCTACTCCGGCCACCACCGGGAGTGTACTACTGCTGCAACTTGTAATTTGCTCTAAATCCTCTGTTGGACATCCAGCATACTCATCCAGGAGTAGGCATTCCCTTTCTTCAGTTTCTGTATCACAAATGTGGTAATATAAATACCGGGATAAGAGTCGTGTCGTTTTATTACTAAACTGAAGAAGGAAGTCATACCTTTAGCTGTCACCTTAGATTTTATACTCTCCAAAGTTTTCGTGTGACGTATAGCGGACGGGATGAACCAGAGTCCCTTTTTAGATTTAGATCCTGAAGGTTTAATTCCTTTCGAAGTACTATCGGTTCCCAAACGCTTATATTCCACATCTGAAATATGAAATTAAGTATTTAATTTCCCAATTTTTAAACTCAAGAACTTCAAAACTTGGGTTGTTTATAGGGGACTCACCTCCCGCTTCAATTTGCTCAGCTGTTGGCACACATCGCATTAGGATAAAATGGAATGCCTGTATCGAAATCCCAAGAAGATGACTTGCGTTCATTAGCGTTATCATGTGAGATAACGGACAAGCAAACGCTAGTATTGCTGCAAGACTTCCTGCAACCAGAACAAGTTATAAATTACCAACCAAAAATTACGATGGAATGCACTTTTTAAATAGCTGACTTGTACTAACCAGCAGTAAAAACAGCTAAAACAGGACTGCCTGTAGTAGTGCTTTCATAAGTCATTGACCTCGTGAGAACCTTCCACTCTGGGGAAGCCAGAGCCACGAGGACTGTAAAGAGCAAAGGGCAAAGTTCTGTCAAAGCTAGGGATACGCCTGCTACTGTAACAGCAGCTAGAACTGGACAGATCCATCCAGCTGACCTTGCTTCTAGAAGGGTAGTCACTGGCAAAGCAGCATCGATACTGCTCCTGAAAATAAACGGGTTTACAGTCATTGTTAAAATAACGAACATCGAACAGTCAATATTCATCAGTGGATTCAATATAATCACAAAGTAGATAAAATAGGTTTTTTGTAACGCTACTTACCCTTTTAACATATTCGTATACAAAAAACATAATCCCGAAAGCACTAGAGTAGGTAATCCAATCATAATAAATAAATTCTTCTTAAGACTACTTTCAGCTTCTTTAGACGGCAATACTACACTGAAAGCGTAAGAAATCGGTGCTCCTGCGGCAAAAAGCTGAAATAATAAGGAATTGTAGATATGTAATAGACTTGTTATTAATATGATTATCATTTTCAATGGGATTCTGAAAGTTTCTTACCTCATAAATGGTAATAGGAATCGGCATGTTAATGTTAGCAATATCCAAGTTGATGAGACCAACAATGGCGAAGAATTGACTAAATATGTAAAGTAGAATTAGAAGCATAAACGTGAACATCATGCTCTCCTGCAAAGAGATGAAGTAAGGGTTAAAAAGGAAAAATGATGACAATATGAATTTTAAAAAAGAGTTTCCCAAAAAGGAAGAGATGACTGACGATTCTATACAGTTATTATGTACTGACTGACTCAATGAGTGTACATACCTCCAGTCCACACATAAACATGGCACAGACCACCATGACGACCGTGACACCTAAGACGTCAGGCCACGGTTCTCCAAGTGATCGAGTCTCATATCCAAACAGCCACCGTCTCGTTCTCCCGCCTGTCACATGATCAGCTGTGGCGCTGAGAATCCTAGCACATATAGCTACCGCCACCAGGTGGGACAAGAAAGACATCCACATTGCCATGAAGTCTGCGAAGGACCGAAAGTTCCTCTCCCTTCGTCCTCGACTCGTTTTCGGAGGCGGGAGTATGTCTGCCAATTTCTTAAGATCCTTACATGTGAATGCTGAAAAGAAAATTTTTGAGTAACAAAGAGGAATGTATAAATGACTGTATTGTCTCTGTTTTTACAGGAAATACCTAGTAACAGTAAATAGTTCGTCCATATCAATGATTCACACTGAAATATTTTTTGTTTTATGCAATTAATTCAGGTGTTTTTTTTTCTAGTCTGAATAGTATTGTTTTATTACGTTAGGTTGTTAAACTTCTGCAAACATTTTCCAACTGCGTAACATCCGCTATAACTCTTTTGGAACCTCCTTGGATCTTGGACCCATAGCATATCGGGTTGTCTTATTCAAAACTAGTGATTCCCCCCTAGCCGATAGGCATATGTCCTTGAAGATTTGGCGCTGATGATATTCACTAGATAACTACTTGACGGGAAAAAAATGCATATCTTACTAGCAACGACCATGAAGAGTGCTAACAGCATGACGGCGGGCACAGCGCAGTAGCTGGAGTTAGCAGCGGCTAGGGGCGCGAGCAGCAGCGCGCCCAGGGTCCAGCGCGCCCCGCAGGCCTCCGCGCCGCCGAGCGCGCCCAGGGTGCCGCCCATCTTGCCCCGCTCACGTTGTTCACTTGCCATTGCTTTTATTTCTGCTCATAAACAATTGATTTATTTTATTTTATAAATATATCAAAATCAACAATCAACAATTGATTGTTTAATAATTCCTTCTTTCCTTGTGTGAGTTATGAGGTCGGTGATCAACCTCACCGCTTTCTCGATTTTAATAGTCAGGTTTAATACACAGGAAAGATACAGAAATATAGTAATGTAGAGCCATAATATAAATTATTATTACATCAGCCAAAAGTTATAATTGTCTCTATATTAACAATAGCAGAAAGGTACTTGAGTTTTAAGTACTTCTATATCGTTCCTACACAGATACAAATATTAAATCTTTGAAGCCGATAAATATCTCAATCTAATTTTAAACACCCTGATTGCAATATGGTCGTACATCTATGTTACAATATTTTACGGAGACGGGAGTAGGTATTCTAGTATACCTTACCTACCTGCTCTCAAAGTAGTTAACATATCTAAATCGTCGTACATTTGCTATATACTTTTTTACAACATTAATGATAAGGCCCGTAATATCAACGCAAATGTACATCATTAAAGGGGTGCATTTTAGACGATTACAGGGGTTCAAGAAAATTGCCATCGTTACTAAAATGTGCGTATGATGTTCAATTCAAATTGTAATACTTAATAAAGAAAAGTTCTTAGCAAATCAAATAAGATACTTATACTTTATTGCACAGTACTACATTTAAACAATCACACATAACACATGAATACAGTACAATTAAATCTTCTATGGCCCGTCTTATATGGCTCATGTAAACCATTTTCCAAACTACATTGTATAATTTTCTGTTTACATTATTAGTTGTAATTGTAGATACACTAATTGCGTTCTTACGACAGAAAAACGGTTTTATAAATTTGTAATCCAGAATATACTAGAGAGGATTTACTTAAACGCATGGAAAAAAATCTAGTTAATTCTATACTACACTGGATTGAATATTAGATAACTCACCATGGCTACTGGAAAAACACTCCAAGAAGGGATATTAAAGTATTAACCGTATCTCCACATTGATAACTACATTTTAGCACCAAACTGGTTAAGATGAAGCGTTGTGCAATGAAATGTGCACAATATTTTTAACACTTGCGAAAATTTTGGGTTAAATTGCTAAATCCGCTCCGATGGCGAGTAAATAAGGTCGCATTTTCATGTTTATGCGACAAACGACGAGTATGGAGGTATGTGTCTGTCCTCCTTGCACGATTCCCAATCGATACCCTCTACAGTCTACACAGTAGGGTGGCCGCACTTAGAGGGTTCATACACTCCTAAAACAAAATGACACTTCGTTTAAGCACTTCCATTACTCGTCTTTTGTAAGCTTCTGAATTTTCATTCTCCCTTTGTCGTCGCTTGAAACGCTTATATCAAGTGCCTTTTAACTTTTAAAAAATGTGCTCGTTGTTTCGTTTAGAATTTTCTGTCCCGATTCACACTGTTTTTATGGTCATAGGAAGAAAGTTAAAGTTTTACGGCTTCGTGCTAAACGGTTTGGCTTGACCGTTAGTCTTGCTGTGTGAGCAAAATTCTGTAGACACCTACGATAGGTTACTTACTATACGGACGGACAAGGTACTCGATAATCCCTTAATCTGTTTTATTTATTATCTTATTTGCACGAGTAGGTATCTATTATTATGACTATTTATGCACAGCTGGCACATTTCATAAATTATCTATCTACCTTAAGATAATACGCCAAAACATTGCTCTCTTTTAAATTGCAATTTTTAAGTTAGTAGTCAACCTGACAGTCCAATTTTTCAATATACCTAACTACACAAACATGCACTTTCTTAACCCAACCTTAACCTATATTGGGGTAGGTTAACTAGGTACAAATCGTCAGAAGGCAACGATGTTAATCATATAACTTATAGTTTAGTAAGTATACCTACTTTACTTACCCCTCAAAGCAAAGTATATAATCGTTTGGGTGATCCCGTATGTGTCCCGAAAAGAGATTGATTTTTATCTTAAATATGTAAATGTGTGTAAACGTCTACGAAATACTACAGATTATCCACACTGTGTCTAATAGGATATGTGTCATCACCCTTAGCATTTGATTACCTGCTCAAAATGACGTCACACACATTCAGACTCTTCTAAAAATAAATTAAATATCAGATTATAGGAAAACGGAACGTGGCCTTGGTTAAACTAGTTAGGAGATGGGAATTTGTGTGATGCACTGGACTTTGCTACGTCACGGATTAATCCAATTATCTTCGGGGTACTGACTCAATGCTGTACGTTGCAGTTCACGGAAGAATTATCCGCACTTAGGACGGATCCAGGCTTTATTGGGGGACGCTCGTTTAATGATTTCAAAGGTTTGAAGTTGACTGAAGAAATCAATTCTGTCTAGATTTAAAAATAAATAAATAAATAGGCATTTAGATACGGAATTCCTCATAATGGGTATGTTGCCACTGTAGTTTATTATAATGTTGATTTGTTTCGTCGTATTATGACAAAAGAACAACACGAAAAAATCTAAGCCGTTCTAGGCAAAAGTAACCTCTTCTTTACGGTCGATGGTGCGCTATTTACCAAATAATAATCTTTTTAGCATTATTTTAAAAATAAGTATATTTCCAGGTCTGGCCAGTAATGTGGACTGGGTGTAAAAGTACATACTCCGACTTATTCATAAGTAGGTATAATTACTATGCTTTGTTACCTATTGTTTATAAGAAGTATAATATATTCAAATTCGCACTGAGAATACACTGTAGTGCTTGTAATTTATTTGTAGGTATTGTGCAATAAGGCAGAAGACGAAAGTGTGAACTTTTACCCCGAATGTTCATGTGACTGTATTTGAAACCATAGTTGAAGCCATGGAAACCATGTTTCTTTAAGGATATTTTACATCTCTTACCAAGGAATGTAATGTCCAGGCCCCCCTAGATCCGTTCTTATACACCACTCATTATGGATAAAGTAGTTAGTCGTTATTTTATCGGGTTACAGACAAACAGAACAATTAAGAACTGGCCAGTTATAATCCGGAAGTGACATGGAAAGTTCTGGCCTCAATTGTTATAGACGTGTTCACGTAAGACCTATAGTCAGTCGCTGACTGTAACCTGGTGTTACACTATTTTATACGGTTTATATACTTGTGAGATCGCGGTAACACTAAACATAGCTTACTCAAAGTACTTTAGTAAAGCCGACTATATCTTAAGTTATAAGTAAAAACTTACTCACTTACACTCACGCTGCGTCCTTTGTGTGCTGAATCCTTTTCCTTCGTCTTTGTCTTTCTGTCAGCGACCGATGTAACTACCGTTTACCACTTCATTACGCGTCGATAAGTCTTTTACAGTGTATCTATTCTAGCAAGGTGTCTGCTTATATTCAGAGGCTGATTGTCGGTGTGCTGTGAACGCGGGCTTATTGTCAGACAACGGGATTCCCTCGCAGATTGGGTTACTAGCAAAATAGATATTACGTGCGCTTAGGATTTACAAAGTAGAGTAGGTTTGTAACAGAGAAGAGTAGAGTACTTCACGTGTTAGGTGAAGTATTTAATGTGGTACCTACATCAACAGTGATATGGTAGTTTTAAGGCACTTTACTTGTTACGTTGTGCATGGCCAATGCACGGACGGTAAGTTCTAAGAAAGTGAATTATTAACCTGTTTATCGCAAGAAGAAAGTCATAGGTAGGTAAACATCTGTTAAAACTATCACATCAAGTTATTAAGTACCTATCAATTTTTTCAGGTCATCTTTAAGCGGGTAATTCATTTTCATTCATCTTATTTTCATTTATTTACAGAAAAAAGTAAATTTCATTTAGGTACTTAAAGGAAAAGTTACTTTGTAACATCTGTCCCTCTTGAGAACTTTAGTAAATACCTACAGTAGGCAGATGTTCTACCAATTGGGTTAATTGGTGGACTGTAGGTAGGTACTTTCATAGTTATGTCCAATTTATAATGGCAAAATACTTTAATTGACTTCGTAACCTAATAATTCGTAATTCGAATTTTTAATTGACTCAGCAATTTATTTCTGAACACTCCTCGTTGTTTGATAAAGGCAAGAAGCCATAACAAAGAGCTTATCTTGACCAAGTATATGCTTTTGTTCTGTCCTTTTGTCCAATGAACACGTCCGTCCGATGAAGAGAGAGATTATGCCGTGGTTGTTTGTGAAATGATGCAAAATCGCATATACCTAGATACAAAGTAGGGTATATTAATGATGAATTAACTTAAATGCTAATTCATCATGTTTTAATCAATATATTTTCATCTAACTTGGACTGGGGCCAAAAGAGCATACCGTGCTTGATTCTCAAGGTGTCGGAGGTAGAAGTTGATCAGTAACTACGTACCAATAACCCATATAATCATGTGAAATCAAGTTGGTTGCATATTGTTTTATGATATCTTGTGGCTTTGCTTACCCTATTGTTTAGCAAGGGGAGTATTTATTTGCTGACTAAAGCTTATTCTGAGAAAATGAATCGATTGCATGTATGGTAAAGTACAATTACACGCTTATTGCAAATTGTAGTTAATACACTCTGGATAATTAAAAAAAATGCGATTCTACGCGCTCTGGTTTTGCGCCGGGAAGAAAGTGTGGGCGACGTCCCATATAAATGGCGGGAATGGTCCATCCCGGCATAAGTCATAACAACTTCGTCACAGGCTGACGTGGCTTGTCCCGTTTTAAATAAAGGTGTGAACATGAAGTTCAGCAGTTTGTGCGTGTTGGTGGCGATCGTCGTTTGTTTGGTGGCCACTTCCGAAGCGTTACCCTACCAGCCCAGGAACATGGATTATGTGAGTGCTATTTCTGATTGTTCTGAGAAAAGTGATAAGATTTTTTAAGCGTTTAGTTAGGTACTTAATATGATATGGCTTGTTGTAAGTACGTGAAAGTGTTAGGTGGCTTTTCTGGCACATAACTGTAACCGGCTTTTAGAAAAACTTAGTTATTGTTTAAGTTTCATACAAGTTGTCGAACTGTTTTTGAAACTAATTAACTGTGTACTTATTTAGTTTGAAATAAATATAGTTTACCTACTCAAGTAGGTAAGTAAGACAAAACCGCGGATTACCCATCCAAACTTGAGTAAAAAATATAAAAGTTTCAAAAATGCCATTTGACTTTTTCAATGCAATAGGTAATCATTTATTTTATAATAATATTTTTTGATATTACTTAAACACAAAATTGCTATTAAAGAAATAAATACCAAAGTATTTACGTAAAAGTTATAATATGTACATATAGGTATGTGAACTTCATAAAGTTTATGTTTTTATTGCCTATACCTACCTATTTCGAGAGTAACATACAAGAATAGGTTATTCGGTTAAGAGAGGCCCTTATCTTATGAATGATTCAATTGGATCGCAATGTCATATCAACACCCTATTTAATAAGGTAAAAAGTACCTAAGTATACTTAACATTATTCATTTAATTATACCGAATCCCGACATTTCGATAAAATTCCTGCGACAATGACAAGGGGTGTGTTGGGGTCTTACCAGAGCCCATAAAATCCCTCTAGGTATTAGATAACGTCTTCTTTATTTTCCTTCGTTAGTCTTTCCGAGCGCTACGCGTAGGTATTCTAACAAATTGTACCTGACCTAGACAACCAAAGGACACGTTTCAGTGGCGTGTGAGTCTTGCTTAGGCCAAATAGGTGCACACAGTATTATGTACCTATAATTTAGAGTTACAAATAAGTTGTAAATACAATAAACTATTTACGTCCCTCTGCTGGGCACACGCCTCCCCTCAAAGAATACTACGCCGCTCCATTGCGAGTTGGTGGAGGTGTTTGGGTTAATAGCCGAGACCAACGATTTCACGTGTCTTCAGCACGGAATCATCTTACTTCTTGGGACAATCTGTGATTTATCTTGCTAAAGTGGACTTGTTAAAGTGGAAAACGCATAAAGTGATTTCGACAATATGTCTATCAGGAATCAAATCCGAACTTCTAGATCGTGCGCTCCACAATCTAGCCACTAACATTAGTAGTAGTAGTCATCACCTTAAAGTGAAGTTAATTATGTGTATGTTAAGTCTCCTATACTTAAAGGTTGCCTGGAAGAGATTGCTACTTAGCAATAAGGCCGCCTATTGTACTCATTCTGTTTCTCTTTTGTTTTGTAGTTTGTATTTTCCTGTTTGTGTACTTAATAAAGTATTTGTTATGTTATGTGAAAAACACCTAAGCGCCTTTCTGAAAAAACATTCTAATGTGATTTTCTTCAACAAAACCTCGATTTCTTTCAATTAATTTCGATCCAGGTAATTTTGATCACATAGTTTTACCTGGTTTGAAATAAACTTGTCTATTGCGACGTTACGTTAACAAAAATCATATCCGAATGTTTTTCTAAAAGCGCCCGTAAGTATGTTGATTGAATTTTATCTATCTTCGACAACAGTTGGAGGCTCTACGTCGTATGCAGAAGATACCTCAATGGCACTGCATGAGATACCGCCGCTTCCACGTCCACGGCCCCTGCAGCCGCTGGTGGCTCATGAGGAGGACCTGATACCCTGGACACCGGCAGAACACTTACTGGTAACCTTGAAACCATGTACCTCGGCCCGTACAAGCGGTTGTTGCGAAGAATCAACATGCTGTTTAACATATAAAACAACAAGATGTTTAACTTTTCTATATTTTTATTAACTTTGAGTAGGAATATTCAGTATATTCTTCACCAGTAGGTAATCTTTCAGAATTTACCTGTAGGTACAATATGGTTTAATGAAGAAAAACACAAGTTATACATATAGATACCTAAAAAGTATAGCTGGTATTCTATTCTGACTGGCAAAACAAAACTTTTCTACCTAAACCTACCTATAAATAAGTATGTGGTTGTTATGAGGAATTACCGCAATCAGTAAGATAGTGAAATCACGGACAAATTGTTGCTATTTATCTTTTCTATACTTACTGACTGAATATTCTATGATTTTAGATAAGTACTTATTATTATTATGTTATCTTAAGTTGTGTAAATGTAGTAGTTTTACTATTTTCTGATTCTTTAAGGGTTTATTCGTACAAATAAAACATCGACGTAAATATTACTTATATTCTTTTATTTTCTCCGATATCTTGCTTTCAAGTTATATATTTGACTATTTTACATAAGAAGTACAGCTTTCATACATATTTTATAAGGAATGGAAATAAAAGCTAACACGTAAAGGCTTTAAAGATCTTGAGCTTTAAATAAAGTTCAACAGCATTTATAACATCGCATTGTTAAAGTAGGTAAGTTGGTATCTGTATTTTACTATACTCATAATGTTTATATTCCCTTCACTACAGACTGAAAAATAGTGCCTTTATGTAGATATTATATAATATTTTAAATGCATAGATAAAATCACGCCCGTAATCCCTAATGACGTGGGTAGAGCCATAAGGGATCATAAGACAACTTGCAGCCACTCTTGATACGAACATAGATATAAAAAGACAGAAGGTAGGTATATATATGGAAGCGTCAATGAACGCTTTATTCAATAAAGCCATTATTCAAATACAGACATCTGCTATGGCCTGCTACGAAGGTAGGTCGCGTGTTGCAACAGCCCTAACTGTTCTCTTCCTGTGACCACATCTGGGCCACATCCAGACTCTAGAGTTTACCAGATTACGACTTACGACGAAGTGACTGTGCTCATTTCATAACACTTATTCTGAGAATCAAGTCCATTTTTACGTCATTTGTAAGATTTGGTACACAAAAGCAAATTGTGCATTGCGTTTAATTGCATTTTAAGAACATATTTGGGGGATTGCGCTGTGGATGCTACGTAATAAGCAAATGTAGGTGAAAACAACAAATACATTGTCTGTCGTTGTTTCCTTTTGTAAAGTGATTTGTTTCAAAGAAAGTAAGTACTTACTGTTCCAAAGCAGAAGGAAGAATAGATTTGAAAATGAATAATACAAAGAGTGCGTAGGTAATCTCTGATTCCACTGCACGACTTCTTTACTTTAACTAGTGGTGTAGCAGCCAAAGTAATTTTGCTTTAAAATCTAACTGCACGTTTGTGTTTAGGTTTGACGTTTTGGTTTTTCCTTTGCTCTATCAGTATGTTACTGGTGAAACGTACCGTGAAATACACTATGAATTCCACGAAGCTTAGCAGACTCGCACCGAGGAAGAGTCCTGTTGTCCCGCCGAGGGATACTGAAAATAAAAAAATCGAAAATAGGTACATAAGAAAGTTAATATGCATTACATGGAACCTTTTCCTGTGGAGTGGATCATCAGGAGCCTTGGCGAAGTTGCAAACCATTCTTAAGTAGGATATTAAAATGGCTAAGTATTATAACAATCGACAACATAACAAGCTCACTACTACATCCATTGGGGTAGTCAGAGATACATCCATTGTAAGATGAACTACTTAAGTACCGAGCTTTCTGTTGGACCAAGCCAGGTCAAGAGTAGGTACTTTAAACCAACGATCATGCATGAAGACTTAGATGAGAGTAGTAGAAGCAAAAGTGGCGTGTCAGGATCGTGGTAATTGGAATTCTGTAGTTATGTTATACTGGCCTACTATGTAGATAGGAGAGGTGCTAGGTATACTGCTCTGAACTAATATTAGCCCTGAGAACTTACCGACTAAATCTAGTCGACTACGTACTACGTTACGTTTGAAACGTTCCGTGGACATACGTGCCAGTATTACGTGAACAATCGCCTTTTTGCTGTTATGTGATCCCGACCTGAAAAAATATGCACTACTTAAGTATATTTAAGTATACCTATGACTTGCGACATGGGCTGATCATATCGACTACTTACGACGATGGCCAAATATTACTAACCACAAAAACCGTTTTTTTGACGTGACTTATTGTAGATTTTCCGCAGATGGCATAACTACTCGGGCGGACGACACAAAAACCGACTTTATACACACTATTTTAGCCTTTTACTTCTCTGAGTTTTATGCTGATTTGGCTATTTAGATACATGCATAAGCTCACGCTTATTCTCCATCGGGATAAGGAGATCTATTGCATTCTTGTTGTTATTACAGAGGCCTTAAATATATAGGAAAGTACAAACAGGAACCCTATAAGGGCACTATAACACATCCTTACTGCAACACATAATTTTACTACTTACTTAACCCAAAAGTATTGTGATAAAGACTCCGATCCTGACATAGGTTCTTCTCTTGGTTCCACCATATCCATCACGCGGCAGTAAACTTTAGTTTACTTGCTTACCAAAAAACCTATTAGATTACAAAAAATCGTCTCACGTCTGAACATCTTTGATGACGGTGATCTCTGTTTCGGTGCAAGAGGGTGTACAATCGCAGACCATACCAGGACGAGTTGCCCATCGTGGCTTCAGCGTGGTCAGGTTGTTGCTATTAGCATTCAGACACGCCATTCCTGAGATGTTACAGCGCTCGGCCTCCGCTGAAGTAGAATATCAGTAACATATTAATGACGTGAGCACAGAATCATAAAAAGACAACTTGCAGGTGCAACATGATATGATAAGGGGTAATGTACAATATATGGATGGATTTAAGTTTTCTTTCTTACTCAAAACTCATATTTATTCATAAATATATTATTTTTGAATGTCTGGCTCATCCGCCAAAAAACTACTGCACCTTTTCACAGCCTGTATATCAGATGAAAACTAGCTGCAAGAAAAACCGCGGCACATACGTTCTTAAAAAAACCAAGAAATGGCATTACCTATTTGGCCAGACACATGGGGTGCGCCGGGGGCTCTCATCCGAAAACCTAAGCTGCCCCCGCTCAACTACATCGGGTTTCATAATAATGTATGAATGTCTATTTTTCTATAAGTACGTTTGTCTCTGCCGGTTCATTGTAAAGAATAAACAACTTACAAGTCCCCAGCATGAAATGATCGTTGCACTGACAAATGTCGAGCTGAGCCTTCTTCCTGCAGAGTACAGTGCACGCACTATAAGAGTAGTGGGGGTACAACCCCTTTTCGTTCTCGTGATGGAAGAAGCAAGCTCTTTGCTCCGGGGTCGTTTCCGTTACCAGGGGGTCGTTCTCTATATTCTTTACAGCCACATGGCGCCTGTGAAAGAGGAAGGACCAATATCAAAGAACGTCGTTAAGTCTTTATTTTTGACGTGTATTATTGTAGATTTGTCTGTGATTAACTAAACTGGGCAAGGGGGAGCTCTGAGGGCTCTCACTCGGCACATAATTTGAGATAGTCCAACGGTGCCCAGTTGGACGTGAATTTCGGCTTAAGCCATCGTTTGAGAGGTTAGTAATGACGTCGGTTAAAATGGTCACACGCAATGCAAACAGGCACTTACTTAAAAATGTGTCCTAGCTGTAATTTTAACGTAGATGATTGCAACGTTGTTATGGTCGGGACCTCATCTTCTCCTAAGGTGTATATCTGTAAAGAATAATTATTGTAGATTTACAACCACTTCTGAAACCTATAACACTATAGCAGTCTTAAAAAACTAAGTAAGTATGTAAGTATATATACCATAGCGCCTAACATTACTTCAAATCTGAGGACACCACGTTTGTTTGTTAAATTGCTCACCATCGGATAAGGGTTGGGTTCTCTGAAAAATGTAGTAAGTAAGTAAAGAATAAAATAATAGCTCTTTTAATAACGACTAAGGCGTGTACAAAGATCATACTTAGTCTGAATAGAGTTGATGATATAACATCGGCCTATTTCTGTATCTATAGGCTGGAAGTATTCGCAGCAAGGAAACAATTTTCCATTGTACGAGCATTGCTTCAATAACTGTGGGCATTCGCATCTGACGAGGTTCGCGTAGTAGCTGTAGTTAGACATGGGACATTGATAGTCAGGTTCCTTGGTGTTATAGCATACATCCACGAGGGTGTGGCACGATCCACGGAAGTATGTTATGTCCTCTAAGGCGTCTTCCAGGTCTAACAAATGATCGGGTGTCCAAATTCTGAAAACGATAGTTTTTCCATAAGTAGTAGAGGTTGTAAATGCCTTACGATAAGGTACTTTACGTGAGGCGCCTTTCAGTTCAAGTAAGAGAATTAATAAAATACATTATATAGCTCAAAAGTGCACTTTAGTGATGCGCTTATTATCTGCGGGGTTCATTGGTGTTCAACCAGATAACTGATTAAGTATTGCTAGTTCGGGATTGTTTTCTAAACGGTTAGAATACCTAATTGATTACAATCAGATCTGATTCTGTAGAAAAATGTTTTGTGTACATTTGACCGGATCGGTAATTAATCGAATTATTATTACACGCACAAGACGCGGGTTGCATCAACAAAACTCAAGGTTAGTTTGTATTGGATGAAAGACTCTTTAAAGGTTGCTCAACCACACGCATTACTCCGCAACTACTCAAGGGCTCATCCTTGAAATGGCAACAGCAATAAAGTGCAAATTAAAATAGTTTTGAAATGCCTTTCCCAACATTTGAAACATTTTTAAAAAACGTTTTACTTAGTTGTTACTTTGAATACATAGATACGATAAACAGCTATATACATATAGGGTGTTAGTAACATCGTAACGAATACTGAGAGGGATGATTCAGACCATGATCCTGTGAATATCAAGTGGAATTATCCGTCGCAAAATTAATGTTTTTTTTAAATTATTTTCAGTTCTATACTTTTGAAATCAACTCATAATCATGGTCTCAATCATTCCTCAAGGTTTTACGATGTCACTAACACCCGGTACTTATAACTACTTAAGTCCCAGTGCATACAGGCTGCAATCAACCAGAAGGGGTGTGAAGTATACTCCACCACGCTACTCAATTTCGGGTTAGTGTAGGTGTTTATTCTAGTTTAAAATACCAACGGCTTAATGTGCCCGCATTGAATAAATATTAACTGAAGTCGGAATAATCGTTAAGTATAATGAAGTTGAAATGTAATATCGGTTTTAGGGTCGGAGGCCAATATCAGTTTGTGCCATTGAAAATGATTGAATGATTTATTCTCTTTGTATTCCTAATTTGGATACAAACAAAAATCAAATCTCAATCTAATAACCTAGCGCACGATGTTGTTATTAATTTTTATTCAAGGCGAGTGCCAAGTTATTTTGGTTATAATATTGTGCCTTGATTTTTGGAGCAATCAGTAAAAAAAATACGGATAAGTAAGTATAAAAATGAATCTAAAAGTAATTTAGTCCGAAATCCAGAGTTACATGCACATTCAGAGAATCTAAGACAAAAATAAATAAAGAGCTTTTCTGCTTATCGTATAGGTACTTACTACCTTTACGTGATGAACTGTTAGCATATCTTTCGGTAGTTGAGTACATTATACATATTTACTTAGTTACTAAATCAAAAAACGACTGCTGTGGTTCTTTCTTATTATTTTCTTTCAATTAAATATAACAGCGGCAGGCCTGACCATGCATTATATTATTATGTGGCCAGGTACGTATCAAGTATGTAGATCACTTACGAATCAGACACATCATAAATCTTTTGTTTGTATTGCTTGTCTTGCACGATCTCGCAGACCGCCACGGCAGGCATCTTGGTGTTCCATTCGGTGTACGTGGTCTCCACTCCGAAGCTGATGGGGCTGAGGACGAAGGCGTCCCACGCTGCGATGATTAGCAGCGCAGACCCGTACCAACACAGCACCACCAGAAGAAACCACAACCATCTGGGGAACATGGGAACGATGGTAATATTGTTTTGATGAAACTAAAAAGTGTTGTTTACCGTACGTGTAAGCTCAGCGTTGTTATTACTATCCATCCACATAATACATATAACATAATTATCCATCGCCGTAACTCCGTGGTCCAGTGGTTGAGCGTTGGGCTCACGATCCAGAGGTCCTGGGTTCGAATCCCGGTGGGGACATATCACAAAAATCACTTTGTGATCTCTAGTTTGGTTAGGACATTACAGGCTGATCACCCGATTGTCCGAAAGTAGACGATCCGTGCTTCGGAAGGCACGTTAAGTCGTTGGTCCCGGTTACTACTTACTGATGTAAGACGTTGTCGTTACATGAGTCATGTCAGGGGCCTTTAGCGGCTCAATAGTAACCCTGACACCAGGGTTGATGTGGTTGGTAATCCACCGCACAACCCACACGATAGAAAAAGAAGGCGTACCCGTTAGTTTAACACATTTAGCGTAATATCTAGGTAAGGTTTTATTTCTTAGATCCATTTTCTGTCCTATTTTTCAACGCGGAAGTCTCAAAAATGATTCATCACCAGGTGTCATGTTTCAAAACGATGTACTTAAATCATAATTTATCAAGATTAAACTGACGTTACCAGTCAATGTTAATAGATGCAGATGAATTTCGTAACCTGCCGCTTACCGTCTTCGAGTTTATTTAAAGTAAGCTTGGTATTTACCCACACTCACCTTTCTGACCAGTGCTTTGTGTCGTCAGCTATGAAATGAACGCCAGCGAATGTACAGTTAGAGCAATAATCTTTCACCAACGCTCGACACGACGTCGGAGGCATAACTTCTCAAACAGAACTCACAGATTTTACTAAAATAAACGAAGTATAACTTTATTATTATGCTTTGAGTAACAAATTCCCATGTTTCGTGCGAACAACATCAAAATATCAATGCAACTATTATAATTACAAGGTGATTTTTCAAATTCTATTCTTCACATTGTGCAAATGTAGTAAATATTTGATGTGATAATGATATGATTGTGCAATGCCGTGGTCATGCAGCGAGGCGAAAGCCTAGCGTTCAAGGTTACATGTAATAAAATAATACAGCTGAGGTAACTCATTGTTCATATTATTATGTTTTAATTGTTCTAAGTTAAGGTTACACGTATTTACATAGGTATGTACAGAGCTTATCTAAATTAGTTTGTACTAAAACATTGCTTCAAGGGTTTGAGATTCGTGGGATTCCTTTGTGCGAATACAACCAGACTGATAAGCGGATTAGAGTTTACGCAAAATACACACTTTACCTTAATTTGTATATTATACTTTAAATTCTATATTTTATCGTATCTAGGTCATATTTACACCAAAACGTTTTCTTGGTACCATTAAAATGTTCATTACTTATTTACTTATCTTTAAATACTAGCATTACTAAGAGACTTTTTAAGACAATAATAACTAAACCTAAGTTCACTAGGAACATAATAAAATAACGATTTTTTAATTATTCGTAACAACATAACAAGTATCAATTATTGCACGAAACATAGGTAATACAAGCAAATCCACACGATTTGGCAATGGTAACGACAAATCTGTCAAACCAATAGCAATAACACAAAATGTAAATTTACTAGGTTCATCATATCCATCTTTGGAATTCGTATCAACAGTGGCTGCAAGTTGTCTTTGATTACTTGTGGCTCTGCCCACCCCATTAGGGATTACGGGCGTGAGTTTATGTATGTATGTATGTATGTAAATTTACAAATTTATATATAAATTACAAGTATTGTAATAGTTCAGGGTTGCCAAGATACGGGAAGAAGCCCTGGTTAAAGTTACTGGCGTATTGTTGGCCAAATTGTTGGTGGTCATTATGCTGTTGGCCAAATTGTTGGTGACCGTTTTGTAGAAGGTTGTAGTGGTGGAAGTTCTGGTGGTGAGCTGGGTGTTGTTGACCAGTCTTGACTCGACGCTGGTGCATGTGGTTGGGATCAGGCTGGAAGGGCCGCGGTCGGCGTGGGACGAATCCCGCGTGCGTGAGGATGTTGTATATCTCTTGCCTGGAGACGTTGTCCGCTGCTCGTTCGAATACCTACGAAATTATTCAAAATATCAGCGTCAGTGTTTCTTATGACATTCAATTACAAAGTTTAGTTTAAGTACTTTTGATTTCCGTAGTAATCGCAGATATATTTACCTGCATATTACTGTCGGTCAAGATCAAATAAGGTTCAATTTTAACATAACATTTATAAAGCAGAGAATAAATCCAAAAACGAATCAGGAGTATCGAATATTATATTTACTTTGCAACTGGTAAAATATAAAATAGTAACGATTCAATAACAAATATTCTTTCTAATCTATTGTATCTCTATAATTCGTTTTTTTACCCACGACGGAACGGAGCAGGTATATGCGTTTAGGGTGAGAGATGTTTGTGTGTGCGTTTGTGCAAAGAAATGTTATTAATTATCTTCTAAACTAATAATCCGATTTTGATGCGGTTTTCAATAACGGGTTTGTGTTTGATGAGTTCATGTTATTAGACAAGTGTCATGTCTGTAACTCACTAGGGGGCGCCACAATATTAGTGTTTAGAATAAATATTATCCGAAACGCCTCTTCAATTTATAATAGCAATTTATTTGCAATAGTTTTTATTAGTTAATTGTTTTTGACAGGCGTTTTTTTTTTCGGTTCCATTGATTACACGTAATTACGTCGAACACGGTGCTGTTTCATTGCTACCTAAATCCCTTAAAAATCAGTAAAAAGGCATTGATATGCCTTTTTGCCTGATGGCATATTCATGGTCCTTCGAGCCAGATTTCAGAGAAGATCCCAGATCACAATCAATAAATTGTAGATAAATTAATACGAAGTGATTGGCGAAGATTAAAGAGAAGATTAAAGAAAAATCAAGATCGACTATAAGTGGCACGTGGATTGTGTGGTCAAGTGAATCAAATTCATCCAATTAATCCTCATTTAATTCATAAAGTTGAACCCATCACTCAATAATCAGGTAGTATTAAGTAAACAGCCTCCGTGGTCTAGTGGTTAGAGCGTTAGGCTCACGATCTGGTGTTCCGGGTTCGATTCCCGATGGGGACATTGTCGAAATCACTTTGTGAGACTGTCCTCTTTGTTTGGTAAGGACTTTTTGCCTTTTCTATATGAAATTTCAACAAAAATTTAATTATACTCATAAGTGTATTTTATGTCGTCGTTAAACATCTACAATTCTTCAATAATTGTATTCACGTCACTAGAAAAACTTTAGCTGGGTTAATGGCAGCCCCCGACGGATATTCCTCGGTTATGTATTATGGTAAAATTATTATCGCTACATTTAAGTATATTTTCGAGAAACAGACACGTTAGGAAAAAACTGTAAACATCCATATTCATTGTTTAGGTACTTAAGTATATCTATTACCGATGTCTCGAGATATCAACTCTTTTTAGAAAGTATTTTTAAGTCTAATATAATATTTCGTTACATAATAATTGGGTTAAGTCGGGGGTTTTGAGTTATTTTATTCTTTTTCGATGAGATTTTTACCGTCGTGGGTTTTTTCAAAATTTTTAATTTTGCTTAATTTTATTTCTCATTACAAATCTAATTATAAAGCTATATTTTCGTTACTGTATACAAAAGACATCAACGCGTTAATAATAGTTAATAATGAAAGTGACAACGAACGTTGAAGTTTACTATTTTAAATATTTTTATTTGACACAAATAATCTAAGTATTTCTAAACATTCCCTATCTACAATAAAAAAGTAATAACTAGTTAAAAAAGATCCAAATCTCTTTTCTTCTAATGTGGCTACACAACTACGAATAGTAGCTTGGTATCCTAGCGTCAACTCTGACATAAGGGTTGTTGAGAGTGTTTCAAACAGCCTCTACTATTACTCTCTTTTATTGTGGAGAATAGGTATAGGTATATATAATTATTTAAAAAAATAAGTAGTGTAAAAGACATTAACGTTGTCATTTTTATATTAAAAAATAATTTTAGCGCGTTGATATCTTTTGTAACAGTATTTTTGCAGTAACAAAAAATAATTAACATATTAATACTAGATTAATGACCAGAGAAGAGAGAGGTGTTATTATATAATACATTCTTACCGGACTCTCTCCTTCATGCAGTAGACTAGTGAGTGGCAGGATCTCTTGTAGGTGAGGGTTCCAGAGCGTGGGGCTCCTCAGGTGTGGGGGCAGCTGTTCCTCCTGCCGTCGCACCGCCACCACGGCCGGGTGGGGCGGAGGCAGGCACGTCGCCAAGTACGTGCTCGTTAGCACCAGGAGTATGGACTTCATTGTGAGATCTTTAACAATAAGATAGTCGTCTATGAGTCTATCGTGGCTTTACAATGAAAAGCACATAAACGCCTTTTTCAAAAATCACATTCGGGAGTGATGTTTGTTAACAAAACCTCATATTCGTAGGTAGAAAAGCTAGTTTCAAT
Organism: Pectinophora gossypiella; assembly: GCF_024362695.1. Classification (NCBI taxonomy): domain Eukaryota; kingdom Metazoa; phylum Arthropoda; class Insecta; order Lepidoptera; family Gelechiidae; genus Pectinophora; species Pectinophora gossypiella. The sequence goes on along the minus strand of NC_065416.1, from coordinate 7,705,032 downwards.
CCAGGTAAAAAAATGCAAATGTCTAAATTTTTATTCGGTTTCAAATTAATTGAAAGAAATCAAAATTTTGTTGAGGAAAATCAAATCAAAATACGCTTACCTAAGGCGTAAGGGGTTTTCACTGTAAGGCGCTATCCGCCTTCGTAACGCATACCTACTGTTTTACCCAAAAAGCGACATGCTCTTTTATTTATCACTTTCTTTTCAAATATTTCTATTCAATAGTCCATTGAAATGTACGAGTAGAACTCCCAAGAGTCAATTTTGTATAATTTACTTTTTTATACTGTACCTGGAAACCTGGGCCGCATGAAGCCAACATGGGGATAAGGTATATAGTGAATAAGGTATATCTTTGGTATATAGTGAAGTCACGTTTTGCGAACCTGTTCAAACCGTCTATCGAGTATCCTACGTCATGCACTACTGAAGGGGTCATCACCAGTCAATTAATGTCGTCTTTAACCCTAATGCACTTCCTGCAATTTACCCTAGGCTTGATAAATAACAGGCCAATTTACTCAAACAACTGGAATTACCGCATGGTTCTGTGACCTACTTATCAATTAGAAGATGCGGATTTCAGATAACACGCAATGAATGACAGCACACGTATTTTGAAACCGCCTTTATGAATATTAGTTTATTACCCCGCGGGCATTATTCGTACATCGGCTGGTCCGTAAAATATTTATGGTGTACATAAATACATTAATTAATATTCAAAGTTATTAGAAATCAAGTAATCATTGTAGGAATTAGGAGCGCACTTACAGATATATGGTAACTTATTATTTCCTTGATATTTCAATCATTAGCATTACATTTTTATCAATCATGAACATGACGTAAAAAGTCACTTTGTATAGGAAATAAATATGTATATATCTTGCGACCCGTGCTAGTACCTATAGCGCTATAGTTAGATAAACCTACCTCAGCCGCTGGTAGGGAGCGGAGAGTTGCCGTTCTATATGTAGTATTTATTCCTTATTCTATATTATAAGGTTAATTAAATATACTAGAAAGAAAGTATGAAGCTAAGTATGTTTAGAAACAGGTGTTACAGCGCAGCGTGGGTCGAGTACACGCGTGCGTCGGACAATACCTCAAGGTCGACCCATCTAAACAAATCTCGCTTTCAAAACCGCACAATGTGGTTGGTCAATAGAGGACCGCCTGCATTCCTTATTAGTAGCAAACAAACATAAGTGCCGAGGGCTTAATGCTTAGTCAAAACTAGCGCTTTACGAAATGTTGAACGTGCGAACGTTCACGACTAGGTACGTATTTAGCGATCCACCGACTTCTGACGCTATTGTCGGGTTTGAAATCTTGCTTTGCTTGCAGGTGTGCTATTAACATTGTAATCACAGACAACATTTTGTGTCTACCTTTGAGCGGCGGATAAGACACTCTGATAACTATGGCCGAAATTACATGAGTTTCGATGGCGTAGCTTCAAAATACGTAGTACCGGGTTCTTACCGCGTTAAAATCAGGGATACATTATGGGACTCCCGATATTTCAACACTGATTTTAACGCGGTAAGAACCGAGTATTAAGTATGTGTTATAATTATGATAATAACCGCGTAAACCGCAAAACAATGTGGCGTAACTTCACCTTAAAATATATGCAAAAAATGCGCTATCGAAATTACGTGTAATTCAATGGCATAAAATATAATTTTACTTAAGTAATGTTTTTTGTTAAAACAGAACGTCCGAAACAGATTTACTTAGTATGGATTACTAATTTGGCCTAATGCTACTCCAAAACTTATGTTTTACAAAACCCTGACCGTGCGAACGGTCACGACTTGATGTCATGACACTCGTTACGACAGTAAATTAGTTTTTTGGAATCCCATATTATGAAATGTATTATTATGCTTTGGCACAATGCGAGTGTAATGTAATGTTTTTGCTGTCGGAAGACATCTCATGGGATTATGCAAAGGGATTATGGGAATGGAAAGAATGGCCTATTTCCTCTTCTCAACAATAGACACACGTGAAACAAATATGCATGCTCTAGAAAAATACTAAACTTGGAATGCTACCTACCATGCTACTATCAAACAAAAGGACAAAGGTTGCGCGGCTGTGGAAAACTATTCGGGTTTCGGTTGCAGGCATCAAATTTTTTACACTATTAGGTAAGTACTTAAGTGAGGTACACTTCTTCTATCATGTGGGTTGTGGGGTGGATTACCAACCCCATCAACGCTGGTGTCAGGGTTACTATTGAGCCGCCAAAGGCCCCTGACATGGCTCATGTAACGACTACTAACTTACATCAGTAAGTAGTAACCGGGATCAACGACTTAACGTGCCTTCCGAAGCACGGATCATCTTTCTTTCGGACAATCAGGTGATCAGCCTGTAATATCCTAAACCCAAACTCGGGGTCACAAAGTGATTTTCGTGTGTCGTGTGTCCCCACAGGGAGTTGAACCCGGAACCTCCGGATCGTGAGCCCAACGGTTTCAGCGTTGGACCACGGAGTACGGAGGCCGTTCACTTTATACAACTGCATACACTTTGTTGTTGGCGTGTCAGAGTGGTAGCGCCACCATGGTGTCCTAGTTAGATACGACCATGATACGGCCTTTAGCCTATCCTATTTATCCTATTGTTCATTTTATCGATATTTTTAAGATTCAGAACCTCAAAAAGAAAAATGGAACCCTGTCAAGACCTTTTTCTCGGAAACGCGTGGTGGTATCAAGTTGAAATTAACATGTAATGCTAATGGTTGCGGTCCCATGAAGCTGTAAAAATCAAGCTTCTAAATCAACGCAATCTAAAGATATGACCAAGAAACTTTAAACTTGTATTTGCAGTTAGTTAACTAATCGCGATCTAGTCGAAGTATAGTGACAACAGTGTTCAAACGACAAAAAAAATATTGTAGCGTTTAAAAACGTATTTAACAACATAACACATCATTACGCATGTATCCCCAAAGGGATAGGCAGAGGTGTATAGTATATACACCCACTCCATGCCAGCTATGTTACGGGCGTTTTGCGTATGTTGTTATATTGTGTTATGTGTGTATGCAAAGGCAAAGCTTCCTTCAAATATCTTTGTTAACCCCCGACAACGCAACGCAGAGAGGGGCGTTATAACTCGCATATCCCTTTGTCTATGTATCGTAGCTCCAGTACGGGTGGTCCGATTTATGACCACAAGTGGTCATAGGGACTCAACAATAAAATGACGCAAGTTCCTCGAGTTTGGGCATTAATTCGTTTTGATGAGCACTCTGGCCCCAGGTGGTTGGTATTCAGCATAAATTGATGACCTATATGATTGGAACTCGACATTAAAATGACGTAAGATCCCCGAGTTTGGGCTTGTTTTATTTGTCTTTATGAGCACTCGGGTCCTCGGTGGTTGTTTGTGGTTGGTATTCAGGTTCTGATAATAAGTAAATTACAATGACAATTTGATGTACATTGCGGAGTGTGTGATCACGAATATTTTGCAGTTTCATGTTAGATACGCAATGAACATCAAATTGTCGTTGTAATTTACAATTGTAAGTTTTATTAAACAGGCCCCAGGTGGCAATTTGTACGGAACCCTTGGTGCGCGAGTCGAACTTGCACTTGACCGGCTTTTTTGAACTTAAAATTAGTTCACAATTCTAAAGTTTAAAATCAGTTATGTAACTTTTAATAGAATGTGGTGAGTCATTCCATTGCATAGAGCAACATGGACCTCCGCGGACCGTATGTTCATTATGTATGAAATTTACATCCCACAATTCCACGTATAATTTAAAGATACAGAAAATACAATTCTCCGGATGAGGTGACGGTTATGGACACACCGCTTAAAGACCGGAAGGGTTTCCCAGCACACATCCACACGCTTTTTCAGATACGTTTACTTTTACTTACTTATAAAGCTAAACATTTTTATGTTTTTGGCGCAAGAAACGAAGCACCTGTAACTATAATTTTCAGTGAGCCTGTTCAGTACCTAATAGTAGGTAGATACATGTAGTGTGTACACAACACAGTGGAGCAACCTGGTGGAGTATCCTATTTGTGGTTAACGGTTTGTTGTCTGTGACTAGTAGTAGATATAGTGTAAATATACTCGTATAAATAAGGGTCCTCCTTCACCTGCTTGCATTCGCTTTCGAGCATTTATGTATTTTTACGAGATCATATGTTTCATAATAAGTTCTCTATAATATATGGGTATATAGTTCACTGAAATCTTTCGCACACACATACGTCAGTTGTACATAACTATACGAACTAATAAATAAGTAAGTAATAAGAATAAAAATAATTACATCACAAAAAATAACAGACCTTATTAGCAGCTTTAAACAAACGTCAATCCACTGTTTGACAATTCACCACAACACACTCACACACGACACTTTAGTCCATTTACGTTAAAGAGGTGCTCCTTGGAGGCTGTTTGCCAAGCAGATCGTCTCGAGAGAATGGCAAGGCGCGAGTCGCAAGCGCAACCCACCACACTGCGGCCGTTGCAAAAGCCGTTGAACGTCTACACTTCCTCACGCGTGTTATCCAATTTTGTTTTGTGCTTTCAATTTTCAAGCCCAGAATATTCTGTTATGTAAAGGTCAAAATTTGACCGCGATGCAAGGTCGGAAGGGATGACATTGTCTAATGAATAGATAAATATTCTAAAAGTCGTTTGGTTATTTAAGCAGTGAATATATTATGAGATTCGGTAGTAAATGCCTATTTTTGTATGCATAAGGAAACCAAAAGTCGGTCCCTCATTTTGTGCTGTTGAGGATAAGCATTTCAGAAGCAGCAAAAAGATGCCGAGGAAGCAAAACTAGTCGAACTAAGTATTATATAATAAAAAAGTAAAGTAAGTAACTAGTATGTAAATCAAGTATTTTTATATTATTAGCGTTTTATTATTAGGTATAGTATGGCAGTTATACCTATTATTTATTACGGTTACATAGTATAAAAATACCTGCTCGAAATACCACCTATGACTACTTATTCCAGTTTTTTAGTTCCTTCCCGCAATGAGATCGTAAACACGCTATTATGATGTTCCAAACACTCGGCTTGAACTTGTTTACCTACTGACATACATAAAGAGCAAAATATTACGTACATATGTATAGTACTTAGGTGTGGTCTACTGTCCTGTCCATGATCATTTGCGACACATCCATCGTTAATACAAAAATAGCGCCATTAACCCATCGGCTATGAGTAAACTTTATGATACCTTATAATTTTGTAGGCGTATTGTTATTTAAAACGGGCTAGAAATTAGAATACGTTGCGTCAACTTGCGTCTTTACAAAGTTAGTGGCTGCAATTTGCCTTTCGGTAGGGCCATATATGTAAAGTGTATACTTGGCAGTATGGATAAAGGATTTATCCATAAACCCGCGTAAAAAGCAATTGACACCTCCTTCCTCCTCCTTATTTTCCTTAATAAGTTTAGTTACCTAATCAATAATAAGTATAAGCAGTTTATACAAAATTATTGCAATGCCTTTCATTAACATTCTGCATCTGTTGAATATCTTAATCAAAAACTGCAATAATGTCTCGTCTAAAGTTCAAATGGATTAAGTAATTATTACAATACGAGCAATTAAGTAATTATTTTTTTACGAAAATTGTCGAAAGCACTTCTGCATTCCCTAGCTAAATAGCTAATCCCTTAATTTGTGTGGAATCTACTGAGTAGTAGTGTTGAGCCATGTAAGTAGTTCTATTCGTTGGTAAATAACATTCGAAAATCTGCAATCTCGTAAGAAAACCGAGAATAACGGTTTCAGAGAATCGTGAAACAATTTGCTAATATAAACAAGAGCGCTTGAAGACGATAGCCCTTAGTTGTTTATTTTTCCTAAATGCATGGCACAAAAATTAAACAAAAGTAAACCTGCCGATAGGCCTGGTATATTTATAATCCACTAAACATGAATCTCGGAATTTGATCTTAGGTCAATGTCACTAGTAGGTTAGGTAGGTATACTTAATCGTCTTATGAGTCAAAGGCAATTATTTTTCCATAGAGATTATGAAACTCATAACGGAATAAATTATTTTAAATTGTTTGAGGAAAATTTCCACTTTGGTAATATCTATTATAATCGTCTTAGCTAATCTTTGACAGTGTTGAGTGTGTATCTTTAGTTTGTTTCCAGCATGGTCTTCTATTCTCCAGACGAGTTATCACTTGGGCACATCCTTAGTGACACGTAATTCGTAGTTCCAGAAATGACAGAGTCAATCCATATAATTATTCCGTTGATAGAAAATGATAAGTAGGTAAGGTACCTACTATTGCAAAAAAGAAACACATACATTGTTTATGTCAAAAACAATAGCTGAGCGAATCTAGGTCGCATCACAAAACTCAAAAGACCACAATTTTCTAACAGAGAAGAGAATGTAGCGTAATTTCATCTGCCGGCACATTAACATGGTAATCGTTACGACATTCGTTTCCAATGAAAGGAAAAATTATGTTACAACGCTTATATTGTCTCTTGAATGTAGATTAGATTGCACAAAATCACGAGACTGGCACGGCGGCGGCGCCTGCGCAGCGATGGCCCGGTGGCCGCCGGGCAGACTAGCGACTGTACGTACATACAACTGAAAGGCGTGCACCACTAAGTATTTTGTAATGCACATTGCACATACTTGGTGAAAACATTAAGAAGCAGATGATGGTGTAGATACGGATTTGGAGATCGTGAGATACGCTGCATGTCAGGGGTGTTACTATGTTAATAATGAATTATACGTGTGAATAATGCCAATATACAATTTTAAATAAAAAGAAAGCAGTTTGTTGACTATCGCAGCTAAGCACGGTAGAGCACGAAGGCTAACAGACATTGTAAATAATAATATGTTCCATAGAGAAGGAACTTGGTCAGTCAAGAGACATATTATCAGTGAAAACAAATGGTTCGAATTGGTGGATACCTAAGTAATATTCGACGGTAAGACACATTGGAAAGTTGGAGAAACAGCACACGTCTTAAGGAACCCAGCAGAATCATCAAAAATGCAGTGGCGTAAATAAATAAATGCACTCAATATACTTTTGTAATGCTGAGATCCAAGTCTGGCATCGCTTGACTTTATTATATAATTAGTTTAATAAAGTTTGATAAATTACAAAAGTTAAAACATAGTGAACCAAGTATCAGTTTAACCGCATAGCCCACGTAAAAAAAATGCAGTTTTTATTATCATTTAAATAAAATTTTATTTTATTGTCGAATCAAGTCACAAAATATCGGGTCGAAGATGAGCGAAGCGGCAGGTCCCACGTAGACTAGGTGTAATAAATTGAACTGTTTATTATCTGTATGTCATAACGAGGCCATTGAAATCACCAAAAACTGCAGCGGGATATTGCACAGGCAATAAATTTGCAGTCAACCATCTTACATAATGCAGACCAGTTTGATCAGGATCTGCTATTGATTTTGTGATAATAGTTTCATCGAGAAGACTTATAAGTGACGAAATTTGAGTCTCTTAGAAGGGATAGACTCCTCAAGATAGTAAGATAAAGTATTTTACTTCTAATGATCGAGATAAAGTGGTCTACTTCTAATGATCGGTCCTTAATAATTGATTACTCTTATAAAGCTTCAAAACTTGTCAATTACCTAATCGAAGTCGGGCATTCACCTGCCTGTGGTCACGGATGCGGCATGTGGTAACAGCTTGACCGTAGTATGAGATATTTTTAGCTGTAGAACGCGAACGCACTGCCGCGAAACTTACTGCTGACCCAGTCTATAACATGATTCAGAGGTCGCAACTGATGGCTTAGGTGAAGAACCTATTATAATCAAAGATAGTTTGTCTAATATTATTTCCATCGCTCGACAAATTCAAATATTTTTGAGGGTTTTCGAAAGCGGATACGGAAACCTTGCGATTCTATTTAGACACTAGGAGTCAGGATTCATTATTCAATAACATTTCATATACATGTAGAAATATTATTAATTAAAGCTTAATAATAAAACTATTAAAGTCGACTAACAAACAATTCAAATGTGTTCAAAAGCCGAATGGGGCGACAATGCTAATAAGTATTTTCATACTAAGTAATTGTAATTAGATAGTACAAATTGTAGTCAGTGAATGTGCGTAGGAGAGAGATGGTCAGCGTGCCAACGGTTTTGCAACGGTCATGTGATGCTTAGACCTCTCGTTTTGTCCGACATAGTGTTTACCTCATAGTTAAAATGTAAGGCCGAGCGATTTCTGATAGACAGTAAAGAAACGTTGCTGCGGTGAATCGTGGCGTTGACTGCTTCTCGTCTATCGAGGTGGTCAATTAGCTCAGTTATAGCAAAAAACTTCAGCTTACTAATAATACAAACGCGGTCTGCGAAGCTTTGTTTTATGTCTCTCCTCGAACAGCATCTTTTTGGTTGCTCTGTAACCAAGCTTGAGGTGGGTGTCGTGTATCGAGTGAGTCTTTTCAAAAGCTGTAGGGCCAATACATTATATTAAAAAGCAAAAGATATTTTATCTTTTGAGTAGCGTGGTGTACGTTTCATTATAACAAACGCCTCTATTCCCGTTGTCCCCTAAAATCATGTCCCCTTCACGGGGACAGCTGAACTTGATTAAATATCTTTCCCGTTGTAAACTAAAGGGAAGCCTCTATTCAGCATTAACTTGTATTTATACCAAAATAGCCAAAATTAAAACACATAATAACGGGTTCTTACCGCGTTTAAATGGGGATATGAGACTCCCGATATTTCGACACTGTTGCAAGTGTCATCCCGTGATCATGGCGTCCGGCCGGCATTTAAACGCGGTAAGAACCCGTTATTATGTGTTTTAATTATGATAATAACCGCGTAAACTTAAAACTATGTACAAAATAGCCAAGCCGTTTACGTTAATGATGTTAATTTTATCTCAAATAATGGTGCTAATTCCTGTAAATACCATCTAATTTTATTTTAAGTTATATCTGTCCTTTTCTTATCCGCCGAAAAGGAAAGGGACGGGTAATCGACAAGCATAAAATTTATGGAACACACGTCAATTTTAAGCACAAATCTAAACCAACCGTCTAAAAATTTTACGTCAGTCAATAACCCGACACATTAATTTACTCATTCTTCCTAAAATTAAGAGCTGTGAATCATCCGTCCCTTTCCTTTTCGACGGATACGAAAATGACGGATATAACCTAAAATAAAATTAGGCGGTGTCTGCAGGAATCGGGGCCAAAGTCATCCCACAACAAGTTAGGTACGTCCTTTTGTACATATTCATAAGATACTTATAACTGGCAGTAACACTGAAGAGGACTACCTTAGCCTCAAATATTTGTATACGGTGGATAGAATATACATATCTATGGTTATTGAAGCAACTTTGCGTGTTACTAAGTAGTTTGATCAAATCTAGACTTGATAACAAATTAAATAGCCTACAAAAATGGTATTCTTTTCTATCTCTCTACAGAAATCAAGTAGATACCTAAATAAGTAGTTAGCATTATTTATTTATATTTACATTCAGCGTTGGATTACCCAAACTCTCCGAATTACTCCCTTCACATCGGCGCCCAAGACATGAATATAATATACTATTGCTATCTAATCGTTACACTCAAACAATTAATTATACAATTTATAAATATTTTTTTGCAAAATGCCAAAGTCATTTCATCTTCTTACTGCAAGCCGCAATCATATTTGAATAATTCATTAGCTGAGTTATAAAGATTAACATCGTAAAACTAATAAAAAAAAAAAAAAAAAACTCAGACCCATTTGTTACCCCTGGATGTGGGTGACACACTTGTTAAAAATTCATATGCAAAAACAGATGATTTGTTGCATAGATATGCATGCTTCCACTTGTTAAAATTATACGTATTCCGCGATAACGGCATGAAATGCTTGTTAAAGCTTTGTATATTATGTAGTTTTAAATAGAAAAATTGCATGAAGTTGGATCGATTTGCATGTTATTTTTAAAGGGCACGTTTTAAGGGCAAATGATAAAAACAATAGACCGAAATCAACACGATAAGTGCCAATCGATCATAGCAATTAACATAGCTTTGACGCTTTGATCTTATCTTGAAATGGAATACTTAACGACTGCTATTGGTCGCTGGTTTTAAACTATAAGGACTGATACTTCATAAAAACCCATAGATGTTGATTTCCATTCGGTAAACGTAACGAACATGGATATGACATCGGAAAACTCCCCATACTCTTTGGGATATCGTAGACGGTATAAGAAAAGAAATGAGGTTTTAAAAGAAAGCTTGAAAACCGTGAGCAAGGAGTACTGTGCAGAGTCTTCTATATGCGGTCTCAAACATCTTGTGAACGATAACACATCGTTCATTGAAAGGTACGTTCGTGAAAGTAATCGTGATAAGTTCTCGTACTATTGCAACTTGTGAACTTGTTTATGCCGGTGGCTTATTTGTCGTAATTTACCAGCAAGGTTTGATGTAATTTGCCGATTATGTAAGCTATGCCAGTTATATCATAAGGATCATATTAAGACACACCTATATCATAATACAAACAAATTAAATATGGATGGTGCAGACCTAGATACATACAGTGGATTTATCGAAATCGTCTAGCATTTTAAAGGCGTGCGTTGTCGCGAATGCTGCAAAAGCATTTAAATAAATGATCAGACATTATGTTATATGCACATTTAAGACTTGCTTAGCTGTTATTTGCGTCATTTGGCAGACAGTGACTCATGGCCCATAAATTGCTTGTGACACGGTTTGGAGGAGAGTCCAGAAACGACTATTTTTAAATTAGGCTTGATATTAGCGTTCTGTTTCACTTCGCGTAGAGACCTGTACTTATTGTCTTATTCGTATCTCGCTAATCACAGTTGTATGCATCGCATCGGTAATTCTCTGGATTACCCAATTTCTAGTCCAGTAACATAATTATAAATATTTATCACAAAAAAGTCGATGATATTGATATTGTTTGGTATCCTTAAATAGCTATCAGTCATGTGTCCCATATTTGCTAAAATAAAATGTAGAGCTACAAGTCGTACGAAATAACAACTTGCAGTATCTGGCTAAGTAGTGAATGCCGTCCGAGGCAGATCTTCAAGTCATACAAGACACGTTACATAATCTAAAAAATAATTTGCAATCACTTACTTGCGTATAATTAATAGGTAGCCATTTCGTCCTAGGATCATTTGGATTGTAACGCTGATCGGCGCGCTGATCTGCTCCGTCTCTTTAGTATGGGTGACGTTCAGGAAGTATTACCGCGCGCCGTTGGTAACCACGCAGCTCCCCGAGGGCGTCTCCGTCAGCAAGATCATCTTCCCAGCAGTGGGCATCTGTTCCAACAACAGGATTAGCAAACGTGCTGTCACTCAACTGGCTCAAGATTTGTAAGTCCTATTATATCATAATTTTCAGTCTTCGTAACCCGTCCATCTTTGAACACAGATCAACTCTCGTCAGTTTGTTCGTGGTATCTCTTGCCCTTTCTTTGCCGTTTTCTCTCATCTCGATGTTGTATGACCTGCGAGCTATACTACTTTGAAAGTCTAATAAACATAACATAACAAATACTTGATTTCAAAAACAGGAAAAAAAAACAAAATACAAAACAAAAGAGAAACCTACTATTATCGGTGATAAAATGCTACAGACTGAACACAAGGTGGTGTTCTGTAGCTATTTCATGTAAGCTTATGCTGCAATATTTTCATATTCTAACTTCCATACCAAACTTGATCACAAAACTTGCTTTCTAGTTCCATTCTACAGTTGTAATGTGGTAGATATTAAATCACTTACAATGTATTCTCAAATAAAAGTAATTACTCTAGAAAATATTATGATTATTAATTAGTCTAGAAATATTATAGGTTGAAAGAAGAACGCAACAAGAGATACAATGAGAGTGAGATGTTAGATATATTGTTCGGGTTGGGGCAGCTGTACAACAGTATGCACCCGACAGACGATGAAGACCTGCCACTCAAGCTGCATCAGGTACTAGGCACATACGACGTCAATGAACTTATAAAAAAGGTGAGTTATAAAAAAGAAAGAAAAACTATCTTTCTTGATCTTATGATAGTTGAGGAATCTCGTGTCTAAAAACGCTTATTTGTCATCAAAAAATAAGAATTAGTAAATCACGCGACACAAATTATATAAAAACATTAAAAAAAAATTAAAAGTAAAGGAAGTAGGCGTGATCTTTACTTATGTGTATGTAAAATAATGTAGCACTGAGACTTAGATAATAACATTTGCACACAATTTGCACGTTGCTATGTTTTGCGAATGAGAATATGGCAGCTAGAAGATACGTAATCTAGTTATCTAATACAAATTGCTCATTGTTTTGTTTTTGTGCGCTGTGTTTGTTGGCAGCTGACACCGCGTTGCGAGGAACTTCTATTGAAATGCTCTTGGAATGAAGACACGAAAAACTGTACTGAGTTATTTGACTTCCGACTCACTATGAACGGTTATTGCTGCACATTCAACTACCTCCGGCAATCTGATTCCTTCGAAGAGTATGATTTTAAATTTAAAACATCTTTTAAATATTTTGTAAACAGTTGATGCTGACTAATAATGTAATTTCACCAGGAATACCGATTCTCGAAGCATTGATATGTACAACTATGGTAACCAGTCCACCTTCGATTTTGATCAAGGGTTGAAAGTTTTAATTAAACTCGACGAAACTGATGATTTCTTCTACAACATACCTCTACAAGGAGCACAGGTAGGGTTTCCGGTGAATATAAGAATTTGCACTGGCATAGGCGGTTTCATTAGTAAGTATCTAATGGTTTGTTAATCTTTTCCAGTTGCAATTCTCAGACGCCTATGATTTTCCTGACGCGCCTAGCGGAAGTTTTGCAATGCAAATCATCAGTCCAAATGTGCAAGTAAGAATTAAACATGATTCGAACACGATTAATTTTGTTTTGGGAAGTTTTTTGAGTCAAGTCAGGGATGGTAAGAAATCTTTTAAAACGGTTAACATTTGACTAAGGGTTCAATACTCGGCAAATGATCACGCCCTGTCGTACACGATCGAATGGTCTAGTAATGGTAAACTGTTACTTTATTATTTCAACACCAATAAACATTCTAGGAGTTGTATTCTTATAGAAAAAAATGGTTTGTGTCGTGGTTCGATCATGGATCACTAATAATATATTTCCATGTTCGCGAATCACGTATGACAATTTTCAGGTTCTACCGACGATTGACCGTAAATTTTTCCAGATGACAGTAATGGTGACCGCCAGTTTCACCACAGCCTCACGTGACATCCAGCACGTGTCGGTGAAACTTCGAGCGTGTTTGTTCCACGACGAATCCTCTTATCTACCGTTCTACACCTCAAGTGACTGCATGCTCAAGTGTCGGATGCTGTTCCTGCTTGCCAATTGTAACTGCACGCCCTTCAATATGCCCAAAATGAATGATATAAGAACTTGTGACATGCGGGATGTGGGATGCCTTAGAAAATATTATGGTGAGTTACTGAGCTAGCAATCTCAGTCCGTAGTCCGTAGGTAAGTAAATTATGTCGATATGAGCGAGATTACCTACTTATAGCAAATATTACCTAAATAAGAAAGGTTTGCTTATGTTGCAAGCGCGAAAGGATTAAATCTGTCGAAACTGTTACAAAAGTAATTGTCTCGGTGATTAAAGACCTGTCTTATTGTAGGCACCTACGTTCACTTTATGGAAATTGAACGAATCAAGGTGATTGATGGCTTGAAACAATGCCAAGCCTAAACAATATAATTACCGGTGTAAAATATCAACAGTGATGACGACTATAAATAAGGCATTCCCTCTCCTAAAAAATAATCGCTGTAGGTACGGAGCATAGTCTCTACTTACGATAAGGAATAATACTACCCATAAGTAAATCACACAGGCCACAGCAAGAAAAAGATAAATTTTATTCGAGTTTATGACGAAGAAAGAGCTCGTTTAGCCGGTGTCATTCTACGCTGTGCCGCTTGTTTGGTTTGTGTACAATTCCCTTTTTCTGCTCCCAGCCCAATCAATCAGCGTTCGTCCAATGGTGGAGCCGATCCCAAAAGAACTCGAGATGGACATGGTGGGCGGCGGCATCCCCTGTCCCATGTGCTACCCCACTTGCTCCAAGACTGCCTACAACTATGACTTCATGAACGTCAACATCTTTCCTGATCAGCTGAACACCGTCTCCGACAGCGATAGGATGGAGTGGCTGTAAGATTCTTGTTTTATTCACAACTAGGTGTTACCGTGTCCCTACTCTCAGCTAAGACTACAACTATGTAAGAATATATTTCTCAAAAGAATATATAAAAGTATAAAAAGGTACATCACTAGATCTTTACGATGGATTTTAATCGACGACGGAGGGAACACTACACATCTTTTACTCCCACTATTTAGATAATAAGTTACGTCACAGAAATTAGATAAAATTAATCTACTTTGTTAATATTTGAAGCCTCCGGCTGATGCAAATGAAAGCTATAAATAAATATCTTTCTGTAAACATTTATTACAAAAGCTTAGTCGTATTAGTACTCACAAACATGGGTTTAAATAAATTAAAAAAAAAGATTAAGTCTTTGGTTTATCGACGTATTTCAAAGGTTCTGAACGCACAGTTGTTTATTGGCAACTCGTTTCTGAAGGCAGCTTTCTCGATCTTCGCCTTCGGGCTCCCGACTTTCTGCAGCCAGACTTTCATGTCTTCGACAGCGCCTTGAGGGCCTTGAAGTTGGCCAATCACCGTTCCTTGAGCAGTATTCATGACCCAGCCCTTCAGGCCCAACTCAGTGGCTCGTCGCTGCGTATGCTTCCGAAAGTAAACTCCCTGCACTTTGCCGAAAACCTCAAAATCGGTGGTAATGAGGCCAATCTTCTTATTCACCGTAGCTGCAGCGGACATTGTTGATAATTAGAATTTACCAAATAATTTAAATAAAAAGCTTTAGACACTGACTTTACATTTCCATTATAATTTTTGTCACTTGTTTATTTTTTGTCGTTGGGGAAACGCAGGACCAGTTCGATACGTGCCTGTATTCCTAGCAACTACGAAGGTTGTTATGGATTTCACTTTGTTTATACCGACCAAATACCGACTATTATGCGGAGGCCTGTGTCGCACTAGTTGCATTTACAACGTATCATTGATATTACGCATGGAGGCATTTGGTAAAATATCGTCTACTTCAATTGCAAAGTAGGTAAGTAAGTAGGGAACACGATTAATCTTACGTTCATGCGCTTCTTACGCATCATCGAACAAGATATTTTAAAAGTATGCAAGTTAATAAAAAAGTAACTTCACAACTCGCATCCGCAATGTAACAGCAACCTCAGTCTACAGATCGAGTACATGAAACATGAAACAAGCGCAGGCTGTATGATTAATGGAACAACTTCACAATTTAGACATAGGGAAACTCGTGGGTGGGAAAACATAATTCAAACGTTCTCGTGTAAACATGAACAATGTACCTAGCTGTAACAATACGGTATACAGTTCAAAGTTGGGTGTTTGTTGCAGGCGCGGCGCGAATTTCACCGGAACCTCCATTGTCCATGTGAAGTACGCGCGAGCGAATGCTGACTGCTACGGGCAAAATGTTATCATGAAATGGTTCGATTTGATTAGTGAGTTGATTTAACCATATTCACATGTACGTAGTTTGCATTTGTTTAGGCACAGTAAGTTCTTGAACAATTAAATCTTCAAATGTGTTAATATTTACATACTTAAATGGATTTTTGAAACTTTCTTGATGAAGTTAGTCACAAAACAGGCGACTAAAAATACATTATCGTCCTGAAGAAGTTTTCTTAATAATAAAATGCCATTTATTTACATAAAATTTGAGAAAAATGTAGAGACACGCATTCACTTTTCATCTTTTAGGCAATATTGGCTCAACGTGCGGCTTCGTGACGGGTTTCAGCTTCGTATCGGTGCTAGAGTTCATCTATTTCTTCACTGTGAAGTTGATAAGAGAGATGCGTGCGCGCAAGGAGAAGCCGCGCCGCGCCGCCGCCGTCGCTATAGAACATACCACACCAGCGCACTTCCAGCCAATCAGGAGATATCGACCAATATATTGGAACGAGTTGGCTAGCTCGACTCGCGGGCAGAATACGCCTTTACAGTGAATTGTTAAAGTAGCGGTTTTATAAACCTTCCGCTGCTGGGTAAAGATATTTTTCAACCGGAAGGGATAGTTTGCAAACTTTATCAAGCTGTATTCGAAAGGATAGGGTGATCTATAACTACCTACTTAGTTTGGTGTTTCCAATTGAAGTAGCCGCTAAACCTAATTAGAATACCATTAGGTTTTCTTTTAGGTAGGTACCTACTGGCCTTAGCAAAATGTGTTGAAATATGATTCCTACCACAAATCAATGCCGGCTCACCTGTCGAGATCTCACGTAGATTAGCATCAGTCGCATTACCTTTTGTATTAAATTCATTATTTATTCATAAATCTGGTGTATTGATCTGTGTTACGCACAATACCGTAATAAAATGCGTGTCCAACAATTTTTGAGTTTATTTCCAAGCAATTTTCCGTTGTAAAAGGTATCCTAAAGGCGAAATGAATACGGATTCAGTAAAAAGATACGTAGAGATATGGTGGAATGGGATCCAAAGTTTTCCGGAAACGACGTCTATTCATGGATTTCGATTCGTTGCGGATTCTAAAAGACATTGGATAGAAAGGTATTAACAAACTTAAAACATGTAGGTCCTTGTGAGAGTTTTTGTTATTTATTTATTATGGCTTTGTTAATTGGGTATTATAAATTGAGACATATTATAAATAATAGTAGGCAAGATAAACGATACGAAACGAACGACTAAGACTAAGATTTTATTCTAAGATCATTTTTTCAATTACTTTATTTTTTTTTTAATATCATTAATTTTATCACTGAAATAAATGTACAAATATTTGACCATATTTTGTGACTTGAAACTGCAGGATATTCTGGTCAGTGCTAGTGGCTCTGTCATGGTACGGGTCGTCTCTGCTGATCGCGGCCCAGTACAGAGCGTTTCAGAACAACCCCATTTCCTTCGTCGTGGAAACTACTTACAAAGACTGGAACACGCACTTCCCGTCTGTTGCTATTTGTGAAAACGATAACACGAAACGAATTGAGGAAATATCTGACGGGTAAGTAAATATTAGGGTCAGTAAATAGAAGTTAGGTATAACATACTCCGGTTGAGTAATAATAATTGCATCACGGACCGTTTATTCTCATTACTTGACAACAGTGCAAGGGGTTCCGGCTAATTTATACAAGCGCCTAATTCTTTCTTAATGCAAAGCCGCCGATATTTCTAATTATTACGAAGAGTATGGTCCTTTTATGAATTAAGCACTGTAAGATGATTACATAGTCTGCCGTATTTCTTTGTTTAATTCATATAAAATCCCCATCATTCATATTGATAAGGATTTATAAAAGTAGTAGGGGAGGAGATGTAAAACCAATTTAAATGTATTTTTACATTGATAGCTTATGGGGACCAGACCACGACTTCAACATGGAGGAAGTACTAAAAGAAATGGCCTATTTCAAAGGCATAACGTATTACACGTCAGAATTTTGTGGACTGGAGAATCCTTTACCAGACTGTATAAAGTCCAATATCAGTTATTACGCAACTTTGGTGAGTGTACGCCTTTCACTACCTACATTTATTACGATTACAAGCAAAATTATACTTAAAGGTGCAACCCACAAACATCATAGATCGGACTGATCTGAAAGGTAACGTACAGAAAACATAAATCGGATGTTATGGAATTCAATGTTCAAAGTTCAATAGACATACAAGACATAAGAAGGCCCAGACATACAAGATGATATAATAAATAACACAAGTAGTATGAGCGATAAGTATATAATTAGGTTTTTTTTGACGTGACTTATTGTAGATTTGCCGCAGGTGGCATTAACTACTTGGCCGGAATATAATTATGTAGGAACTACCACAGCGCTACTTTATTTCGTTTGGTACAGTGGCTCTCTAATATACTATGCTTAAAGCGTGAAGATACAATCTCTTGTTTAGTAGACATTATGTTATACATAACATAAATTAAGTCACGCTGGTATTTCTTATTAAAGTAAAAAGAGTCGGAAGTAGTAAGAAAACAACAACCTTGCAGACTAATTAGGAAACGTTAAAGTACCAACCAATTTTTATTTCGAAATACCAATTACTATGTATGTGCTTCTATGCTGTTCTGGGAGCAAATAAAAAACATAGAAAACGTTCAGCTGCTTGTCTTCCCGGGCATGTCGTAAAAACCGACAGAGGGATTGTGTCCTCTAACATGATGGACTAATGTTATGGGCGATAGGCTGATCCCTTATCACCATAAGGTTCATCATATCCAGCTTACAACATCGTATCAACAGTGGCTGCAAGTTGTCTTTGATTACTTGTGGCTCTGCCCACCCCATTAGGGATTACGGGCGTGAGTTTATGTATGTATGTATGTAATTACTATGTATCACTAACTAGTTTGTGAATTTCCATAAAAAACTGAAGATAAGTGTCAGTGATACGGGGCACGCGTGATTTGTTGAAGTTTTACAACATGATTTGAAGCGCAAAGTGGACTTGCACATGAATTTCTTTGAACAACCTTCTACCATTTTCGACGAGAACGGTGCCTACGTTTCAGGTTCGAAGTCCCTGTCAAGACACCCTTGCTAACTGCTCATGGAACGAAGAAACCTTCGATTGCTGCAAATATTTCAGGCCTTTAGACACCGAGCTCGGTACTTGTTTCGCAATCAATACCATTCAAGGAAGGTAAGAAGGAAGTTTGGAACTTTCTTGTTGCAATGTTAGGAGTCTTAGGAGTAAAATAAGACTTAATGCTTATTCTTTCAGAGACAAAAATCCTCCAAAATATCCAATGATTAGCAATAAAACTACCGGGCCTGGCGCCATTAAATTCAATGTTCTGGTGACAGCTAACGTCTACGTTTTGAATGAGGAAGAAGTACCAACGCTGACTACCATAGGTTCAGACGTGCTCACTGTTGGGCCAGAAGTGTTTCACAGGTAATTTACATCCTTATCATCTCTATTTTCGACAGCCTGTGTTTATCTTCCGCTGGTTATGTCCATGCTTCACAAACCTTTTCATTTTACCTCTTTCAATCAGTCATGAGTCATGTATCTACCTATCTATTCTAGTAGACAGAGCGTTTTATTTCTTCTTTCACAGACGGTACATCACCATAAGAAACGTCGAGAACGACTACGGTGCCCGTTTAATAGCTCCACGAAAACGCAAATGTCGTTATTCCGACGAGAACTCCTTGCAAGTATACCACCACTATTCTTACACAGCCTGTACCGTACAGTGCAGGAAAGATGCACAACTACGGTTGTGTAACTGCACTAATTACTTCATGCCGAATGTGCCAGAACGACTGAAGTGTGACGTCGAAGGAATCATCTGTTTAAATGACCACGTGCAAGAACTGTCTGTAAGTACTTACCTAAACCAGTGTACCTACACATGAATGATATTGAATGACGAAAAAGATATAGTAGATTCTGAAAAAAACTTGCTTAAGCAACTAATATTTATGGGAACATATACCATATCTGAGATTAGTCGAAAATATCAGAGTTACTACTAAACTGAATGTTTTTTTTTTGTTTCATTTTTGGTTTCATTTGAATTTTATGTAGTTTCTATCAGAAATGCATGAATTACATTCTTGCAGGTGCTGAAAGCCCGATGGTCGTCACGACCTGGCTTGTACTGTGACTGTCTGCCTTCCTGCACTGAGGCGGAGATATCCATCATGAAGGACTTTAAAGTCACTACCGGGGAGAATTTCGCTACCGTTCAAATTGAACTATCCATGCTTCCTAGTGAGAGGTACAGGAGGAACGTTGTTCGTGGCGTTCTTGACTTAGTAGGTAAGGAAAGAACCTAAATGTTAAATGCAAGTTATCATCAACTTCCATGAATAAGTAAAAAAAGGTTTTCTGTTCTCTCGTGTGTACTAATGGCAAACATTATCAATACGTATTATTAGGGTTATTAGATATTATTGAGCCGCCCAAGGCCCCAAAAAATAATCAATGTCTATTTATTAACCTAATCTTAATGCAACTGTAATTTCAGTGTCGACTGGCGGGACGTGTGGCTTATTTCTCGGCGTCAGCATCCTAAGTTTCGTGGAACTTCTATACATTCTTCTCGTCCGTCCGTTTTGCGACATCTACAGCCAGCGAGACGACGACCCCTGGCATAGGAAATTTGGCACTCGCCGCCTTCAGGACAACAACTTCGCCCCCAACCTCGACTGGAGGTACCACCGCGCCAAAACACATGGCAATCACTTCAAACGACGACAGGTGCACTCTAACCGTTAACAATTTCGTTGTAATTGTTGGTGTGGGAAGTGGGATGTACCTAACGGTCGTAGCATGGAACTTTATTGTTTGCTAGTGATCGCTATCTCACGCTACAAAAGCTTTGATTCTATTGTAATTAGGATCGATTTAGGTAAATTATAATAAATATTCAATGTTGTTTTATTATAATATGGTTTTATTATAAATACTTACACAATATCACAAGCAATACCTTTCTACAATTTCTTCAAATACGGCCATGAGATTGTTTTTGTAATCTTCATGTGCTTGCATCATATTTATCATAAACGTAGCCTTGTCTTTCGTTAATATTTCGTCAAAATTTGATGAATCACTAAAAATCGAAGTGGTAAGGTCGTCATTTAACCAGAAAGCAGGTATCAAGCATGCACATGCAATAAGACCCCAGAGACGATGTTTTTCTATTGACGCCAGAAAATCTTCTTTATGTAGTAAATTGTCAATGGAAATTCCAAAGTCACAAAGAATCATGCCCAGTTCTTGATAATAGGAATTTAAGAAGTCTGTTAGATTTTCCTCACGAAATTTCGGTTCCAAGTTACAGTATAGAAGAAACATTATATCTCCAGCAAGCGGCTGGTATCTCGCTGCTTGAAAGTCAACGAACACACAATCATCAGGTTCTTGCGTATTACCGTCTTTATTGTAACGGAACAGTATATTATTGTTCCACAAATCTCGATGACAGATTACGTTGCGATCATTAGAAGGTAGGTCGCATAGTTGCAGCGCAGATGACCAAATCTCATCCCATCTGCTTTCGATTGCACTCAATACAAGGGAATTATTGCTATAATTTGAAAAAGTTTTGATGGCTTCGAGAGCTCCTTTCTTGCATTGAATAAACCATGGATCAGTATTTTTGTATCCAGCTGGATTTGAAAGATGCTGATATTCGTCAGTTATAATGTAGGAGGGTTTACCCAACATGATTTTACGGTTCTCTTCGAAAATTATGGACGATGCGTGAAACCTTGCCAAGGTTCGCAAAGCTTGTATTGTATGTGCCATATCAAACCTTTCAAATTTATCACGTAGCTTATATTCCAGTGCATTTAAATCTTGAAAGACGATCGCATCGTTCAAAGCTGATATAAATTTGGCACTCCAAGGCTTTAAACCTATAACAAAAATATAACTATAACTCATAACTTAAACATCTATGTAATCTACATTTGCATAATTTGTTTGTCACATATTTCTTATCTTACCTGGGATATCCAGTTCTTTCTTAATAATTGAGTAAAAATGCAATTCCTTTTCGAAAAGATTTAACTCCTTTACCATTTGTGCTTTCGATGCATTGGTTCTGGACACGGCTTTAATGAAGAAAGACAGAACTTTCTTATCATCGTTTTTTTCTGTAACAACTACTTTGAGCTTATAGTAATCTGCTAGGAAACCCAACATTTTATCACTAGCATAGCGAACTTGATAGGTCCGTAACACCCCTTCATTGTTTGAATAACTACTGTTTGCCAATATAAGTTTTACATCTTCTTCCGTAATGTGTTCCACTTCACCATTTTTTGTTTGATCATCGTTTGTGCACTCCATTGCTATTTACGTTTTAAAATATGAATATTCTTCCAAAAAATTCTTTTAGGGCACAATATGTGCTACTGTAGTTGAAATTCACAATAACTAATCATACCAAATGTTCACTCGTCGGTATAACGCATGCTTGTTGAATTATGTTATCAATTATTGTAAGCAAGAAAACTTTGTAATCAGGTAGAATAAATTAAATGGTTGTCTAAAACAAACAATTTTAGATAACTGAACCGGTAACATATTTGTAGTTATTTTTAGTACTGAATAAATAAATTGAATTATTCCTTAACATATAGAGCGATTACTTAATTCTACTTTTTATTATTTTTCTATTCTGTGCTCATATTTTAGCTAATGCATCGTTGCAAGAAGACATCGACATATATGGACCTCTTAAGTATATTTTTTCCTAACTGAAGCTATTTCTTCTGGGTTTTAGAACAACGGTTTTCTTTCATTATATGGTTCGCTCTGTGTGATCTGTCAGTCCATACACTGTTTGTACAGTTGTTTTTTTAACAATTCGTTTACTCTTTGTTATGTCTGGCAGACTCTGGACAATAAGTCTAAAGTTGTGGAGTTTTCCATCAACGCGCATATCACCATACATATGATCATACTAGAACTAAATCTACATTACCTATTTACTTACCCTGTGTATGTTCATGCAATTGAAATTGAAATGTTTGAGGTAGATAACATTTATTTGCTATATTAAGTATTTGACGTTCTATCTACATCAACAAATATTTATAAAATATAATTCCTAGTACCTAACTAATAAGATGTTGTAGGGATGTACATTGTTTAATTAATAGGTTTACAGCTAACAACTAACTTATCATAAATGATAAAGAATAAAATTGCACGGTGTCTGTACTTTTCCATTCTTCTAACGATGTTATTTATTTAACAATTTGAGGAAAAACATATCTCTCCACCATTTCGTCAAACAGTTCAATGACTCTTGCGTGATATTTGCTGTCTTCTTTACCAATCTCAATAAACTCAGCACTTCGAGATACAACATTTATTTGCTCACATTTCTCTGGATTTGCGAACAATTCTTCTCTTTTCTCAACTTGCATGGCAATTATAGGTACTATAATGGCCGCTTGAGTTATTCCAAAAATAATGCTTTCTTCGTACGCTTTCTCTAAATTTGCCTTTTGAAGAATCCCCTCAATATCAATCCCTTCAGATTTTAATTCATGTGATACAGTATTGTAATAGTGGTCTAAAATTTCACTAATATATTCAGTCCTGAAAGATCTCGTAGTATTAAAGAACAACATAGAAGATAAATCAAGCATCGGAGATGCGTATAGGACCGTTTGGAAATCTACTATAAGAGCGTGAAAGTTTCCATCCTGATTTTTAAAGAAAATATTGTTTGACCACAGATCTCTATGAACCACGACATTTCTGTATACAGAACTGGGCGTCATAAGAGCAATGGCGCCGTCAAACAGCATGGGTATAACAATTTCTAAACATTTGAAGAAGTTCGGCTTGTGAGCGGAATATACTTTAAGGTAATCGATGACGGCATTTCGTCCAACATCTCGCCAAACCTGTCCTTGCGGTGGTTCTTTCAAATATTCACTGTAATCCTCCCAAATCCTATAGGACCTGTTCTGTTCCTTAGATTTCCTTTCTTCATAAATGAAGGATTGTGCATGAAACCTGGCCACGGCCTCTACTGCGGCCATTACTTCGTCGTAACATAATGTGTCCAAGTGGCACGGCATTTTGTATCCAAGTTGCGCTACGTCTTCGAAGACGAATAAGTCTTCTCTTACGAACAGTAATTTCGGGCACCACTTTCCTGTTCCTAAAACAACGATTATAAGTGGAATATAAATTAAACTGTCTGAATTAATATAAAAAAGAAAATATAATGACTAATTAAAAAGACCTACCTTGTTTTGAATCAAATTGTTTGAAAAGACTGCTCAGCATTATGTACTCCTTTTTAAAGAAGGTTAATTCTTTTAAATAGTTTGCTTTCCACTCGTTGAACCGTGGCATACACTTGACGAACAACTTCAGTTCCGACTTGAAACCTTCAAACTCAATCTCAATTTTCAGCCTGAGATGATCTCCTAAGTATCCGATTAATTTGTCCGAATAATTTTCTATTGACCAATTTAAAACTTTAGGGGAACCCAAAGGCTTGACTATCGAATGTATTTCTTCTTGGTTTAACAACTCCATGATTACAGTTTTTAAAATTTTCTCTCCCTTGTATTTAATATAAGTAGGTTTTTAACCAATTTCCTTGTATAGGTACAACGCGGCTGTCAAGATAGGTATTTAACGCAGAGTAAACTAGTGTGTGATAAATCATTTGTTTGGCTTATTTATCACAGAAAGGTTGGCACAGGTTGCGCTATCGCGTGTGGTGCGATAAGTACCGCGGCCACTACAGACGACGAATGCTCTCTACTAGTGGCCTTCGTAAATAATTAAAATAATTTTTCTTTATATGAAACTTCCATCAAAAAAAATATGTGTCGGAATTCAAAATTTAAGATTTTCGGAACTGGTTATTATGTATGGGTATTATATTATCTTTGTACGATACCATCAAGAGATGAAGTACCTACTGAGCTAAACATACATGTATTGATCTACACCCGCGATACTTGTCGCGGCGCGTGTGTGATAGCGTAACCGTGCAGACCCAGCAGGCTACTAGACTATTGTGTACGCAAGACAAGGAATTGATATATTATGAAATTATTTGTACCCAACTTTATGTAATTTGTTTGTGTAAGAAATAATGTAAAACGATACGTTACTGTCAAGATTTATTAAAAACTTATATTACTTACATTATACTCCAAAAATATCTGTTGTTTCATGCAAATTCAAGAGGGGTTCTTTGACAATTTTTTGGAGGCGTTTTTCTTTTACTTTTTCGTAGTTGGGGGCCCATAGTTGTGTGGTTTTGGGGGCGTAGGGTCCGTTAAGTTTGGTGGTGGGTTGGTCTTCGTCGTCGCTGGATAAGTCTACCTCCATTATGTCATTGTCTTCGGCGGCGGCGGGTTCCGTGTCTTCGTGACCTGCTATGTGGTGTAGGAACGACGTGCATAGAAGACTGACTGGGGGAATCATGTGCGGCGCTGCCGATAGTAACTGTAACAAATATATTCACAAAATGTAGATTGCACAATATTTTACTTACAATATTTTCAAGCAGCCACTTTCCGGAGGTATATCTTCTGCTTGTGTGGGTTGCATTGTCGATAGTGAACATATTATTTATTTTATTTTACGTTATTCTATTTACGTGTTACCACAAAAAATTTCAATTTACAATTACAGCTGACTATTGACCGTTACAAACGTCTGACAGAAGCTCGGTGATATGCGAGTACTTAGTTCATCAGGCGATGGCTGTACCTCTGACTACCCCAATTACGAATATAGACGTATTTATTTTTTAAAATAAAAATAACAATGTTTCAAAAAAGATTCCGGCCAAACAGTTAAATGTCAAAGTCACGTCGAAAAAAAACAAAACAATACCTGTGACATAGCAGAGTGTGCAAGCGCATCAGTATGTAGTGCGGACACATCGGCGCTAGCGGCGGGGCGGACCTCGCTAAGGCGTTGCTCGGCGAGCAGCGCGCTGAACCCACTAATAGGCAAGTTGCGACGTGACAGCACTTCTAGACGACCCTCCGACGATTGTTCTGGCTCTAGGCTGTAGATCTCCTGGAGAGAACAGTGTGGGGTGACGTAAAGAAACTCGAAGAGCCCGTAAACTTACATGAACCGCCTAATACAGACCCAGTGCTGGGCACAGGCACACCTCAAACAACAGGAAGGGATAGATTATTTTTAATCTGATCAATTTCAGGTGCTTTGGTGATAAAAAAACGACAAGATAATAAAAACCTGAGTAAACTATTTAACAAAGACTGTTCATAATAGCAGAAAATGTATTCCTGATTTATAAAACAAAAACCCTTTTCAGATAATCAATTAGACGGATATTAAAATTATAATAGGACTTACAGAATCATTCCTGACGACGTGAAGTCGGATATCATCGCCGGAGCAACTGCCAAACGCACATTGTTTGAACACGCCCGTCGCAGGGTCCAGTAGACGCTTCTGTGTCAATATTGGCGTAGGACTGTGCGGTGTGAATACGTACACTGCAAAGAGTAAAAGAGATTATTGTAAGGTCTTATATAGATTTTCATCATCATCATCATTCCGATTTTTATAGAGTCCGCTTACCTAACCTGACGAATTGACAGGTCTGGTTTTTTACAGAAACGACTGCCTGTCTGACCTTCTAACCCGCGAAGGGAAAATCAGCACAAAACAAGTTAGGATGTGGGTTAGTTCATGAGGACCTTCTGTATACTTTAGTGAAATATTTAAAATGGATTGCCTTGGACTGTGTAACTATTTTTTATAATTAACTTTTCCCAGTCTATTTTACCCAGCTTTTTGTTCCAAATGAGCTAGTTTAATTATCTGACAGACAACTCGAACCCTTATTTACTTCAATTAAAATTTAATAAAATTTTTGACATTCCATTCGCTTCGAATTCTTCATGACTAATGGTTTCCACATACTATTAAATAGAATGTCTAGTTCAGTACAATTAGTGATTTTATTTCAATACAGATAAAGTTCTACAATAGCTTATTTGCACGGTACGAGTTAGATCGGTCAAAGTGCAAAAGCCAGTGCTGTGTCATGCATTAGCAAGTCTCAGTTGAGATTCTGGATTTTATTTTATGTAAGAATACAAAAAGGTGTGAGGGCTATCACAGGTTGTCAATCCGCGACATGTCGCACCCTGATTTGTACGAGCATTAGCATGCACCAGACAGAGTTCGAGATAGTTCACGAACATATTAAAAGTCTCATATTATGGGGAGGCATTAAAGGCAAGACGCTTTAAAACGACATACCATCATTGTTGGTAGTGGTGAGTGCCATCTTATTAGACAGCGGGTCGGCGGCGAGGCTGGTCGCGCTGATGCTAACGAGCCACTTGATAGTCAGCGACAGCAGGCTCCACACGGCCACGCATTTCTCTGTCGCGCACACCAACTGAAACATTCAAGTTATTTGGATCATTCTAGAAGTTATTTAAACTTATCTAATTTAATATGTACATTTCACAAGATTTTATCGTTAGGTTCGACTTTTTAAACTTGTTGAAGAAAGATGATCACTAAGTCTATAGTTATAGCCGGCGAGCGATGAACAAACGTCAAAAATATTGTGGAAACTCGTAATAAATAATTAAACATAAAAAGGTTTCTTACATAATGAGCGGCATCTTTGTTTCCAAATTTAACATGAACGCCCTTCGGTCGTAACGCGGGGTGAGACAGTGTTGTTCTGAGATTGCACAAATGTGTGTCCCACAATGTGAGCTTGCTTCCAAACCAGGCTGCTATTAGCGAGCCGTCTTGGGATATCGCTACCCCACCCATATCATTCTCAACGTCTTTCTTTATGCCAGGATTCGCTGAAATTTCGTCAAGCAAAGAATTCTCCTTATGAATGTTTACCATTTTTTTTATAATATCATTTTTCCCTTCATATTCGAATACGTAAGGATGCTCTTTATCTCTAGGCGGGAGTTCGCCATTCTTGAAGTGGTTCATGACGCCGTGTGCGAGGAACTGTCCTATGCCAGAGGAATAGTAGCATGCGGTGAGACAACTCCAAGACTCCTTCTTCCTATGTTGCTGTGTGGTGTTGTCTCTTTTCCAAATTCTGAACTTTTGATCCACTCCAGCTGTCACGCAGGTTTCCCCTTTGGTGCTGAGTGCGATGGAAACGACCCTGCATCCTCCGTGGGAGAGGTTTACGCAGGTGTTTAGTTTGAAGGGGGTGGCGTTCTTGACCTGGAAGGCCCAGAACTTGAGCCGTTCTTCAGGGTAGGTGACGCCATCGTTGCGGTACTCGGACGTGGCCAGCCACGAGCCGTTACCGCTGACAGCGGCGCACGTCACCTCTGTGTCTAATGGCACCAGGTTGTGCCGCAGTGGCGGAATGTTGTTTAACCCTGTTATGTCAATCTGTAATTAAAAAAAATATAAATTCTTGACTAATTTTAAGTCATTCTCAGTGTAATTTTACAAGTTTGCATTCTACAAGATAGTAGAGAATGTCGAGATTAAACACGAATTATCAGTGACGGAAAGATTTTTATACTGACAGAATGTAATATCACATAAAATAAGGCGATGAAGTACCTAAAAATCTCTATCGCAAATTCCGGAGCCAGTTGCGTGGTGTTTCAGTAACACTCCTCACTCACACTTCAGTACATTGTTGTAAATTTTACTAGATCCGGGTTGACGTCGCGCTAGTGCCCCGTTACGACGACAATGTAACCTTACGATTATGAACTTGACAAAAGCAACTTACATTATACAAAACTTTGTCAGTGGTAGTGGAATACAGCTGCAGATGCCCGCTGCGTCCGCCGAGCAGCAGCCCCCCGAGCCGCGCGTGGTGCACCAGCGGGAAACCCAGCGCACGCGCCGCCGGGGACAGCCCGCCGCACTCCAGTATCGTTGACACCACCCGCATTTGGGCGTTTGCTATCACGATTGCTGGGAAATTCATAGTCTTTTTACCCGACGTTATGTGTTTGACCACTATGTATCTGTGTATGTACATCTGTTCTAGCCTAACTCCCAATTGTAACATTTTTACATTCTAGAAAAGATGTTTACAGAGTGTAATAGTTGAAAAACAATTGTTAATTGTATTGCCTAGTTACCAATGGTTATCATTTATTTCAGATGTGGACTAGTGTAGGTTTTACTTGATTTTAAATTATTGTTTTTTAAGTAGAGAAATTAAAAAATTGCAAAATATTACATGATGATAGATTACTTATTTTATTTCATTTCAGACAAAAAAAAGCTGTGGTATGATAGACTATCCAGATTTAGAGTTATATTTATAAGTTCTTACAATTATTGGTGAGTGTTGCTGCAATGTAGGAGTTGCTGGTAGCAATGTGGCGAATCATCCCCGGCAGTCGCGGGATGAACATCTTCTCCCCAGCTTTGTTGGCCAGGTTGCCCACTGTCCACTTCACTAACACCTTCTCCATACCACCAGTGTAGAGGTAGCTTCCTGGCAATTACAAGTTGAAAATTATGTTTCATGTCTTTATTGTTTGCAGAAAGATATATAGAAACAAGTATTAATGAACAAATATAGATTACTGAAAACTAAATCTTATATGACCATAATACTTTTTAAATTAGAATGAAATATATCGAAGTACAGTCATGAGCAATATAATGTACCCACTTTAGGACTCTGTCGCACTAACATATTTGACATTTAGTGAGACTTACAGTTCGATTTGCCAAAAAAGTTAATGTGACATGGTACCAAAATGTATACATATTAATGCTTGTGACCGTACAATTATATTTCTTGTGTTCAAACCCAAAGAATCTTATTCTTACCTTGCATAGAGAAACACACAGCTATTGAAGGAAGAAAATGCCAATGCAGGACTTCTCTGGCCAGATTAGTTCCATACTGATAAAAGTTCCCTCTGAACACAGTGGTTCTGCCGAGAGCATCTGTGATTGCTACAGTATTCTCTTTCTTATGGGCAGCCACTGACATGATGCGGATTTTGTTGCTGTTTATTATACTGTAAAAAAATCGAAGAAAATAGATTATTGTTATTCAAAAAAAAGTTATAAAAATGTTAAAGTAAAATTGTTGAATTACAATTAGTGTAGGTTGAGGGAAGGTCTGTGCTCAGCAGTCAAATGTAATAGGCTATTCATGTTACGAATTTACAGGCTTTTCAAGGGACTTAAATCAATTTGGAGTAGTTTTGAACTTAATTTAAAAAAAAAAAACAAAGCCAAGGAATACTTACAATTGTTTCACATGAGGTTGGTTTAAATTCTGTATAGACAGCTTGGGAGTTCCATTGGTTATAGCTGCAAATCTGTCGCCATTACACCACCCTACTGCTACATTGATCATATTCTCAATGTAGAGGATTTTTGTATCCCAGAACTCAAAGATCTTCTCACCAGTCTTTATAGAATAAAGTCCATAGACTATGTATTTAGAATCTGGTTTTGCTGTGGTTACAAAGCATTCATTGCTGTCTAGTAAATTAAATGTTAACACTTTCATACCTAATTGAATTGGAAGTTTCTGAAAAGAAATTACAAAGTTCTTTGTTTATTGCAAAACATAATTCTTTATTGCACAAAAGGAACATATAACACAGGAATACAAATTATAAAAAGTAATATAAAAACTAAAGGTAGAATAACCTACCTTGGTTATTCATTAATTAAAATGTTTGTATGTTTTGTTTGTGTGGAATAAAGTATATTAGATTAGATTTAACAAACAAACAAAAGGCGACCTTATTGCTAAGGAAGCAATTTCGTTCAGGCAACCTTATAATTTGTATTGTACATCTAATGCATGGTGTTTTATTCTGCGTATTTTTCAGGTTACCAAAAAGAAGTCAAGAATATTTAACTAACAATATTATACCATTTGTAAAATCTTAATATGCAAGTGAATTTTAATTTTTATAGCACATAGGTTTATAGTTATCATAACTGAGTTGATAAAACTTTTGCAAAATGAATATTTACTTAATAAAGAGTCATCATCCCCCTAGCATTATCCCGTTTTTCACAGGGTCAGCTTACCTAACCTGAAGATTTGACAGAATCAGATTCAGAAACAGTTTTGATTTGATTTTTGTTTTTTTTTTTTTATTTTAAAATAAAAAGTATCAAGTTTAATTAATTACCGTTTCCCTAAGTACTGCTCCATTCTCCCACGTCCAAGTAGTGACCCATCCTTTGTCAGAGCACCCGTATAAGTTGTAATTTTCATTATCTGGGAACTGAATCGCCACTAGCTCATTCACAGAACTCTCCGTTTCCAAAATTCGGGCACAGTCCCCTGTTTGAATATTGTACACTCGTACTACATTTTCAACAATCACTAATACAGATCTGTAAGAGACAATCACATGTGTAAAATACATAAAATTTATATTATTATGGAGAAAAGTAAGTTTACAAGTTACTTACTCTCCATCAGGTGAAAATACTGCAGGCCGTTCTATTAAACTTCTCCCCGCTTTCCTTTGAAAGTTATATTTAGTCGCTACGTTAGAATCACTATAAGTTTTTACACCCATTTTTAATAATTAATAATTGTTGTCCATTTCAAAACTTCAAAAAAGTAAACACATGATATAACCTCAAAAATCACACGTTCGACATTCGGCTGTCACCTTGGTTTATCTTTTTTTTCCGAAGGGCAAGGCAAAGGGAACTGCCCATACATCCATGTCTTGTATGTTTTTTCTCGATGATGATTAATTAATTAAATTATTTATTTATTTATTTATTTCAAAAATTAAGTACAGACAGTGATTAAACTAACTAGCTTCGTTAAACCATGGTTTGTGTCGATGCTAGGTATCTACGATGTCCGTCTTACATTATACATAGATAAGTAGGTAACAAAAACTTGTGGGTAAGCAAAAGGTAAACAAACATTTTGTGCAGTTCGTGTCTCGGCTACGCATCGCAGAGCGCAAGCAAGTGATATGATAACTACAGTTATAATTTTACCTATAAAACTTAATGCCTACTGGCCGATGTGCATAGCAACACGGCAGTGGTGATGGTTGCGCTCACTGCTAAGCCGGACCCTCCCGCCTTCACCTCCGCCGCGTACTCAGAACCGATATACAGGGAGGCACAGATAATGTTAACTAGATATGTACCTACTTATTTTAAATTATGTGGATATTTTAATTTTATTATTAATTATTTATTATTATTTAACCTGAAAAACTATATTTTTATTTATTCTAGTAATATTGTTTACATTTTGTAGCAATTATGTAATTTATTTATTTATCTTTTTGTATTTTGTTGGTATAATATGTATTATTTATATAAGTTATTGTTTTGATACTCTAGTTGTTTTAACAGTTCATTTTTTAATGTATTAGATAAGTTGTTTTTGTTTATTTTTAATTTAGCATGATTAGGTAGTTTATTTATTAGGTCTGGTAAGATATATTCGGATGTTCTTCTGCCATAATAATTGTTATAACGGGGCTTAGTTAGTATTTTATTTGTGACTTGTCTTGTTATCTTATGATGATGAAAGGTGATGACGATGAATGATGAAACCTAAGCCCTCTATTTTGAATCCCAAATTAATTAACTTCCGACTAACTTCATGCGATCATTAAGCACAAAACCACTTCGTATGACATTTTTACATTATTCAATGAATAAAGCAATCGTCCCGTTCCCGCCAAAAAAGTCGGTCTGACAATAATTCGGATATACAATTTTATGTATACTATTCACTCTCCCTCTAGTCCCTCTCTTTGCCCGTCCGACTCCGACCGACCGACCGGCCGACTTGTTGTATCAGTGACATGGGAGTCTAACTGTTCTCTTTCTTGAACGCAATTATTTATTTGCAAATGTTGGTATTATTGCATATCTGTCAATTTTTTTTATCTGTGCAGCTGAGTTGTGTAGAAGTGCACGTTTTCGTATTTATTTGCAATTTTTCAATATTTTTTTGCTGTATTCCGCGTAAAGAGTGAAATGGCTGCAGAGACGGCTGAAGTGCAACTCCAAGTAAGATTTGTTACAAAACAGGAACAGTGAGTATCCATTTTTGTACACCGGCGCGGCGCGTGGTCGAATTCTAGAATGTCGCACATTGTTTATAAAATTATTTATTTTGCAGATATGCCGTTCCGGACAGTCCCTATGCTATTCAAAGCAATGTTCAGCCAGCAGATCTTAATACTCTGGTTAATGCTCTACTAAAGGAGACAAATCATTCCATTGCGAAAGCGGTAGAATTTGATTTCTTAGTATGTGGGGAATTGTTGTGTACCACGTTAGCAGAGCACCTGCAAGAGAAAGGAGCGTCTACAGAAGAAACGTTAGAAATCGAGTACTTGGAGAGATTCCCTGCTCCAACTCCACAGGATTGTTTGATGCATGACGACTGGGTGTCTGCAGTGCAAGCTCATACTAATTGGTTAGTACTTTAATATATTTGATTTAATAAGAAGCAGCAAGATTTTTTAAACATGATATAAATTGATTCTTTTTGTAGGATTTTGACTGGGTGCTATGACAACAGTATTCACATTTGGAGCACCAAAGGACAGCATAAACTTGCCATACCAGGACACACTTCTCCTGTAAAAGCAGTTTCATGGATCTCTTTCAATGGCGACCAGGCGGTTTTTGCAAGGTATACATAAAACCTAGTGATTGTAGAATAATATTTTTTTTTTTTTTTTTTTTTTTTTTTTTTTTTTAATGCAATCTATCATCAAGGACATTCAGCAATATTTTTGATTCTCCATACTATCAGGCTTGCAAGGTATGGAACCATTGTCCCATCCTAAATGGTTACTTGATTAAATCTTGTGGCGCTTTCCTCTTCAGTCTCAAAAATGTGTTTGGGTTTCTCATTAGCTCCACTGCCATTATATCATTTGTGACGTACCAGGGAGCATCTACTATTAATCTAAGTACTTTTGACTGGAATCTCTGGAGTATTTCAATGTTGGAGTTAGCAGCTGTACCCCATAGTTGTATGCCGTACGTCCATATTGGTTTCATTATACATTTGTAGATTAATAGTTTGCTATCCAGCGACATTTGTGACTTCTTACTGATCAGCCAATAGAGATCACGAAATTTTAGGCCAAGTGATTTTCTCTTAGTAAATATATGTTTCCTCCATGTAAGGCGTCTGTCCAGATAGATGCCAAGGTATCTAGTGTCATCGGCTTGAGGTACTTGCTTCCCATTCAGAGCAACAGGAGGACAGGTGTCACGTCTTGTAGTGAATGTAACTTGAACAGATTTCGTTTCGTTTGCCTTGATTCTCCAATCTATAAACCAGGATGATATTTTATTGAGACTTGATTGTAGTTTTGCTGAAGCAGTTAGTGGGCACTGATCCGTAGCAAGTATCGCCGTATCATCTGCGAATGTACCAGTTACAACATCGCCACTGATGGGTAAGTCAGCTGTGTAAAGGAGGTATAAGATAGGGCCCAGAACGCTGCCCTGAGGGACACCTGCTTTTACTTTGCGTAGACTTGTGACCGCTTCACCCTGCCTTACGAGAAAGAATCTGTTGTCAAGGTAGGATTTTAGGAAATGGAAGTAATTTATCGGAAGAGATTTTCTTATTTTGGCTAAGAGCCCGAGGTGCCACACGCGATCAAACGCCTGGGATATGTCGAGAAATACCGCTGAGCAGAACTCTTTCTTTTCAAAGCCACGATGAATCTGTTCAACAAGTCTGTGGACTTGTTCAACGGTGCCATGCCCCTGCCGGAAACCAAACTGATGCGCCGGTATTAGCTTCTGTTCGTGAATGAGTGGCATGAGTCTTTTCATGAATATTTTTTCCAGCAACTTTGAGGTGATAGACAGCAAACTAATTGGGCGGTATGACTTTACATCGCTAGCAGGTTTGCCAGGCTTAGCGATCATTATAATTTCGGCTACCTTCCATTGTGTAGGCACATAACCTCGCTGGAGAATGGCATTAAAAACATAAGTCAGGAAACATATAGCTCTTTCAGGAAGCTGTTTCAGAATAGTAGGCGTTATCAGGTCGTAGCCAGGTGTTTTGTGACTAACTAGATTGCGAATAGCAGCGTAGACTTCTGCTTTTGTCACTTTTTTTATTGGAAGATCTAATTGGTAGGTCTGAGCTAGTATGTCACATATCTGTCCATGTTTTCCTGTTCCTTCGTCTTCATTAGGAGTGAATACATGTTCAAGGTGATTTGCGAATTCTTCAGCTTTCTCAGCATCATTAATCGCCCAATTTTTATCTTTTTTAGAAATTGGCGGATGGTATTGCTGAGGCCTTTTTAGTTTTCTAGTGGCTTTCCACAATGAGTAGTCTGAAGCTGCAGAACCAGCCAAGCTACGAAGGTAGTTCTGTACTTCCCTGTCCCGAATATCAGTTAGTGACTGTTTCAATTTTGCAGTGAATGCATTGAGTCGTTTCTTGTCACTCGGATACCTGTTGGTTTGCCATATTTTCCTAAGTCTTCGTTTTACAGCAAGTAGCTCTCTTATTTTATGAGGGAATTCGCGTTGACCTATGCGTTTGCATTCTGGGGTTGCTTCCCACGCAGAATTCTGGATGCAGTGGTTAAAGTGTTCAACAGCTTCTTCTATATCGTCTTAATATTTGTCTCCAATGACTTATGTCCCCTTAGGGGGCATGAGCATGTGTGTATGTATATTCTCACAGTTCTTAAAATGGTAATGTCTAGTGTAGTGGGGTCGTTCTTCTTTTTTATCGACAATGATCTGTCTTACGTACTGCTTTTAATAAGTTATGTTTTAGAATTTCATTACATGTTTCCATTGTCCA
Source organism: Pectinophora gossypiella (assembly GCF_024362695.1). Lineage (NCBI taxonomy): Eukaryota > Metazoa > Arthropoda > Insecta > Lepidoptera > Gelechiidae > Pectinophora > Pectinophora gossypiella. The sequence continues at coordinate 7,669,495 of NC_065416.1, read as the reverse complement.
AAAATATAGTTATCTTATTATACTCAAAATACAAGCAAAATACTAATCGGTTCCTCAATTAGTTATTAACGTAGCTTCATTGTTTTTCACAAAATTTTGTGACAGAGTGGTATATTGAAATGCTGTCTCCGATGAAAAGGGCCACTCTGTCACAATATTTTTTGGAATGCGCCTGCAAAGAAAAGTATGTTACCAAGATAAATAGAACCACTAAATAGTCCTTTACGGACAGATCTTTATATGATGTTTTAAAATATTTATTGCCGTTATAATTTTAAAGATGTTAAGTCCAATTAATTGGGAAAATGTCTTTTTATTGTCGATAAAAAAGAAGAACGACCCAGTGACTAGTTAACACTGAGTGGGTAGATAGTTTGTTAGGTCAACTGTCTTCTGGATTTTTGTGATATTTGTTTATGATGGCTCATGGTAAATAATAAACAAGTTAATTAATTAATCAAGGGCTAAATATTGATATGTTAATGATGATGAAATTGTGTTGTATACATTAAACACTACAAGAAATTATAAATTGGATAATAAAAAGCAGTACTCAAGAATACACCGTCTCTCTGTGGTTCACTGGAAATCAACTTGCTTCAACGTGTAGTGGTTATTTGTGTCCTTGAATAATGTTTCATGATATTTTCTCATCCAGTGGTTCCCATGACCAGTCAGCAATGCTGTGGGTATGGAATGTGGCGCGCAACTCAGTGGACTGCGTTGTCACATGCCGAGGTCATGAAAAGGGTGTGGAGTGCCTGGCAGTGTCTGCCGATGCCAACAGATTTGCTACTGGCAGTTGGGACACTAATATTTGTTTATGGAGTACAAGTAAGTTATAGTCACATTCTGTGTGTGTTTGTGTGTGTGCATCAGTATGAATTTCACAATTGTAATGTGATGTGATCCAGCTGGTTTCGGCTACAGCAACTGCTTTAACTCCGACATCCATGTGCTAGCATGTGGCTTATACAATCAACTTTGTTGGGAAAGGTCTCACAATTAATCAATGGACGAATGTGGGTACTAACAATATTCATTCTGCATTTACGATTCATACATAGGATATAAAGCTTGAACAAAAATGAAAACATCTTCGCCAATCGCCAATTACAATAAGGACTATTTTCTTCCAGGTTTATCTGATGATGACAACGTTCCAGCTAAGAAAAGAAGTAAACCAGAACATGGGAACACAAGGGTTAGTATTTATAAATACTTGTGCATAAGCACAACAGTGCCAACAGTGCAACAGTGTTGCTTCGTATCAACAGTGGCTGCAAGTTGTCTTTGATTACTTGTGGCTCTGCCCACCCCATTTGGGATTACGGGCGTGAGTTTATGTATGTATGTTGTGCATAAGCATTTACTCAAGTAATATAAAATAAATAAAAATATTGATAAAAATTAAATCATTAATTATAAAAAAAATAATAATAAATTAATTATTAATTATTAATTATTTTAATTTTTTATTGTTTTTTTTTTAAATATTGATTTATTGGGTTTTCTTTTACTTGTGGGATTGTGGTGTGATTTCGCTAAAAGACTGTTAAATATTAAACTTGCAGGAACCACTGACGACACTGAAAGGGCACAGGGAGGCAGTGTCCGGGGTGCAGTGGATGGACTTCAACACAGTGTTATCGGCTGGGTGGGACCATCTTATCAAGATCTGGGACTGTGAGCTTGGTGGCATCAAGCAGGAAATTGCTGGTATGCAAACAATATCACAATCTCCAATAGTTTGAAGTTTGAACACTCTTAAAATAGTGTAATTTTTCACTGATGAATGCATTATACTAACATTCAATATTATTTTTGTGATAATGGGATGGGGACATAATAGTTTTGACTTAAAAACTGTGAGTCTTATAGATAAGGTATTAAGAATAAGAAGAATAAGAATAAGAAATAGTCAATGAGCTATGTAATCATATTTTAATATAACTTGTCTAAATTAGTTTATATGTATATCTTCCAGGCAACAAAGCATTCTTCGACATGGATTGGTCACCTTTAAACAGCAGCATTATAACTGCGTCAGCTGACAGACACCTGCGGCTGTACGATCCTAGATCTACAGGTAAACTTCTTTTATCCATCAAATGATTTACCAAAACCTCATGACTGTATCGCAATTGGGGTAGTCAGGTACACCCAAACAAGATGAACTAAGTACCCACACCTCACCGAGCTTCAAAAAACTCAAAGCTTGATTAATTACTTCCTTGTACTTATCCTATGTCTAGTCTTGAAAGTTGTCGACGCGGAATTGCATTAAATATTTTATGCCATTGAAGTTTGAGTATCTTTTTTCGTATTTTGAATAGCCTTTATACCAGTAAGATAGTGAATCTAAAGCACTTGTCGTTAGATTTTTGAGTGCCATGTTCTACTATAGTAAGTAATGAGATTAACATACCTATGTGATGTTCGGGTTTCCATCAAAGTGGAGAGATGAGAGGAGCAGAAACATGTTGAATCGATCAATCACTGCGCGCGAGGGAGACATTATATATCTTTCCGTGGCGATGGATTGGTCGATTCTTGCCCATTTGTATTCCAATCATCTCCTCTCAGCTTTGGTGGAATTTGTGCATACAAAAATATAGATAATGTCTACTTCTGCTGCATCCATGTATCTTTACAATCGTTATATCTTTACCATGTGTCCTGCAGAGAGCATCGTAAAGACGACGTTCACCTCGCACACGGGCTGGGTGCAGTCGGTGCGCTGGTCCCGCACTCGAGACACGCTGTTCCTCTCCGCCGGGTACGACGGGCAGGTCAAACTATGGGAGACAAGGAGGTGTGTACATAGATAACTTCTATGTGCTTCACATTTATAATTGTAGATTTGATTGTGATTTTTCAATAATCAACAAAAATATACCCAAAATTTCTTGACACTATAAGTTAAATAATAGGGTATGGAGTCTTACGACTATATTGCAATTTAATTTTATAAATTTTAAAAGTATTTTATAAGTAATTTTATAAAGTATACTGAACTCCGATATACAAGTATAACGCGCAATTATAAAGGTATATCGGCCCACGCCTCAATCAACCAGATATAGCTTCCAACTGACTCCACTATGCTGTGCTTCTGATTTTGACTTTGCTATTACCAGTTAGTTAATAAACATTGTTCATTTCAGTCCGCGCACGCCTCTCTACGACTTGAGCGGTCACGAAGACAAAGTGCTGTGCTGTGATTGGTCGAACCCCGCGCTGCTTGTGAGCGGCGCCTGCGACAACACGCTTAGAATATTCAAGGCGAAGCACGCTGTAGGAAACGCATAGAGGTGCCGCTGTTAGTTTATTATTTATAAATCTTTGTCTTTATACCCTTTGCGCTATAGAATGGTGCATAGGATAGCTGTCAGTATAGTATTTCTTCTTAGTATGTCTCCTTCGAACTAAGCTGTACTCTGCCTTTCTGTCCCTATCACACGTACCATACTAGAGCGCAAATAGTATAAGGGCTGTAAGGGTAGGTTTCTACCAAAGCGGAAACTGAACGGAATCGGTGAACCATAACGTGCGAAAGAGCGAGAGAAAACGCTCTGTCTCTGTCTCTCGCGGCGATTTGTCGTTTCCTGCATACCTCCGCTCGTTTCCTCTCCCCTCCGCATTGGTGGATACCCACCTTCCCAGAATGACGAATAGTAGGAAATTACTTAGAGATATCGGATGACGGATGTAGTGTATAAGCTGCAATACATATAGTTCCACGGCCACTTCGGAACCGTCATTTGACGGACTCGGATCGGATAAAATTTGGAGTAATACGAAATCACCTTTATGTTTATGTATGTACCCTTACGGTGGTCACACGCTAACCAAAAAACAACTTGACATATAGACCAGGGAGTAAATTGTAATAGATTACAAAAAATAATAGTCTGGTCCCTCGATAAACTTGATCTTGGCCTGTATAATATTATTACGCGACCACCCTTAGCGAAAATACAAACTATGGCCGATTAGAATATTGAATCAGTCCACTAATGTTCATAGCGTTTAAGGCATGTAGAAAAAGAATACGATTTTACCCGAGTATAAATGTAAGCACATATAGATATATTGTGTTCAGTAGCGTATTTTGGGGTGTGTTAATTTTTGGCGCTAACAATAATATACTAGTACAAACTTTACTATTCCATTTCTGTATTTTTTTTTAAATAGGTTAAACAAGTACGTGATTCTAGTAAGCGGTATAATAAGGTAATTAAAATAAATACCTTAACAAAATGTTACGATGAAACAATAGTTGTCGTCTGTCGCGTCATTCTATGTTTTAAGGACGTGTAAATATGTATTAAGCTCTTCAAACTAAATTGAAAACATAAGCAATACTTTAAACATAAGTGAGGGACCTACAATTTTGATCCGTGACAATCTTATTTAAAGAATAAAATAATGAACTAGATTTGGTTTCGCTTGTTTTATTTCAATCGTTTGCTCTTACAAAATATGTTCAATGCAAAGGAACATGACTCGTCACAATAAAACATGCTTCTTAGTACCATTTTGTTTTATTTTATATATTATTTTAGTTTCCATTCAGCATAACTATAAATAATGCGGGTCACATAAAATGCTCATAGCACAATATAGAAACTTGCAAACACTTTGTAACAAAATAGATACATAACTTTCCTCTACGTGTTTCTCTGCGAGAAATGCTTTTACACTATTATCATAGTTATGCCAAACCTCACATCATAACACAACGAAGCAACATGTCCCTTAAAAATATTCTTTCTTACCAACAATTTCATTTCTTTTTTTTTACATTTTATGAAGTTTTTATTTTTGCATTTCGTATTTCTAGACTACCTAACTAAATTGTTATCTAAACTATTCTAGTAGCTAGACTAGGCTGCTGGGTAGAACACCACACTATATTAATACACATTGGACAAATACATTCGTATCGACACTTCCGACAGATTTTTTTCATTTATTTCTTTCTTTACACTTAGTCAACTACATAACAAAAGAGGTGAAAGCAAACTTGTTCAACTGAAACTTATCTCAAGAATGTGTTCACTAATTTCTTAGATCTCCCTTACGCTAGAGGGCGAGCGAGCGGCGCCGCGGCGGCTCAGTCCGTTCAAATTAAATTATTTAATAAACTAACAAAGGAGACTACCCTAGCGCCGGCCGCCGCGCCGCCCGCCGCCGCCACATTATATTACAGCTACGGCTCTATTCTATCTATCTCTTAGCGTCGAAACATTTCTTGCTATTCTATCCTATCTATAGTTAAGCCTAGGACTACATACTAGCCGTCATTTCGTCGTCGTTCCTATAGCTTCACTATTCACTGTTTCAAACGAGTCGAACGTTCTCTTATATTTAACGACTTAATTTTAAAAACATTTACTTAACACTTCAATTCTATTCATCGACATGATTTGCAGTTGAATCATTGTTTTGGTATTAAGAATTGGTTCCCCAAAATTCCCAATAATACACATTTTGTGCTCTGTCGGTGCAGGCAGCGAGTGCACCGCCTCGCACCACACGCCTCGCAACCTCGAAGTATGTATCACACATGTCAAGAATGTTGAAGTGAGTTGCTAGGAACATCTACGATTTACTCCCGATTTTTACATCATGTGTGAAAAATGCAACGATTAGACAGCCACATTATCTTTTTCAGTTGTTAATACAAATAGTTTTTACATTATCACTACGTTTTATGAATACGGTAAGTTCTCTATTACCTGTAAAAATATTGTGTAAAGCACATGCAACTGCTATATTGTATCCATTTATTATTTGTTCATTATTATAAGGAAGCTGAAGGCACTACCATCAAATTATATTATTGCTTGACATGGAAGGAAAGCTTTATAAAAATAATTTCGTGCTAAATATACTCTTGCCTCTGAAGGTGAATCTATACAAGACCCGTGCCACACTATGTTACAAGTCACATCGAATGGTGTCTGAATCTAGGTACGGTGCAGGGGATACGAACAAGGGACCTACTCGAGGAACGAACCGAACTAGATCAAACTGCGGACGCGGGTGACCGGGTGACCGGGGGACACCCACAGCCACAGCGCGACACCAGGTGTGTGCGGGGGTCACATCGAGGGTGGGTTGAACCGATCAACTAACGAGGTGCACACTTACACGAGTAAATAATTTGTGTTTATATGTTGACATCGATTTTAAATGCAAATTCAGCGGAAATACCTATCGGAAGACTGCTTTTACAGGAAGCCACAGAGTACGTCGAACACTAAACGATCAAATTACTTAACTAAGTACCACGTGACACTCGGTACTACATTGCACTTCATGGTTATTAAATTTTCACAAGAATTAAAGGCGGTTTCTTAGTCAGTTCAATAAATTTGGCTTGATCAGACATTATACGGGTATAATACTGATCTACGGAGTATTATGGTTCAGTACGTTTTACTCAAATACTAATAAAATCTCACTTTTCATTAGCCTTTGTGACGTGAGAAGAGTTCGTCGGAACCGTGGTGTGAACATTGCGATCGTGCAGCCAGCCGGGACAGCCTACCGTACTACCGCATACAGCTAGCCCTCCGCGCCGCGTCGCGGCGCCGCCACCGCGCCCGCGGAGTTACACGCTCCCAGCTCGTGGCGGCCTCGAGATAACTTTATGAACACTCCAAAACTAAATAGATACGGAATACAGTACAAATTCAGCCTTTTCCTGAAACTGAAACAAAAAATAGATACAGATCTACTTATTCGCTCAACACTACGTATTCATTCAAAACCTGCCGTTAGCTAGTCTCAGTTCCTGTATAGTTCCACATAGGTTCACAGGTTTTGAATAAAGTGGTTATCGCTTAATCGTCAGTTAAAATACAGTTAATATATCAAACTTTAACTAGTCTTCAGTCCCTGAGTTGTAAAAATATTTTCCTACTTCTTACTCGACTTTAATGATTTGTATACTTTGGTTCTGATGAAACTCTTGACGTGCCAAAATAGAATTAAACAGTTGCGATATAGTAGGCTTTACTCGTACCCATCAACAATGTATATACATGTATACATATCCATGTATAATTTATATATATTCAATATAAAAATATCAAATTTCATATAAAGTCATAAAGTGTACCCAAAACCTACGTGATGGTACAAAAAGTGCTCTTTTACACCAAAACGGTGTTACACTTTGGATTTCAAATCCTTTACATTTCATAATGTGGAAATCAATCGTGGAATTTTTGTTTGAAGTTTTCTAGTGGAATGTGCCGACCGCCTACAAAATAACAACTACACATGATTCAGTACATGATTCTCAAAAAAGGATCACTTCATTATTCACGTATTCGAACATGAGTTTCAACGTACAAAAATTTGTATAGACTCGTAAAATGTATAAATAGACTTTACATACAACTGCTTATTGCTAAATGTTGCCGTATTATCGCACGTTGTGCTATAAGCGCAGACGTTACCATGGAAGTCACTACCGGCGGCTCCCTCCCGCACCCGCCGCGTCTGCCTCGGCCGAGATCACTAGGGTCGCTACGGTCGCTAGGCGCACAGCGGAACAACAAATATTGCAAGTTACATCAATTCAGTCTGTATCTGAGTTTGGCAACGACGTTATTACTTATTGAACGGGTTATTGCATCCAAGTCGGTATATACACAAACAAAAATAACTAAACTAATTGTGATGAATTAAATACATACTGAATTACGTGGACAAAGTTGGGTTCGGTGAAGATAATGTACACATTTTACATACATAGGTATCGCAGTTATATTTAGATCCTATCTTTACCATATAACTATATCATAGTTGAAGTCAAGTGGCCAAGATGTTCAGGCACTAGAGGTTTCCTATCTCAAATTTTAACTTAGTCGTTTCATAAATTTTAATGATAAGCTATGAAATGACTGATGCACTAGCGATCCTTGAAAGACTGCGCCAGTACGAATGTGATGGTGGAGATAATACTGCATTGTTTATAGTACCACTTTGGAAATAATATGAAAGCACCATGCCAAAACACGCCGAGGAGCCGCGGCCGCGCTCGGCGTGCTCGCGGCGGCAGCGGCCCGCGGCCCGCGGCTTAACATTTGATTTCTCGCTTCAATAAGCTGCCCGTTGTTACTGTCTAACTAGAACATGACTTATTAGTTATTCTTCTATTGTATTTTATAAATACTTACATCACGGAAGATTCTAAATCCCCAGCGTGACGGTTATAGTACAAGATCTAATCGATGTGTCCACCCTTCCTTACCAATACACATAACTTCACTTCTCTATTCTTTACAACTTTGTTAGTATAAATTTTTGATTCCACATGATATGACCATTTCCACTTATCTTTCTAGCCAACCACTTCAGATATTGCTTGCCTTCTATCCCGGTGTCTACAAGAAGATAAATGTAAAATTTAAATTTCAAATAAAGCATAGGTACATCGCCAACCAACACTTAAAATATCTACACCTACATGAATCTGATCATCTATTTGGATTGCACGACTTTTGTTCGATATTAACGTTTTATTTTCCGATACTTATGAAAATTTCAGTTTTCTTAGGTTTTAAATATGACACTGAAATAAAAATAATTTATCCTGACTCACGTCCAACGGACGAGACTAAAATTTTAAAAGTTCAATTCATGAAATTATACTATGCTAAAATAAATACCTAACTATCTTAAATAATCTTGTCAACATGTTCAAAACCTGCGCCTAAAATCTTAAATTTTAATTTTCATAAAACAATAATAAAATTATAATGTAAAAACACATTTAAAATTGCAGCTATCTCTATACATCAAATCCTCTCCTCGAACCGTCAAAAGACCTCATCAAAACATCACAGCGAATCGAACGTCCAGCGTAAAGCTAAGAGGATCCGAGACAAGCCCGTCGAGAAATAAATAGTCGAGGCGTAAACTATAATCAGGCTTACAACTAGAAGGCGCGCGCGACACGAGCGTCGCGGGCGCAGCTTTCGATGAAGTCTATAACGGCCGCAAATTAAAACTAAAACAAATTAACATTGTAAAAAGTCACAGTTGCTTTGATTTTTGGCTCGTGTACAGCACGGATTGTAGCGTGGCTTAGTCTACTTGGGGGGCGGGTAGGGCTGGTAAGCCTCGTCCGGCGACGCCGCCGTCGACGCGTGCTCGCTCTCCATCGGCATCTGGATGATGGGCGGCGTCGGGCCCGCGAAGTACTGGTACGGGTGCGACGTGAAGTACTGAAACACAACACGCGGCGTTAGATATCGTGTGTGGCCTGCCAACGAACAGCGGACGCGGTGCCGGAGGAAGCGAGAGAGGCGCATTAACAGTGGAGGGCCAACAAGCAACGGGTCAGAGAAGGTTACAGAGCGTTCAGTTTTGACAGCAATACATCAACACTCACGTATAATTCATTTTCCGGCCTTAAGCTGTCCCAGTTTACCTGGAAAATGGAGAACAAACATCAGTCAATTGTGTGTTTTATCGTTTGACTGATCCTTTCTTGATTCCTTTTTTGGTATTTGTTAAAGGCCGGTTTTAAGTCTTCAACTGTTATGTAAAATGTTTCATTTGTTTTTGTTCCATTTTCACTTTGTTTACAAACAATGTGAGAATCGTTATTTTTATTAGTCGATCTCTAGGGTGCTGACGTAATTATAAATGTTGTTTGTCTGTGGTGCTTTCCCCCCTGGCCTCTCAATGCAGCGTCATCGTTCAAGTAGTCATAGTCATAGATACTTACGTATTGGCTAGGCACGGAGTCGATGGGTATGTGTGTGGGATGCGCGGGGTGCGCGGCGTGGTGCGCGGGGTGCGCGGGCGGGATGAGCGCGGCGTAGGGCGCGAGCCAGGCGGCGGCGGCGGCCGCGGCGGCTGGGTGCGCCGCGTGGGCCGCGTGCGCTGCGTGCGCCGCGTGGTGGTGGTGGTGCAGCTGCGGGTGGTGGTGGAACGCCGCCACGCCGTACACGCCGGCGCCGCCGCGGTACACGCCCGCGCACTCGCCGCCCGCGCCCACGCCGCCGGCGTACACGCCGCCGACACCCATCGCCTGCAACACCAATTCCATCTATACGAGACATGCTGAGGAATTGTCGAGCTGAATGTGCCAGATACATACATTTCCACCATTGTCTGCGTTGGGATACGTCAAAGATTAGTACAATGTATTAGTAAACCCTAGATACCTTTATGCCTTAAATGTCATGTATAGGTGGAAACCTGTTATTGGCTTAGTTTTTAAGTATGATATTTTTGCTATAGTTGTTAAGAGCTGTTGGTCTCCCAAATATTAAATAAATGAATAAATGTCGCTACTGGGTCATCAGCATTCGGTCGGCTCTTGCGCCGCCAACCTGAGCTATTTTAAACAGCGTAGAGATAAAGTTGACTTTGACATTTCCTCCCCATGTTTCAATGTTAAAATGAGGCTTTAAGTTCTGAGACGTCGCATTTTTTATGAACAGCCTTGATCAATAGCATTCAGTTATATTGAATAATAGAGATGGGTCGAAAACAAAGTCCTATCAATATATAGGTACAATTCGTTTTTCTTTCTCCTTGGGTCCATTATAACAAACCACAGAACTGGTTTATATACAGGGCCTTGTTGTAATATGAGTGTGTGGTGGTCCTTACCTGCGTTATAGATTCGTTATTGTCTCGCCAGGCGCGGCCGTTGTTGTCGTTTTGTTTGTTATATAAGGCCTTCTTCTTGTTGCCGCCATCGGCGAATTTCACTAGCAGAGGCTCCTTGGCTCCGGGAATCGGATTTCCATTAAACATCTGGGAACAAAACCACTTCTTAAATTACTTAGTAAGTACGTCATTAGGTGTTGCGTTATGATTCTATATAAGTTATGTTAGACTACATCATAGGTTTTATACGTTCGTGAAGATACATATTGCGCGAATTTAGTTCATTACATATTGGCGGATATGACTCTATGTACAACTTTGTATAACCCTATGTGGAACTTTATAAGAAATTCACCTATGTATTGTATAATGGTTATTCTTACTTGGATGATCTGCTCGCATTTCTCTCGGGATTCCATCCGTGCGAACCCGACCCCTTTGCTATGTCCGTGGGTGTCGCGCAGGATCCTAGTGGAGACCACTTGGCCGAATTTGGCCAGCAATTGGTCCACGTCATTCTCTTTGAAGTGCGGCGGCAAGTTGGCCATGTACAGGTTGGTCGGGTCCTGCTCCTGTTGCTGAAAACACCACAACAAATAGGTGAAGCACTAGCTCTGTAAGCTCACTTGTCAGTATTTCAGTGTTAAGATTCTAGTACTGTTCTGTTAAATTTACACAAGAGTTCAACGAATTTACATCGATTCAGAGTTCGTCTTATTAGTTGGGTGATTTTTACAAAGTGACTATCTCGAAATCTAGTTGTTAAATTTTCATTATTTTCATGTTTTGTTAAGATTTGCCTAAACTAGTATATTTAAGCATTTTTTTTTGTATGGACAAATCGACAAAACTGTAGGTAAATTTAGAGCACATTAGCTTGAAGCCCGCATAGGTTATCTAGACACTGAAGCCAGCTCTGACGTAAATCAGCAGATTTATCTAACATACTATAATATTAGGTAGGTGTTATCAACGAGATGGGCATATACATCAGCATAGAGATTATGAAGCTAGTCAAAAGTCGCATACACACTAATTTAGGTATAATATCGAAAGCATAGGAATACCCAGAGCCCAGTAGCGAAAATACGATTATACATTGTTAAAACGCTGAAGCATACGACAATAGTATAGAATCAATAGGATGAAACAATGTTCGAAGTATAGATTAAGTAAAGCTTTATTATTTGCGTACCATTGAAGGGAGTAAATACTTACAACACATTAGTGTTACGTGGTCTGGGCGATAATACGCACACAGACTTAATTACCAGTCGCGTGGATCCCCGAATTAAATGATAAATGAATGAGTTAGCGTTTGGCGCGGTGATATCACCGGTATCCAAACGTAAACCGCCCCTTTTACGTCGACAGGCGACGATCTAAACACAGGACCTACTGTCTAGATAGGTGTCAAACATCTATTGAATCAAACAAACATAGGCATTAACTTACTGTAAGGACTGAATAAACTAGATTTCACCTCAACGACAGGGATAGGAGTTAAACTTCTGAATACTATGAATGCAAGAAATTCCAATTCTCTAATTTACAATAAAACACGCTTTTACTTTGAAACGCTCAATTACTTATTACAGTACTTATTTAATAGATAATAGGGTAAATACTAAAGCTATAAGTAAGGGGAGGAGGAGTATGGGGTAAGATCAATGAGGATAACGGGAGGCATTGTCTAACTTTTGCTGAGTCGTACGACTGTCACAAAAACATCGCGTACCAACGATATACATCTTAGCTGAGTAACGCTACAACATATTTTGGTACTGATTTTATTTTACTAAATTCAGATTTAAATAATAGTACACATTATTAAAAGTGAAAGCATATATCTCTTTGATTATGGTCACATTTAGTCGGACCACTTCGTGAAAAGGTGCATTTATGGATTAAAAGGATAGAGAGGGAAAGGATGCCTCATGTACCCTGCATAACTTTGTGGTTTGTATCCCTTTGATGTCTCTCCTCTCGTTAATCAATTGGAGAATTAAATTGAGTTATAACTTTACCGGAATCCATGTGTAGATGATGGAGCTTAAAAAGTTGGATGAGAGAGCGGATTAGGAGCAGGCGGTTAGTCATAAATAGTATTACTTGCATGCACAACGTACACGGTTCAGTCTACGCAGGAACCAGATACCCACTTTAGCCATCTGGGCCTGAACACCTTTGGCTTGTAATCCTTTTACAGCTGCCTCCGCCGATGCGATTGTCTCAAAATCTACAAAACCGTAACCTGCAGGAACAAAGTAAAAACATTTTATAGCAGTACATTTCAACACAACATGTGCGTTTCCTGATTAAATAAACATTGATGATTCATGCCAGGATATATAGAAAATCTAGTTTCAAAAAGGTAACAGTTACTATACACCGGTATATGACTAATGAACTCGCGTAGTCTTGCCTACTTGGAAGTAGCGTGATGAACATGTGACATTGATAAGTCGTTGTGATATATAATGAAAAATATATACTGTGCGTCTCTCAACAAGATAGAATTCGTTATTTGTCTGTGCTAGTGCGGCATACTGAGTTAAGTGAAGATGGTTTTCTACTCATAAATAACACTTACTGTGAAATAAATACAGTACTTATGGATATGTCGTAAAATATATGAACCAAATCAATATCTAGTGTTCGTGCATATATTGGAAAAAGTCTCACCATAGATGGGTTAGTTTAATGAAGGTATATGGTATTCTAGAAAATATTAATACTGTATTAAATAATTCAGTTACCAATAAAATTGTTTAGATGCAATAACTATTCGAGTATACGTATATAAATCGAAATATAATATTTTATATACATACGTGAAAAATCTATGCACAGATTCATTACTAGCTAGAGGTCAGTAAGTCCTACGATAGTGTAAGAGAAGACGTACGGTGAGGAATGTTGTTTACCTTTACATTTATTCGTATTTTTATCCAGTATTGCTTTTGTTGAGATAATGTTGCCGTACCTGCAAATTAAATTGTGCGTTTACAAGGGTATTCCTAAGTAGGCGAGCGGTCGATATGACGGAGGTTGATTCAAACATACATCTGGCACATTTGGACTAGGTCCTTGTCGGTGGTGTTCTGGCTGAGGCCGCGGATGTAGAGGTTGGTGCGGCTGAGCTGCTCGCCGGCGGCGCCGGTAGTAGAGGCGGAGGAGGCGGGGGGCGGCGGCGCCGTGCTCAGGCTGGTGGAGCGCGTGCCGCCCGCGGAGCCCGTGTTGGAGGACGACGACGACGCCGTGTTGGCCGGCGAAGCGGCCGTGGGCACGCGCGCGCCCGCTGCGCCGCACCCGCCGCCCATCGTCGCGCCGCTGCCGTACTGCAACAATAAGCACAACGTTACATTCGATATTCGCCATGTACTCAGCAACAATAGGTATGTAAGTCTCTAATTTGTTTTATGCTTTGAAACATTTGTTTAAAGTCTAAACATCCTACTTAAGTATTTAAGATAATCTTCCCATAACTGTATCAGTTTGTGTAACGATGTTTATTCCAAGCAGTAGATACGTAGTTTGATTTCTTATATGTATATTAACAGTTACGATAAGCATTTGCACTCCGCGACGATGTTATCATACGACGAACTTAATGTTACAAGGATGTGACAGTCGCCAGAAATAACACTTGCAATTTCAGCGCGAGCACACAAACATTGGGAGCAGTTCTCGTGCAGGAGTCACGATTATTCCCACGGAAGTAAGTGTTAATATTCGCTCCACTCGTAGACTGAAACGAGCGTCCCTGTGCGACGGGATTTCATTGAAAATAACAGCTTTAGGTGAGACGTGTTAAGACGAACCCATTAGTTATTTAGCCCGCGGTAATGAATAGGGCGGAGTAATGAGCGCATGCCGATTCAGAACACGCGCCTTTAATAGACTCCTGGGAAGGAGCGATCGTAAGGATTGCATGTCCACACGACATACTCGTTATGGATGTAGGTACTGTTACACCGAGACTTCCTCTGCCATCAATATCGTACTACACTTTTAGGCTACCATAATGTTATGTTATCGACTTGTCGTTGGATAAGTAAACCTAAACAGCTATCCAAAATGTTACAAATAGTTTCAAACGATGTAAAAAAGTGATAATGTGATTAAGCCGATACAATGGTAGCTACGAAATCGTATCATCGGCCGGTTTTTTTTACAAACACTCATAAACCAGAATGATGTTTACACGCTACCCCGCCGCCGCCAGGCAACACATTGAAATTGTTTGCTGTATCTGTTTCAGCAATTAAACTGCTCGTGATGTTAATTATAATTCAACATAAGTGAGACACTTCATCGTGTGTCTGATACGTATTTTAATTTTATTATGTATTAGGCGCGTATCCCGGTAATGTAATCTTGTAAACGTAACAATACGCACACACGAGAGTGCACGTTAAGGAAATTTATTCGCACCATTAGCGCCTATCTAGATGCGTATCTACATGGTGTTGTTATTTGCATTTAGTTAACATATTAAACCCATAAAGTGTGTGTGTCGTTGACACGACTTGTCGCGGTGTAGAATGTAGACAACTATTTGCCGCACGCATGTAAGCAAACTTGTTAACAATTTGTACTGCGAGGTACAATTCAAATCTGTTTTCAAACATGAGTACAATGCTCCTTGAACAGTTCATGTTTAATGTTACAAAAGACTGTGTTGTGGAGAGAGTACTGATTTTGCTTTAGTATTGAAATGCAAACGAGAAAGTATCAGAAGTGAATAAGTTGAAGGTAAAGTAGCTATCGGCAATTCGGTGCGTATAAACGAGGCCTCGCAGGGCTTACGCATTTTGGCGAATGAAATTCGATTCGTAATCCAATTGGCGTCGGAGTGGATGCCGGCAATTGGCGCAATTTGTGTAAACTGCCGACGACCACTGAGCCGGTTACGTTAGTCGCCGACACACCGCTAACTGCTATTCTACTCCTTTTTATATAGACCAATTTAACTTTATTTGTAAGTAGTGTCTATGTATCAATCTTTTAAGGAGTTACTTTTAGCTCTATTTAATTCAATACAAATAAATTGATCGTTTATTTCCCTGTAGTTTACCTACTACAGTGTAAACTGTAAACGTACACAGTATGCTGATATTTTCCAATCTTGTTCCAATCGTTAGTCTTGAAGCATTATCGTTTATCACCCTTTGCAAGAGTAAAGCACGTAATACGGAAGGGAAGATCAAGCCGTTACAGTAGCTGTAAATTATCATAATGTAACTAATTGACACAGTTCAGAAGTGAAGCGATCGCTATTAACAAGACAACTTTTAAGTGGCTGTTGAAAGGCATAACGCGCGGTTGCTGCTATTAAAACTGTGTAACAACCAGTCCACATTATGTCGGCCACCTGTGCAATTTACTCAATTTAACTTTATTATCTGTACGGAATTTTGGATGGGTAATTAAGCGAGGGCTGTTCCCCGGGGCGAAGCGGGCGAAGTTTGGCGACGCTGCCCGGTGTCTCGCCGACGGGCCTCCACTGTTTAAGTGTGTAACCGAGATTTATCACTGGACGGTTTCTCTACTTCCCCCGCAATGTGTCCCCTGTAAACAAATCCCTGTGAAAGCAGAGTCCACCAAATGACAGAAAAATCTCAAATTATTAGCTGCGATCCTACATTATTACGGTTTTAACTAAGCCCACGTTTGCGTTGCTCGATGTGAAATTGCGTTCACAATCTAAGAAATAATGAGATCGCGTATGTCGAAAATTCTTTCTTGGTATTCTTAAGTTATAGAAGTTCCAATCAGTGTGGCTTAGTATCGACAGGTGTCACGTCATGAGTGGTGGCAGCCGGGGCCCGGGTGACATCTCCTGACGAGCACCTAATCATCACGTCGCGAACACGTTCCAACTTTTGACAGCGGCTTATACAAACTTTTGGCAAGCAAGGCTTTGCAGGAAAGAATGAGATTCGTTATACTTATTTTGTCAGAGTTCACGACCCCGCATCAAAGTCCTTGTAAAATATTTACCAGCAGATGAGCTCTTTCAGATTTTTATGGTTAATCTTCCTGTCTATGTTTAGCGTAGTTAGGATAGTTTCTTGTGTCGTTATTTCGCCTAAGCTGTATGTCGAAGCGCATAGTTAGTGGTAGAGTCGTAGTATAGAATTAAATAATTTAAGTATTTGAAAAGGATTTCTTTTCGAAGCTGTGGAGACTCTACTTACTCGCAATAAATTTCTAGGTGTATGGTATACTTAGTGATGATGATATTTCCAAATGAGTATTTCTAAATTTTAGCAGTTGGAAATGTCTCTTGGTTAGACTTTACGTACCTAAGTGAAAGAATATTATATTCGTTTTGTAAGATGAAAGTCTGCTCCGATATCACATATTCAAATGAAGTTGTGCCGTCGGAGAATTTTGGTCCATATCACTTTCATTATCATTCAGGGGCCGTTTCGGGCGTCCTGTTCATTTGTCAAATGTAGAGCTGGCACGGTGGAGCTGCGGGTCCCGAGTTCATTCACACTAAGTAGTACTTCTATACTTATAAGTAATGTGTTTGAGGAAAACACATCGATAGTGCCAACTAATCCTATAAAACCTCGTCTTTACTTATTGCCTGCAGCGACTTATCTATAAGTATTAAATGTTTCCGATGAGGCTTAAACTTCCGTCGGGTTTAATTTTATAGCATTGTGATAAGAATATTAACTAAAGACTTGTCTTCGCGATTCCATTATTTCGTTCCTTTTGCATGGAATTGTATGAAATTTGGGGTAGGTAAAGGACTGTCTTGTATTATTAGATCATATCTTGTATAGGACGGGAGAGTAAAGAGATCCCCTCAAAGCGTCGGACAGCGGCGGGCGAGACAAGGGCTCTCTGTCTGTTTCGAGGGCTTTATAATATCGTTTGCCGAGCGAGATCTTCCGGAAATGAATCTTAAACGTTATTACGGTCACTCTGACATGAGCTTTTAAAAGTTATTATAGGTATTATGAAGTTTTGAGGGTGAATAGACTTCCATAAAAGTCTCAGGTACTTAAGTGACAATTTTGATCAGCTGTTTAAAAATCGACTATGGTTTTAAACATGTTTGATACGGAAGAAAACTTTAGAGTAAATTACATTGTAGCCCCTATAAACAGTAAGTACCTACTTACATTCAATTATTAGTTCATATAGTAAAACTTATTGTTATTATTGTCAGAAACAATGAAACGCTATTATTGTGGGAAATGATCGAACGTTGTACGTTTGTGAAATTGAGCGATAAGTAATTTCTGTAACCGTGTTTAAATACCACATTGAAATTGATGTGTTTCACAGACACTACGATACGGTAACACGGACGCACACAGAGCCGCGGAGTGACGGGCGAGCGTGACGTCATCACGTCACGCGTAGGAGGGCCGGGTTGGTCTGACAGCGTGGCGGAATGGGGGGGAGGGACTCAACAGTTGGTCCCGGCCCCGGCTCGATAGCCCAGCGCGTGCGTGCCGCGGCCCACGTCACATGGTCGCCGAACACGCGAACCCACATCCCGCTATCCATAATATCCAACAAACTGCACTCACGATAACTTTGATCACTCAACCAAACCAATTCCAGCGAAAAAAAAATCTCTAATTTTCTACTTGTTTCCATTCGTAAACCGCTACTTTTAAATTCGAATTCGTATCTCAATCTTTACCCGGGGGAATACCGCGGTATTATTTTTTGCTACATTTTAATTGCGAATTTAATTTTATATTGCGTACGGCTTTAAATTTTTCGAATATTCGAATTGTAAGATGCTATAAATTTATAACTATATTTTGAATTTGAAGAGTGTTTTTTTATAAAAGTAAAATGAGAGTAAGTCGATGTTGCCTCTAATTAAAATACAAAAAGGATTATGGAAGGCGCAGGCGATTAGGACCATGATTACAGGGTATAAGTAATAAGCCAGTGACGTAACGTAACGTGAAGAGTTTAATAAATTACACGATGGACGCCCCTCGGCGTCTATTATACAGACGGAGGTTTTAAAGTAGAATTCCATGTTAGACGTTTAATTCATTAGGAAGAAAAGCTACGTTCTAGAAAAGCTCTTTGAGTATCCGGATAAAAACGGGATAGTTTTAACAAGTTGGTATTTTTAGCTTTCAGCTTCGGTTTATTTTGGTACTTTTTAAATTTAAAGAATATCTATTTGTAGACAACGCAATATTCATTTAAATTTTTTTGGAATAGTTTCCTCGTCAAACGCAGTTGAAACGAAAAACCTATTACGGACAAAACTGCAAAATGTAAACAAGCGATCGCTTTTAATCTTAAAAATATACCGAGTACTGTCAGTTGCACATACGTTGGCTGAACCCGTCTGCTTTGCCGAGTCTAACGTAATGAAACATAAATCCATTCAATCTATTTAAATTGAGCGCTCCATTTGTTTTATCGTCGAACCAATCTGTGAATCAGGAAATCCATTCGGAATTTACTATGACGACGCTCTGCTAGTTCAGTTTAAGTGTATTTGATTGAATTAGTTTCGAAAAACGTTTCTATTTCAACTTGATTTTATTGGAAAAAGAAATGGGAAATTGAGCATATTATATTATGATATTCCATACAAGTGAGGATAAAGTGCACTACAAAATTATGCTATAGATATGTGTTAAATGTCAAGAATCAATATATCACCTAATAATACCCAATGATAAAAGAGAAATCCAATAAGTAAACCTACCTAGAGATCATAAAGAATAATCTTCCCAAACGTTTTGGAAATAATAAATAACCATTTTACTCATGCTGTTACTTTTATCGAAATAACTTTTCGTATTATAGGTACCTGAAAATATCAAGAAATATGATTCGATTCCGCGCGAAAACTTCTCAGACATTTCAATCTAATATTTATTCAGTCTTATATTTCTAAGACGGCTAGAATTCGTTGAAAGACACGAACTCGAGTGAGAATTAATTTGATTGATACAAGATAATTGGGCGGGGAATTCGAAGGGCCCGTTCTAATGGACGCCCAAAATTAATTATCCATCGCGTCCAGGCTTCTTTCTTCTGATTGCTAATTGTTGCTGGGCCTGTTACGCCCGCAATTGTCACTTGTTACAGATATAATAAACTTTGTAAAATAAAACGTTTGTTCATGCTGAGCTTTACGGCTCTAAATTATACTTTTTAAAGGGGCGGTAAGCGTTTAAAATGGAGCTATCAACTTAATTTCTACTCTTTTCATAGCACTTTTTTGCACATGTGAAAAACGTGAGCTAATAACGATAAATCATGCGGGCAGATGTAGACATACCTATTGTTAGGAATTCTGTTTGTCTATTATTATATTCTGCTAATCAATATTAAGGTATATGTGTTAAAATAGGATAAAGAAATTCAATTAATTAACAACATCAACAGGATGAAAAAAAGAAAAGCTTCGCAGTGTACAGGTACCCATTTAAAACCTTTGAACCATAATAATATACATTTAAAAAAGCAGAGGTGAATAAGGATTCGGATATGATTTATCTAAGTACATATTGCTATCACAAGCCCCCTAAATGTTACCTTGAGGGAGATGTCTGGTAATAAGTTACGCCAGCTTATCTCTCCCAACAACACTGGTAATTTCAGCTTTTTAGGAGTCAAAAAACAAATTGCGAGGGAAAATATTGCCGCCCTCTGTTTTCACTTTCTCATAAATAGGTTGGGTCAAGCGGGACCGGAAAAAAGTGTTCGGCAGTGTTCGGGCGAATTTAAATATCGGTAGCCGGGCAGCCCGCGTCACTCCCGCATTAACATAATTCAACAAAAAAACACCCGAACCCTTACTACAAAAAACCTTTTTTTCTGCCCGATCGGACCCGATCCATAGTTCACTATATTGGATATGTTTCGCCGGACAAAAGTGAGTGTAAAAGTATTTGGTATGCGTAATTTTGTTTGCTTTTATTTAAGCTTCCATCCTATCCTATAAGTATGTATGAATGTATGTAGAGTTTTTGTATTAAATGTCGAGAGACGCGGGCTAACTTTTTGGTTACTTAAGACTAAGCGCCTCCCAATCTCCCCGTTAGGAATGTTTTAGATAGATTATTATATGCTTGTTACATTAAACATTGGCACTTCTATTCCACGCGGTAATGTGTTATGGTCGTTAAATGCAATGAAGTAATTAAAAGCGTCGCTTCGTATCTCCCCCACTATTATTTTAATTGCTGTAGAAAAAACGAACGAAAAATTGTTATAGATTATGTCATCACATACAATAAACACCGCGTGAAATATCCTCACAAAACGTTAGGCGAGGCGTGTTTCCCGCGCGAGGGGCACGGTCCTTCACCTTCCGCCAGAGCCGAAATAAATCTAATTCTTCGGATGACAGATATCAGCAAGCCTTGTTTATTTATACTTTCACCCCGAGTTAGGAGGGTCGCACATGTGGGACGTGCCTTCCTCATTGTACTAAAATAAACTATTATGCTCTCTAAGTCAATACGCGCAGATGAAGCTCACTGACGCGAGTCGTAATCCACGCAAAAAGCATAAAGCCGAGTACATCCGCCCCGTGTCCCGTGCTACCCAGCACTGACGGTCACTGAAGGTCTGTGCGAGAGATTGGATAGACACGATCGGAAATTTAACGTATGGGGGCGGTCAGTCATGAATGAAAACGAATCACTAGGAGCCCGACATTACTTCGCTCGACATTGAAAAAGGATCTCATATACGTGATAGAAACCTCTAAAATAAATGTGGTAATTTCATTTACAAAAATTTTTCCTCCCAGCATACATTTAAATATATCAGCATAAATCTTTTGAGTGTGTGGTGTGCGTGTGAAAATGAACCGCGAGGAGGGTTTAAGTGGGTAGGCTAGACGCCTCTAATGGGTGTCGAGGAAGAAATGATAGAATGAATATGCAATTATGCAATAAGCGCCGTAAAGCTTTCCGTATGCGTTTGCTTTGAGATGGAAGTTTTTATGTTCACCGTTAACGAGAAGATTACTTCTGAAATAAAATCCTGATACCACACACATATATATTTTGTGCGGCTTCTAGCGGAGGGGCTAGTGAATTAGAGATCTACTTATCCTTCGCGACAAAAACGTTGTCCCTTTACCCAAAAAGTAACCTTTATAGTAACGTGGCGGCGAGGGCGCGGACACGGAGGGCGCGGGCGCCGCGATGAATCTAACAAGCTGCCGAGTTGTGACAGCTCGACAGCTGACATATTCCCGTCATTAATCAACGCGCCGTAGATATATCTACGTGTAAACTACGACCGGCTGTTAAACCCAATCAAACGGCTCTCGCTATTGGATAAGCATAATTTTCTAATTTTAGATACATTCCTGTTGTCTGACAAAGCACACATACGTGTCTGGAGTCGGTTAAACGCTCAAGAGTGGAAACAAATATAGTATTATTGTTTATTTTGATACAGCTGGGAACGGTGGTAAGCGGGCGCGTCCGAACAAAAACTAAATAAAACAAACATTTAAAACTGATAGCTCCGAACCTCGCAACACATTATAGTGATAGTTAAACATCATTGAGTTATATTGCGTGACTAATTTTTATGGCTTATTCATGTGCTTTAATGAAAGTGGTTTAATTAAAGGCTATAAGTACCTACGTATTTACGATAGGTTTAAAATAAAACTAACAAAACAAGATACTGCATCCAGCTATATCAGCTGGATGAAATAAAGTTTGGCCAAAAAATCCTTATGGAAAGCAGCACGAACACGGAAAATTATTGAAAAGCCTCGATTCCAGATAAATGTGAAAGTACGGAGCAATTACACAAACAAAATGCTTGCAAAAGTCACATTTGCGAGGAAAAACGAACAAGAGTGGAATAAATCGCATAAGCGGAATTCCTTCTCAAATGTTTCTCGTAAAAACGGGTTCAGCATTGGCGACCATGAGATAAATCCTGAAGGAGACTCGTAATAAAACACGTACGATGCTGGCGCTACATTTTATTTCAAAAAGCGATAAGGGCGCGAGAAATTCCTTTTACGAGATTCCTGTGGAGGGGACGGTGAGCGATATGATTCTTCAGGGGGCCGTGTGTCTAATAAGGGCCTTGGCTTTTAACCATCCTCGTGTTATGAATAAATGCGAAGAGCGGAAAGCTGCAAAACTCGAGCTTTATTCAAATGAACGCAAGTGACAATTTGTAGCGGTAAATAGACTGACAATTGAATGGAGTTAAGAGCGTACTCGTGACCCTTATACTATTCGCATTTAAAATAACTGCCCAGTAGGATTTTTGAATATAGATTAGATTGAGTAGATACCAATGCTAAATGCGAGAGTGCAAACTGTTTGTTCCTTCTACTAGTACATGAAGATAGTTTTTGAATTTTCAGAGTATATTTTGAATTTGTCAGAAAAAAATATTGAAGCTAACTTTACATAAAAAAGCTTATTATAATATTTAACGATTGCCTAAATAATAAAAAGCCTGGTATGAAATGTGTTCCTCTAGTTATTAAATAACTTGTAACATAGATTTAAAAGATGTGTTGCTGTTGCAGTTTCTTGTCATTTCTACTCCTCAGCCATGACACCTTGTGAAATGACGTGATTCAAAAACGTCAAATTAACCTTCAGCAAGTTTGTCCATGATAATAACGTTGAATAAATGGAATCATTTATTCAAAAAATCAGAATTTCTTTTTGTTTTATCTTTCCATGTTCCCCTAGTAATCTCCACGTTTTCTGATTTCTCTTTCCATGTTCCCCTTGTGCTCTCCCTGAATGCGTCTCTGGTCAGTGGAGAGTCGAACACTTTGTCGACATCTGGTTTCTGTTGGCGCCGCCTCGTAAACCGAGTAGCCGAGGACCGTGGTTGGTTCACCGACATCCGATATCTAGATATGAGACTCTTGAGTTACTTAGTAAACACCGGCAATGTTAGTATTACTTTTCCGAAGCTGGACGGAAAATCGATGGATATGTACTACGGTTTCGGAAGTCATTTACGTCGTTTCAATGAGAGAGAATAAGAATTAAATGTTTTTTGATATTTCTAATGTTGGGAAAGATTTACAATTCATTGTCATTGCGAAATAGATACACAGAAAGAATGTTATGAAGAAACTAAACTGCTCTACATTCTACTTTTTATGTCCGTGTAGTTTTTATAGTTTTTCCAATCACCCTTGTTTCCACAAGACATAAAATAGCAGAAAGTATCTTTTTCTAAAGAAACGGAGTACAAGAATATAGTAGCGCGTGCTAACTAGCTTTCGTATAACGAGTAATGCGTCATGTCCTTGTGGCGAAGGGAGATGTTATCTACACCGAGCACAATTCTCATCTCAATCTCACGCAATCAACCGGCGCAACCTCCGGTTATCTCAATCACGATGATCAAGCTGCTTACTTTGTCGACTAACTTCTTTATAGCTTTACACTTCTATTTACGGCGAAGTTGGGTGACCTCTAAACATAATTGACGGTCTTTCATAAAACGTGCATCTAAAAATATGCATCTCGCAATGGATGCGCCCTGACTACCCCAATTGGAAATGTAATGGCGAGCTTTTATGTTATGTCATAGAATAAAGAATATTATAACTAAAAATATTCTTCTATTACTTACGTAAGAATATTTTTTTTCAATAAACTGAGTTTAACCAAAATGAGTAAGTATGAATTTGTGATGGCCGTTACGTAACATGTGAACTTTAACATTGTTATTGAATTTTACATCGTTGTCATTGAATAGTAATTGCTTGTGACGCTTTGTTAATGATACGGCAAAAAATGCCTAATACCTACATGATAATTTATTTTATTGTGATCAGGTAGGGTATAAGAATGAGGAAACAGAGATTTCTGAAAGCATTGGGGAGTTCGAGGCCGAACGATACGGTTTATAGGCGATTGCCAGACGGTGCCAAAGCGCCCTGAAATAAAGGAGCCAGTGGGGTAATAACGCTTGCTGAGCTCCACTCGACCCTCATACATTACCCCATTTCTGTTTCCTTCATGTATTCACTCGCCAACGAGATTTAAATATAGTTTCAGCTAAACAAAAAGTTTTTACCCGAATTCGCTCTACCGGTACCTCTTTGCGTAGCACACTACGTCTAAATTGGGCGCAATTGTAGACTATTTATAGCTCATGATTCACAATTTCGCTCTGGTTTTACCTTTAATGTACCTATTAACGGCGTTACTCTACAACATGTGTAAGTTAAGAAAATAGCGCTATCCAAAACTTTCTACTAGAGTTTGTTAGAGTAACATAAGAAAATGAATGCAGCAATGACGAAATTAATGATCGTATCTAGTATACCTACTTCGTGAATTAAGTATAAGCAAACTAACGGAGACGTTCGAGGTTTGCGACATTAAACTTTGAGATTGAACATAATCAAAATTGAAAACTTGTAAATTAACTAGTTTAATGCAAATCACGATCAAGTGGTATTGTTGTAAGTAAAGTGCTCGACGAAAACATTAATCACATGATATTGTTTGTGTAATATGCATAACGAGCAAGAACCGTCGGGCGGCGCAGAAATTGATGGAGCGGTGTCAACGCGCCAACTTCTCGGTTAATTATCCAGCGTATGCGAGGTTGCCAGCCCGCTGGCTCGCTGCTGGCCTGCAAGCCTGGCACTGTTGCCAGACCGCCCTCCATAGTTATGGCTAATTTAAATTAAACTGGACATGATTTTAACTTCTAAAAGTCACCAGCTTTGGCAATTTGGAACATCAAGCTTCTGACCTCTGTCGTGTTACGGCATCTTAATTTAAGCAAGCTCGGGTCAATGAAGGAAGCGACCGTTTGTGAATTTTCTCGAGTCGTTTCTCCTTCAAAGCGCTATAGAGCAGAGCTGTAGCAGTAAATAAGGGGAGGTTTGTGGTGAGATACTAGCGGGACGTACGAGTACACCTACATACCTTCCTACAGACCGTTTGTGTATAAAAGTTCTTTTATTTGTCATGATTGTAATTCGGAAATTCCTTGGTATATTATTTACCTAAAGTTGATGGTAGTACATAATATAGATACTTACTAAAGTGGACCTGGTAATCAAGAATAGGTACCCAGTATTGAGAACTGTGTATAATATTTGTAAGTATGTCTAAAAGAATAACGTAGGTACCTACCTATATTATTCTATCAAATAGTGAAATATCGTTTGCGTTTAACAAGTTGTTTCGGTTAGATGCTACGCAGAAATAATACTTAATTACGCGAAAGCATTATCTACCCACGTGAGGTTATATTCAGATGAGTCTCCTTTGTAATAAAAGTATACCTTGCCTGCAGCAACGGCTTTGTTTCATGAATGATTTATAACATTTGAATTACATTACTCGTCATTAGCATGACACCAGATTCTTCTGTGGTTTGCCAATATCTAAATATAGCCTGTTTAGATTATTAGTTATATTTTATAGTGTTTGGTTTTTGCAAACTTCGATAGATGGCGCTAGTAGTACATTAGAACGCGCTATGAATGTTTGTTTATCGTTTGTATGGACAAAGTGATAACCCTAATAAAGTATGATACCATTACACCCAATTGGCCTTTCATTTGGGAATTTTGGGGTTTCCTAGTAAATGGAACATGGTCCTTCGAGTCGGATTATTCGGAAATCGGACCGAAGTGGACTACTTCTGTTTTTTGTGCCGTGTTGGGGGCTGACACAGTAGCGGATTGCTACTGAGAGTTCCTGCTTCCCGAGAAGCGAACGTGGTGGGAAAGACCGTACTTTCCGAAGCACAGAATATCCACGACAACGGGAGCAGTGCAATTTGGACGCCGAAAAAAAAAAAAAGAGACAAGACACGGCAACAACAGGCAGACACTCCAGTTACGCGGAGCGAAGAGTAACGGGATTTAGTGGTGAAGTGAATTTTGTGTACATACATATTGAGGATTTAACTGTGAGTATTGAACATTGTTAAAAGTGATTGTGGTTTTAAGACTAAAATGTGCAAAGTGTTGTCTGAGACTTAGAATAATTTAAGTAAAACTTAACCTACGGGGAACCTATGCCCGATTTTTATGAGGTCCATTTATATTTTAAACACTTAGAAAAAATCAGCGTGCGTTGTCTTAGAAAACTAATAGAATAGAGGATATCTAACATGATGGAAGAAGTAATTAATGTACAAATCGGTCTTGCAAGTGAAATGCAAAATCTCAAAAGGAACTACGGTAAATGTGGAAAAGAAAAAAAGACTCTAAGATACGTTGAAGGAAGATTAGAACTTTTAGAAACAAAATGGAAATTATATACGTCAAATCATTATGAAATAATAAAAGATGTTGATTCAGTGATGGATACGGACTATATTAAAACCGACTTGTATGACCAAACTCAAGAGTTCTACTTGGATTTTAAAGTAGTGCTGCAAAGGACTTTAGGCTTTTAGCCCTAAATTTCAGCCTACCGAGTCCTTTTTGGGACTAGACCAGTAAAATAGGGCTTTAAAAGCTTCGTCATTTTAAAAAACTTTTAGCCATTTTTAAAGTAGTAGGCTTTAAAAAAGCCTATAGCCTTTTTAATGTAGTAGGCTTTTAAAAAGCCTATAGCTTTTTTTAAAGTAGTAGGCTTTTTGGGACTGGAGTCTTTATTATCATTTTTTAGTAAAAGCCTTTTTACCGATTTCAAAAAAGGGAGTTATCAATTCGATACGTATGTATATAATATTATTGGAGCTACATAAAATTCACACATGATATTGGCCTTAAAAATCGGTTCTTCTGGCGTAAGTAATTTGTATGGGGCTGACGGGACGTGCTGTTACGTATTACTATAATTATTAGACTATTTCCATACTAATTGATAGTAAGAAGTTATTTTCAATATTCATAGTTAGTTAGCTAGTTGTGCATCTAACAATAAATCAATTTTTCACAGTGTTTGTGTAGGTATATATGTTTTTAAAGTTTGTTGTACCCACCCACACTTTTACTTTTTTTTACTTGAGAAAGGGACTGTATGTATAGCCTAAATAACCTTAAGGTCTAAGAGCTTCATAGGCTTTTTGAGCGTCTTATTTTATTAAATTAGTCTTAAACAAGGTTAGGCCTTTTTAAGGCCTTTAGGCTTATAACCAATAGGCTTGAATAGGCTTAACCCTAGCCTAGCCGCAAGTACTAAATGGCTTTATAGGTTTTTAGCCTACTAAGCTTTTTATTTAACAGTCTAGTCTTAAAATAAGGGCTAAAAGCCTAAAGTTCTTTGCAGCACTATTTTAAAGCCACGTTAATAGAAATGATAGACACAATTGCCAAGAGAGTCAATATTTCGATGGCCAGCAACAGTGAGGAGCATATTGCAGACCATACATCGTCAAACGTGAAGCTACCAAAGATTACAATTCCTATGTTCTCGGGGCAATATACGGAATGGATAAGTTTCAGGGATTTATTTGTATCGCTTATCCATAACAACAAGGCTATTGATAATGTGCAGAAACTACATTACCTGAAAGGATATCTTTCCGGAGAAGCAGAACAACTATTGCGTCATATTCCAATAACCAACGATAATTATACAAGATGTTGGGCACTACTAGAGAAAAGATACGACAACAAG
Source organism: Pectinophora gossypiella (assembly GCF_024362695.1). NCBI lineage: Eukaryota > Metazoa > Arthropoda > Insecta > Lepidoptera > Gelechiidae > Pectinophora > Pectinophora gossypiella. The sequence goes on along the minus strand of NC_065416.1, from coordinate 7,641,281 downwards.
CAATATTTAGCAAATTGCATATTAAAAAGATTTTTCGGACAGAAGAGTCTGACTGTTGCATCTTCGAGTACAATTAAAGAATTATTGGATAATACAACTGATACTTTAAATGGTTTGGAAAATATCGGTGTTCAAGTAGATACGTGGGATATCATTATTATATACATTGTCAGCTCCAAGTTGGATCAGGAAACTCGAAAGGAATGGGAATTGAAAGTCAGTGAAAACGCAAAGCAAGAAAGTTTACCAACCCTTGTTCAATTCAAAGAATTTTTAGAAAACAAATTCCATTCTTTAGAATTTCTGGATTCGAAACAGTCTTGTTCAAAAAATAAAAATAGCAATAATGCATATGTTAACTATCATGTAACGGAAACTCAATGTACATTTTGTAAAAAAGGCGATCACAAAATTAGTAGTTGCAAAAAATTTGTTGGCTTAGATTGGATAGAAAGGCGTAATTTTGTCCAAGATAACAGAATATGTTTTAATTGTCTAACAGAAGGTCATCCCGTAAAACTCTGTCGTAATTCCACTTCGTGTCAAGTGTGTAAAAGGAGGCATCACTCTTTATTACATCCTAAAAACTTTACCCAACTGGATAGAAACCAATCGGGTATGCAGTGCAATGTTGCACTGCCAGCTGAAACTTTAGAAACACCGTCATCGGTATCATCAGAAGACGAAAATGTTAATGTAGATATAACGAGTCATTTCGTACAAGGATCTATTCAACACGTTTTATTAGCAACGGCTTTGGTGAACGTGGAGTCACGAAATGAATCTCAATTGTTACGTGCGCTTATAGACCAGGGTTCACAAGCCTCGTTTATTACTGAGGCTGCTGTGCAATTAATGGGTTTAAGAAAGAAGCCAGCCAGGAGTTTAATATCAGGATTAGGCGGCGAGAGCAATTTGGTCAGCAAGTACGTTGTAGAGGTAAACATCAAATCTCGCTATAATCCAGGTTGCGCAATAAATGTAAAAGCCTACGTTCTAAAAAAATTAACATCATACTTACCAACCACGAGTTGGAAACACTTAACAGATTCATGGCCGAAGTTGGATACAATTGAATTAGCTGATCCGGAATACCATACCCCCAACAAGATAGACCTTTTATTAGGAGCAGAAGTATATGGGGATATCATCTTGGAAGGATTGATAAAGTACCCAGAGGGATCATTAGTGGCACAAAACACGAAACTGGGTTGGATTTTAAGTGGTTATATTAAAAGCGAACCTTTTAAGGGCAACGTCGTCGCTATGCACATGAAAGTGAAAGAAGAAAGGTTTCAACTAGATGAACTGATAAAACAGTTTTGGGAAGCTGAGGTGGAACCTAAACAAGAAACAAAAATGTTAACAGAGGAAGAGGGAAAATGCGAAGAACTATATCAATCAACTACAAGAAGAGACGAAGAAGGTCGATACGTCGTAAGGTTGCCATTTCGCAAAGAAGAGCTAGCTTGCTTGCAAGGCCAATCGAAGCAAATAGCTTTACGACGTTTTTATGCCCTAGAAAAGAAACTTTTAAAAAATCCTAGCCTAAAAACAGAATTCATAAAAACCTTTAAAGAATATTTAACTTTGAAACACATGGAACTTGTGAACATAGAGACGAAAAACATACCCGCAGTTTACTTACCATATCATGCCGTAGTCCGCGAAAATCACGACACGACGAAGGTTCGAGTTGTATTTGATGCTTCATGTAAAGGTAGTAATGGGGTATCGTTGAATGATGACTTGATGGTAGGCCCAAAATTACAATCAGACTTACGCCATATTGTAATCAGATGGCGTACACATCCAATCTGCCTAACCGCAGATATTATAAAGATGTATCGACAAATAAAGGTTGGTAAAGAGGATACAAAGTTCCAAAGAATCCTGTGGCGTGAAGATCCATCCGCCGAAATTGAAGAATATGAATTGCTTAGGCTTACATTTGGCACCTCATCAGCACCGTACCTTGCTGTAAAAAGTCTTATTCAATTGTCTTTAGATGAAGGAGCTGATTTTCAAGTAGCGGCTGAAATAATCAAGAAAGATTTCTACATGGACGACTTAATGTCTGGGTCACAAAATGAAGAAGAAGCTATTGAAATTTATACACAGTTAAATGAACTAATGAAAAAGGGAGGATTCGAGCTACAAAAGTGGTCAAGCAACAGTGAGAAAGTGTTAGAAGAAATAAAAGAAAACAAAATTAAAATTAATGAGAGATTGGAAGTTAAACTGGAAGCAAAGAATAAAATATTAGGACTTACTTGGAACCGACGAACCGACGAGATCGAATACGAAGTGCAGATTCCCCCTATATCACCACCAATAACTAAAAGAAAAGTTGTCGCGGATATAGCCAGACTATACGACCCTCTTGGCTGGATCGCACCAACTATTGTTAGTGCAAAGATATTAATTCAAAAATTATGGTCGTTAGGAGTGGATTGGGATCAAGAATTACCACCACAGCTTATACAGGACTGGAGTACTTATCGTGAAGATCTGTTGCATCTGACACGTTTTCATTTGCCGCGATGGGTGAATATGAAAAGTAATGATAAACTCGTACAATTGCATGGATTTTGTGACGCATCTACGGCTGCTTATGGAGCCGTAGTATACATTAGAATTATAGATGCAAACGGTGACATCCATGTTAATCTCGTTACCGCCAAAACTAAAGTAGCCTCTAACACAACAATAGTCACTATACCCAGATTAGAATTATGTGGAGCAGTGTTAGTCACAAAATTACTGATGGAAGTATCACAAGTGTTGAACATTCAGAAAAAGAATTTGCATGCATGGACAGACTCTCAAATTGTTTTGGCCTGGTTGAGCAGTCATCCAAGCAGGTGGCAAACATACGTAGCTAATAGAGTTTCTCTAATTTTGCAACACCTCAACCGAAATCAATGGTCATATATTAAATCAGAGCAAAATCCTGCTGATCATGCTTCTCGGGGTTTGAAACCCCAGGATATAATTAACAATAACTTATGGCTTAATGGGCCGGTTTGCCTGAAACACACTGAGATACAGACAAATGACTCTATCCCAACAGCAGGATACGACACCAAATTAGAAGAGAAGAAGTCTTGCATTCACGCAGTTCAAATAGAAGATGAAGAGGATTCAGTATGGTGGAAATTTTCGTCTTTAACAAAGATGTTAAGAGTCATAGCCTATTGCAGAAGAATTTTAAAACGGAGTAAACCTAAACACAAAATATTGGAGAAGGATGAAATGGAAGATGCATTGAAAATTATTATTAAGAGATGTCAAAGCAAAGCATTTAAAGAGGAAATAAGAAATATCAATGAAGGGAAAGAAGTTAAGAAGAAAAGCAAACTTGTCTCGTACAACCCGTTTTTGGATGAATTCGGAGTTCTCCGAATTGGGGGCCGGATACAACGGGCTCTATTACACGAAATGCAAAAACATCCTATTTTGTTACCGCATGATTCACCTTTATCACAACTTTTAGTAGCAGAGGCACACAAGAACACTTTACATGGTGGTCCACAACTGATGTGCAATTACTTACGCCAGAAATATTGGATATTGGGTGATAAAAATCTAGTCAAGCGATGTGTTAGAAAGTGTGTCACCTGTATCAGATACTCTACAACAAATAATAGCAATCCTCTGATGGGGCAGTTACCTGCAGCGAGAGTAACGCCGACTAGAGCTTTTAAAAATACTGGGGTTGATTACACTGGTCCTTTACACATCAGGGTATCAAAAGGCCGAGGAAACAAATCATATAAAGGATACGTATGCTTATTTATATGTATGGCAACACGAGCTATACACCTGGAAGCAGTTACTGATATGACCAGTGAAGGTTTTATAGCGGCATTTAAAAGATTCGTGTCTCGTCGTGGTCACTGCAGTGATTTATACAGTGATAACGGAACCAATTTCGTTGGAGCCGCACGTGAGCTGGAAAAAATATTTAAAGAGAATGCACGTGACGTAAAAGTAGCAGAATGGCTGGCAAATAAAGGAACAAAGTGGCATTTTATTCCTCCGCATGCGCCAAATTTTGGTGGGCTTTGGGAAGCAGGCATAAGATCCACAAAACATCACTTGAAAAGAGTAGTTGGAGACCATACTCTAACATATGAAGAGATAGCGACGGTTTTAGCGCAAATTGAAGCGTGCCTTAATTCAAGGCCCATAACACCATTACCAGCTGACAACAGTGAAACGTTAGCGTTAACGCCGGGGCATTTCTTAATAGGAGAACCCATATTATTAGCACCTGAAAGAAATTATGTAAGTTCCACTATAAGTTCACTGAGGAGATGGCAACTATGTCAACGTATGCTACAAGACTTCTGGAGAAAGTGGTCCCAAGAATATTTGACACACTTTCTACAAAGACATAAATGGGCATACACGACACCCGAGCCAAAGATAGGAGACGTGGTCCTCGTAAAAGAAGATGGCTTACCTCCAGCCAAATGGTTGTTAGGTCGTATTATGGAAAAACATACTGGCTTGGACAAGGTTACAAGAGTCGTTTCTTTGAAATATAAAAATTCTGTTTTCAAACGTCCTATTTCGAAGCTCTGTGTTTTGCCACTGAACGAATCGTGTTAAGATTATGTTTAATTTTAATTTATCTTCTTTTGCAACGTGTTATATTTTGTTGTTTACAAATATTGTTATTGCTTGCATATAATTTACCTTTTTGCCAACTTTTGTTTATATAGTAATACGCTTTTTGTTTTTCTCGTTTATTATCTTATCGTTTTGTTTTACATCTATAAATTTTACTTTCAAAATAGTTTATTTTACGTAGTAAAGAACTGTTGTTCTTAGGTGGCGGAATGTTTAGATTATTAGTTATATTTTATAGTGTTTGGTTTTTGCAAACTTCGATAGATGGCGCTAGTAGTACATTAGAACGCGCTATGAATGTTTGTTTATCGTTTGTATGGACAAAGTGATAACCCTAATAAAGTATGATACCATTACACCCAATTGGCCTTTCATTTGGGAATTTTGGGGTTTCCTAGTAAATGGAACATAGCCAGTAGTCATGTTTGCTAGCAATAACACATTGTTAGGTGGGGAGCGCCGCGAGTGCTTAAGTAATATTGAATTATTACATAAGTGATCCCTTGCCCTCTAAGCAGCCCTAAGCTCATATTAAATTCCAACGAAATTGGTAGGTTGTTCGAAACATGTAGTTTAGTAGCTCTATGACATTTACAAAGGGTTCATGATGAAACCTGCGAAGAGCCCAAGATATGTCGTCATCGCTTTATGTCGTGGCAATTCTGCGATTTCGACTCATGTAGACTCTGGTTGATTGCAAGTCTCCGTAAATAATATGCTAAGCACAATGCTAGGAAGTGGTTTAAGTCTAGGAGACGACAGGAACGGTCGTCATAAAACCGATCGTAAACAACCACAGTGTAGAAGGCGCCAGTGAGAATTAAAAGGTTTATGCGGTAACTCTAACTGCAATGCCAGCGAGAGTTGAATTTTTGATGGATAGAATAAAGGATACGTGTAGATTATACTTCAGAGTGTTATTGAAACGTATTGTGAAGTTAAACACTACTGAAGTTGGGTTTGCTTTACGAATTTGAAACGGCTTTAGCACCGCAGCGGAAAATACGAGGTTTAACATTTGTTCATGAATGAACAATGACCCTCGAAGAAACGTTATACAGATTCACTGTAAACCAAAACGAGTACAAGTCAAAAGAGTGCATAGTGAATTCCAATGCTGAACAGCAACCGGTTAAAACTACAAGAAACGAGTTGAGAATATTTTGTAAATAGAAGTACATAAGGTATGACTTAATATTTAAAAATATACGGTCGAATTGAGAACCTCCTCCTTTTTTGAAGTCGGTAAATAAAAAGACATACTTACTTAAAAATCGATTGCCATAAGTATCTAAAAAAAGTGATAGCAGGATTACCAAAGCTTAATATTTTGTTTGATTTTATTTATCCCAGTGTGTAAGGCGTACATTATGTTTTCTTAGGTATAGCCTTTATGTGCCTTTGTATGATGGCTTATACTAGCTACAATGATAATGATAAGAATGGATTTCAAAATTCCCAAACTAAGAAAGTTTTACAAAAATACTGCTACTGTTGAGGACACGTGAAGTATAAAAGTAGTATAAGTGCTTCCCCTCTTTCTGCTTTTTAACCTTGTTTTGTGGCATCTCTAATTAAAATAAGCTGGAATATTTACCTGGTGCGGCGTGTAGGGGCTCGGCGCCGCGGCGTAGGGCTGCGGCTGCGGCGGCGGGTAGCGGCACGGCTGCGGCGCATACGCCGCCGCCCACTGCTGCGCGCCGCCGCGGAACTGCGCGCCTGCGCTCGCCATGCGCGTCGCGCCCGCGCACGCGCCCGCGCCCGCGCTCGCGCTCGCGACCGTCACCGCGCCGCCCGCACCAACGGACGATCGACAACCGCCGCTGCTCTGTAACAAGCACAATTGCATTTTGAGATCCTATGCTTTATATCACATGCAGTGCGTAAGATAACTGAATATCATTCAATACAAGTAAAAGTAAGTCTAAGAACTAGGAAGACAATTACACTCATCAGTCCAACACTTTGCTCAGTGGACTTGGGACAATACAAACGGCAAGCAAATGTATCAGGTGCTCAAGGTTTTACATACAATGTAATTTCAATGGGATAAAACTTTACGAAGGAATGAACTACGCTGAAATAACTTCCTTTCTGCTATATTGTGTTCACCGACGCTGAAAAAGTAAAGTACTGTTCTCACATTTTCGTAGCGTTTCCTTTGGGTTATAGTACGAGTAGTGATGTGCCGTTGCCGAGAACGTTCCCAAAGTGGAAAGTTCCCGTTGTAAAAACTCTTAGAGGGCACTGGCTTTCTTTTTCAAATTGATCTTCCTTGTACTCTGGGCTTCTCTGCCTAAAGGTTAGGTAATAAAGCTGTTTTTACATAAGTTTTGCGCCTTTTTACTAGATCACTGAGTACCAGTAAATACCTGTCTAAAGTTTGTAGTGACTAGCATGGAAGCGAAATAAGGCCCTAGTGAGCGTTTGATAAATTAAGCCTTCGTATCTTTCACACGAGTCGGCTACTTTCACTAAAGTGCCCATTTATTTAGTTAGGCACTTACACTTCTCCACGCACCGTAGGGACGGTATCAAATTACTCGGTAATGCAACTTTGTTAGGAGAGTCTCTTTATTTTCTCTTAAAAGTTTCCTGTGATACTTTCTAAAGAGTGTACAAGTGTCATTAAAGACAATGTAATAAACCTAAGTATGTAAAGTGAAGCTACCCTGGATAGTTTGCTTGAGTTTAGAATGCAAGAGCCGGTGCACTTTACTCTCTGGGATCCAATAGTGTGCAGTTGCATCACGATCCTGACGTAGACGTATGACTACAGGAGATTGGCATCTCGTGTGTCGAGAGCCGTGACGAAGCGTGTCTGCCGACTTTCGCAAACGTCTAGTCCGTGTACCAGTTCCATGTACCGAGTACCGGCTGTCTCTAATGTGCCGTTTCTATTTGCCCGAATAATCTCTCATCGATCCCCTCCAACATCTTGGCTTTACCACTAAACTTTCGCAATAAATGTGATGAATTCGTCACCCATTGTTATAGCGACGTGAAGGCACTAAAAATAATCGGCCTTTTACAGCGTCCTCACAATTTTGGTTACAAAGTCAGCGTATGGGTTTACGACAAAGTAATATGTGTTATGGAGATCACCGACCGTATGACAGTTAGTGGAAGTAATAAATGTGTTTTGCTTCAGTATTGATTGAAAGTCTTTATGAGTTTTCCTAACACATATTATTATTTTTAATAAAAAGGAGTGAGAAGCGAAATCTTATATGACGTCTTAGTTTTTGCAAATCACAAGAACCTTTTCCAATGCTAGAGTATTCCCTAGATAGAGTTCCCGAGTTATTGGGTGTCGTAATGGCCAGCGTCTCTCGTGACACAAGACGAATGCGTTACCCAAATCCCTACTTTCGAAGAGATGTGATATGAAATTCGTCTAACGTACTTGTTATTCCAAGCGGGTTCGTTCACCGAAAATGAGATTTATAGTGGCAATAACAATGTATAATTTTACCCGCCGACCCCCATCTCCGGACTTAATTATTTGAGTCACGGAATTCGAAAAACCGACCAGGAAAGCCTAAGGGATCAAGGCTTTGTCGTCCTTTTTTCTCCGTAAATATCTTTCTATAACTACTTATTTTTTGCCACTGAAAAAAATAGGTGAGTATGGCTGTAAGGCGATAAGCCGACAATCCGCTTAGTGTGCGTGGGAGCTCCGGCGGCGGAATTAGGGTAAAATATAGATTCCTAATGACGGTGTCTCGTGGCACTGGTCGCGTGAGCCCGACGCGACGGTCGACTTGACCTCTAATATTTAAATTATGCGTCCACTTTAATAAGCTTCAAATAGTAAATTCCCTTAATTATTCAAATGGTACAAATGAACTCTGACATATTGGTGTGGATATATCATATTTTTTATAAACTGAACGAAAGCCTACGAGTCAAGTTACATTCTCCATCTGGTGGGTTTATAAACGCATGGTATTTCCGTACACAAGTACATTTTCAAGTGAAATTGTCTGAGTCAAGTATCCGCACTTTTGATTGATGAAGGAAGCGTTTACCAAGCGAATAGAATCGGAGGCATCCTTGGTCCAGAAATAAATAAAGGAGGAGACAGAATTGGTACTGTAGGCCATCGTCTCGTCGTCTATTGGCGAAGGATATCGCGTTTTCTTGTTGGGAGATTTAGTTTTATGTTGAGTGGGATCATTGGCGTCGGCGGGGCGCGCCGGGCCCGTCGCGACGTCGCAGCTTGTTGCTGTCCCCACCCTCTCCCCACCACGTGCCAAGGCCCACTGAGAATTATATCGGCCTGGAACTGATGGGTATAATAAAAATGACCGCTCTATTGTGATTGCCCGGCACTTAACTGAGTCTATACGTACGTACTCTAGGTACAGCATTGTAAACTGTAATTACGTTCACCGTATGGTTAAGTAAGTAGGCGTACCTATTTTCACAGGTTTCATGACATGACTTGAAAAATGTATTTCATATTAAAAGAAACTAACAAGTTGCGTGTTAGAAGAAAATAACTTTTTGTTATTATAAATATTATTTTTTATTGGATGGTACATAGTTTTCTATTCAACTCTAGGCTTTCTAAAAATCTATTACTTTTAAGTATCTACCACATACATCACGTAGCAATGTCATCAATTCTACTTAACCGATCACTGATACATGATGATGCGGACTTAGAGACGTCACAATTATTTTCGCAACACGTTTATTGAATTTGGACGGTTAATATTTCTTTCAAGGTTAGGCTTAGCAATAAAAGACGACCCGTGGGCACGGCAGCTTACCGAGATTTGCGGCGCAACGATGCTTGAATAAAGCGAAGATATACTAGTACTGGTAGCAACGAGTGGACACGTATTTTACAGCCGTGTGCTTAATGGAGTGTGCTTCACAATTCTTCCATGCTTTATAGCCACTACTTTATGATATATGCCAACGATAGCTCTGATCTTCTACGTGTTTTACAAAAGTACTGAGAAATGTGAATAATCTTCAAATCTCACATGACTTACAACTTCAATGTGCTTGAAAGTCGGTATTTATGAAAGACAATTTCAAGAGAGATAAACAGCGAGCAATTCGACAAGCAACAAAGCGGGCTGAGATAGCGCTGTAATAAAGCCTTGTAATTTTTGTGAGGTTGTTTGTAATAAGAGACGAGAGTGAAATCCCGGGTGGAGTGGGCGATCGAGACGAGGTCAATCCTTCGTTGCAAGACGGCTCCGCAAATTGGAAGCCTCAGACGTTTCAACTAGTCGCGCCCTCTCCCCGCGGCGCCCGCCACCCCCTTTGTCTGATTGCCAGCAGCCCGAACGCAGCCGCAAACAAAGCCACGATGACGAGCTCAGTTGTCTTCTCGGAATTCCGAATACCGCCCCCAAATTGTTAGTCTGTCAACGATGTAAGTAATTTGTACCGTGCAATCTGTGTCATGTTACACAGCTTCCAATAACGTAGAGTGGCAGCTCGGGCACAAATCACCTGGCAACAGTTTATCAGTAAATAAATAATGCAATACGACGCTAAGTAAACAAAGTGTCCGGAGTCTAGACGAGCTTTAGTCATTAGTCGAGGAATTTCGCGGAATATTAAATGAAGCGGAAATAAAACCTTGAGTCACTACTGGTTCTATTGAAAATATCAGTACTATTTCTAACTTAGGTTTATCGAGTGATGACGCGTATGAAGTGTAATTTGATTTGAACGATATGATTACGTTACGTAGGTACATGGAATAAGGAGCGTACGATTTAACTTGAATTAATGACAATCCGTAGTGGTACTAGCATGTAGACAACCCGCTGATTAGATACGCGTAATTACGTGCCGTCAGCCGGTGAGTCGGCAAAAAAAAAGCGATCAGAAAATCAGCTGCGATGCGTGCGTCGCGTAACTTTCAGACTAGACTGCACGCCCGCAAATTGCACGCTGCATTTTCACGGTAGGTACCAACAGAAACGTAATGTTCACATAGCACGAATGTAGCCGTATACTCGTATCCATCATCCAAATGTTTCAAATATAAACAGCATATAAAACACGCAATTCAAGTTTGGATAGTAAGTACATTTTATTTGCTCAAGAAAGTTTCCTAGTGCCCCCATTCTGCCCTTTATTACGTTCTAACTGGATCCGAAATGCGGACGAACAGTTTTCGAGGTCGTTCAGCTATATGCATTTCTTCCTTGGCCGTGGTATGATGTCACCCGATCCGTGGCCGTGACGCAGTTGGCACATGCCAGGAACATGATCCGGAATACTGATCCGTCTCTTATACCTACGTTCGTATAGATATCAATAGCAGCCGACTCGACGGTATTCGAATATCCTTCTAAAAAGGCCGGCATTCGAGAGCAATGTGCGAGATGAGGTTGTAAAATTGCACACAGCGTGCCGTGACTGCATCATTATGTGTGGTATAAAGCTCGCGAGTGCTAGAACTGTGAGGGGATATTATTCAGCAGTTTTTACTCGGGCCGGCGGCACATTTGTATGCGATTCGCTTCGGCGGCGGCTGGCCGCGAGATTAGCGCCTGCCAGCGTACAACGTACAGCGTACAACGCTGCGTGATTAAACAGTTTCCGCTCTGGAGATATTTCGCTTTGTATCTATCTCCCGTTCGTGCGCCGGACGACGGAACAACGGTTAAATACCCACTGAAAACTGATTCGCCGGCTTTGTTGTTTTTGCCAAATCAGGAATTCATACTCCTCTTCGACTGGGGGCGCGCATTACCGCATTAAGTAATTCTGTTGATTGCGTTTACGAGTCCGTTTTATTGCGGGAGTGACATCATTATCGCCGTATTGACTCACCGAGTAAAATTTTGATTTAGAAAATTAACTACGGTTGTTTGTGTGGAGAAAATATGTACAGAAGTAGGAAGCTTGTGGCGGCCATGCCGCGCAGCGTCCGTCGAGTACACACGACAACGGTGCCGCGGCCAAGCGAACATCAAACTTTTAAAATAATCTCGCATTGCATCGCCGTAAGGAATTCCACAATAGCGGTACTAACACGGCGGCGGTGCAATGCCTTATGTACTTTAGCTCGGCATTAATGTGTGTGCACACTAGTGCGGGACGTGTCGCTATGTGTGTCATCTCGGGTGTAGTGGTGCGGAATGCGGCCGCGTCCTTCGCGTAGGTACGCGGTTCATTTGCACACAGGCGCGCCGATCTCCAGACAGACGTTTATAGCTTCCAAATTGACATTTGCATATGAATATTTGGATTTACAGCTTTTGACGAGACGTCCACGCGGATATACACTATCAGTTATCTGATTGAATAATTTCATGCAGGCGAAGGTTGTTTCGCGGAATGACTACCGGATGTGTGCTGGGAAACTGACGTAGGTATTTAGTTGGAGCTAAAGTCGGAACGATATTATGAATAACTACAGCGTCGCTTTGTAGTGATAATGTCGCACGCGCATTTTTGCTAAATCACGTTCGGTAATTTTTGTCACCAAAACCTCGTGACGACACGCTAGTAGGTAGTTTCAATTCAGTAAAAAAAAGTCTCTAAGTATTTTTATTCGGAATGTAGGAATTACCTACAATAATTAACCTAATTAAGTAGCGTGTGCGTTTCGATGTTTTGTTGAAGAAAATCACATTAGAATGTTATTAAAAAATGCTTTTAAGAGGTTTCCACTATAAGGCGAGGATGGTAAGCACTATGCATGATTAACTACTTTGTAGATAAATAATTCTACTTCAGTATAAGTAACACGTGTCTGATGTGTAACCAGTATCTATTCATTGCGATGACCAAGTAGGAACTTCTAAGAACGGCCACCAATAATGCGAGAAATAATATAACAGGCGCACACAAACTTGCTAACAATGTAAGTATGAGTAACTATCCATAACTTAGTAAAGTCAGTAAACTTTGCAATCTCGTACAGTAATAATTGGAGGCGATCTGAACGTCGGAAGCGCCGGCCGCATACAGAGTACATTGCGGGGGCGCAAGGAGATTTATAGACGGCCCGTGTGCAGAATGCCGTTATGGTGTCGCCAAACTACGGGCCGCCCGCCCAAATATGAATGTTACGCCTTTTCTTAAAGCCATAAAAATTCCAGCCAAAACTTCGCACTACTGCAGCGGAATCTTATTATGCTACGGAGAGCATCCAGGAAGAATGTAATTGGGCGAAGTTCTTATATTTCGTTTGATAAACTTATCTACTACCTTTGCGTTTATTTACTAAAATACAATATCAATGATGTGAAAAAGTGTCTATGATGTCGTTATCGCCTAGTATATATGTAGGATAATTAGATTTCATATTTTTTTAGAACGTATTATGTGAGCAGTAAGTACTTTATGAAGTGTAAATAATTAGCGGCGTATAAATTACACTGACCAACGGTATACACCAGTATAGTAATTAATTCTCATATTCGTTGATCGTAATGAAATTGTAAGTAGGTAAGTAAATTATTCTATTTTTAACATCATTTTAATAGATTATGTCTAGTTACTGTAAGTAAGTAGACAGGTTTATAACAATTTTGTCTATGCGAATTTGTTAAAGAGAGGAGACAGAATATTTCGTAGGAAGAATACAAGAAAAGAAAGCTCCGGTTCTATGTTTGTTTCATTTAAACTCTAAAACCTTTACGGAAAGTCGCTGAGGAGTCGAGAACTCTCTATTTTATTAGCAACAAGGCCATCATTTTGTATTAGGTTTAACCCGACTAAGGCAAAGCAAAAAGGAGGGTTATGTGGTGTTATGTGTTTGAACGCTACCTATGTTTGTACGTTTGTTGCGTCATAATTTCTAAACCAATTATCAGAATCTAACAAATGAGGTGTCAATAGAAGCGTCTTGATTGTCCGCTGGTTATATGCCGGCTGTAAATGTTTTATTACGTTGTCTCGTGTGTCGTCATTGAACGACGTTGCTAGACACATGGAACTCGCGATGATAGAGGAAGTTGATGTCGCCGTTGTCGCGCGCGACAGGGAGGACAATACCTATATAGTTATATTTATCCGAAATCTTACCTACATAAAAATGCATATAAAACAGATAGATAAGATTTTTATTTTTATAGACGTAGCTATTTTATTCAATAGGTTATAGTGATGTTCAGAAAATTACCGTGGTCATAAGTCATAGTCGCGTATTAATATCACAACTTAATAATGCAATTGTTCCTCGGTAATTTTCTTTGCACACAATTTATAAGGTTACCTATGTACTTAAAAATACAGTACTGTGGTAATCTACTGTCGTATCGTAAAACAGTAGCGAGTTACCAAAATAGCTCTTTTTTATCCCTTTCCTCTGTTTATTTGTCCTTATTTACTAAGTCACTTAAAACAACTGAATGGACTTTGTTGGTCTTCTCACTGGCTTAAGAGTTTTAAACTTCCATTCTTTTTGCCCAAAATCATTGCTAACTTTTTAATTCGATAAGTTTTTCTATAAATTCTCTGTACTGAAAATAAGCATAATTTATTTGAAAAACGAATGCTTAACTTTTACCGATAATTATCACTATACCTATTTAGATATTGTCTATAGCTTTAATATTTAAAGTAGTGAAATTATGTGGCGATTTTGTTATTGACTTCTTCCACCCTAAGGTTGTCTGGCAGAAATCGTGCAGAAATCCTATATATTATATGTGCAATATAGAATTATTGGTTGATTGAAGTAAAAGTAGAGTACAAAGTAGGTATAAAGTCGACAATAGTAAATTAAATAAAAATCTTTTTAATTGAGACAAAATTAATCCTTTTACGTAAATACTTGCTAATACTTAGATCTACTTACTTATCTTGTCATATGAGTATAAGATAGTAGTTTTTGGAGTCCTAAAACACAGGGTATCCTAGTTTAGGCTCCAGCCTCTACAAATATTACCATGTATTTTTGTAGAGGAAATAAAGATTTGATACTTTACTTATTTATTTGAGGAGCTCGGTGGCGCAGCGGTTAACGCGCTCGGTCTGCGATTGTTAAAGTTAAGCGACTTTCGCAAAGGCCGGTCATAGGATGGATGACCACAGAAAAAAAAAAGTTTTCATCTCGAGCTCCTCCGTGCTTCGGAAGGCACGTTAAGTTGTTGGTCCCGGCTGCATTAGCAGTCGTTAATAACCACCAATCCGCACTGGGCCCGCGTGGTGGTTTAAGGCCCGATCTCCCTATCCATCCATAGGGAAGGCCCGTGCCCCAGCAGTGGGGACGTTAATGGGCTGGTGATGATGATGATGATGACTTATAGTAAAATATCAATCAAAGTAACAAGCAAAATCGTAAATCTCTTCCCTGTTTTAGTCCCACGGCCCCGATTCCTGCAGACACCGCCTAATTTTATTTTAAGTTATATCCGTCATTTTCATATCCGTCGAAAAGGAAAGGGACGGATGATTCACAGCTCTTAATTTTAGGAAGAATGAGTAAATGAATGAATAACCCGGGCGAATCAAAAGGTACCTCGCTGGTATGCAATCCGTTTGACGTGCTGTCTACTTAACTGTGGCGGGTTATTGACGGATGTAAAATTTTTAGACGGTTGGTTTAGATTTGTGCTTAAAATTGACGTGTGTTCCATTAATTTTATGCTTGTCGATTACCCGTCCCTTTCCTTTTCGGCGGATAAGAAAATGACAGATATAACTTAAAATAAAATTAGATGGTATTTACAGGAATTAGCACCAATAGCAATAAGACGTAGTAAGTAAGGTACTCACACAGTGGCGAGACGAGGCTGTTTGTCGTTATTTCATTGTGGAAAGTTATTTGCCGTGCACTTATTGTGCAGTGTGCACGGCGTACAATAATGAATCATGCGTACTCTGAGTCTCTGACGTCACTACCTTAGTACAAAAGCATGCGGTGTTACGTACGGTCACGAGCATTAATATGTATACACTTTGGTACCATGTCACATTAACTTTTTTGACAAATTGAACTGTAAGTCTCACTAAATGTCAAATATGTTATTGCGACAGAGTCCTAAAGTGGGTACATTATATTGCTCATGACTGTACCTATTAGTTCGTATAAAGACTAACATGTACGGTCACAAGCATTAATATGTATACACTTTGGTACCATGTCACATTAACTTTTTTGACAAATTGAACTGTAGATAAGTCTCACTAAATGTCAAATATGTTAGTGCGACAGAGTCCTAAAGTGGGTACATTATATTGCTCATGACTGTACTTACACGTGTTCATTTTAAAAAGCAACGCATTAGTACTTATTTAACATATTATATTCAAAGATTAGTAGCGCTCTTCAAAATATATCCCAATTGACATATTATGAAGTATTTAACGAAGCTAATACTAAGAGTGTCATCAACAGGTTCGCAAACTGGCCGCTTCATTACAAAAGAGTTTAAGTATTATGTATGTCTTTACGTTCTTTAAACAAAGGAAAAACATATCTACATTCTGGAATATAATGACGACATAGAACATACTGCGTCTGAGTTGTAATCTATTTCGCACAAGTTGTTTCTTTGTGCATATGCATCAACATGAATCATCGGCCGTTACCCATTACTCTGTACCTACTCCGTTTGTTTATAAATACGTGATACGTCGAAACGACCGATAAAACGCTTTATAAACAAACTCCGTACTTACTGACAGATAGGGACAAGTCACGCCTCTAATCACTATCGGGGTGAGCACGGACAATACAGATAATTCACCCAAAGATAAATTGCAGCAACTAGTCGAGGGGACATAATATGTTATATACCTACCTAAAACTAAATTTACGCATTTATTGCCAATATTTAAACCTAAAAACATGCGGTTCGGTATACCTAAATATATACTTGTGATGTACCTTGTGCACTTGTGAAATAAATAGGTATCACTTAATGTAAGTACTTAAAAGTTAATTATTATAACGTGCGGTTGTCGTTTCTTTTTAACAAATTGAGCACAATGCCAGGAAAATAAATATTTTTATTTTAAATTAGTTTCTATTCTTATTGTTAGTTCAGTCAGATTAGTTTTACAGACGGTTATTTATCAAAGCCCAAATCCATTGTCCTTTGGAAATATTTATGTTCTTTTAAAACGTTTGCAGAGAAAGGTAGCGATGTAATCCTCGCCGATTGGGATTAATGCTGCACTAAAAGCAATACAAAAGATAACTGTAGGGTCACATCACAATAGTCATCGTGGGCGAAAGAAAACATTTATTCAACAAGGACGGAGGAGTGGGAACAACGAACAACACACAAGTGGGTTTATTTTTGCACTATAAAATCTTATTATATTCCATGATCTTGTTAATATAAAGTTGCGGTGCTGTAGCAATGCGGATTTGGTGTACGAGTTTAAGTAGATAGTTTCAGTGTTATATAGAACGGATTTTATAGTTAAGGTAGCATTAACAAAACAAAACGTAAAAGCGACATTTGCTTTTATCTTTGGCGAATCTTATAAGTTAAGTAAAGGAAGTGAGTTTACTGTGCATTGCAGTAGTTTATAATAAGTTAATGTGTGATGCAAGTAAACTTAATAGTAAAGTTAAATGACGTGGGCTAGTAAGTACCAAATAAAAGCGTCTACAATTAACAAAGCTCTGTCCTGCAGACATCACCAGTCGTAGCCAACCCTACGCCATATGGAATAACAATGCGTAGTGTTGGACGAAATGTGACGCATAGTTATCGATTTCTAATCATACGCCCCCACACAAGCGGCAACGATTGTGGTGTCGGGTTCTATATCGCCATGTTGCCAACGACATATCATACTAAATACACGAACAAAGTTTTTTTTAACAAAAATACACAAAAAACATAATCCAGGTTCTGTATAGCCGGGCGACATATTACGTGCCTCGAATTTCGCTACCAACAAAACTTATCTTTTCAAAATCTTTACTACACTAGAATTATAAAATTTTAGTTGCCAAGTTTACGTTACCTGTACAAAACTGGTAGACGTGATTTAAAATTAAATAAAGAAGGCTATCTAGTTCATATATGTTTAGGCTGTGCATATTTTTAGCTGCGTGATGAGTGGTATGATGATAAGAAAGCAGATTAAGTATAGTTACATGAAAAAATATACACTTTTTCCGTCGATTCTTGTTAGATAGGTATAGTTGTTCACGTTATTAAGATTTCTTGCAAGCATGTTTTTTGTATTGTATAGGAACCGTTTAGTATTCAATAGGGCGCCTGGCGATTCATTTGATTTTCCCCGATATAGCGATACAATGGTCAGTAATAGACATGGCCGCGCCGGAACTTGCCCACTGACAACCGATACTCGACACTCAAAACATTTACTCCTCGCCTCAAATTTTGTGCTGCACATCTAACGACCGCTTTTTTCCAGTTTTGTTGGTGGAAACATCGTTTGTTTTCCACGCTGGAAGCTGCAATTTTTCCTCGTAAAATATGGTTTGTTAGAGACAAAAGTTGTTAAAGTAGTGTCAGCTTCTACTTTTATCTGTGTGTGTTTTAGGAGCGAAATTACAGCTTTGAATTGGTGACGTCGGCTGTGGAGATGAAACATCGACGTGGTATTCAACGATGAATTGACCCTTAAATGATTTGCCCTTTAACAGTAATAAGACGTCTCTATTCAGCGCACAATGCGCGGCGATGATCATATTATTATGTAAGAATAAAAGACAAATATAAAATCAAAACAAAAACATTGAAGGAGGGTCGCTCCGTAAGAGATGCAAATTGAAATGTAATTAACATCATTTGGAAACAATAGACAAACAATAGGATTAACAAATTATAATTTATTTAGTCGCCTCGTACTGTTTGCTTTGTGAAATATTTAAATGCTATTTAGATACTAAACAGTAAGCTATTACTCTTCGTACTTTGCATGTTTACTCTTCATTACTTATTACTTCTCGGAACTATACAAACACAATAAGATAGGAAACAGACACATAACTACAAACTTAATGATAACAAATAGAACTGAGGCAAGCTCAGCGATATACTATAAATAAGGTATGCGACTTACATTCATGATAACGATATTTTTTTTAGACATGTTGGTTAGTGTTTTAAAAAAAGCAAAAACCGTTTGTTAGCTAGCTATCTATTCGACATGGAGTGCGAAATAATGCGACAGCGGGATTCATGTCATCCAAAAATAAACTCCGAAAAAATAACCCGGAATAATCAAATAAACATTTAGACATTATAGTGATTAAGGGCAGTGAAAGTGGAAATAAATATCAATTTGAATGTAATCTAGTAATCTGTGATGGTGGAGTAGCGCCGGCAGCGACCAGCCGCCGGCTTGCCGCCAGTCACGCGACGACCCTCCGGACATCTGACCACAGAAATGGAAATTAAGCTTTGAAACACACTTTATATTGAATTTCACATCAAAGTGCTTGTTACGTGGCTTATGTCACACTGTGAATACATTTTCATACAATTTATATTCTATACAAATGTAACACAAAACATTAATTACACTAGATAATTAAGTTAGAGCAATTAAACTTTTTACATCTCTATCGATCGGCTTGTAGGTTGAACTTAGTCTTAATTATCTCGACTTTAGTTTTTATCGAGCACAAAATTATCAGACTACATTAATATCACGCATGTCGGCACGCAAATAACGCTACAGAAGCCTCGTTCTCAAGTTTTTACGTTTGTAGAAGTTTTTCAGTATATATTCCATATCGTTAGCTCGAAGTCGATTTATTCCATTTCTACTTAAATGTAGCTCCATTAATCTGCGGGCGGTAGAGTTCGCGTGGCCTGATATAACAAGCTGATAGGGTTAAGTCGTTGTAGACGTGCGTTTACCTGTAATGCAAAGGTAGCGAGGGGTGCGACGGGCGCGGGAGGAGCGAGGGTGCCTTTGATTGATGACGCGGCGCATTGTGCGTACGCGTGCCCATTGTCCGAGCGCTGACGAACGAAACAACTGTACGAGCCGCCAAATGAGTTCTTTTATTGCTGACGATTATCCCGCATGGGATTCATACGGGGACTTCCGAAGATTTCCCGTTGATTAACTCGTACGCGGGCTATTTGTTCTCTAATGGCTTACTTAAGTGTTGTTTAAATTGGGCGGTTTTATTAGAAACCTATGGGTTCATTTAAATATCTCTGTAAACAATAACGTATGAACAATAAGAATGAATTACTAGTAGAATAATCTTGTATTATCTGTTGCTTATATGTATGTGTAGTTTTTCTTACTTCTTAACGGCCTGGATTACCTGCAGGTACATACTTGCTCGTATCTCGCTTGATTCATATCAAATTTAGCACGCAACAGTGCACAGTAAATTAACTACCTAAAGAGAATTGAAAGAGAAAACAAGGGTAAAATAGTCGGCAATTTAACTGCGACAATGTTTCCACAATCTATAAAAAATCTATTCAAATATAGAGAGGTAGCAAAACAACAGTCGCCAAACAAATAAATGAACTGGAAGGAATTTCTCGAGAGGGTACAAACACGAGGAGGAGGCACGGGCGCGGGCGTGCGACTTGTCGATCGTAGAGAGACGTAGCATGAAATAGGTCGGAAAATAACTCCATTCCCGCGGGCACGACTGCGATTCAATCAACTCCGAATCCGAATTTTGGAGTTCGTTTACTGAGCAAAGCAAACGGGGAGGTCGCAACCAAACGTAAAGACTTCATAGCCAATCCGGGAAGGCAGTTAATCGTTTCGGTTACGTAAACTGTTTAAACTGAATACGGCATTTTCAATTTAATTGCTTTAATTGATAGTAGGGCATGTCTAGACGCTATCTAATAAGCCTATTAAACGATTTATACGTAACCACTAACATGAGATTTGAATTGCAAATAGCAATCATCCGATATAGTAACGGGTCCCGTAATCACACGGCAGTTTAGGCCGCAATATGCCGCTGCTTTTCCCCGCCCGATCCGTTGACAACGTTTCAATTAAACCATGGAAACCAACAATAATATCGGATATTGAATGTCTAACTTCGTAACGAACCTATAGATTTTGATTTGGGAAAGGTTTGTCATCTGGAAGCGAGCGCATGAAAGCGTTCCTCGGCGGTCGCGGTCTGCTCCCAGATGACATTCCAATACCCTTCCAGATCAAATTTAAATACAGTCAAGGGCCCGAACACTTCCCTTGTATTTTGAGAAGGAAGGTCTTTCTTGTGCTTGTTACTGTTTGTGTCTATGATACGACTTAAGTTACTGTTTATAATTCAGGTGGAGATTTTCATAAGTGACTGTAACTTTAACTAAATTTACTTGTTCCTTTAACCTTGTTTGTTTCCTCAAGACACTTAATGTTTAACTTTAATGAAATTTACTTAAGGAACGTATACTATATACTAACTTATTAGTTGACAACGGAGAGCTTCATTTAACAATAATTGCAAAACGCTGATCATGGAACCGAATTTATTCAACAAATCCTCAATTGCAAGAAAGGACATTAAAGTTATAGACGTCAATAAAATTTGATGACACACTTACATCCGACAATTTATTGTATTGTCGTCTTCTGTTGTAATCCTCCATCTTTTGACAATCTCTGTGTGAATTGTGAAGTTTTTTAAGGGTTTTTAACAAAATTATGCCAAACGTGAAGTTGCGTAAGCAAACATGTTAGAATTGCTGTTTTATTGGTCCGCTTTATCAGATACGTTTTTGTTTAGATATCTGTCATGTGTCTGAAGACTGATACAACTAGTGTACACCGTCATCTGATAACGCATCCGATAAAAACGGACCTGTAAAACGGGTTGCTATGTGAAAGCTCTAAGGATTCAAATATTACCTGTACTATTTTACTGACTGTGTTCTTTCCTTTGTGGTATATACTATATCTAAAAGCGGCGTCGGAAAACGTTGCGTATCTACACTGCCCTCGAAAGGCAATCCAAAAGTTAAACTGAGGATTGAGAAAAGAGATAAAAATCGATGGCAGGTTGAATTTCGCTCACATTTTGTGGGTCTTTTTCACGCTGATACGTAGATATACGGAGCTAATCTGTTCTGAACATCGTTCCTGCACATCATCCATTTAACTTCCCTCCGAGGTGTGTACACTAATCTCGTCGGTGTAATCGGAACAGATGTCATGTGACTTCTCCGAACTCGGATGAGGGGCACGTAATTTATTTACCCTCACCGTTAAGGAAATTTATATTAACAAGTCATTTTAAACTTGGAATTCGCTATGTTGCTTAAGTAAGTACGAGATGTATATCTGCGCTGACATATTTGCGTGGCTAATGTGAGCATATCGTTTTCCAAGATTTTTTGTATGTAAGGCTAAACATTTATAGCCATCGATGGTTCGTTGTACTTCATATAAATAGTCCATGCGTCCTACCACTGATCATGTAGGCAATCCTTACGGGTGGTGACTAGCAAATTATGTAAAACACTCTGTTGTAGCTAACTGACGTATTTTAAATTTTCACCTTTTTTAGAATCGGAATTGCACCTTTTTTACACAAACTATTTTACCAAAAAATTGCAGATACGTCAGTGTGCAAAGTCAGCCACGATTTGTGACCTGCAAACTTCGGAATGTGTATAGTATGCACGCCTCATCAAAGATGCGTCTACTAGTAGTGACCACTGGACAATCTGCCGCTTTAATGATGACAGGTTTTTAATTTAGTATTTAAACGTATTGAGTATACATTCTCAGTAATCCTCGCTAACAATTCAAACAAGAATTACGAGTCAATGAAGTACTTACCTAACTAAAATTAACGCGAAATTACGGTACAAAGATGATATTTTCATAGATAAAGTTCGCAACACGCTATGCGAATTTGCCGGAAATTTATGTGGCGGGGGATAATAATGGATGGAATAAATTGCGTAACGAGACACGATTAATTTTAATGATATTGTTAATTTTATTGCGGTGGAAATTCTAAAGCTTATTTTATAATATTTTACAGTTGTCATTTGTACTCGTACCTCGTTTAACTACTTTTGTTAATACAACTAGAAATATAATAGTGTAAAGGGAATGTCTCCAAGATAAACTTGCAACGATTATAAATGGTTCTATTTGCAGAACTTTCGAAGGAGTCTCAAGAATGCTCTTTTACATGAGTCTTCACAATGAGCAATAAATTGTCTAGAAGCGAGGCTGCGCCCACTGGAATCATATAGACTGAACATATTTTAATGTCTTCCAAGTAAATGTAGATTAATTTGTAAGTTTTTTATTATATTCTCATACAATTTTATATTTTACTAATTTCCAATTGTATAACAGATTGCTCACGTGAAGCGTTGGAAGGGTACTCATCTTGCGATGGATGCACCTCTGACTAATACAGTTGCGACTACATGTTTTATTAAAATGTTTTTATTTTATTATAATACAACGTATGCCGATGATCGAATTATACATATTGCTCAATCTGACTTGATTGGAAAAAAATGTTGCGACTATGAAACCCTTCGCTTAGAGTCCATTCTGCCTCTCCAGCTAATATTGTGAATCTGGTAGACACTAAATAAATCAGAGTTCAATAGGCGAAAATACGCCGTCTGAGCGGGTCCAGGTTGGGCGGGCGGCGGCCTTGCCGCGGTCAACGCCCGCGCCCTCGCCCCTATAAATACTTCTACACGAGACAAATGCACTCCCGACCAGTATTTCAAATGTATGCAAACTTTTGAAGATTTAACCCGTCTGCACGGACAGTGGTTCAGCTAGGGCGATATACATAAAATAAAATATAGACAACATACAAGCTCGGATTTGCGTAAGTTTCACTTGAGTTTCGTCTTGGAAACTAATCTAAATTGGTAAGATTTTTTAGTCATTACATAACTTTGTTTTTTTATTAGATTGTGATCAATGTTGCACACGTCTTTCTCCCCACGATAGTAATCCACAACGGAAGGCTTTAAAACGCAACGTTAGCTTATTTCGTGCACGTAAAGAATGAGCCAATCGGAGTCCGAGCACGATTCTCTAAGCCAATTCAATTGATTAAACGCTGGACTTTAAAAGGGAAAAGTATGTAACAGAAAAGGAAAACAATTAATTAAGTCATTTCCCGCAATTAGCGAGGGACTGGGTCGAAATTACTTAAGCATCTGTGGTAATCAGAGTAATAGGTAGCCAACGGC
Source organism: Pectinophora gossypiella (assembly GCF_024362695.1). Taxonomy (NCBI): domain Eukaryota; kingdom Metazoa; phylum Arthropoda; class Insecta; order Lepidoptera; family Gelechiidae; genus Pectinophora; species Pectinophora gossypiella. The sequence continues at coordinate 7,617,552 of NC_065416.1, read as the reverse complement.
GGAAGCCGGCTTTCCCGCCACCAATCTGTGTAGGCCTCGTGCCCTGAGCCATAGGATGTACATACAGTAAGTGGGGCCACACAACGTATTGAAATTATATTTTACTGTCTGTAGTTAAAAGAGAAGACTAATATAGTGTATGCATCGGTCTTTGATTCTAACTCATTTGATTTTACGACTGAATGGGGAGACTTTATTATCATTTGAATTAAATTTTACGAACACACTGTTGAATATTGTTACATACATACTTGTCATTTTGTGGAAGTGTGTAATACTGTTTTATTTTACAAATGTATAGAATAGGTAGTCTCAGTAAGTGCTGCGTTATCTTGACCTCAGGCATCCTGAGTCAGGCCCAGGCAGCGGCGCAATGCCGACATCCGCCGCCCTTTGTCCGACACAACAATAAACGGTTTTCGGTGAATAGCCACTGGAACAAAACATAGACTAGACTCTTTGTTTCTACCTTAATCGCAACGCATACCCTGCTAAACCTAACCTAACTTTCTATTGCTAACATAACATAAACTCACGACTATGTGCCAATTGAGGTAGTCAGAAGTAGATCCATCGCAAGATGAACTCACCCTCACCTCAACGAGCTCTCTGTTAGAGCAACTTGGCAGGTGGTGAACAGTATGGCCGTATGTGATGGTCGAGCCAGCTGTGTTAGTGAAAACTGCACTTAAGATAAATTAACAACTGATTGGTACAAGTCCGGTATCGGGGTTCGATCCGGCGCTCCCAGTTTGACAAGGAAACCGGTGAACCACAGAATCACAGTGACTAAACATCACTCGCTCTAATACTTACTGAATTAAACCACAGCATTTCAACAGCGAAACGTTTTTCGACTGTTTACTGCTCACCTTTATAAAATAAATTTTCACTTGTTTGTTCAGTCAGCAACAGATTTGGGTAAAAGTAAATAAACGAAGTAGAAAAGTCATTCTTTCTTACCTTCATCTTTATACACGAATTTACGGTACTAGATTGTGTTTACAAAGTAACTAGGGCGATGTTAAATGGAAAAGCCTTTTCAGCAGTGACCTCGATGCCGCCTTTGCTTTAAAAATTAAAATGTTTAATCAAGTGGGACCATGCATTTTACTCGCACGTAGAATTCGGGTTGTATGTGAATGGGCTTTGTGCAAGTTTCGATTGACCGAGTATTCGTGAAACGATCGTACCTGCACGTTCAAAGGCGTCGTTCAAAGAAAGGCCGACCCCCGCTTGGTCGCGGAAAGGCGCGTTCCGTGGAAAGGCGTTTGTTCCCGGTGTCAGCCCGGCGAGCGTGTTTACAAACAAGCGTTTAATTGACGCAGGAATTCCAAACAGCGGCGTAATAAGGAAAACAAGCATCTCCCTCGCGAGTCGCTCCACTCGCCACACTCGCGCCACTCGTAGCCTGCCGTGTGTCGAGTTCGTGCAAAATATTTAATTACCGCTTGTCCATTGTAGCAAAGGCGGGGGGCATAAATAATGAATAAAATATACATTTATATATTTTCTTCACAAATCTTTAAAAAAATATCTGTATGAAATTATTATAACCCACGACTCACGCACATATTATTTCTTGAATAGCGGGTAAATTGTGGTCCAAATAAAAAGACAGATAAAATATGTCTAGCATCAAAGAGACTTGTGGCATCGTCTGCATTACCCTCAGTATGCATTACGTTTTACCAAAAGGGGACGGTAGAGTTCCTTTATTTTTTAATGAAACATCATTGTGTTCTTAATTGAGTACAATAACGCCTGTAATAGGCCGTGGTGTGGAGAAAAATACTATAAATTTAGTTTAGTGTAGAGGGTTGTAGCTTGTTTATGAATCACGGTTTATTTTGTTTGTTACTCCGCAGACTACTGCTTTTATGATTCCTCTCTAACTTTCCTCGTCCAATTAATTTATATTTATTGTTGTTTACGACACACGAGATTATGCTGTAGGAGCATCTTTAGTGTTTAGAGAAACATAATGTTCAAAGGAAATGTTTCGAGTGCTTGTTAGTATAGTACGTAGAATGATGATAAAATTATTCATACCGCGTCGTAATAGAACAAGGGAGAATTTCAGAGGGTACGTGCCACAAGTTGCTATTGTAAATTAATACATTTGTACTGAAAAGCTCTTCTCTTTATCTGGTCAGCTCTCATCATCACTAGTTTAAGAGTCACGCTCTTGTCGGTGTAGCATTTTCCATTCTTGTCTATCCTTCACTTCCTTAAAAGACACGACGTTCGCCTTCCTTCTTGGTCTTCCTCTTCCTCTCTTTCCTTGTAACTTCCCATCTATGACGTTGATGTTGTGGTCAGGTCTAAGATACTGAAGTTCATACCCTCAATACGTTGTCCTGTAAATAGGTAGCTCGTCAATTCAAGTGTTTACCTAACGCTTACTTTAATGACTTTATAAACCCGCTATTGTACCTAATTCAAAAGCATGTGGACTGGGGAGAAAAGATCAAAACCATATTTAGCAGCATAAAATAACTCGAGATTATATGCAAATAAGGCAGTAAATTTTAACATTCTCTTTCATACAATTTAGAAACCTACTGAAAGATTTATGGTTGTCGGATGTCAGGGATTATTTCTTGCAAATTCAAGACAACTGGTGTCACTTCGTCTGAATATTCATTAGGTTTCAAGTTGGGGAGTTAATACCGCATCCGATTAATACTGATATTGTGCGAAGAGTAAATTTTTTCCGCTTAGGGCTGCGGCTCATCCGCGCTGCAAAGATTTTAAATCTTGGTCCTTTTACATCAAAAAGCTCTATTACACGTATGAAAAAGTAAGTGTATTTTATTTTCAGAAGATACTCATGACAGTTGATTAAAAATGTGATTAAGTGCTTTATGATTAAAATAAATTATACTAGGTACTAACCGTAATGTTTTCTTAAGTGTGAAACTTAAGTACTTAGGTACTTACTTTAAGTGTAACCTATTAGAACCTGTTTGGTTCCTTTTTTATAACACTTATCTTTTTTGTGGCGTAATCCATTTTTCTTTCTTTTGGAGATTGTACAATAGTTTTTATTATTACCCGATGGGAAAATGCTTGAGTTTTTATGTATGTACGTTTTTAGTGTTATCCTTTAACTGAGTAGGTACAGTTTTTCGATTTCAACTTGTGAGTTCGTTTTTAATTTGTGCAGCCCTGGTCGCGCGCGACATTATCGTGAAGCCGGCACGAATCTACGATTTGTTTTTGTCGGACACATTTAGGGAATGTTTTACGTCGGAATATGTAGACTGACTCGGAATGGCTTTTTCGTGAGACTCGCTAAATTAATTTCAGTGAGTTTTTAGACAAATTAAAGTAATTAAAATTCAACGGGAAGATAAACTGTGTATCTACCTACTTTAAGAATTCAAACAACCATTAGCGTATAGTATTTTTTGTTAATTTCAAGCCGTTTTATGCGTTTGCCATTTAAAACGAAGAAATAACTCGATCATAAATCTTCGGATACTGCAAAGGCCGAGCTCAGTAGTAATGGATGAGACGTGCGGTTATGAATTGATATTGCTACAATAAAGGATGGTATCGATTATGAGATGATTCGATGCGTGAAGGATGTTAGAAGTAGTCCGACTATTACTCCCGGAGTAATGGGGCGCAGTGTAATTACAAGTTATATCCAGCAGCAAAGTAGATAATCTAAGAGTTTAATTTAGTCCAGCGAGAGTCTGCGAAGTTCAGAGGAACACAACAGTGTACTAATAATAGCCATCGCATCAAGTATTTAGCTGGTGTATCAGGTTGGAGCGCGCAGCTTACTTCACGGGCACTAAAACTTAAATCGGCGCGCAAAGCCGCAAGAAAACTCTGGCGGCGGCCACCGCAGACCGTTTTAAGTAAAATATTAAATGCGCCGTAGGATTTCTCGTGTAGTGGTGCAGGTAGGCCGGCTTTAATATTTTATGAAGCGCTCGCTCCCAGTTGTCGACGTTTTGTCTGGTCCTTAATTGCGGAGTGATGCGTCCGTGGCGAGCTCGCGAGGTGGCCAGCCCAAAGCGACGCTGAGAGAGAAAATATTAAAACATCCCGTAGCGCTTACTCAGCGGCCTAACTGTTTATTGCGGGCCTAGAGACGTTAACGCCTATAAATTTTATGTGTGTTCACAATGCCGTCATAAAATGTTGCAATGCTTCTAAATCCCGTTGTTTTTCTTTAGGATTTAAAAGAAATATCGTAAGGTATTCGTAAAGCTTATTCCGTAGCATTTAACAAATTGAAAAAGGAAATAAAGGTGTGAAAGGAGTGAAAACAAAGGCGAGGCGCGATAAAACAAAACTGAAAAACAAGTGAAGCTGTATATAATCGCTACAAGAAAGTTCGGAATTGCTGCCAAGTTTTAATTGGTCCATATTTCTCGCATCAACAGAAGGGTATTTATCGAAACTAATTGAAAATATCGTTTTGTTTAATTTGATTATAAATATATTTATTAATTGAAAAAGATCTCGAAAAAATAGCACAATGAAATATTTCAAAAATTGTAGTTTATTCGCTGATTCGGTGCCCGCTGAGCGCCGGCGGTACAGTGGGCTGATTCTAATTTCCGCACGGATGCATGTACACTCATCCAGCAATTAATATATCCGGATCCGTCTGTCTGGCCCCCTCCTACCGATTTGACATTTGCCACATTCGGAACATGATGGAAACTCCTCTAATTATGCAAGGCGACAGCGACGGCAAGATTTAGGAATAGATACACATCTTTGTTTATATACCTGTTTGTGTTAGTTATGTTTAGGATTACTATTCGTTTATGTCGATTGCCGGACAAAAAATACTTTGTAATTAATGAAATACAACCGGATAAGCATTTGGCTTCTCGCAACAACTCTTTACTAACCCTCTGTACCTCCAAAAGATTTTTTTTAACATTTTTATTGAAGAGTAAAAATTAAAAATACCTATATTCCGTAAAACCACTGGAAATTCCATTACGATTTTAAAATTTTGTTTATAATAATTGAAATAAGACAATGCAAGGAATGTATAAACAATATCGACGTAACACTTAAGAGGTGGTAAAACAAATAACAATATTTTAGATGATAGAGTTATGGGTGAATTATTTTCACAGTCTTCGTGTTAATGTTCCGGCAGTTAAGATATAAACAAGATAATCAACCTCGATAACTTTTTGAAGAATCGAGTAAAAACTTCAATGGCCCATCTATTGTTCACGCCAGTTAGAAGCTGGCATTGCATACCTATCCACCGCGACAAAAACCCTGAAAGTAAATCTTTTTTTTGAAATTGATTTGCGACGCCCCACGCATGGTTTACGTTAAATTATTTATGGAGTTTTTTCATATACCCTATTTCTAATAATGTAGGTAGGTACTTCCAAATTGGATTACCACAGCCCATTTTTTATTCTATTCTACTACGTGATAAAAAAATCCTAAATAAATAAAAAAAATGGTCAATACATATTATATTATTGTCTCTAATTTCATTGTCAAGTAGGTATTTAACGTTTTGTAGATTGAGATTATGTGATAAGACACTTACACGTCAATACCAGTAAACATAAATGGTCTAAAAATGAACTACTCTATTATAAAAGCGATATTTTATTCGAAATTCTTCACTATCAAAAGATGTTTTCCTTTTTTAAAATGTGTTCACTTTTCTCACATCTCTATTACATTATCAACATACTCTTACTTCATCTATTGCCCTTATTACAGTAGCATATAATAATGTTACATATTATTAATTTAAAAAATCCGTGCGCGAACTAAAAATTCTCATCTGTCAAGTCTGTCAAAGTCAGTCAATTTTAGGTACTATTATACGGAATTAAAACCTGGCTGGGCGTTGGTTTAGCGATAGTAAGAGACGTAACACGAAAGTGATGCTAGGTATAAGTTATTCCGATTTTATTTGTAGAGATTTTGCCTATTCTTAGTTTATGCTCGGTATAAATAGTTACACCACATTTATTTGTAAAGCCGTATAACTTCCATCTGCTTTGAAACTGCCGAAGCCCATTAGCGTGTATAGTCGCGTCTGTCAACTCGTTCCTGACAAAATATTGCTTTGCCTTTAATCAACATCAGCATTCATTATCGTGAATATTTATATCAATAGGTCATTATACATTTGTCATAGAGCGCTCGTTGCCAACTTTCGGGTTACAACACTCGCGTTACTGTGAGTCTTAAACAATCGTTTTGAAATGGGTTGTGACTTGCTTTATTTATTATTTTTTCTAGATTTTAAATTTAATTCAAAACAACTTTATTGCATATTTAAAGGACAATTACAAAATGACAGCAGAAGTAGATTTTGTGATTTTAACTGTATTATTTTCAATGAAAATATGTAGTTTGGTGTTCTAAAATGCATCCTAATACCGACCCCCTAAAGGAGGTTGCAAATGGAAATCGGTGCGCATGTTAGTTTTCAATTGTAGTCATAAGGCTATATAAGTATTTACAGTTAAATTAAAAAATAACTGAAAATATATTGAAGCTGAATTTTAGGTATACAGTCCTCCACGTTAATAGTATAGTCGAGGACACGTCTTCAAAACTAGTGAAAATTACACAAAAAGTTCCAAAAATCTCATTTGTAATAACGACCTTATTAAGAAGATGTGTAATCAGTGGCGCGGCACAGATTTACAGTTGATACGAGCGCGTATACAGCCGGGCTCGTATGATGAGCAGAAACAAACGAGGCACGCGCTGCTGCTTTCAATTACACCTACCGCGATATACGATGTCGTAAAGACATCGCCGTGGGAGCTCTATAAACCACGTTCTTTCCTCGAGGTGCACTCTAAAGGTAAAAAATGGGAGTCCCGCAAAGGACGCAACCTCGGTATATAAATTACGCCGGAGGAAGTTGCGGCCGCGACAAATAATTGACAGGCAGACGGTATCCGACTGTAGTGTTTGGTTTTTTTAATTAAAGCAAAAACTGACGAGTTTTATAATTCATAATTTCTAACTTTCATTTGATACGTTTAATGAATTAATGAAATTAGCCAATATTGTGTTCATGATCAATTTAAAGCCTGTGCAATTAGTAAGGTACTTACCTATTTATTTTTTAATTATAAATGTATAGAAGTAGGTACACAATTCGAACAGCTTGCCAAAACTTTCATAATATCTCATTTATGTTGTAATAAAACAGCATCGTACCTAGTTATTACAATGTTAACTTTTACGACAGCTAACATTTCCGTGTCGTGTTTTATTATTTTCTTTATAAGGCGGATATAATTCAGACAATACAAGGGGTGGTAACCGACACAGTCGGAACTGACGAAGGCTCGGAACCAATCCTAATTGCATTTCCCGCGTTGACGAAACACTGTCGGCCCATTTTGTCGGAGTGATAACAAATATCGCCTTATTCTCGCTCCTCTCGGTGGGACTCCGGTAATAATCCAGCGTGCTTTTATTCAATTTGCTCTGATATATTTCTCAGTTCATTCGCTCAGTTTGATTTCGTTTTTGATACAGTGTTCAGAGAAACGAACAAATGTCCTCGTTTATATGCCATAGAATAAAGAATAATACTACCACATGCATCTTGTTTATAGACATTTTGTAGGTACCTATTGTAAGATTATGTTTTCTGATTCACTTAGGTATTTTTCCGTCGGGATGAGGCTAGTTAGACATCTCTTTGCGAGTATTAAGTATTTAAGTATAAACTTCAAACCATGTTTTCTACAACAAACTTCACTCATTAAACCGATATCAGTAGATATAATATGTATAAAAAGCGGCAAATTATTCACGAAAGAAGCGGGTGAACAACAACAACAAATCTGAAGCATTTGTTTGAAGTTTGCAGGTAACCTGAAAGTAAGTTGTGAAACTCCCGCCTCAAGTTGGCGGTGGAGGGAATATAGCTGATTATTCATTATTGACCGACGTCGTACGACACAGAACTTATGGTACATACCTCGCCTTTATATCGACTCAGCGCAAGCTCTCGTCGTGACTGGAATTCAGATGTTGGCCCGCGATTACGTACCTGAAAAGAAAAATTTGAAATATAGACATACATAGGTAAATAAACTCGGGACTATTTCCCGTAGGGATAGCGCTGTAGATTTATATTTGCTTAGTTGCTACACTGTTTTCGCTTCTTCAACTTCTACATTTAGCAAAGGCAAAAGCTTCGCCTATTGAATAGCGTGCAGTTTCCTTTGAGTAGGTACCTATGTTTCACGGAGGGTTATGTACAAGTATTTAGTATATTACCACACCTTACTATAATTAGTTCAACATCCAAGGCATGATAGTAAAGTAGTTTCGAAATAACTATGAATAAATGAAAAATAGGTACAATAATAGGTACAAAAATAGGCAGGTAAGTAGTTTATTTATTAGACACACCTCATCAAAAATATAAATAAAAACATGGAAATAATCAAATAACAAATTGTTTATTTTAATGCCATATGGAGATTGCTTATTCAAGCATGAAAATCTGTCTCGTCGTCATATTTATTCATTACTCCTGTAAAGCTAGCTTAGCCGAGGGTGTTGAAAAGAAATTAAAATGAATGAAGAATTGTGACCTCGAAAATATAATTGTGTAGAAATAAACGATTATAAAGCAAGTGTTAGTTACGTAGACGTAGGTAGCAAGTATTAATAATTAAAATATGGATACTTTGCTAGCACTACTTAAATAGTCCCTTGCTCTCTAAACTTTAAGTAGCTTAAGTTGGTTTGAGTTAAACACCTTATTAACATTTAAAAACGAAAAAAAATAATTATGGAAGTCAAAAATATACTGACTGTAAAGAAGGTATAGGTTTTTCGTCATTGCATAACGTTGATTTATGATTAGTAAAGGTACTAATAATTTCCACATCAAGTAATAATCTCCAAGTGATAACAACATCTGCAGGAATACATTGGTACCTGCAGGACGCCCACATTTACTGGTCTTGTAGGTACTAAAACTATTTCAAAGCTTAATTAAAGTTTCCAGGTAAGCCCCGATAGACTAGCGCCCGTCAAAGGCTTCCGAGATGAGAAGAATATTTTTTAATATTATGAATAAAAAATACTGCAATTAGGCGGTGTTGGGATTTTTTTATTAAACCGACTTCTCTGAGTTTGTACCTCGAAAATTGCAGGTTACATTTTTCTATCTGGATTCCACTCAACTTTGTAGCCAACTGTGAAGTTCGTGTTTCTGAAAATATTATGCATTTCTTATTTTCCATCGTCTTTGCGATTTTGTTCTTTACTCAGGAAATTAGTTTGTTGTTAGCAAAATAAAGTATCTTTGTATTTTGATTTTGCTTTCGAAAAATTAGTTTTAGTCTCGAACGAGCCTGCTAGCTCGCGAAAATTATGCGGGTCGCCGACTAGGCCACGTCTAATCTAAATCTCAGAGGATTTCAGGCCAACCTTATTGGGCTTCAAAGTAATAATGAGTGAAACACAAATTGTTTCATTAACTGAGCAGATAAGACTCTCTAATCTTATTAGTAAATTACGCAAATAATTCCGGATAGAAGATGTAATAAAACCCGTTAGCGTAATAAAATGTTCAGCTAGTTAATTAAAACGGTAAACGCACAGCTGTTAATGGTTTGTCATTTAAATATTTTGAGTATGTTTATGTTGTGCTCAGATAATTCACTCGGGTGGCTGTGTGGCGCGTGCCAGACATACCTACCATCGACTTTTAAACTATAAATAATAATATCTGTATACATATTCACATAATCACATATTATAGATTTTATTTAAGTAACAATGTATTTACATTTACAATAATCACACCTACTTAAAATAATTCTACACGTTTATTTCCATTTTTATCTGATGCGTGATACTAATTCATTGATTGGGTTCAATAAATTAAGACAATAGTCGAATACTTACTACTTAAATTCCTGTAACAAATTAAATTCAAAGCAGGCTACAGGCGTTATAAAATACAGTGCGATGTAATGATACCGTGCGCATGAGTCATAAAATTTATTATGACGTTCTGCCTAGGTCTGCTCGAATGATGAAAAAAATGTCTAGACACGAACACATGCAAACAATTGAAATTGTAAATCACCTAAGGAGGTAAAGAAAGGAATGAACATACTTCTATCACACTCGTAATCCAATCCCTATCTATGGTAAGCCTATCTGTAATTCTGTATCCACCAAAGAATAGCAGTTAGAGATTTAGTAGAATTTTAGTGGTGTGTTGTTCAGTATTGGTCGGATTAGCACCTAAAGGACATGCCACGTCGATACGATAGGATTTTTATAAGTATTGCATTGTTCTAGTATTCTAGTCATAAGTTTTACTTAGATTTATCGGTCGGTAGCCAATTACGATCACACACAGTTAGTCACTAATTGTAATTTTCTCAGTGCTACCATTCGGAAAATTATTTTTAGAGTTCTACTATTTAATAATTACTAGCGGGATTCGCAGCAAGTATAATTAAAACTCACAAATTAGATGTAATGGCCGTTTCAGCGCGGAATAAGTTAACCACGTGAATTGAAACAAATTGGTAGAGCTGTTGCAACATCCAACAGCAGCTAATTCAGTATATTAGTTGAAAAAAACAGTAATCTACTAGATACGACAATTCATGTCATTGTTACTCGTCAAATTAGGTAATCGACACAACTTACTTGACCTTAGGCCACATCTTGACTTAGCAAGCGTATTTTATAATAAAGAGTATAAAATAAAAATAAGTACTTACCTACCTAATAAATTATTCCCAAATATGAGTACACCAAATAAACCAATACTTTTATATCGTCTTCGTGAGATTGTCACAGGCGATCCGAATATTTATTTATTCTAACAGATTTAAGTCAAATTTATGTCTTATAATAGGTTTGCGGTCTGACCGTTGTCTCTCTTTATGGGTCGTGAGCATACGGTTGGGTATGAGGCTTGACCTAATCCTGAAGCTGTCTACTTACATTGTAACTATGAAGGAAAACCAGCATGTGGAATGGCATGCTATTAGTTCTAATCTTCCACGGAACAATTAAAAATAAAATGCATGATGATACTTTTATTAAACTTAAAGAGGCTTTAAAGTTCACCTATTTTTCTACGTCACTTCGACCTTAAGACTGAGTGGTTTCATTCTGTCTTGTCTCGTGAAATTACTGTTATTCTAGGAGAATAAATCACTGCAATCATAACCCGATTAGGTGTTTTGCTAAACTACAGTTACCTGGCGTGTGTCAATTGCCACTATCTTATAATTAACCATGCATATAACTTTATTATGTACTTAACATGGTAAATTATGTGCGACTCGAAAAGAATTCGTCTAATTAATAATTTAAAACACAATTTGATAAAGTAGCGTTCAAATGGAATATAAATATGAAAGAGGTTTCATGTAACATTGTTTCCTAAGGACCTACGTCAGCCTACCCACATTTGTATCTAGACTATGTCGGCATACGTGTATTGCTCATAAGGACATCGCATCGCCTTTAGCTGGCACCTTTCAAGAACTCACAAAGCGCATATGCTAATATCACATTTGCAATTAAGATCGCAACGCCCACCATGGGACGCTATTGTCTCGCACACAACCGTCTCCTATCATTTATATTAATAAAACGATAAGGCTCCTCTGTCCTTACCAACGCATGTGTTCTTTTCATCAAGATCTTTAATAAAAACATCGAGTATATTCCGATCTCATTGCTTAATTCGTGTCGCTTTTATTGTGAGCACAACCAATGATTGAGTACAATTGTATTTTTAACATTCATTTCCAATCGTTGTAAAAGGTTGTACGACTATTACACATTTATATACTTGTCTAGCAACACTGTTGCCAAAAACAAAAAGCCAGTAGGCCAGGCAGTCAGTCTAGGAATAATATACGCTGTGATAGCGTGGGCAGAATTTACACGTCCCTAACAACAAAGCGCACTTCGTCATTAATTAGAAGAGTGTTATACGCTCTCATATTTGGTTCACCGCGAGGTTAATTGAAATTCCAAATGAATATCAGAAAACATTCCGATAAAAACCGTCATTCCGCCGGTAATACTAATTGAACGAATTTTCAAAGTAAAAGTTGAACAACAGGCAATCTCGTGGCATGGAAAGTTGGGCGAATTTTAGGAGCGCACCGACCGAGCATCACCAAAAGAATGTAATAAGGCACAGGTGCTCCAAGTTCTTTATTGGATTTCGCACGTTCCGAGTCGACGTGTTTGATGGCCGGAAGATTCTTGCCAAACTCTTTGCTGGCTATTAATTCTCGGTCTAAACGATCTTAAGATTTGCCTGCAAGTTTGTCCGAAGACCAACTTTTATAATTAATTGAACTTCAGACAAAACTTGCGAGATATGCCAGCAAGATTTAAGAACTATGCGACAATTTTCCCGAGCATCATTTTAATTTTTCAGTTTGTCGAGAGAAATCCTATCTGACAAAGCCTGTTAGACCATTTGTGACGCCGTCTAGACGCCGTATCGATCGAGAGTCCCCTATTTATTTTGTAAACTGTGAATGATAGCGCAGTACGTCTATCGAATTTACATCTAAGAGTTTCGATTAGACATTAAACAGTACATTGTTTTCAATAATTTATGATTATAACTAAGTAATACCTACTATGTCGACAAACGTTGTCATTGTATCAACCATTCACTATTACCTATTTAGGTTTAATATTTAAAATGTTAGTGAGGATTAACAAGAAACTGGCAGCTTATGCCTTGGTTTCATAAAAAGTGGGGCGAGCGATCAGTTCGGCCGTGTCACAAGGTCGCGCCGAAACTGTTTCTCGCGATCGTGGCAGGCGACTGAAAGGAAAAGTAGAGGCGGCGTGCACCGTGTCAATGACACATGCAAATTCGAACACCGCCTCGCCGGGTCATCGACCCCGCACTCAATGACTGTCGAAAGTTATCGCGAACACGCCTTGCAGCCTATACAGAGCCCCTTCGCGCCACCACGCGAAAATGGTATTTAATACCACCGATAAATAAAGCCATCTTACCTTGCGATCGTTCAATCTGTCCAAAGGAGGACACTGAATTATGTGTCTAGTTCACTTCGATATTGAATTCCGAGATTCCTTCACAAATACAGGCTTACTGCGCGATGTTAAAGTTGATTGTTGTGTGATTTGTGTCCTACGTCCGCCAGATGCGGCGCTAGCAGGAGGTGCGTCTGGCCATTGTATTATTAGCATTGCGAATTTCGACAAGCGCAAAGTGCTAGACGCCGTCCGCAAATACAAACGGATGATATGCAAATCCTCGTCGGCGTCGGAATGACATTTACATTGTTAGGAGCGGCCTCCAAGGTGCTTGTGTCACGAAGTCCTGCTATTCTTACTAAATCAATTCATTAGATTTGTTGTACGTATTTTTTAACCAAGAAGCCACGGGCATTATTTTTATAATATAAATAACTTTACACAATGTACAAAACATTATTATTGTCAACTCTCCTTATCGTGTTTGCAAAACAAACGTCATAACACGCCGCTTGAGGATCGGCTGACGAGATAAGTGACACGTCCTTGTCCAACGTGATGGCCAGACATGAAAACTCTCAGAATTATGCCGAAGGTAAGCCAGGTTGATATACTACCATATGCATAGAATTAGTATATTGACGTAATTTATTACAGCTTTTGCTGTGACGTTACTCCAAGGCCAGATGGAGTGCAAAGTGCAAACACAACTGATTTACAAATGCCGACTCAGAAGGAAACCAATGTTCCAACGTTCAATAAATACTCTCGGGAAATTAATGCGTAAAACAGCAACAATCGCTAAAACATTGAAAGCAGAGAATACAGTGGCAATAACTTATCTACCAGTCAAACTTCTCTCACTGAACAAAGACGTGATCTATCGGGCGGCAGATAATAAATGTTTACCAGTACAATATCTAGACGCCTATCTAAGAGTATTAGTACCAGTTTTAATCCGTTACGCGGCTCATGAATCTGGCAAAAACGAAAAACTGTATTCGGAAGTGAGCGACGCTGTAGTGTACCAGAGATATTTTGGTGAAAAAAATATCCTAAACATATTAATAATGCAACTTACCGTGCTAGTTCGTCGCATTGCTTAAATATGTTCATTGATTAGTAAGAATAATAGAAGGATGATATAAAGTGAGGATAGTTATTTTGTGCAGTCTCACGATTGTGTAAAGAGAAGGGAGGGGGAGGCAGTAGATGCAGACAGCGGCAGCAGACGGGTGCGGTGGGGCGCATGAGAAGCTGGTCAGTGGCCGCATTCCTCATAGTTGAAAGTAACACGGTATCCGGCTGCGAAAAATTACCGCCTCGCCCTGCCGCGCTATATTGCATCTTAGTACCAACGCATAGCGTCCAATACTTTTGCTATTAGACCCACACTTTATCGATTTAAGTAGTCTTTATTAGAAACAGAATTGCGCCACAGTATGCCTGACAAGCTTGCAACGTGCGCACGAGTGCTCGCCGCCGGTGCAAAGATCGTCATCGCGATAGAATCGATGGAGATGTCAGTACACCTTATTTATTATGGAGGCTATCGACCTCAGGCTAGACGTAGTCGTTTTTTCTTATTATAATATATGCGATACGATACAATATTGATATGACAGGCGATTGTCGGAAGCTATTCTAGTGAGTACTATTGTAGCCTGTTCACGTTTTCCGTAATATTTTAATCTGCCTGACTTTACCTAGTCAGATCATCTGAATAATTTACGGTATCAGGCAGCAGGTCGTAGCAGCGATGCTACGGGTATCACCTTATTGTGTTGATCAATTCGAGTGTGAAGTCAGTTTTCCATAGTACCCAAAACTTTTATTATAATAGTCTACTACTTCCTTTGAAAATTATAATCTCAGCTGGAAGGCAAAAAATAAGCCGTTCACCTCGTCGTAGTGTATTGTGTGAGATATTTTGCTGATGTGTCATTAGTAAATACATTACGTTTATTTATAGTAGTGAATACGACCACTTATGATGGCAAGCAGGATACAGGCACAAAAGATATTAATGAAGCTCTAGGTAGAAAGGTGCTCATTTCTATGCCGACTGTAGCTCATGTTCGTGTACAATACGCGCATGTCCACAACAAAACAGTCAGCAGGTGCGTCCCTCAAATCTCAACGTTTTTCAATGAACAGCTGACGCTGAAAGCCATTTTGTGAGCCCAGTCGGTTGATGAGGGTTAATGCCTTATTACACTAGTAAATCAATACCACATCGGGTGGGTGGGGCGACGATTTCGCCACACATTTTTATACTAAAGTTTAGGTTTTATAAAGCCTTTACAAAAAGTAATGTTTATTAAAAGCGAAAAACGTGTTGATACTAATAAATGTACCTATGTGTGTGTAGGTGCAGTAACTCGGAACAAGAAACAAAATAAAAAAATATTTGAATACAGACGTGAGATACTAACGAGTGGTTAAAATTACCAAGATATCGTATAAATAAAAGGAAACCAACAACAAACTGTCAGCGGCCAGTTCCCCCATATTACAGGACTATATTGTAACGGGAATGAAAGTCTGCAATTCTTTTCCTGTTGAAATCGGAGTCAAGTCGGTATTCGAATCGAGAGATGGCTTTGCGCGAATTTTTTGCCCGTCTGGCGCGCAGGTGTCTTCGAATGGGTCGCTCGCCACTTTATTTTTTTTCAATAGCTTTCGACCTCAGTTCGGATCCATTGTTTGTTTTGCTCGTTTTTCACCTCATCCTTTCCAGATTTATGATCTTTACTTAACATCTTTGGATAATTATTTTTTGAAGTTTTTTTTTTCTATAAACGCCAAGTTTATGTATAGAGTAAAAAGGGTTATCTTATACCTGTCAAAAATTGTTTAACTTAACCCGACTTACGTCTCATAAACTCATCAAAGTTAATATTTTCCTTTCTCGACTTTCAAGAATCTCTTTCGAAAATTTAGTGACCGCTGTGTTTGATTTACAAATTCTTTAAACATTTTTATGAAGAAGACACCGGTACTTTACACATGTTCCGTGACACCACTCCCATGGAGCGGGAGGCGATGCCATTATTTTGTCCGAAACAGGTTTGTAATGAGCCATAACACGGTACTTATTTAACGGCCCTTTACGTAACCTGCTGTGGGATTGCTAAAATGAATGGTGTTCCCAGGCGGGTGCGTGTGCGCAGGGCGGGCCTCTCTAGTGGTACTACGTTCCGTTATGTTGCGGTCATCAGTCTCGGGCTCGGAACGGGTTGCGGGCCCCGGAGGCGATCCGCCGGAACTGTCGCTGCTGTATACGGCACACGTGCGCCGTCCACCGCGCGCGCACCGCACGTCGCACGTCACGTCACTCAACCTCACACGCATGCGTAACATGCTGATACGATACGCGCCACGGAATATCATTCACCCAGGAGGAAGCCATCTTTCAATGGCTAAGCTCCATCCGTTCACATGGCAGTAGACTTAAAGTGACGGGGGATGAATAGAAAACAATCCGAAAGTAAATTTGAATATGAACAAAAATTATATTTGGGTGGTACATCTGGCGGACAGAACAAGGTTAATGGGAGTCGAGCGTTTTCACCTGTACCTAAAGGGTGTACAACACGCCTAACTCTCGTATCCTTTAAGGTTATACAATATTAACAGCATAGTTGATATTTTTAAGGGTTACATTAATACATTACACTTTAACTAAGTAATTACTGAGATTATCTATTTTGGTGATTTATTTTTTAAACGAGTTCGTGATTATCCGTCTGATGGAAAGGGACGATTACGTAAAAACGTGCAAGTAACAACGATAAGACGCACTAAGACGTTATTTCTTAATAATCATCATCAATCGATAGTATAGGTCTTATAGGGATATACGAGATATTTTGAAAGGCTGAGAATCTACAGCACATCATCTGATATCAATAGAGTCGTGTACTTCATCTGGTTCATATTTCCAGTGAAACTACGCGAGAATACTAGTATCTTTTAATAACCAATCGTACAGGGGACCGAGATAACATCATTTCTACCAACGGAAGTATGACTTACAAATTTGGTATTACTGTAAATGTTGGTTCACTACAATTGCTTCGTGAGAATTGTCGGATTTAATTGCAACTCTATCTATCTCCCTCATAATCTTTACAGCGGCGTGCCTACGAACTCTTTTGTACTTTTATTTTCTATTTAAACATTTGCTTATCTAGATTCTATAGAACCTTTTTATTTGTAAATTCTAGTTGATTGATCACAGTGAAAAAATGTGATCAATTTGTTGTAAGCTCATGGTGCATGACGGGAGACACGATGACAATGGATGATTAAATCAGCGTAATTAATTGCTACATTTCCTGCATTGTAGAGCCCGCATATATGCGCGCGCGCCGGTGGCAAGGGAGCACGCGGGGCGGGGCGGGAAAAGGGGCTGCGAAGTTATAAATAATTTATGTGAAAGATAACTGTGCTAACGTGCGCCTGGGCAATAGAATACGTGCCCGTACAAAATGGGAGCGCTGCTGATGAAAAATCAATGTGTATCAATGAATATTCAACAATAGGCTTTTTATACGGCGTCAATTGCTTTTATAACACTCAGTAATTGAACATAATGATATGAGATTGGTGGTTAATAAATACTGCTACTTTTTTCATCAATTACCACCCAGTACACATTTAAGTGATACTGCGATGACACGTGTTGTGTTATTTGAATATTAATATTCATTGCCCTTAAAACCTTCCAATATGTTGTTAGGATGAATTCCTTCGCTTTCACTTTTAAAAGCTTTGTGGTTCAAGTCGATTAATTACAGGCTCAGTGCTCGAAATCACCGCCTATTTAGACCCAAGGTACATAATCGTAAAACGAGTGAATAGTTCTTATCACGGGTCTGAGTTGGGAAAATAGGTTTACCTTAAGAGCCGTTTTAATTAAGTGAAGAAGGGTCGGTTTACGGCAGACCTCGGATAACTGCCGCTCGCAGTTCCAACGTCCTTCGTGATCGCATGGGATGCAAACGATTATATCTGTCACAATGACTAACATAACGACCGCCATTACTATTACAAGGGAGACCAGGAATAAAGGTGAAATGTCGACTCCAACTCGATATTCGAGTTGCCGAGCTCTTGGAAATGAGGAGCTCGGTGGCGCAGCGGTAAACGCGCTCGGTCTGCGATTGTTGAAGTTAAGCATCTTTCGCAAAGGCCGGTCATATGATGGGTGACCATAAAAAAAAAGTTTTCATCTCGAGCTCCTCCGTGCTTCGGAAGGCACGTTAAACCCGGCTGCATTAGCAGTCGTTAATAACCATCAATCCGCACTGGGCCCGCGTGATGGTTTAAGACCCGATCTCCCTATCCATCCATAGGGAAGGCCCGTGCACCAGCAGTGGGGACGTTAATGGGCTGATGATGATGATCGACTCCAACACAGTTTCGTTCGATGCGGTATCCTCAACTAGGTCTTACGGACGTTTATCACCCCTTTATAAAATATGAAAAACATTATACCTAAGTATAGAAAATATATTAACAAAAAGATTGGCTATAGAACTGCAAAATTTAAAAATCCCTTTGAAAGAAACCAGAGAGTCATTGTAAACACCATGATGATTATTATTTCAGTCTACAAAATATTTTTCAAGTGAACTTTTGAACTGTTGCAGAGTCACGATGAATAGCTTTAAAACCAAGCCGTCATTATAATACTTGCTTTGCGCATTTTCTCCCCTTTTTCTATTCAAAGAAATAGTCGACGGGCCCATAAATTGATTTCATTAATTTAAGCGTGTTTGGGGAAACATTTTAAATGAAATTCATGTTTTTACTCGATAATCCGCAGACTGTATTTTTTATGTTAAACAAAAAGTCTCCTTGGAAAATGTTTGTAAAATCAGTAATTTGGGGAATATGAAACTTGTTTGTGTGTGGTCTATCTAATAAATAGTTGCAAATACTGTGAGTGGTTGTGCACTAATTTGGAATTGGAAGCGTGCAACCAGATGCGCCGACGTCGCCATCTCCAATGACACAATACTTGAAACTGCTCCATAATTGGTCCGCTATTGTGGTGGTCTAACATCTTCCTGGATTTTAAACTTTAGGACATCGAATGCCACTTTCTACTTAGGAGAACAAGTGAAACTTTGTTTTTATGCTAGCACTTTGCTATTTTCAAACATTGAACTTTATAACCAGTTCTGAATGCCTAAAGGACTACATGCAACAGCAGTCTAGCGACGTAGTCCGTTCCCGGCTTTCTGTAAAAACTTTATATATTATACGAGGTAGTCGTGATTTTGAATTAGATACTAAGAGAACAGAACAAAGTAGCTTAGAGTAAATATTGTGGAATGGCCAGCATACCTCGTTAGCTCGCGCGCCCTATCGTTACTTGGCCCCGCTCACAATTAGGCCTGACTACGTGGCGCTGGTTTAGGCAAGTTTCCAGCTGGTATGTAAACTGAGCAATTTCCCTAATTAAGCACTCTACGCGAGTAACGCCGATCGAATGTTTGGGTTGCCACTCACGCGCTCCTAACGAGTAGTTCGCGTTTTGTGCGCGTTGGTATCGTCATAATTTATGTGACAGAAAGTGTTTTAACGACAGTAACTCATTATTATAGATTGCGCTTCGTGGATTTCAGGTAACTGCAAATTGCTGTTAAGTTCGCAGAAACCAACTAGTTACTCCGACAGTATTTATTTGTCGTTCGGCGATAGATAGCGAAGTCGATTCATGGCTGCATAAGTGCAATTATTTTCCATAGACCGTAGTGCAGCGGTTTGTGCGCGGGCGCAGGCGGGCGGGCGGCGCGTGCGCGGCCCTGGCGCAAGGTCAATGGCACGCGCCTCTCCCGCTCGCACACCGGAATTCCATATTTAAATCTCGTCCGCAGAAAAATGGCGGTCGGGCCGGTCGGCTCCATTCCGCGGCCGGCCGTGTGTACGGAGAATTAATAAAACATGCCCCGTGTTTTCTTATCGCTTTTTTTCTGAGTATCGTTAACGACTTAGTAACAAACAGTGCAGTCGCAGTTTGTAGTTATGATTTACGCCTTATATGCGTAAAAAATAATCGTTACATTTTATAACCTTAAATTTAACTTAGGTATTTTTACTGTTCATGTGCAACATATATTATTATCTTAACTGTTGTTAACAAGCGAACCGAACTAAAGGCTCCATTATATTGTGTAACACTCACTGATAATGACAACGTGAAAGCTTCAATAAATTAAGATAAGCCATTAATACACGTCGGCGTAGCAGTGCATTAGCTGAGGTTTTGGTACATTTAAGTTTCGTAGCGCTATACGCTACGTGGGTAGAGTCGCGGACACAATTAACCCGGACGTGAACTGCAAGTCATCTCCAATCGGAGCTCCGCTCGGATTTCAGCACAAAAGCTTGGGGGGAGGACACATATTGGACGACTAAGCGTAGTGGAAACATTAGTAGAAAAAACCCTGATTGTACGTATGTACTTATACTAAGTATAGGAGATGGATTCAACGCGTGGGTAGACAAGGGACTACACATATCTCTACAAACATGCATGTAGGAATGTGTGAAATTGCGGGTCTCACGTTGACCATACGTTTGTATGTGTTTCATGTTACCGCTTTAGAATTTATTCGAGATATACTGATAAAGCTTTAACTTAAGCCTATTTGAACTAACTTCTGCAGCACTAATGTATAATAAATGAAGACTTTTCACGATAAGTATATAAAATATTTTTGTAAGTATACAACTCCTCTTCGAAACTTCACTCAAAGTGAAAACTTGAAGAGGTATATCCAATCAAAGCAAAAACGGCTAAAGAAGACAGTCACACCCAAATTGAGCACACGAGCAATGTAGCGAAATTAATTAATGTCCCCCCAGAGAGAGGAAATGTTTTAAAAGCAGCACTCACTACTCGCGCCTTCGGAGGCGCTCGGGATTGCAAGTCATCGGCGCGGGGATTTACAACGCAATAAATTTCAACCGAGAAACAGAGAACCTTATCTGCTAACAGCTCAAATGAACTGTCTCGAAGAGCAAGAAATAACAGAGGATCGCTGAACTCAGAAATCACGCCAACACATTTTTACAGCTGTAGAGTCTGTAGCTGCGTATACGAAACAAAAGGCACTTCATCGATGAAGATTTAGTAGGGGTAGAACCGCACCGAGCGTTTTGTAATTTACTTTTATTTAGGAGTCTAAACATATTTTTTTTACAACAATATAACAGTAAGGACTATATACAACTAGATATTATACATCTTTTAA
Source organism: Pectinophora gossypiella (assembly GCF_024362695.1). Taxonomy (NCBI): domain Eukaryota; kingdom Metazoa; phylum Arthropoda; class Insecta; order Lepidoptera; family Gelechiidae; genus Pectinophora; species Pectinophora gossypiella. The sequence goes on along the minus strand of NC_065416.1, from coordinate 7,596,277 downwards.
GTACTTAATACAAATAGTAATTAATGAGTTTAAAAACCAAAACCTGACTAGTGACTACGGAAAAATCGCAAAAAAAGGTAGGTATAGGTAAGGTTCTCTGAAATTCTTCCGTATAGTGATGTTTAGATGATACCCGGGGTTGTACGCCGTGGTAAGCAAACTCTAAGGACAAATTCTAATTGGCATACGACCACGGCTATCCTTCAAATATCACTATTCTATAGAAGAATCCGCGATACATGGTTTCCCTTGTGCGGGGTCCACCAGTAATGTATACATGGTAAGTTTTTTGATTAATAAACATATTCTATTCTATTCATGTATACTATACATAGCGTTAAACACATAACCCTCCTTTTTGCTTTTGCGGCAGACGGGTAAAACTATTACTTTTACCTTTTGCTTTTTTTAACTTTAAATTAAATGAACTCTGAAAGCAGTTAGGGTAAGTAAGTATATTTCGAAAGCAATATTATAATAATTTAATATAGAGGTATATACTGGAATACCTGGAAAGAAACACCTGTTAGTCAAAAATTTACATATACTTTGACAGTCCTGTACATGTCCATTGATTTAGACATTGTGCCTTCGGTGGGATACAACGTTCATTATTGTCAAACTACTGGTAGCCATTATGTATATTGATTCTGGGTTTTTGTCCATGCATCTTTGAGCATTCTACTTTATCGCAGCAGTTGAAATCTCCAATGAGATAGGACTACAAATTAATAAAACATTGGACCAGTGTAGAGAATAGAGAAGCATTGAACGGTGGTGCATTGTGAATGTTAATCAACAATGTGTTATTGACTACGAATAACTAAACGTATTCAGCCGACTAGACCAATACGGGCTGGAATTAAATATTGCTTGGTACATGATAGACCTTCTTGTTAGCAACTGCGAAGGACAGTGATGAACATGAATGCATGTGAGATTTATAGCGATAATCACGTGATAGTTTGCATATTCTCATGTTATTCAACAGTGCATGTTCCCAGCCTTAACGTAGTCATTAATCTGTCGCCGCAATCATATTTTATTACGGTTGCTAATTACATTCAGTGAGAAACGACTTTCTGCGATTTTGAATGATGTACGAGTATAAGCTAGCATGGAAATGACAGTATTATGGTATCGGCTGGCGGCGGCGACGCGGGCGGTGGGCCCCGCGGGGCATTGAAGTGTGTCCGCTCAGGAATGGGTGCGCTAAGTGAAACGATACCGGAGATGAGCCCGAGCGTGCCGGCTGCGCCAACATCCGTCAGCGCCAGCTACGGATCCACATGCGGAATGGTTCACACCGACTGATGACGGCTACGACACACATTTCATCAAAGCAGTTTTCTTCTCATTCTATTTTCATACTTTTTTAACACTAAACTTATAAATGAAAGTAAGTGATAACGCTGATAGCAGTCTTTGAGCCCCACTGGCTTTGAAAAGAAATAACTCCGTGTTTCTATCCTCTTTAGAAATCGCAAAAGCTTTTTAACAAATTAACACATTGCGCCTAATGGATAGCGATGAGTCAAAAGGGATCGATAATACCTACTTAGAAAACTAAAGCAATACTGTGGAACATTGGTGTAAAGAAAACAACCTCAAAGGCAGAATAAAGTAGAGCCAGAAAACATTGTATTTAAAGAGAATTTGTTCTGGAACCATTCGTGTTTAATCAAAACAAAGGTGTTTTTACAGCGCAGGTATTTATTGTATTCGAAAATTAAAAGTAAGATAGGGAGCCTCTTGGGAGGAGGGAGCGCGGTGCAATCAGAGCTCGCCGGTGGATGGTAACCTTAAATACCAGCCTTAATTGAATGCTTCCGGGTTGCGCTCCCCGAACTACATAAATATACCGCGCGGAACTTTCCGCCACTGAAGAATTCCTTTAACACCAGCTAAATGCCATTTACCAAATCCACAAAAGTAGGTACATACTTACCTACGACTTCTCTTAGCATTGTCGCTAAAATAACTGTAAAAGAGGTTTGCTCAAAATCCTTGATTCACATTTTGCATTTCAAACTCAAGTCGCTTTGATAAAAACACTGTCTGGAGTACATATCTTATTTTTAGACGAGTCTCGCATTTTAAAGTAGTGGGAGACATAAAGACGCTGCTCTGTCTAAATCGTACTTTCATGTTTTTGGCTCGAGGCGAGTTCGAGGCACGCATACGGAAGCTGAAACAATGCTATAATTCTTCAGTACATTTTGAACGGCTGCTTGACTACGTACTCGCATGTGTGCATTACGGTAGCGCTGGTAAACGCTTTCTGCACGTTAACTTCGTACTAAAATGAAGCTATATCTATTTATGTACCTACTCCTACTGCAGAGTTAGTAAAAGGAAAGTTCTTAAAGCTAAAATTAGATGTTAAGTTCCGTTAACGTAGGTTGTAAATACAACATCAAAAGTTGAAAGTGCCGTTGAATAAATTGGAAGTATTCATGTCGGTCACAAATACTTCACATTTAGGTACCTAAGAATTTCATTTTCAGAAAATAACACCACTTACCCATTCGAGAGTAATTTAAGGACAAAGTGAAATGAAAATTTGAATGAAGATAAAGCTCGAACGGGTGTCGTGCGTTGAGAGATGTTCGCGGAAGCTTAAAATAATATTTTGGAGAGCGTCGCATCGCCCTGGCTCGTGAACTCAGGAAATGAGGCTCTCTGTCCCGCCGGGAAATTGTTCCTCCCAATCATAACGCTCAGTGAAATCTCCCTGCTTTGAGAGACTTTAAAAATGATGGAACAGATTTATCTTCACAAGTGTATTACAAGAAAATAATGGCATCAAAGTAAATCTGCTTGTGTAGCAGCGGCGAAGTAATGATTTGTTTGTTTATGCAAACACGAACAAACAGATTCTCGAGGGACTTGTAAGTAGAGCAAGAAACAACAATTGATAGAAAAGGTCTGTAGACTCCCCCGTTCTTGTACATATACATATTAGGGCAATTTGTCTAAAATCCAGGTTAATGTGAAACTCCTATTCTCGCAGTTTCACTCCGAGAGCAGATCAAATTGGTGGTATAGATAGAGTACTTCTCCAAAGGTCCGAGATGGCGATATATCCGCCGAGCGCATCCGATTGAATTAATCCCGGAAAGCGGTGGGCTCTCATCGTGATAAACATTTACATACATATGTTACTGCATGTACCCATATCGGATTCTCGATACAAATAGACTAGAACTGAAATACAGTTGGAATGAAGGTGAAGGGAAAACATGATAATGTGGTTATGGATTTATGATAAATACGACGCGTAACCGACTGAATGTAAGCCGACAATTTTGCGTTTTGAATGGAAACATGGCAACAAATGCTAACTTCATAATTTTAGTCATTTGGAAAACTAAATTAAAATTTTGTAACCACCAAATTGATTTGTTTTGTTTGGGTGTCAAAGAAGAAACAATCGCGTCATTTACGTACAAAAAACGCTAACAGACTAAAATACCATACCGTTCCAAACATTCTACGACGTTTATGGCAATAAAGATCGTCGTGTTTGAATTAAAAACCAATTTAGTATGAATCGATCAAATTGGACGTGGCGTGGTGTCTATTTATAGGACCTTCAATGAATTGTAGGGAAGCGACGAGGCGACGAAGGCATGCGCAGACGGCGATCCACAAAGGATCAATTGACGGGCTAATAGAATAGGATGTGACTGCACGCTTTGTACCCGTAATTTGAGCATGTGTAGACATACATTCTATAATCATGATGCTCACGAGAGGCCTCTATATTCGTACACTTTGAAAATATACTATATTTTTTAAAGAATTATATGATTCAAAGACAAGAACGCGTCTTGAAGATGTGTTGCGTGTGATTCACCCATGACCATGATAAGGTACTTGGTTTTGCACTTCTAGCAAACATGATTTATTCATACTGTAGGTATAGCTTTTTAATAGTTGATTTGCTTAATTACAGCTTTACATAAATTACACCATTATACTTATATGGTATTTAAATTAATTATTTGTTAATTCCACTATTACAAAATTATTACTCCATTACGAAATGCTTGTTCGAAAAGAAACATATTTTTACGATAAACCTAATTTACAAAGTCTCATGCAATTTCTTGTTATTTCAGTGAGATACGTAGAACTGCAGATATATATATATATAAACAAATACGAATAAGATGTCATATAAAGTCATAACTTTTGTTTTATAAATGACAATCTGAATGTAGCATGACAAATTGTAATGATTGTTATCGTGATAGTTTCTAGACTTTAATTGTACAGTTGGTCGGAGAGGTTATATCGTGACGTGTAATAGAACGGGATAGTAAAATTGTGTGCTTCACATGACCAGATGGCCAGCCATGAATGAAATCATTAACGAGGCGCGGACGCGGCCACCGCGCCTGGGGGGGCGCGCGGCACTCGCCGCCGGCTTAGCATTATAAGCATTACATGAAAAAATGCTACATTCGGGCCTTTATTAAACACGTTTCATGGCAGTAATAAAACAACCGTCAAATTATTTACTAACCTCGATAAAATTACCTTCGCAACATTCAATAACCAACAAAATAAACAACAAAAACAACTTAACGAAGTGGGCTGTGGCGATTCGGAAGTTTGACTGGGGGCGGAAGTTGTGTCTGTTATTACATTAGCGTCAGTCGGAGCGTGGTTTGACCGAAGTCCCATCAAACGTGGCGTATACGACGGATAGCGATTTCGTCGAACAACCGGGATGCGCCCAATTCTCGCCAATAAACGCCCCAGAGATATATCGACCTCAGAGTAGGGCCGTACGATACACACACAATCAACACCTCTATAGCTACTACAGTAAAGCGGAAAATCGGTTATTATTATCTGACAGTTATAGCTTTTGGTGATGAATAGCTTTTGAATTGACCAGCAGTTCTGTTGCAGTACATACCACTCATTCCACGCGCTTACACCACTCGTTTGATGGCGGGACCATTAAATATGGATGTGCGATTCAGATGTTCAAGATGGGCGGCCTCTAAATAAATTCCTTCGGTTTCAGACGGTGAACGCGCACACTCTGACTTATTCATGCGCAATTGGGAGATTTTTCAGATTACTTTGCAACTTATTGGTGTAGTTTATATTCTATGACCGAGATATTTACGTGTTTTTAGAAAAAAAAAGTAAAACTTTGTACTTACCCGAAATCAACTCTAAGGAAGGAAGATATTCTAGATAAGGAAGCGTCAGGATACTTTGGAATTTAATAAATTCTTAAACATTAACTAACTCTGCAAACTTTCTTGAGCGCTAAAAGATGTTATCGTGTTGTTTTGCTAAGAGCACAAAAGGAAGAGTAAAATGTTTATCGTTTTCTGTGCACTCTAGGCGAGAGGCTTTAAGCTTATCTGCCGCACGGATCGGGTAGTCGGGTACAGTAGGCAGATATGCAAGTATGCAGGAGTGACGGCATCAGGCAGCCGCGTGACCTCAGGGACCGCCCGCTTGCCATGATTCACCGCGCGCCGCCGCCGCCGTCGGCCGCCTCGCATTCCGGCCCCGGCCGCATAGGTAATAGGAAATGCCACATCACAATAAATTTGTTAAAGCTATGCTAATAATTTACTGCTTAATGCTCTATGCTAACCTGTGACCTCACTGCTGAGCTTTAAGAGCAAGTTTCTTGTGTTCGTATCAAATAATTACAAAATTAAGTAGCTACACGATCGATGACTAATTGTTCAAGCCGCGAGTGAAGACGTGAGGATGCATGAAGTAAACAATCGGGGCGGAGTAACAGGCCTCTCCTTTCAAAAATAATTTTAATGGATATCAGAAACAGCTCGGAAGCTGTGATATCCATTAAAATTTCTTAGACGAATGCGTGAATTTCACTGGAGAGGCTTGTCACCACAAGAATGTGTGCAGTTTCAACTGAGATATTCCGTTTTACAAATCAGCATGCGCAGGCGCGCCGGCTTTCGCGGCCGCGTGCTACCGGCTAGTCGGAATCGATCACGGACCGTTTCATTTATACCGTTCCTCGAGCTGATTCATTCAACATGAATAAACATTAGTTACCAGATGATGTGGTGGCTATTGTGGATGCCAGTTAAAATTACGTGTTTGACTTTGGGCGCTTGATTCATACTAATTTTAGGAGGCAATGCCGCTCAATATTGGGTCACTGTTGTGAAAAACAGGCAGATTTGTTTACAATTTTATACAATGTCATCATGATTTGAATCGCCTGTTTTAGTATCAGAAAGTTCCACGAACTTGATTAATCTTTACGGGACTTCATGCGACACGGCGTGTGGTAAAGTTTATGTCGGCTTACAACAAACTGCAACATTCTTTACTGTCATTATCGTTACAAATGGGCTTTGCGATTTTAAAGCATGAATTTATTTGCTGACATTTTAATTTACATCAGCCGGCGAAGTTCTTAATTAGTGGGGTGCAGGGTTGTGGGGGCGCACGCGACGTGCGCGCCACTTCCCGGTGCAAGCTCTGCTCCACTCAAGGTAAAACTTGGAAAAACTGTCCGTATCGTGATTAAGTAATACTTTTAATCAACGTGAGATTAATTCAAGCAACGCTGTTTGCATAAAGAACGGAACCAATTGTTGCATTGTTGTGTTGGCATAACCTATTTCGAGAGAACGTGCGCTACCTAACTTTTTTGCGACTTTTTAAAGATTTACCGTGATGATTTTTGTGTAAACAGTGTCCATTTTTAATAGCGTCCCCTGTTAGTTTGAGTCTGAGTCTCTCGCAAGAGACGAAAAGGTCGACTATAATTTTACGCTGCATCACTATTGTTGCCGCTATCGACACACGGGAATGAATGAGAATTTTATAAACTGTATGTACGCTCGGTTGCTCCTCAATATGGGTATAAAGTATCATGTGTAGTGTTTTGCAAAGGATATCGGAGGTAATCGATAGGGTCGCCGATCGGTTACTGGACAAATATTTGCCTCACAAGATCGAGTGGAGCATGCTGCGGTCAACAAATATACGTCGACCAGAGACGACGCCCTGTTCCTGACGCCACCCTCACCGCACTTTTGTTTTATATCTTTTAAAAATATGTGGAGATTCATGTTCAACTTTCGTAGTTAGAATCATCACTCGTAATGTGTTTACCGTGCGTGTCAATAAAACTGAATGACACTGAAAATGGATTTTTGAATAAAGTAGAAAAGATACAACGCACTATTCCAGCCTGAATGTCTTTTATCTACAGTAATATCGGTGCAACATGCATTCAATTTAGTTAAGCGACTAGAACAACAATCTATCGAAACGATAAAGCTAACAAAAACACTGAATGGAGGTAGTCGGACGAAGCAAGATATTCGATAGAGCGGATTAAAGGGACCCGCAAACACTGAACTCTAATGTTTAATCTTCTTCTGGCCTCTGTCCGATTTATTAGCATAACTTCAGAACGATAGCGCCGTTTAAGCAAATTATAAGCACATTCGTTAAAACTACTTGCTGTAGCTGTAGCTGTAACTTTGCAATTGGAGATAAAACGAACAAAGAGATACAATGTATTGGACTTTATATGCCCTTCTACAAAAAGGACGAAGCTTTATCAAGGTTTTACAGCGCAGCTGGGGTCGTGCTTATACCTAGTCCTTGCACTGGAATCTAGATCAATGGCAGACGCTAAACAATGAAAATTTATGTACTTATATTGCATGTAACAAGAACATAAAAATACATTTTAAAATCTCATAAATGTCAATAACAATCAGCTTTCATGTTGGTACCAACAAAGATGTAGGTAATCGACCTTTTGTAATAATGCATCATCCACATGGGAATTGATTGGAGAACGCTATTGTGGTAAAACATATGAACGATGGATTAGTCACACTCAGAATCATGTCAATAGTCTAATAGTGTGTGTTCTGTAGATTGGTCGGCGAGTGGCGTGATTGGCTCTCATGTCAGGATAATGCGGGCGATGCTATGGACCCTCTGATTTAATTGAAGATTCCACGTTCAGCCCGACGGCATCAACAGATCGCTGCATTGTCCGGCCTCCGATGGGAATGGGAACACGGCTCATCGTACATCCCAAATATGATATCCACACGAAACCAACCCTACAACACTACATCTATATTTGGAATGCGCATTACGTATATGGCAAACTTCGATTGAGGGCATTGCTGTATTGTCGAGCGAATTCTATTTATCATTTAAAACAAATTGAAATCCAATTTCACTTTATTAAACCAGTTATAATTAATGTTAATAATTGTCAATTCAGGAAGTAATTATGTTAATTAACGCGTGGTTGTAAGGGATAATTATGTATCGGTTTTGCACCGCGGTTTCATTCTTGTGGCTCCTGCAGGTAGGTACTTACTTGCAATTCTGTTGGAAATGATTCGTAGCGACGTAGTTCGCAAACCATGTGAAGTGAACGTACCTAAAACAAGAAGATAATTTCATTTAAGGATTGTGCTTAAGAAAACTGTGATGAAGAACACTTTTAGTATAGAGTTGCAAGAAAAATATACTTAGGAGTAAAAAGTTTATCTACCGTCTATTTAGATAATTTCGCTAGGCTGGACGGCCAGACGACACGCGACGGCAAGAAATCAAAGAACAAAAACTCCGAAGCTTTTTCTAATAAAAGTCACTGAAAGAGAATTTTAAAATCTTCTAAAGTGTTAACATTTCAGCGACGGCGCGGAAAGTTGGGTGGGAATTCGGGGTGTTAAAACTTGGGGTGGTCGTCGACATCGCGACACTGTCACAACGCTACCACCGGGAAACTCTTACCGAGGTATTAAGGAATCGAGAGCCGTAATTTTATCTATTTCGCCTGTTTGATACCTTCTGCATTTTTATTTTGTCGGTCTATTGAGATGGCAGGGTCATTTATTATAACAAAGATATATTTATAAGATGAGTCTCAACTTGAACGGCGTCATTTAGTGCAATTTATTAGTCCGTTTGAACATGAAACCGGTTACAACTACACGATGCGATATTTAAGGTGTCTTGGAATTGATGACCTGGTAGTTCAAAAACAATCTAGTCCATACCAACGTGTAAGTAGGTTGTGTAGATGCCTCTAAATAATTTGACGTGGCGGGCACCTGCCGGCGACGGCTAATGGGCCCAATTATCGAGGAGTCCGCCGCACTCGGAGTAGGCCATTACCCCTCCCTGACCCCTCGCCTCTTGATGAAAACACTCTGAGCTTCTACTCTAAACGTCTCGAATAGGTGCCAAGGTGGCAGCGCTAGGTACTACAAATTGTCTTTTACAAATATTTCAAGAATATTATAGGTACTTCTTCCTTTCTGTCGTAGCTAGGATGTCAGTACATCAAATTTCGAATTATTTACCGAGATAAGAAAAAACCTAGGACTAAACTTACTTGTCGGTAATAAAGTTTCCGGTTACTTGTTATTAACATAAAATAAATTAAAGAATATCTATTTCAATAAGAATACGTACTATAAAGTTTGAAAAGTAATTAAGTAATGATTCTTCAGCTGTACTTACTTTGAAACCCACAGTTCACGAACCGCAAAAGTTATCAGAGCTGTTTCACGAATTATTTGAAACATAAATTCGGAATTCCTTCCCTTTTCCCGCTTTAATGATAGATAAGAGAAGCGTCTTTAAGAGACTTCCTAAAAGAAAATCCTTCGACTCCGGGCCCTTCGATAACGTGGGCCAAAGAAAAGTTATTTGTCTGCCGGAGAACGTATTTGAAACTTGCAATGAAATTTATTTTAATCTTCCATGAAGGTTTACTCACCTAAAATTTACTTCGAATGATTGTAATTGCTAAAATCTGTGTCAAAAATTATGTTAAATTTAAACAATTTTCATCATTATTTTGAGGGCTTCATAAAAGCTTGTTAATGACGTAATTTACAAGATTTATTATCTTATCTCATTTATTATTATCTTGGAAACCGTAGTCTTTGGAATTTATGTTATTGTTAACGATAATATTACAAAACATTTCAATTATTTCTTTTGTCTGTATCATCATATCGTTGTGCTTTGTCCATTACTATTTACCTAGTCACATTATACAAGCATGGCCGGGGTAATCATTCCGACCCGGACAACTCAACTTCTTTTAAGGAAAAATTGTTAAAAGAAGTTTAAGATTACTTCCCTAACACCTATTGGTGTGATTTATGATTGGCAATAAAAACTGGAAATGCAATATGATGTATGTGAAATGTTCGGCAAGGGAGAGGTGAATTACGTTACGGACGAATATTTCGTGGGAGTTGCGATAACATTAGACTTCGTTTCTTCGAAAATATTAACCATTGCATGATTTTAAAATATATTAAAGAAGTACGAGTGGTTATTTCATCATCAGCCCATTAACGTCCCCACTACTGGGGCACGGGCCTTCCCTATGGATGGATAGGGAGATCGGGCCTTAAACCACCACGCGGCGGGCCCAGTGCGGATTGGTGGTTATTAACGACTGCTAATGCAGCCGGGACCAACGGCTTAACGTGCCTTCCGAAGCACGGAGGAGCTCGAGATGAAAACTTTTTTTTTGTGGTCACCCATCCTATGACCGGCCTCTGCGAAAGTTGCTTTACTTCAACAATCGCAGACCGAGCGCGTTAACCGCTGCGCCACCGAGCTCCTAGTGGTTATTTAGGCTATAGATATATGTAACCAATTGCTATTCTTATGTTTGTTTCTTAACGACTTGTACGAGGGACTGTAACATGGAACCTGGCAGAGGGCAGCAGTAACTGTCAGTACTATTCAGAGGCGGAGGATATGAGTCGTACTACGGCTTTGAAATAGACTACCCTGACGCCATCCCACTTGCGTCAGACAGAGTACTGAGGGGTGAACGGCAAGCGGGAAACCACTGTCCTATTTTTCCTTAAAAAACTAACATGGAGAATGCTACACCGACAAGAGCGTGGCTCTTGAATTAGTGATATTATGTACTTATTCCATAAAGGAATACGACTGTGAATTTAAACATGTACATGTATACTTAAATGGAAAGTGACGTCCATTTACTTAGGTATCCAATTACCTTTCCAAATTTCTTATTCTATTAAGGAGATGGTTGCCCACATCCTTGTTAAGGCATAAACATAAATACCCCATCTTCGCGTGACAAATTTAGAATAGATCAGAAGGAGAGGTTGGTGTTCTGATTGTGTGTTATCTTGTAGTTGAGTGAGGTAAGCGATCGTGCACATTGTAGCACATGACAGGCACACAACAGCGTGTTATCAGCGAACCATCCACGAGCCGCATGGCGGGTCGGCCGTGCATAAACAAAACACGTTCGATAGGTACTTACTAAAATACTTACCTACAGTATTAAACTTAGAAATAGCATTTTAAAGGATACCAGCGGTGGTCAATTTCTTAAATACTTTATGATCGTTTTCAGGGTCCAACAAAACACGACTTTATCTGTCTGCCACAAAATACAACTCTTCCGAAGCTCTACGCTCAGTTCGAGAAGATAACCCGAATGATAAGAATTATTAACCAGTACTTATTAATATTGCTTTCTTTTGCAAGTATGACATAAACGTCAGAGACATGACATGGTAAATTGAAACATCCTTTAATAAGCAGCCGGGGACAATCATGTGTGTAGAGTACCCCTTTTGTATAATGCCATGATTTGGCTCCCCAACACACCATGTACAGGCAGACCGTCCTGCATTGACTGACTGTTTGTCTTGCTTTGTATTCAGGTGACGTATGCGTTTCTCCAGACATGTTTCCATAAAAGTTCTATATACCATTTGACCCCAATATCAAAAGTGGGTACCAGTTGTATTTCAGTGATGCCTTGTGGCCCTGCTTACCCCATCACGACCCTGCGACTTGTGTGTGCCACTCATGTGTTCGCTTAATATTTAACCTATAGTTTAAATCGTACTTACGTATTTATGTAAATAACCTAATACAACTTTACGAGTATATGTTCATGCTTGCTCTAAGATAAAAGGAGGAAATGGCCCTTGACGTTTGAGTCCTTTCCTTTTCACTATGTCTAAATGGATGCCCGAAGGAGCAGCGTGGGTAGAACCAGTTTCCGGGAATGTTCCAACTTTAGAAACGTTCTCGGCAGTAAAAAGGCGCAAAACTTATGTAAAAAATAGCTTTACTACCTAACCTTTAGGCGGATAAGACCAGAATACAAGAAAGAACAATTTGAAAAAGAAAAGCAGCCTCTAAAGAGTTTTTACAATGGGAACATACCCAATTTAGGAACATGGAACGGCACATCATTGGGTAAAACCCATAAATATACATAGGTACTATGGCCGAGTTTTAGTTAGACAACTCAAAATAGCAATGAATAGTTTATCTAATGTGGGTATATAAATGCTCTGATCAAAAACCAAAAACATTCGATTTGACTGTTATTTTTTTTTACTTTTACCACAGTTACACACACAATACATTTCATTTATACATGATATACTTTTCTCGTTATCTTGACATGCGTTTCTTATCAATTGCAAATAAAATTACAAGAGTAATTTCAATTACTTATGTTAACTATTAACAAATTTTTTATCAAAGCAATAAACGTAGGTCGAAATCTCTATTAGCGGTCAACCAACCTTTGCCCTTGCTGATAAGAGTGAGCCAGTTTTAAATCATAATATGGACATAACACAAATACTTACTTAATTTTTTTTGTATTATAGCCATAATCATAACGTCAATACTGATTCAGGAGAATCGTGAAAACAACATATTATTATTCTTTAGGCAGGTAATAAATTAATTATGTTTCTACTAAGATGTATTGTAACCTACATATATGGTCAAATATACAGAGCCCTAGGAGAGCTGGAGTCAGGCGGGCGACAGATTGCAAAATTCTTGCCAAAACACCCTTGCAGTATGTAAAACGAAATGCGCTAACCCCAAAACTAAAGGGACAGACGATAATCATGATAAATGATAGTTTATCGCAGCAACCATCAACATGAAACGAAACGAGCTATGTAACTATAAAGTGTTGCTAGTATTACAATAACAAAATAAGTTATCCCGAGGAAACCCGTTTCAAAATTAGACTTGCTTGCTCTGATACAATTTAGCTGTTTTGTTCGGAAGAAAATGAAGTCTCACAGCGCTCTATTGCAGCAGCTGGAATTACCCGAGACTGCAGATCTGAATGCAACAGTAACTAGGACTGTTCTCACATAATGGCACCGTGTAAATCCGCAGCACAATTTAGTGCTCGTAAAATAACGTGTCCTTTCGGTAACACACTGATTTGGAAAGCCCCCTTAATGTTCTCGAAATAACTCGACATCTCGTTCCGTATTTTATGTAGAGTAGTACAAAGAAGAATAATTCAGTGAAGTAAGATTAGAATTGAAAATTAACAGTGTTTGTCAATTTTAACTAACCTACAAGTATTTTTCTTATCCTACCTATAGGAAGGAGACGATAAATCGTCAGTTGAATTTAAGAAACATTTGCCGGAAATTTTCAAGCAATGCGAATTTTCAGGCAAATGCAAGGAAACCCAACAAAAGGACCCCTTTCAAATTTGACATTTACGCAACGTTTATTTGTATTAAAATTTATTTTACTTGACAGTCCCAAATCACCGTCCCAGTCCTTTTCGGCGGATTAGAAAATGACAGGTAGGTAAAATGGTTAAACGTTTAAAAAAAAATATGTGTGTCAGAATCGACGAAGCCCAATGTGTGCCTAAAGTATTTAACTCAATGTAGAATTACGAAAGCAGTCTAAAGGAAAATGTAAATGGCTGAGTTGGTAGAGAAAGACCTACTTAAAACTTAGTAGTTGGTAGAAGAAAGTACTTAAAGAAGTTTAGTTGTGGTTCTACTACTAAGAGAACCGAGACATGCGGTCGAAAGAGAGATGTGGTGTGAAACGATTGATGAAATAAGTAAGTATTTAGAAAAAAGCAAGAGAAGAATTGTAGCAAGCATGTACGTAGGTATCGTTAATTTTAAATTCAGAGTAAACATAGCTGGCGAAGAGTAGGCGCATTATACTTTACACCTCTGCCTATGTTGCTGTATTACATTTTCTAACTACTTACTTCAGTGTTGTAAGCACTGTTCGTCCCGTGCGCGGTCTGTGACAAAAAGAAAAGCTTACAATGTACCATGCTGCATTATTAATGTAGTGCAAATATAAGCTTAGGCTTGTCTGTGGCTCTACTCTGTCTAGCGTGATATCATTATATTATATTCTATAAGCATTTACTTCAAAAGCTATAACATGTATCAAATATTCTTTACCTTTATCATTATCTCTAGATATTTAATTATATCTACACATCACATCATTATTCTATATTACGTACATCTGACGAAGAACATTATCTGTAAACACACATTTATTTTGAAATGTATTATTAAAATTTATTTTCTTTATCTAAATACGCCATTCAGGCGTTTCATGAGAAAGTCCGATTTTCTGCCTCATTTCCACTCTCTACCTTTTAAAACATGAAAGTCTTTAGTATATTATGTAAATTTAATCCGGGGATATGTGGATAAGTGAATATAATATGTTACTATGTTAATGATCAAGATATATGAATAGCGCCCGATATGAGATTAACGTTACCACCTCACTGCCTCAGAATGGCTCAAATTAGAACGGGAAGGTATGCGGCTCAAGTCTAAAGGTACGGGTTTAATAGTCAATATCTAACATACGGTTATTCATAATTTATTAAAGAGGCGTCTTCAAAAGCGGTAATAATATATAGAAATTGTCAAATGTTTTGTGAATGCTATTTAGTTCATAAAGTTTTACAGCATAAAATAGCAAAAGTAGTAAGTAATATATATAGTAAATAATATAAAAGAACATGACAAAAATAAGTATAAATACTTAAATGTAATTCTAGGCTAGTAACGAATACGTATAATAAAAAGTTGTTATCAGCACGGCTCGCGAAGCACCTCTTATTTTATCGTGAACTGCAACAAATATCCACGATAACGTTTGATAAAATGTTACGTATTCTATTTGTTACGTCAAATGCTCACCATTCTATTGTTTTATATTATACGCATTTATAACATTAAAATGGCGTGTCGACTAAAGAATCTTTATACTTAATAGCAAATGAATTGGAATATCAGTGAGTCAGTTTCCATGATCGTAAACGTTACGGAAAAATACAGTTCCTTTCTGTAAAAAAGAAGCAAAATAAAAACTTTTGAACTTTGCAATTGTAAATTGGAGGACGTCAAGTGGATTGTCGCCGTTTGCGTTCGTGACTGAATCTATGTTTTGAGATAGAGTTAGGTTAAACAATTACGTCACTAGCTGTGTCGATAAAATAAGACATGAATAGAGACAACGCGACGAAGCAGCGATCAATCTGGGTTGTAATAGCGACGTCTGACCCAGCCGGCGCCGCCGCGGCCGACGCACCCACCCAGACAGACCGATACCAGCCAAGAGTGCTTACAAAGGCAAATCTGAGGCTTAAACTTGGAGGCTCAGACACCGCCAGTTATGTTTGTGGCTAATTAACGTTCTTCCAACTTTGCTTTGGAGACGAATCTGAGGAAATATCGATTGAGTTGAACCTACTTTAGGAAATGAAAATGCAAACTAGAAGTAATAATTATAATACATACATGAAAAGTATACAGCTAATAACAGGGTAACAAGTAAGTTAAGTAAAAGATTTTGTCAAATGGTTGATGCGTATATATTAGAAGTTACTTATTGCAATATGCGGCAAATCTACAATAAGTCACGCCAACAAAAGCGTTCATATATAGGTAACATGATATTATGTAAGTACGTAATCTAGTAAATAATAAAAAGTATCCAAATAATCCACCACCACCTTATAAACACTGCTCTATATTTCCCTAGAAACGTATCAAAGAGCGTGGCTCCTAAATTAGTGATGTGATAAAGCAATTCTTATAGTAAACTGTGGTGTACATCCGATCGCAAAGTGGTCGATAAAGACAATCTTGAAAGTACTCCAGATCGATAGTTGCGAAAGCCTCCCGCTTGAGTGCATAGTTGCAACAACAGTGCGGTGTGAAGTTTCGGTGCAGTGATGCGGTCATGGTGTCGGTGCACGCGGCGTGGTGCGGTGGCGGCTGGTCGGGCGGCTGAGCGACCTCATCCCGCGAGTGAGAGGCTGTGCGTGCGCCGAAACTGTGACAACGGTGTTGCGGTAGGTCAGGCCGCTCCGGACTGCATTCCGCATGCACTCGCAGCCCGAGACGCGCTCCCACTAAATATAGCCTCGCGAAGTGAACGAACGCGACGCGCCGCTGCCGCCCGCCGCATCGTCGCCGACACACCGATATTCGCTTTGAACAAGGGAAAACTGCAGACAGTTCACGAAACTTCAATCTCTGCCTTACACTTTGTGGTATTCTTATGTCTGCAAATTTTTAACGCCTCTTTGAGATGGCTCAGCCGTGTTAACTGGCGATACCTACTTTATTTTCTGCAACGTTGAACACCGCAATAGCCTTCTGGCTACCCGTCTGCGATAAAATGAAACGTCTCTCCTTTAAGAGCTATACCTAATTGAAAATTGATTCTGCTTCATGAAAATGTATTTTAGCAAAGCGAAACGATTGTATGCAAACATCTGCGGCCAAGTGCGCAACCCTGTACAGTACGTCATGCACAAAGTATTCTTTGTTATTTTGTAGCCAAAAAAGAATGTCTGAGATGTCATTGGATGAGCACGCCAACATGTCCGCTGTCAGAGAGCGGGCATTTATTTGCTTATCGGATGTTAATGCGCTAACCGTTGCTGATAACGGAACAATGAGTGTAAACCAGTCGCTCAAACCTACGTACATTAGTGTGGAGATACGCTTATCTCGTCGAGTCAATACTCTTTTGTACCCAAGATACGGGAGTCTATTTGCCCTTAATGTTCCCAACGCATTCTTCAGTGCTGAATAACTCCACCGTGGTCGAGCTGACCCATTAGTCGCCGATTTGTTAGTTTTGTTAAACTGTTTTACATTGTTATCTTTGTAAACGAAAACAAATTACGCACGGCTCACACTATCTATCTGGCTGAACTGACAAATGTTTGGTATGTTATCATTATCGAAGTTACATACGTGAAACAGAAGAGGAAAGTTTATTGCATTGCTTCGTTCTTCGGGAAATAAGTAGTTTTGAGTGTTCAAGTGTTACGCATTCATTTATTATCTTTTTTTGGGAGGGCTCCAAACCTTTATTCCCATTATTCACACTCAAACCTTCCCAACCAAATAGGATAAGACATCAATTCGGGTTTCCCCAGGGAGAACCTTAAGGCCTGTTGTATTCTTCTTATACGCGTGTGCGTTGTCATAGAGTTAACACACATGTTTGAATGTGCATCGCTTTATTATTATAAATGCTGGTTATTATTGAAATCATATGAATAGACTCCATATTTGAGAGTGACATGAGTTGTGTGACGTCATTTACTACGAGGATACTGCAGTCGTTTTCCTTGTTTTTACAGCAATAGGAATGTAGACAGTGTTATCTGTTTCGTGAAATCAGCTGGTAGGGGCTATTATGAAGAATATTGTCATTTCAATAGAAATTGTATTGAGATAATTTTGTCGCTACTTTAATAATTATAATGGAATGGATGTACTCTTATGTAATTTTGTAATCATTGAGTCAGTCGCTATTCAATTGCTCGTAGTGAAATATTAAAAATAATATAGTAGGTAGGTACTTAGATACCTATTCATTATATCAAATATTTAAAAAATCAATTAGGTATTTTAAAAATAAGTTCGTCAACATACAGTCGTTCAAGCTATGATTGAGCAGAATGACTTAAGTACAATTAATAACTTTTTATATGTGAGCTAAAAGATGCGATGAATATAGCCGGCCGAGCTACCGGACCTTATCAGCGCGACCTTCGCAAGAGCAGGTTGATAAGAGATAACAGGTTGCCGTGCTCCCTACTTGTACTCGATACACCGCTCAGCTGATGACCTGTACGGTAATTTCTATTCAACCTATTTTTTTCAATGTATAGGATAAGATAGCTTTTCTATAGTTTTAATGATAGACCTACCTTCCTAATTGTATTTTGAATTGTTTGGTACTCATTGGCTTTATAGTCTTTTTGTACCGACTTATAAAAAAAAATATCCAAAAGTACCTATAGTAGGGTATGAGTAATCTAATGAATAATGTCTGCAATATAAGATAGTAGAAGCGGGGGCGGGGCGGGCTGCGGCGGCGCTCGTGCATTTGCGCAAGAGTGCGCGCCAGTCAGCTGACACGCTGCAGCGCTGCAGTGAGCATCGGGCACTGCCAGTCACTTGCACCAGAAATATGACCACACTACTCCCAACAATCATGTTTTGATTGCGATAACACATTCATTCCCGAAAGCCGATTCCTCGAGTCATAACAACATAAAACGTCTTTCCACGACGAACGGACTCGTAGCCCATCTTCGCAAGCCGACACTGTTTATCAACACGCTCGTTACCGACCCGGCGACACTTGAAAAATCGACGCAATTCCTTTGCTAAATCATCAACCTTTGGCAGCCGTCACGATTTGTGGTGATCTGCGAAACGCGAACAGGCGATCCATCGGTGGCCGTGTTTTGCGAGCGACTCGAAATAGACACGTAAAGTGATGTCGGGCGCGTGCATGCAGGGATCGGTCGCACTCACCGTGCGCTCGCAGGAGGGCGCGCGGTCAGCTGGGCGCTGGGCCGTCGGCAGCGGGCAGGCGGGCTGGCTGGTGCTGCGCCGGCTGGCGGGCCGAACTGCCGAGCTGTGGTGGGCTGTGGACACTGCGGGCACTGCACGCCGGACGACGTACGCGGCTGTTCAACTCCGACAGCGGAACACGGAGGGCACACACACACGGACCGCGACTGAATGCGTCAAGCGTAGGCGACGTGCATCGCGGCTCTCGCGTGCTGGCAGCGAGAGTGTCGACGAGCGACTGAGACCGCGCGGGGGGCGCCGCCGGCTCCGCGCCGCCCCTCGCCGCCCACTTCCTCCGATGAATGACAATAATGGAAGACGTTCAACTCGCCCGCAAACCGAATAATATGAATCATTGCATTAGGGTGCAGCCCCGCCCGAGTCCGGCCCGCGAAACTCCGGACCGATAAATATTCATGAAGAACCAAAGAAGGTATGCTCCTGAAACGTCTACGCGGAGACATGACAGACCCGCGAAACGTTCGCTCAAGGCATTTTTTTACGAGGACGTCATTACAGCTTTAATGGGTTATTGGTGTCGTGAAATGAGTAGGAGTCAGCTGGTATGCGGGCAGAGTGCAGCGGGCCGGCGCGGGGGGAGGGTCGCAATTAACAAGTTCACATGGCAGACTGCTGCGGCGATGCGACGCCACTAATCTTATCTGCGCTAATCTAATCCAACGCGACGCCCTCTCTTGTGTTTTCTTCCAATTGTGTCCACTCAAGGTAAATTAGAGGTTTTCTCCCGGGAGTTCACAACCGACTCTGACGGAGTTCATTGTGCCTTCGGAAAAATCTCATTAAATTAAATTGCCTTTTGCACCACGGCTGGCTGTAGCTATACCGAATACGTAACTTTCCTGATGCGCTCGTCTGGTTCTGTTTGTGGAGCTCTCACTGCGCGGTATTTTTGCCCGATGAATACGAAGTATTACTCGTTCTATGAGCCCGATAAGAGTCTAGGTAGGTGGTTCCGATATAAAGAACGAACACATAGTGCAAATGTAGCAAACATCCATTGCTGCGAAACTTTTACAAACGGATAGATATAAGCCTTATAATAACAATGGATAATACAGTAAATAATGAACCATAAAATCTTCAATAGCATAGATCGGTAGAGCCGACTCACAAGTATTTCTGTCGTAAAAATAAAGCTTTATTACATGATCCAACCCTTTTAGTAAAAATATTCGAAAAGGTTGAGCCATTGGGAAAATGTGTTATTATTATAGCGGATAAAGCAAACCTAGAGAACCCTTAGTGGCCAACTTAGAGGAGTTGTGACGAAATTGGACATTAAGAACATGGCGCG
Organism: Pectinophora gossypiella; assembly: GCF_024362695.1. Lineage (NCBI taxonomy): Eukaryota > Metazoa > Arthropoda > Insecta > Lepidoptera > Gelechiidae > Pectinophora > Pectinophora gossypiella. The sequence continues at coordinate 7,576,240 of NC_065416.1, read as the reverse complement.
GGCCGGCTGTCGCGAACCGTGCGCTTTTATTTCATTTTGTGCGATCCTTAAAGTTCATCTCGTGTGGACCGGTTCTACGCCCACGCCCGCGCAGATTTCTGCATCTTGCAACCGACCCGCCATACAAGTTACTTTATTTCCCTTTTTATCCTTTTGCAATACGAGATTATTGGCTCCGTAGCGTTAATAGTGAAACGACCCGCCTAAAGGTGGCTTTTGAAATAATTCTCGCGTGGCGTGCAGTGCCGGCCGCTCGGCCCCTACCCTAGCTGCGCTGTCCGCTGCCCACTGCCGTGCCCGGTGCACGGTGCATTCATTTAAAATTATTGATTTCGTGCGAGACTGCCTCCCACATACCTAATGTATCTCATTAGTTACTGCACTCCTAATGGCTGTTACTACCGTGATACACTTTCCGACTCCAAACTTTAAACAAATGACTCCACTGGAAATATTTAAAGTTCTACCAAGTGTATGTAGATATTAAATTGAATATTATTTAAAATTCTCAGCAGCTCGAATGAAAATTCCAGTACAGAGCCGAATGATCACGTTATCAAATCAGACATGCAGTATTTAAATTATCTTGTATTTAAGTACGTAACGTAAACAGCCGACATTTTCATCGCATCGATAGCACATTGTAGTTATTTACAGTCTAGTCATAACATTATCTGTTACAAAATGACATCATTACCGCGCGCCGTTTCCTCCACAAGTGTTATCATAATAAAGATGTGAGTTCCAAAAGTATCCACACTTTCATGGGCTTCTTTCGAATGGTTGACGATACAGCCATAGCTATACAAATAACTTTGTAACTATGCAAATGTGCTTAGTTGGTAGAACGCATGCCTCTCACTTTGAGCTCGCAGGTTCGAATCCAACACAGGCCTAAACAACCAAAGATGGTCGAATTTGTTTTCGAATTCATGTTTGGATCGTAAAAGATTATCACGTGCTCAGCGATGAAGGAAAACATCGTGAGGAAACCCACATTCCCGAGAAATGCATTTTCGGAGGTGACCTAACCTGTATTGGGCTGGTTTTCCCTTCGCGCGTTGGTTGGTCAGACAGGCAGTCGCTTCCGTAAAAACCGGACCTGTCAAATCTTTTGGTAAGCGGACCCTGTGAAAAATGGGACAATGCTAGGGAGATGATAAACTATGCAAATGTAACTTTATAGTTCCAGACCTTAGTGTTTATACCTTCAATCAGCCTTGATGCGTCTCTAAATAGCGTTACAGGAAAAGCTAACTATTCATAGAAGGCATTGGCCTTTTATAATCGCAATAGGCCCTGCTACATTACGCAATAAAATCACGTCGCTGGGCTGTACATAGTATCTTTTTGCAATAATAAACACGAGTGTTACTGACTATTACTTACTTCCACACCTGCAACTGACCACGTCTTTTGAGGAACTGTATGCCTTATTGAGGCAACTTGCTACAGCCCGACATGTATGAATATTCAAGCCAGCCCTTAAAGGCCATTAGGGGGATAATTGTATACCAAATAAGATATACAATCTACTTCTGAGACACAGAACAGAATTATTGCATACTGTTTATATCTTAGTTATTTATTTAAGTGTTTTTGCGCCACAAATCAAATGTAGGTATATGTTTTTGGATTGATTTTAAGTGACAATTTAGTAAATATTTCCTCTTTGTGACCGATGCGGTTTGTCAATATATTTTACGCGAAATGTATATTATAATCCTCCATTATGCGGTAACTACACTTGCAGGCACAAGTTTATGGTTTGGGAAGCTTTATTTACTAAGTCCACTAAAAGGTTTCTTTGTATAATCGAGTAATCCAGCTTAGATAAAGAAGTTTGAGATCTCTGGGAAGGGATCGTGATCAATAGAGATTACAAGTACCTACCAAAGTAATAAAGCCTTTTCATAGTGGGCCTCATAAACTTACCAAGGTAGCCTATTATTTAAGTAATTCCTATAACTATTTAATTAAATATGTGGTTAGGTAATGTATTATTATTTTCGTGGAATGTGATACGAGTTAAATTAAAAGGAAAAACCATGTAGGTACAATCATGTTTCCTTAGATACGCATGTTTTTCTCTGAACTAATGTAACAAACGGTCTAATTGCTCATCATTACCTACGTCATAAATGTAAGATTTTCTTTAAAATGGCATTAGATGAGCAGTTTTCTACTGCTTAGAATATTTTAAATTCCAGTATTTCAATATAATGTACCTGTTCCTGTTAATAGAACCATATATCATACGTACCTAGGTATATTTGCATTTTAAAAGATTTTTTTAAATCAAATGAGTTTGCTTTTGACACCATTTTCTCTGTTTATGAGGTGAAGAAAGTGTCGACGATGTAAGTTCTTACCCAGAAGGTACTATTCAGTCTTGCGTTAAATATAGTAAACATTTAAAAATAATATTGTAAAAATATGCAGCAGTTCCATTTCAAATGGATTTATAAACAAAGATTTAAATATTAGGATATTTTTTAGTCCACCTTAATACCAACTTAAAAACAAAATCCCAAGTCTGCCAACATTCCCGTCACATGCGCCCCTTCATCTGGCGGTACGGCAGGTATATGACAAAATAACTCATTTTGATCCCTACAAGAATGGCCGTTGCTTTGTAAGCCGAAGAATGAAGCTAAATAATGCCTTTATTCATGACACACTTTATGCACGCTAACGTTCGATGAAAAGTTATTACACGTTAATATGTAATCTGTGATGTGTGGCTCTAATACCAGGAGCCGAAGCCGATTGCAGGATTTAAACTGAATCGTTATTTGCTACCTAAATCTTGCAATGATGAACACGTTAAAAAGTACGAAAGATTAGGTATAACCGAATACTTGTAATTTTTAAGGATCTAATTTTAATTCCGGAAATGTAACCTTCAAATCCCCCCCCCCCCCCCTTTTTTCTTCCTTCTTCTTTTTCCTTCCTTTTTTCTTTCCTTCTTTTTGGTTTTGGCGGGAAGAAGAGAGGAATGGCGATTACTCCACCGACAAGAGCGCAGCTCTTAAATAGAGATAGAGAGAACCTTCGAATGTTTTCAAGACTGACCGAAATGCTTAACAAATGAATATTACGTTTGACACAACGTAGTTTCGTTTATATACGGCATGCTCGGTATAATAAATCAACATAGCATAACATAAGCTCACGATTACATCCCAATCGGGGTAGTTAGAGGTACATCCATCACAAGATGAACTAAGTACCCACGCCTCACTGAGCTTTTAGTACACAAAAATCTTAAAACCTTATTTTTTGTTCTTGCAAAATGGAAACAAAAATAAAACACTGCAAATTGCAGAAGACAAGTTAATAAATACAAAAGTTACTCGTTATAGCGACCAGTAGGTATGTTACAATGTTTAAGGAAGCATTTCTTTCCGTAATTTTTGCGAAGTTTGTTGTTTTTTATTAAAAGTATGATCCGTTGCATTACGTCGACTCATTTATCTTGCCTAAGCTGGGGTAGCATGCCGTTGACATACCGTTCATTTCTCAAATCTTATTACCGACTCGTACATTTTTATTTTATCCAATAATAAATCTACTTAGTGAAACACGAAACTTTTTGCCGTTTAAGGTAGGTACCTATTTATTTTTATTTCGGTAAGTTTGGACAAAGTTCACCTGCTTCGATTACTTAGCCTGAAAAATAAATGATTAGATTACGTGAAATGATTAGGTTACTTACGTACGAAAAACTGATCGTTGTCTTACAACAGAAGTATAATTAAATGGCTCGGGTATTTTACGGACGGACGGTATAATTAGATGGAATGCAACTTTGATGTTCCTAGAAAACATAAGTGCCTGCCTACTGCATTGAAGAAATATGTTACGAATGTGATAATAAAAAGTAAGTAGGTATGCACCTAGTTTATTTTTTTATTACCCTTAAGTAAATTGTTTCAAATATTAAAACAGATATTCTTTTGTTCTAAGTATTTTGAGCACTTCAATCAACTTCCATTTCGAATTTTACGTAAGACATTACCTAAACCAAGTAGCCTATGTATTTAAAAACTTAAATTATTAGGAGAGAAAATAATCTTATGGAATTTCCTGTACAGCGCGATAACAAAACGACGAAATTGGATTTCGCGATATAATCTGGAGGTTGGTAGTGACAGGCCGATGGCAGCGTACCCGGGGTTTTTTGCTCGACTCGCGCAGACCGCCTCGATCAGAGGGTCCTACTAGGATGCTGCACTGCTACAAAAAATAGAACCTCAATCAGACAGAACAACTGTTACTTGCAGAGAAAAAAACAGTTTTTAATTTGATTACTTATTAACTTCTGTAATTTAAACCGTAAATTAATTTTGTAACCGGACTATTAAACCGATTTAATAAATATATTTTTTTTATTAAAAATAAAACAAATGGTAATTGAATGATGAAATAGGTACCCAAAATATTATAACTGGTCGATTACCATTGAATTTCTTTTAAAAATGCCTTTTTAATTATAAATAAAAAGTCATAACTTTCTTTTTTAAATGCAATCACACATTTATTAGTTTACTGCCAGTGATAATGAAAGCGTAAAATCGTTTTTGTACTTAATTTAAAATAAATTTGCTAAACTACAGTAATAATATACAATTTATCCCAATCTAACGAGTTTATTATTGGATAACACATTAGAAATAAATAATTCAGTTTTTAAATTAAAGTTCTAAAATTATGAAATATTTTGGGCATTGTAATGAGTGACAAATGTTCTAAAAGTTGTTAAGTACATCATTAAATTTGAAAAATGGTTTTGCTAATGAATATCATTCTAATAAAATTGTACGCAGTGACAAGGTAGATAAGCAGTTTCTCGATTTATAAAATAATATATATCGGTAATAACGATTTAGTACTAGTTTATAAAATTCACCCCATTCATCCGCCCCTGTGCGACCCCTGATCTTACCCGGCTTAATGTCATGCTGAGGCTATAATGTTACTTATATTATTTCTCCAAAATGTTCCAATCTGGTCTACGGGTAACACACGTGACTAGTAATGGCCAAAGTGATTGCTTTTAACCTTTCGCCTTTGACATTTTAATACGTGGGGTTTATTCTGTACATATATATTGTTTGTCCATGAAAAGCTTTCCAGGAAGAAAATTTTTATTCAATATTAAGTATATTTTCTGACTTCACCAATTGGGATATAGTCATGAGCTTATGTATTTTAAATGTATTATATTTTATAGGGAAAAGTATTCGACTCTTATCTATTTCCCAGAAGGTCGAAATAAATCAAGCGTCAAAATATAATACCCGCGTACCGTTGTATTTTACGCTCGCTTTCCACTTTCCAATTTGAAATAATAATTAATCTACAAAATCCATGACGATCTCTTTCAATAAATGTAAGCTGGCTGAAACACTCAAAAACATTACACAATGACATAAAATGCAAAGGAATAATACTTATTTTTCATCACTCAAAGGGCTTTAAAAATATTTTTTCCGTCGTTTTGACCAGAATCTTTTTTCTGGCAACCAAAAAGTTTGCATGCGATATTCCCGTAGAAATTTTGTGTAATGGAAAAGTTGAGGAATTCACGTTGTTTTGAATCATTGGGTCCGTTATGCTGAATCTCCTACCATTTGTCAAGTGTCACCCTGCTCTGCATAGCGATGAATTTTGTTGTACTGCTGTAAAAAGGGTATATAAAACAATGCAATTTGTTTTAAGGTTATTCATTGCCATCACAAGGTTATACGGTTTTTGATTAAGTAAGTAGATACACGCCTACATGAAACACAGAACACGGACTTTTTAATTATTTATCTGTCATTAATACGTACAACTTTCAAAGATAAAACAATTCGTTTTCTAAGAAAATAAACTTATCACAGATGCTCTCTATCTTATGACACCAATACTGAAAAGAAAGTAATTTAAAAAAATAAAGTGACGTTCAGCATTTAGGTCTAACATTGCATTCTGCAAAATAATATTTCTTACTCTATTATATCGTATTAGAGATTTAGAAGTCTGTTTTTTAATTACTGTTTTAGTTTTTTGGTATAAACTCAAGTTACACTGTTTTTTTTATTTTTAAGTTCTTACATGAGTAACTAGCTACTGTAATCGCATTAATACTCGAACATAACAAGCTTTATAGGTCATTTAATTTAATGCACGTAAGAATCACCCTTGGACGTTTTAAAATTTTCTCAAACCAATACTAATGATATTTACTTATACTATTAAATTAGACCTCTCAGACTGTAACTTCATCAATACGTTTTAATTTATTTGACAGTTTTTTTTTAACATTTTTTCATGAAACTTGCTCTGTTCCGTAAGTTCAATGATATGTCATCTAATAAAAAAAAAGAATGATTAAAATACATACTATTAAATGACCTCTACCGGCTCCATTTTGCCTACTAACACTGATCAGGACTTGCGTCATACAAAAGACATCAACAAAAACAAAAAGAGATCATTGCTATTTTTCCATAACAATGTTATTTTGACCATAACTTTAAAACTACTAGACCTTTTTTATTATTATCTATTACGTTGAGTGATACTTAATAAAACATTTATTGCTGTAGGTACGAGTTATAGTATCAGAAATGCGTGGATAAACATACATACATACACTTGCAAAATTTGATAAACGTGTTAAAAGCTTACATAGACTAACAAATATGAATTCTGTATTATTCTAGCAATATTCCGTACATACTAGTTAATTGATGATGTCCTTTTTTGAAGTCGGTTAAAAACTGACTGCAAATTGCATTCTGACAAATATTACTACCCATGGAGACCCTGCAGCTCTATGTTATTACCCTGTCTAATAGAAACCCTGTATAAACGAAATAAATTTGAACTACAGCTCTAGTAACATATATTATACATCTCATTGATGTATAATATATGTTACTATTTTAATGATACTGATGCTAAGCTTCCTCCTCACTATTAAACTTCTGTTTTGACGTGCCCGAAAAATGAGAAATAAAAGCCCTACGTATATGATTTAAAACTCATTATGTAACTTAACAACTTAACTAATATGGAATATTGAAATTATTCTCAGCCAAGTAAAACTTATTATACCTACCAGGAGATAATGAACCGATATACAGTCGAGTAAATAAAGAGGTACTTGCAAAGAAACATTTAGTATCAATAAATTGCATTATGAACGTAGCGAGGCACTCGTTTCTCAGATACCGCCTGCGCCCGTCATTAAGATGATAAGGAAGATAACAATAATGACTTCAGTTTATCATTCATTCTCGTCAGTTCGTCGACTTCTTCGATTTAGACGCATTATCTCGATTGTGAGCTAAAATCTATAAGATACGCTTACCTAAGCGAGCAAAGGAACGTTGGAGATGAAGTCGTTATGAGCTTCGAATCTTAAGTACACGCATCATAATAAAAGCATTTTAATTTAAAAAGAAATGTTTAAATTACTTAGTATCTATAGGTATTACGTACAATGTAGTAAGTTTTTTTTTGTGGAATTTAAAGAAGAGTCCTATCCCTGTGACTTATCGTTAAACTTTTAGATTAAGATAAAAGTAAATAAGCATAGATTTTTTTGCTGGTCTATTGATACTATTTTTTCTATTGGTCTGACTCAATTCAAATATTGGCTGACTTCCATTTCATTAAGTTCTGCCATTACATTGTATTTTTGAATAATTATGTACCCTAGCAATGAGAAAATAGGTAATTATCACGTAAAGTTTATACAGCGCCATCTATATTATTTTTGGGGAACGATTGACGAAGTACCTACTTTCCAAAAAAAAACAGGTTAATGACCTCCTAGTCGATAAGAAGATATCCCGCTCGTCCAGAATGAATTAAATAATGATTACCTACTTACATGTGTCGCTAAATACTTAGAACCATACTATTTTAATGCCTAGTTTTCGCTAATGGACATAATGGACTAATACCCTTGGTATTATTTGTGCTAGACTGTTTATCTCGAGGAATCAGCAGGGAGTTGAATGGTAGGTAAATGACAAAGTGGACAACGCCGCGGGAGGTCGCCCGACACAATAAAACAACACAACACTTCATAACAATTGTTTAAATAACGTATAAAAGTATACTGTGTGTATTATAGCATTCACGGCCGTAATGATTCAAACGCAATATTTATTCAAATAAATCATTATTATGATTACCTTTCATGAAAATTACCTATGAAAATATACGTTTAAATGAAATATATTAACGTTTTATTTGTTTAATAAGAAATTAATAAGCTGCTAAACATTTTCAAATAAATTATGTATACGTATCTGTCTAGGTTTACTACTTGATATGCAAATGAACTTATTAAAGAATTACAAATTCTAGAAAGAAAACAAGTAAGTAATTTCTTATATTATATTTCTTATATAACTTATTTCATTTTAACATTCAAATGTATTTTATAGTTGTTGAAGATACTCAGAAAGTTTTATTCTAATTGGCATTTAAAGAATTATTAAACGTAAAAAAAATGAGTGGGTACTTCTCGTGGGGATTGATAAAGTGTAATCTGCACTGAGACGTTGGTATTACTTATGATAAGCACTACGCACAGTAGACGGGCCGAAAGCAATAGCTCACTGGCTTCCAATGAGGGACATTCCAAGTTACGTTCCTCAAAAAAAAATATAGATGGCGTTGTATATATTATGGATAACAGATATAATGCATCTTTGATCTTCCATCTATAATTATCTTTGGGAAACGTATTATGGAAAGTTCCTCATTATCCAACTTGCAGTACTTGCGGAGTATTGCTCCCGTTTCGCGTGTCGTTAATTGGGTATGTAAAGTATTTTTTATATTTTTAAATAAAATGTTATGTTGTTATAAAAGACTTATTTGAATATTATTGCTTTTTATGGAGTTGTTAATGTTTACAATTTAAAATAAAACATCTTACATTAGGCTGAATTACGTTATACCTTTGCCTTTGCTTAGCTTGTATTAATTACAACAAAGACCTTTTAATATTGACATTTTGTTAAGATAAAATGTGGGCGGTCCCTAAAAATACTAAGGCCCAATAAGATAGATAAGTACAAATAATATTTTGTAAATTTTTCATTTCTATAAGTTTGTGTAGTTTATGCTTCTAATAAACATGATGGGGATTAGTGATCCTCATTATTATTGAAGTTATTTCATTAAGTTTTTTAACCGCACACTCTAGTGATAACCACAGATTATATTAAATTTTATTTATTATAAACGGAATTTGGCAACGACAATTTGGGTAAACAGACTAACTTTAGAGGTCACATAAAGGTCAAGTAAATATACGATTAGTGCTAACCCAATAAAATACCATCCGGCAGATTTGAGAGTCAAACATAGAAAATTAAAGCTAATTAATTAAAATGGTTTTAGAATTAGCGTTATTTTTTTCCCTTACCGAATTGTGAAATACTTTCTTATAAGCAATTAATTCATATGACAATGATTTCCTCAAATTCAGCTATTTTTTTACTGAGCAAGGAAATACAAATTATTTAACAGTATTGAAAAAGACAGGTCTACTAATAATTTCATAAACAATTTTTTTAAAGTGAATGTTAAGTATGTAGGAAAACAGAAATTACTTGGGAATTTTCATATATCATTACAAGCTATTTATGTATAATGTACAAAATGATTTTAAACTAACTAAAATACCAAAATAAGCATGTCTTAAGTGTTCCAAACAAGTTTGCTTTTTCTGGATATTTGCCACAAGAATTTGGTTAAGCGATAATGTCATTAACTCTGAATGACATGTATTAGATAAAAAAATAACTTGTAGGTATCATACCAGACACGAATACTAATTAGGTGTACACCTACACTACACCATGTGGCACTGGTATAGAAATATATCTATTTTTATTTTAGCGGGTCAATGCTTTGTAGTTTTGAACACAGATATATTTCTAACTCATTATCAGCTTTTCGATATTACTTTATAAAATCTAGGCTTTAAGCTCCATCCCATATTCATCTATTACGACATGACAATAATCATGTTAAACAGCTGGAAACATTCTATGTATTTTTGTTACTCCCACTCTAGCAGAGAAGTTTCAATAATCGAGTAAAAAGCTTTTGTTGAAGGTTAACAAAAGCTTTTTACTCCGGAAATTCAAAGATATTTAAAACCATTTGAAAATTTAACTGCACGGCGTTTATCTGCACATTATTACACTGACAACCGCCGAGAGGGCGCTTTAACGTATAAGCAATGAATAAAAAATAAAGAAGAGGCCAGGGATACCCAATCGGGAATTCCCGAAAGGGCAATATCTCGCCGGATAAAAGAGCGAGACGTTTCGCAGTGCGGACGGACGCTAATAATTAAATTTCTTTCAACGATATTAAAAACTTATAGCATAAACTGTACTGATTTTATTGTTTATTAAATGTTGCTGTGCTTTGCTTTTTAGTAATGACTGGTATTTTCTAGAAATAAATAAATCTACCTGCTACTAACTCATTTAATAGTTTGATAATTATTAATAAAACGCTTTTTGTTTCATCTTCACGGTATTTTAGTCTATGGTCTTGAATCTTGAAGCTATGTTAAGAACATATCTCCGACACGCTACTTCACTAATGAGTATAATGTTTTTCTAGATTTATAAAACACATAAGTTCACGATTATATTCCCAATTGAGCTTACTAGTCCTCTGACTGGCTCTAGCTACCTAGCTAGCAGGGAATGTACCTCTGTACATCCAACGCAAGATGATTTGAGTAGTATCCACGCTTCTCCGAGCTTCCAAAATTTATTTCTATTGGTTTTACCAAACTTAATAAGCATTTCTCTTTACAATAAATTTCGTCTACTGCTTCCAAATACCATCGAAGTTCGTAAGCTTTATTGTCTTAAACTAATTGTTTTTCGCTTTTTCAATGCAATTGTTAGGAAATTATAATTAAACAAAACGTAATTTAAAAAGTCGTTTATTTCTAAGCTTTTATCTTATTTTCATTCTATAATCCTATTACTTATACACACACACACACACACACACACACACACACACACACACAGATACAGCGCTTAGTTATGTTATATAGGGTACTTGAATGGGTCTAAGATAAATTATAAAATGCTAATCTAGAAATAGAAGCCAGTCTAAGTTGATCAAAAATCATTCTTATTTTACTTTTCGATTTATTCTCGAATTTAGTAACAATAAGTACTTATTGTTACATGAATTAAGTAACAATAAGTACGACGTTTGAGCGCTTGTATTGATGGCGTCCCAGGACAGTATTTCCATACAAACTCCAAGGAAAACTTTCGTTTTGCGTTTCGTAAAATGTATCTCTTGGCTAGGTTGTCAAGTAGCCTATTCTGATGTAATAGGCTAGTTAGAGGTAAATCCATCGCAAGACGAACTAAATAAGTACCCACGCTTTTTGTATTTATAGTAAGAATTTACAGTAAATAAATATAACAAGGTAGGTATACTCTACTTTTCGTGTAGCATATAATAGCTAAGAAACCTAATATTAGTTCAAACACGAACTTGAAGTAATATTGTTTCATTATTTTCATGTTTCAGTTGAGGTAAAGTTCTCGGAAACTTTCAATAAGAAATGTAATTTGAAAGAAAATTTGCTGAACATTGAAATTAAAAAGAAAATTAAGTTTTTGCAAAGCTTTTTTAGTGGTGCAAGTTTAATTTTTGCTAAGAATGTAACGGTATATTTTTAATTTACTAGTCGTTGAACTTAAAGGTAGCTCATTGAATTAAATATAAACATATAGACATACCCTCAATCAGGTTTGAGGTAAATAAACAAGTTCTCTTTTGAAAAGCAGCCACTTTCAATATTAGTAGGTATCAAAAAAGAATAGATAATTTTAACCCATACTGTCAGAATATATAACCAGCTGATCATCTAATAGGAATCTCACATCAGTTGATCTTCATAACCTAAAATACTGCAAGCTTACTTATACATTGTATTTTATTTATCTACCTAGTTTAAAAACTCACATTATGCTCAAATGTCCCTTCAGACTTTGCAAAACTTAAAATATATCACTTGAAATAATGTCGTGACGGAACAATTCTATTTGTGTAGGTGGAAACCTGGAAACATCAGCGAGTTTGTGACAACACTGCATCTCGGAAAATAGTTCCGACTACAAGTTTCCAACTCTAGATTAACTCGGAGCAGAGATTAAGTTGTACCGCTTCGCATTGTAGTGGTATAACCGAGCTATTAATAAGAAATTGTTTTAGGATAAACTACAATATCCTCAGTGGAAATTGTTGGTAAAACTTGAAATCCCTCAATTTCTTGTTCGTTCTTTCAGTTATGGCATAATGAAATGTGGCCGTTCTTTCACGCGGTTTTATTTGAGATTACATCAAAAATAAAGAAGTTAGCTTGCTTATGAAGAGCTAATGATTTATAACCGAAATCACTGATATATTTATAAAAAAAACTATATTCCTCGCACATAAGTATTTAAAGAACAGCATTACCAATGTTATTTACAAAAAATGATAAAATATAATTCTCGTAAAAATTAAACTTCGTTTAATCCAGCCCACTCAATCTCGAATACAATGAAAGGTTCATGACGGTAATTTCATTTTAACGATCGAGACCAACAAGAGTATGAATCACAATTTACAAGAAACATGACGAATAAGGGATGATGAGCGGTCACTCATAGTACTACGCACTTGGCAGTTGGCGAGCTCCAACGTAGAAAATTTTCACTTCGAAGGAATTTTACGACGAAGCTGCTTTGTGGGTTTCTTTAAAAAAAAACATTAAGAACTAGAATACCTGTACAGTCGCAGCAGTAAATAAGTACTTAAGCAAATTGCAAAAGCGATTTAAGCGCACTAACTCAAACTGACGCAACCCAAGTGAGTCACATGCTACGTCACTATGGCATTCTTCCCAGTCAGAGCAGGAACCACCATCCTCTGTAATTTCTAGTCACATTCCAGAGCCGGCCGAAGGTGGAACGGAAACCAAGGTAAATGAGGCAACGTTTTTCTCGGAACGCTCGTTACGGCCGATGGTAGCGGTACCCCCGCTAAAACGGAATGCAACGATGCATCTTGTGTATCTTATTAAGTGGGCTCTATTGACTGGAGGCAAGGGGAATGGCTAAACGTTTACGAGTTGAGTATCTGTCCTGGTTATTACTGTTCGTCGTATTATGTTTCTCATGTGGTCGGATGGATGTCTCTGACGACTTTGTGCGTTTTGCGATGTTATGGTTTTATTAGAATATTAAGTAGAAATAAACAATATCAATAAATAATAATGAATACAAAGTTTACATTTTCTATTTGTGAGTTTCCCTAAGCACGGGTAAGTGCTTTAACAGCAATAATCATTTATGAGTTGAAAGTTCGTATTTTTCTACTGTATTCTAGCTTTCACGGAATGGTATGGTGCTTGTTCGGTGGGCATATAAAAATAAATCCTGTCTTCGTATACTAAGCTCCCTTCAGACCAGATCTATTCAGTCCTCTTCATTACTAATTGAAAATTGATATGACCATAATAATTGGAGGTACTAGTATTTCTATCGGCGCAGTGCAGTCGTGTAAGTTGATAACTTCATTAAGATTAACCCGCGCGGACATTGCCACAGACGCGGGCGAAGCGACCGAAGCGGGTGACTAGGGCAGTAACATTCACGTTTCCAAATAAAATAACTGAGCACAATACCCGAGAATGATATCCGAGTTAGATCGAGTAAATCAAATATAACAACCGAATTATAACTGTGTCTTGAAAATTGTAACTCAATAACCTCAAATGCAATTCGACTTGACTTTCGCGAGCTCAACTTATAAAGTAGCGTATCTGCAGTCAGCAGCAGTGATGGCATTTTATTTAGTTAACAATCAGAGAATAATAAAAATCCTATAACGCTGAAGATATTTTATCATTTGTGACAATATAATAGATAAGTACATAGCTATAAAATGATGGTCCCTTCCATCATATCGGCTAAGCAGACTGAGTTCAATTCAGTAAGTTTCATGTCTAATTCGAGTTGCTCGAAACGAAATGCTTATCTTGGTAACATCACTAGTGACAAGGACGCAAGTGCCCGCGAAATTAAACCCGGATTACACAGCCGGTGAAAAACTAACCGGAACACGGCTTAACTAAATCACACAGGGAAAATAGAGGACTGTTTGTAATGACTCCGTGAATCTGTGTTAGCTGGAAGATTTGCTGACGTTCTGCTCAACATGAACAGTTTATGGGTGGAGGTTTTTATGCTTTTGTGATATATTTCTTGGCATTTTTCCTAAAGGTTTACTCTTCATGCATGCGGTTTCATCCAAATATCAAGTCTACATTCTGTTAAAATTGTACTAAATACTAGCAAGGCTTTCACAGAAAGAAGTGTCTTTTGCTAGACGCTATACACACATCATTTCCGTACGTATGTAACTATGCTAAGAAAGTATTTCAGCAACAATTACGAAAGATCTATTTATATATCATGCATGAGACTACAATAGAACATTCAGGCCAAACATGATTTAAAATGCTCTGAAATATGTTGTCGGTTGAAAGGAAAAAAAATAATAACTAGCTTTTTAGACGATGAAAACGATATACTAATCGATACGGATGATCTATTTACGGTGTGTAGGTTAGGTAACTCTGTTTTAGGAAAGACTAAAAGTGTTATTTCTGGATGGCATACAATTTGCTATACGAAGATAAAATATTCTTGCTAGACAAATGACTTCACAACACGTTTTTATTCGATTCCCATTACCGTCCTCGCGCTAGGCATGAAAATATTCGTAACTTGCCACCTGCGTTTATGGGAGAGCCGCAAATATGGTAATCACAATATAATATACGACATTACGATCACATCAACAGTTGAATATTCTATAAAAACATAACATTTATAATGAAGCAATTTTCTGCAGCACCATACAGGCTGGTTCTAAGAAAAGCACGCAACAACATGATTGTAATTGTAAATGATGCGCAGAACGTCCATGGTTCCCCGAAGTAGCGAGGCTCGGCTACTCTATTCCACTCTACTACCTACTACACTAACTCAATAATACTGGAAGGAGCACATAACATCATAATATAGGATTACGGTGAATAATAGTACGTTACGTACGACATCGCGGTGCTGCCAGGCCAAAATGACTATGTTTAAAAGTAAATCTTTGATAACTACCGTAGGTGAAGTAGTGTAGAACGGCACAAAATCGCCCATCTTCCTATGTAACTTTGATTCGTTAGACTTACAGATGACAGGTTAAGTATAGTTCATATGAATAGCTTAGGTTAATACCGTAATAAGCAATAATTGACCGTCGCCCATTTATTCGGAAAAATTGCGAACGTCGTTAAAAGCAAATCAGCAATAAGTTACTTGTTTACGTTACTTTTTATTATATAATGATTCCAAAACACATTTCAAGTTTTTTTATTTTATAGACCTTAAAAAGCTTTCATAAATCTCTCCTAGTGACCCCGAAAAGAACTGGTTGGAATAATAGATTACTATTATTCTCGAACCTGTACCCTACAGTAATGTAGAGTTTGTCATCCTCGGTACCTAACTAGCAGTGACTGCCTTCGATCCAGGCTCGAATTCTCCCGAGAGTTGCGGTAGGTTCGGGTAACTGTGATGCTATGCGCAGTGTGGTGGCTGTAGCCATTTCTGTGGTAGACCTCCACCGAGCACTACCTATACAGCACAAAAATTGCCGTCATGCATCATAATCTTAATTGTAAAGTTATTAAAAAAAATCATATTTTTATGTATTACTTCGGTGGCGCAGCGGTAAACGCGCTCGGTCTGCGATTGTTGAAGTTAAGCGACTTTCGCAAAGGCCGGTCATAGGATGGGTGACCACAAAAAAAAAGTTTTCATCTCGAGCTCCTCCGTGCTTCGGAAGGCACGTTAAACCGTTGGTCCCGGCTGCATTAGCAGTCGTTAATAACCATCAATCCGCACCGGGCCCGCGTGATGGTTTAAGGCCCGATCTCCCTATCCATCCATAGGGAAGGCCCCAGCAGTGGGAACGTTAAAGGGCTGATGATGATGTGTTTTTTTTTTTATAAACACGCAGACCCTAGTCATGAGATGTAGTCGATGCTTAATAGAGCCGGCGTAAACGGGTCACCTAGAACAACCACCGCCAGCGAGAAGCAGTCGACACAGAGATTTTCATATATTTTGTGCCGCCCACGTGTAGCCGGTGGCAACCAGTCGCTACAACAGCGTCCGCGACTCGTTAAGCATTTTCGTATTACTTACTTATACCTAGTTCCTTACTTATATTTTAACTTATTATAGAATCTCTTTATATAATGCGGCGGTAGCGCGCGACAGACACCAGTGGCTGTAGTGGATGGCCTGTTTACGCCGAGCCCTAGTCGTACACAAAGAAACCTCAGAATACAAATACCTATACGAAATGTACGTGATTCAGTTATGAAAATCCTATATATTTTCAACACGTCACATACTTACTTATACGAAAATTACACGTCCGTAACAATATATCTTCAACTCGAACTGAACGGCACGTCTCATGTCACTGTATCCCTAAACAAAAAACTGAACTACTTCAACAAACTAGGTAGTTGAGAAACAGTTGACTTCTTAAGTCCTAAGGCAGGAATGTTCTTGTTTACGATCACCGAAGTACAATTAGTATCTTTATCTGTCGTTTAGCTTCTAAAAAGGCTTAAAGTAAAATAATTCAGAGCATAAGAGGGTCTAGACGGCTGTATCACCTTATAGAGAAGTGTCTCTCAATGTTGATTTCAATCTCTCGAACCTTTACCTTTTTCAACATCAAACTAGTCGTTTTTATTTGAAACCCTTTTTTGAGGATTAAAGAACTGTATGGCTAAACTCGAAGAATTATAAAATAAATAAGTAATTTATGCTTTTGGCCGCCAGTAGATAGGATCACAATAATTTTAGTATCATCTAGATAGGATTTGATAGTCTTTCAACTAATTACCATAGCGTCCTCTTAAGTAACAGACGTCAGTCCTTCAATCCTTTTCTACTATTTAACCCGTTCAAAGCGAACCACATCCTGCAATCGTACTTCCACGTGCAATGGTGGTCAAGCTATCCCGTATTATCTTGCAAAATTAAGAGGATTGCCTTGACGGACTGTGGTAGTAATAAACGAGGGCGATTTACTTCGTTCGGGATGCCGTTTGGTAGCATGCGATGCGGTCACTCAACCGGCTCTAAGCACAGATATGGAGTCAGCTATTGTGTTCTAGAGCAGAGAACTAGACAGCTTATTTGTAAGAAGATATATGTAATGCCCCAGAATTACAAATCTTGCTTATTCGCAAGCGGAACGCCTACCAAAATAGCAATAAGCGCGCTGAGTATTTTGTACTTACTCTAAAACAATAAACTAGCAACTTAGTCAGGAATATTCCTTATCAACATGACTAACAGGTTACAATAGATGTAAACATTCAGCTAGATAAATAACCCCGCATTATTCATCGAGTTTCCCCGAATGACGCATGTAAAACCCGTGTTAACCATAAAAATCTAAATATCTAAAGTGCCTACCTAGTTGGTAATATACAATGAGAGGGTAGGAGATTTAATATTCTGGTTCATTGGTCTTGATATGTGGACTCATTCTGCGGAATCCGTACTACGTCTCTGCTGTACCCGTTACGTCAGCGGCATGCCACAATTAGATCACATACGAGACTTGATGCCTAGACCAGACGCCAATAACCGATAGATATGATTCAGTACCGTTAAAACTTGATTTTGCTCCAAGCTACGGCATTCCAGACATTTTTCTTAGCGCTACGTTCTTGTTAATACATTTGCATAATGATTCGCTTACTTAACCAGTGTAAACTTGAGATACAAGATTATAGCAAGGCGCTAGACGATGACCGACACACAGATTTTAATCTAGATGTCTTTAGCACTGATTAATTAAAGGACTAAGTAAACATGGAAACTTGTCGCTTCTTAAAGAAAATTAGAAGACCTTCTCAACTAGTTTCAAAAGAAAGAAAAACAAATATTTTCAAAGCTCTTTGCTCGAGGAAATAAAGTAATGCTAACGAGCGAAATTTAAAATGCAATCTAAAGTTTGAGTACAAGTTGTTTTACATTCCCTTTGGCGATTCGGAATCTCTTTACAGTAGTTGTGTGGAGTCCGCCTTGTTGATAGGGTTCGTAAAACTCTGGCGTGATTGGCTTTGCATTTATAGAACGGAGCTTCGAGACGTTTGTTCACGTAGGTATACATTGCGGCCGAGCAGCCGGCTATAACCCCGCGCACGTGGTCCGATGTACAAGTTAAACAACAAAGTAAGTACCTACATCCACAAGTATAAGTAAAGTACCTACAGGTTAAGAAAGTAGGTGAGTATATTATGGAAAATATATGACATTTTGTTAATGCGACAAAAAAGTAATATATAAACTATAATATATAATTTATTGACATAAAATTGCAGTAAGTTATATTTACAAAAATGATTTATTATTATGTTTATTAGATGTATATTTTTGGAAATATTGCAAATGTTGTACGTAACTGTAGGAACGGATTTTTTAGACACAGCTTAAAATTTACATAGGTACAGGCAAAGAAAGTAATGATAGAAGGTTAGGAAGTATAGACCGATGCTTGCATATTTTTTCAAATAAAAGTATGGCTGCAGTCTATGAGTGGTATTAATAAACTAGCTGAGGCTGCCCTCAAAACCATGTTCAAGCCTCTGTTTTTATATTTATAAGAACTGTCACATTGACACGATCTTGAGATCAGTCTTAAAGCTGAGATTGATTTATTAATACCACCCTATTACTCTGACAAAGTTTGTGTCCGTAATGTAATGATCGTATACAATAGTAGAGACTCTCGCTATTTTTATGACCAATTTGTAACCACAAACAAAGTATAGATCCAATATGGTTTCCATTTTTGTACATACAAAGCTCGTAATTCATCAGTACTTCAGTAGTACTGTAGCAGTAGTACAAATATTAACGGCTACATTGTACTTTACTGCCGACCCGCCGTTTATGGCTGGAACATCGCACGTTGCACACCTCTAATGCAACTACTTATAAACACATCGTCCGTCCATATACGTACACTGTATTATGTAGAAGTTCTTTTTTTGAAATTGTATACTTTGTTACGTTACCATAATATTTTAGATATAAGTAACGAACATTAAACAATGTAAAACAATGTATGTAAGGTCATCTATGTATATCAAAGCTGTGCGACGACGACCTAGTAAAAAAATAGATTATTAAATAAAAACAATAAATGTTAAAACCTACCAATTCGCAACTGACTTCATCATTCATAAATATTCAATACGTAACGATCTCAAAATATTCATACCTTAAACCGCCAACGAAAACAGACCTACCAGATATCGCGAATAAGAAATGATAAAAAAACACAATGCTTTATTGAGATCCGCTCGGAAACCGCTTGAGCGAAGATCATTACAATATCAAACGATTTCATAATTTCAGTGCGGTAAATTATTAACAATGGGTGTTTCTTCAAAGGCGGTATGTATTAAAGAGGACGATTACAAAGGGGGTGTATTGAGGCTCTCGGATGCAGGGCGCTCGTCTCGAGAGTAGCACTCCATCGGCCCTCGGCACACAGCCCGCGACATATCAGCTGGCCAATATACACGCAGCATATACGCTGGCAAGGTTCCTGTCCTTAGAGAGAGCTGCCATTGTGTGATGTACATACAGGTTTGATCGAAAAGTTTCTGTTGAAATAAGATGATAGTATGATCCTAGGTACATAGATACTTATCAGACAGTCATTTTAATATAACCGATTGTCTCCCAAATGTACACATACACTTACGAGGAACTTAGTGCGATTAATAAATCAAGTACATTGTTAACTGAACGCTCATTAAATATGTACGTATATTCATCGTCTTCATAAATAAATTCGACAGTTGAATTTTCGCATCGAATGTTATTTGGAGTGTAAACAATTTCCACAGTAGGATGTTCTGAAAAACCTGCACACCTACTTGGAGTGCGTATAGCGAGTGAGTGCGATAATTGGAATTCCATCGTCATACTACCCCCGATACAGACGATTTATGAACTGCTGTGCTGATAATTAATACACACTACATCCTATACTTAGAGCGGATTTATCGCCAAGTATTTTGCGGCTCGCATTCCTACCAACTTATCTCCAAGCGAGCCTACGCAGGCTTATCACGAAAACTTATCTAAACAGCCTTCACATATTTTAAACTCCATTCTATAATAATCTTCATGCTATTGATGCTATCTTCTGATAGAGAAAGTGCAAAAGCCAATAAATTATTCTTTTTAATCTGACACAAAAAGTAAAGATTCGTTTACAAAAATCAACTATAACGTCCTGTTGAATCGAACTAACATGAATGCCAGAAATAAATTAAAGTTTTCCGCGAAGTTAAATGTCTCGGCGCCATAAAATAAAATAATTCTCATTTGCGTCCACAAAGTACGCGTACCTACATAGCGGTATGAAATATAACATAGTTGAACGCGAAAACTGCAAGTAATTTGGCTCAAGTAGGACTTCGTTCAAAAGAAAAGAGTGCAAACGCGCGCTACATTCCAGCGGAGTCGAGACTTCTCTACGTAGGTAGGTGGTAGGCAACTATGCACTCATGACAAATATCCTTGGTGGCGTAACCAGAGCTGTACCTACCAGCCATATTTAAGATGCCATCCGACCTGAATAATTTTGCGCCCCCGCATAGTAAAGGGTTACAACATATGAAAGGAATTGATGACAGGCGGTGGAAGTGATGTTGGTGGGTTGGCAATCATTCTAGGTAATCATTTGCTTAGATTTTTGGAGTTGAGCCACAGTGCCATTTGTGGCTCCCAAATAAAGCGCCCCGTAGCTAGCTGCATACCTAGGTTAATCTAAGGTCTTAAATACAGCCCTGGCTGGCTGGCCATTCTGCAATTTCTGCACAATTCCACACATGCAGACCTATTGTACGGGGACAAAGCCCCTGACGCTACGAGGGATTCAAGAGAAACTCCAAGAAACTTAAAAACTTGAATAGAATCGCCCCATCCGCATTTTCATACTTGTCTATAAAGTATATGTGATCATTAGTCGACTCCTCCTTATCAACGGTTGCTAATTGTTAAATCGTGTGTAAAGCTCGTTAAGTATTGTTTGAACAAGATAATAAGTTACATTCACTATAAGTAAGTACAGACCTATCCTTGATTTGTCGGACTCTACATGTATTTTCCTCGTGCGATCACATCATTCATAATATTATTTGTGGTCATACAATAAATACCATATTTAACGTTGTCCATAATTGTGACTCATTTATACAAGTTTATTTCTAGGAGTAGATACTAAATCCTTTATGAGGCTTTAATACCTAAATGGAAATTTGTTTACTTTCGTCGGTCATCGGCGCCAGTGACTAAGCCGAAACAATACTTAGTCTCTAGTCTATACCTCTATGACTCATGTATTTGGGAAAACTCGATATTCAAATTAATATACTTAAGTAGTGCATTTGCATCGAAGTCACAATGTCATTGAACCAGCAAGTATCACCCAGTATTACTGTGCCAGATCATTTTACTTGTGGGAAAGAAACGAGGGGCGCTGGTCCCAAGGCGCCACTTAAGAATTGATATTGATATTTACTCATACTTATGCCCTCGGATAACGATGCAAACATGATGGTAGAAATGTACGTAGTTGTAGTCGTATCGCATTGCATATAAAATCAGATAATAAATGAAAACGTCTGATCGACAATGTGGCGACCTACCGCAGAAAAGTCGAACAGAACGTTGTTCTTACATCGTAAAAGGCCACGCGTGTAGTTTAGCCGGGGCAGTCAACCTTTAGCTCAAATATCCAATTGTGTTAACAACGACCCATCCGAGCGTGAGTCACTTATAATAATGCACTCAATTTTCAGGGACAAACCTATACACGGGTCCAGTGCTCTTTGGATGTACTTATCGGTACAAAGTGGATAAAATGCGGAAATGAAAATGTGGGTGAAGTGTTCTACTTCTACTAAGTACTTACTGTTTTGCTAGCGAACACCACTTGTAATATATATAAGTAGAGTATTCTGTTCTGACGTATTTTGTTCTTTCTTTTCATAATTTCTCATCTTCGAGCTCGCTAGTAGCGATTGCAGAAACCTCGAAATTTGCTAACAAAGCAATTCCCTGCAGGAAATATATTTGGCTAAAACAAGGGCTTTAGTGGATATTTTCGTCGCTCTATCAGCGGAATAGAGAAATAGTGTCGGTCAGGATCGATTGTCTAATGAGTCAGAGACGACACGGGAGTGCACTTGGCGGCACTTGGCGGGCAGCCTGGTGATGGATGACAAATTGCTTTCACATCCGGACCATATCCAGGGGCCCCAATTGCTACGTTTGAATGTGCCCGCTTTTTTACAACGTTACTCGGATTTGTCTCTATGAGCTTTAGGGTTTGTTTAATGAATACAATTGGATACTATCACGCGTGAATTGGAGATTTGATGTAGGGGAGTGTTTCACCCTTCAAATACGTGGAATTCCAAATAGATATTTGAATGATGCAATCAAAATCATATTATTTAAGTATTTGAAAGATGGCTAATATAAAAAGTCAACTTCATGTAGTTTTTCATTACAAATATTGTTAGTACTTACTTAATATTAGAATTTGTTTTACAACTTTAATCAATAAGTATTTTAGAACCGACTTTGATATGAGAATTTTATGAGTCACACTAAAATAATTTAACGACCTTTGTTCTAAAGCAGGTAATCTTTCGAAATAAATTCTAAAAAGAATTCAAGGAAATTCGTCAAGGCAACACAGATTATTGTACTTAATTTTTAAATTGCAAAAACTCAGGTAGATTGGAGACCGAAAAATGATGTCTTGAAACTGTTTTTGACTTTATTATCGTATTCTATTGAATACCCTACTCGTATCAAGCGGTTCCCATTTGTCCAGGTAAATGAGGTAAACCTGCAATTTGTCACGACAAATCTGCGGATGTATTTATCGATACAGGAACTGATCCGTAAAGCACAATTCAGAGAATAATCAGCAGCAGAAAAGGAAAGAAAGAATATCATTGTCTGATATCCATTGTACTAAAAGATAACGGGTCAGCAATGCTTTGGCAAACCATTTTATGTTGGAGGTTTTGTTTTGCAGCTGAATAAGGCAGAAAGGATGTAAGGTAACTGGGGTACCTTAACTATAGTTAACATTGTGGTACAAGTTAAAAAAAAACAATGGATGTATTTTACACGCCCCGGTTCGATAGAATCTGTTGGATTTTAATAAATGTAATTTATGGCATCGTCTTTTTTGTAATATATTTTTTGCATTTAACTATATTGAGTATTTACAACCGCAAATCGGTTTGATAATAGACCGGTATTTATGTAACTAACAATAAAATATTGAAGGACAGTGAAGTACCTACTTATGGCCAGTGTACGCGGACGATGTCGACGGAAACAGAAACGAGTCACCAATTACTTCGGTGACAGAGCACTCCGTAAACGAGTACCGTTATATGTACAACATGATGCCAGTCGACATACGTCAGGAGTGTAATAGAAATACATTCTGTAAGTCTTTATTTAAACATCTTATGCAAAAGATCTCTTAGTTATAAGTTAACTGTACTTTAAAACATAATAATTTTGACTGAACTCAAATCCCACAAACTTTCATTGCTTCCAAATACCAATGGCATCAACGTTTGTGATATCACAATTCGTGATCGTTTACCACAAGGACTAGCACCTGTTTGCATTTGATTTATCACTTATTTCAAATAGACCACAATCTTGTATGAGTTATTGCCTTGTATTCGTGCAACTCGCTAGGGTTTTGTGACCAGAGACGGTTTATTTAGTTGCATTGCTGATATTGTTTTAGACATAAAGCCGCCACAGGGAATCATTTTCTTCTGTGGACGCCCCCTAAAAATGTCGTATTCGCAAGTTTCAACAATAACATTAGGCAGCACGGAATTTGGGGAATTTAGTTAGGGTACACTACAAACTTCCGCCAGCAGCGGAATTCAATAAAAGGGCCAAGAACGAAAAGCGGGCTTTCTATTTGGTAAAGTGAGAATTATACGTTCCCAAAAATAAAGAAAATACTGGAGCGTTGTGTAAAGTAGGGATCCCTTGTAACTTTTTGAGAGAAGGGAATTACTTACGACCGACAAGGGGGAAACAAACTACAAAAACAACATCGTGTTGTCTGATACTACCCTTTTCATTGTTACGTACAGTGGGCCCAATGTATCGTCATAAGTTTGCGAGATGACTAAACAAAACTCTCGAGGCTTGCTCTGATTATGGGAAGGGTTCTAAATGTGTTTTGCGGGAAACCTTTTTGAGTTTAGTTCCTTCGTAATGTTTTACTTTTCACGTGTATTAATTTCTATTTCTTATCCAAGTACATCTCATGCATCACGTTTTTACTGTATCTACTATCATTTCTGTAACACTGTACACGAGTAAAAAATATAGGTCGTGTTTTCGATCGCAGGCTGTGAACTCAAAGTTTTTCCAACTCGTAAAAACGTTCGCAAAACGTGTAACCGCAAAATTCTAAAACGAGGAAAATGTCTCGAAAAAAAGCCGATGCAAACTCGAATTAAATAGTCGTATCTGGGTGACAGTGGAATCCATCAGCGGGCTCGATTGAGGCGATAACCGCACCGAGCCCCGCGCCCCGCACCCCGGAAAATAAATCGTAATTTGATAGCGCCCTCTACCACGTGACGTCACCCCGACCAAGGAATAAAAACTTTATGGACGCGATACTTTGTATGTGTATATAAGGGTCGTACAACACCGAAGTCCTTCCCTTCAGGTCACTATTTTATGCCTTTAAGGAAATATACTTTTCCTCTCTTTATGTAAAAGTATTGTCTTAGGTGTTCTAAAGACGTGGGGGAAGATTACTTCATAGTTCCCTTTTTTCCGGGAGCAAGTTAGGATATATATTAATCGTATTTTATTAGGATTTGCATTTGAGCTCTAATTTGTAGAATCTTTCATATTTTTTTAGTATATCTAGAGCTTTTTTAAGCAGGCAAATGTAAAAAGAAATCGCCTGAAAGACCGAATTTTAATGAGATATCTCGATAAAAGAACCTTTTTCGGTGTCACCCACTTAAGTTTATCTTTTTCTAACCTTTGGGACATTTTTACTGACGTAATAAGCCATCGAATGCTTTCCTTTACAAGTATGACGTAGTGAGGTATGTATGATTAGGTTGAATTTCACAATATTGGGTGTAGAAAGATACCCCGAATGGCTACGTGGGTGTGCGTAGGAGGTGCTATTTATAGATCAAAATGTAAATAACAAAGCCAATTGTTGTTTGTTTTGCTAGAAAAGTATATCTAGATTTGACGGCTTATCTGCTGTCGATGTTAGTCACGTCTTAGATAAAATAGGTAGATTATTTATTTATAAATATGAAGAGCTTTATATGCTAATAAAAGCTAGTCAATATTACGAATCACATATCAAATTCGTAGTTATACAAATGGGATGAAAACTTTTTGTACAAATAAACTATATAAGGTGTGCACGTTCAATTTAAACGTCTCTCTTTTCCCAACTAATGTATCATTCTCTTCGGGTTTTATCTACATACCAACCAGAGTCATCAAAATACGATGAATATATTTACATTAAATGTAAGTAAAATTGCTTAGAACCTATGCCTACCTACATGCGTGTAGGTACTGTAAGATAATGTTATTCTGGTCGTTTAAGCGTGATATGGGATGCGTGGGCGTCGTATTGAGACTTTACTGCTATAATAATTGAACCTGATAGTATATGGCATACATTAAATAGCTTTACATATTTATAGAATATAGGTCTGCTCCTCGTGTACGCTATTTAACTTCTTTACTCGTGGATTCAACAGGCATGATCAATGAATTATGTAGGCGATATCATAGCACCTCTGAAGAACCGATGAATAGGAAGTAAGTATAAGATAAAATACAGAATTTATTATTAAAAGCATCCTGAATATTTTTATTAAGTACTTAAGTAAGTAATCAGTTTGGTGAAAAGTGTATTTCATACATAATTTAATATAATATATTATTTATTTAATAAACTACTTGCCCGGACAAATGGGGAATACTAAAGGACTCTACGATACGAAATTTAACACAACAGACCAGGTAATAAACCTACAGTAGTTCGTAAGAGAGGGTAATTTATACATAATTTGGCCTATTTCACTTTTGCATAAAGTTTAAAATAACATTTATTCAGACTCCTTAAAAAATCTGTAAATTACGCCGCGGACTGTCAAATAAATCGTTATGCAGACAATATAACCGATCGAGTCAGCTACGAACGAGTACAAGATTATAACAATATGTAAGGAGGCGTCTACACGCGCGATCCTTGACCCCAACAGACAGCCGGCGCCCTTCCCGGACAAATAAATATCGTCCGTGCACACTGCGCGCGAAACTGCCTCACTTATAAGTCTTAAAGTATATTTTATCAGCAAGTACATAGTATAATTACATATAGTAAGTATAATAATGTAAGAAGTTTGTAACTATGGGCTCTATGTCTTACTAGTACACGATAGGAGCGAAACTACAGTCGCACCACTAACAAAATGTATGCAGTTGTATAAACGCCGCCTCACCTGGTGTCTTTATGGTGTCTTCTGGTGACACCAGGAGTGAACAGCATACATTTTGTTGGTGGTACAACTCTGGTCGCGCTACTATGGTGTAGTTCATATATTATGGCCTTAACCGGTGCTGGTTGCTCTAATTCTGAAGAGAGTACCAAAGAATGCCTACTTATTTATTTTTTAAGTAACAGTAGGAAGCGACTATAATAAAAGTACATAAGTAAGTACGTTTAAACAGACCGACCAGTTCAGTACAATTAGTGATTATATTTCAATAAAGATAACATTTTAGAATAGCCTCAATGCGCATTAAGAATTAGATCTGTCAAAGTACGTAAGCTAGTGATATGACGTTCGTTAGCATAGTGATGTATCAGTCGATTTTAGATCGATGGACTCTTTTCTATCTAACAGTACCCATAACGCTTTATGTTTCAATACAATGCATGTTTTATTAAGTATTCGCCTCTCCCAAGATTGTATAGCATACCATAGTCTGTACCTATACACTATAGGTACATCAGGTTAAACCATAAAACTTGTTTAACTTACTTTAAACTTCTTCAAGTTGTAGCTATCTTCAAATAAGCGAGACATTTCAGGATGTAATCAAATCTCGGAAGTTTGACTTCTATTGAGTTACGTTTCAGCCTGAAACATCAATCTAGTCTATGCATATAGCGACAAATTTAGTTTCAACTACACTAATCTGGTTTTATCCAGAAACTTGGCATTAAAGTTCATTCGTACAGACATAAAACCTTTCATTTACTTGGGCAGGTCAGTTCAGTTGCAGTTGCAGTCAGATAAGCTCACTACTGTATCCCAATGGGGTAGTTAGAGGGACATCCATCGCAAGATGAACTAAGTACCCACAACGAACTTTCTGGTATTTCATCATCTCCCTAGCATTATCCTGTTTTTCACAGGGTCCGTTTTCTGTTACTTATTAGGTTTAACCCAGTCGGTTGAACGCTTGACTCTCACTTATAGGTCGCAGGTTTCAATCCCAGTATAGGCCTAAACCAATGATTTTGGATTTTTTTTTCGAATTCATGTTTGGATTATAAATAATTATCACGCACTCAGCGGTGAAGGAAAACATCGAGCGAATATCCACATTTCCGAGAAATGCATTTCGGAGTTTTGAGACCTAATATAGGGCTGTTTTTCCCTTCGCGGGTTGGAAAATCAGACAGGCAGGCTTAGGTAAGCGAACCCTGTTAAAAACGGGAAAACGCTAGAGAGATGATGATGAAATATGTATATAATTAATAAATAGATTTAGTTTGACATTGGTCATGTATAAAATGGCAGTATTATTTATTGGCAGGCAGTGTGCGCAATCCTAACTCTCATAATATTTCACTATAGTGGCGAACCAGCTATTCTTTTCATCGCGCTGGCATTTTACCAAGCGACTTTTTATTGAACTACAAAGCTATGGGGCGCAATCAATGCTCTACAGGAGGAAGATCCCGGCCTAAGCGGTTTTTTATTTCTCTTCCGAGACCACTATAATAGCAAGACTTCAATCGCCGTAGATATTAAACGTTTGATCGAAAATAAACTTGGATGCGAAAATACCTAGACGTTTCGCCGGGATTAAGTCTTTGTCAGTAACAGGATTCCACTTTAATCTTATTAATGTTTTAAGCACCTTTGTACCTAACATTATCGCCGTCTGCGCATTTATTTACATAGCATGATTAAAATTTCGTCTGGTGGTTTTTACCTTCCGACATTGCATAAATCCCTATTCATAAAGTAATTTGCTTCAGCATAATCTCAAATATTCAAGGCCTAAACATTTTTCCTTGATGGGCTACAAGAATAAGTGTAAGTACTTACTTATTCGTAGAGAAACAAAATTGCAAACCCCAAATACGAATTCATGAATAAAAATTGTTTGATTACAAATTCAAGATAATTCATTCGTTCTTTTCATAGAATTACAAAAGGCATGTCAATGTCGGCGGGGAAAAATAAGAAGGAAATACTTTATTTGTGTCATCGCCATTTCGTTAATACATTTATCTAAAAGGAAGGTCAGAAAAAGCTATCAAATATTCCTGCAAGGAAAAATGTTCCACAAAATATTCTAAGTGCTACGGAGCTTTGTAGGAATTATTGTAAACGACGCCGCTGGTAAACACATTTGTCACAAACCCCGTCACATACTGGCACTATTTATACAGGGGTCAAATATTGTCAGCTCTTGTACGTAACAAGTATTTTTGCGAACTAGCATCCTATTTTTTGCCAAATTGTTCTCGCCGCTATTAAATTCCAGGAACGCGGACGTTGTGACTAGAACCGTTAAATCATTGTATTAACAAAGTCCCACCAACAGAAACATGTACAGAACGTCCGGAAACTTTTGTAATTAATGTTTTCCCCCATTAAAATCTCGGGACCTTTCCCGCCCACGTATACGTAAGTGGGCTGCCGACATCGGTCACATCGGTTATCTCGGAAAAATCGTGACGGAGGCGCAACCTTCACCCAACTTTGTTAAAAAGCGTAACCGGAAAATGTCAGTGACAAATTGTGGTATTTAGAAATGCTTTTTTATGGTAAAATGGAAAAAGTTGAGAACGGTTGACGGCCGTTTCCTTAGTGGTAATAGATGGTGGAAGCGTTGTTGTCGATATTACTGCGTCTGAGTAAAGTACACCATACACATAAATGCAGACAAAAGCCACCCCTCATCAGTTGACGGGGGTACATTGCTTATTGAAACCGTGGTCAGCGCCCATTGCACTGGAATGAGAACTATTAATAAGTACCTACCTCCATTACAAAATATCTATTGGTCTTGTACGTCTGTTGTACTTCTGGTTTGTATTGTATTAACTTGCAAAATTTCAAGCGCTCGGAGGACAATTTGATTAAACTCTTTTAACTTACGTCAGAATCGTACAAATAGCGTGTACCTCCACATATTTAACGGTCACTCAGTTGCTTCCTAACTCCGTACACGAGTATCTGATTAAGTATAGCGATAAATTATCACCGATAATAATAGCTGTACCCGTCGCCAGGACAGCCTGTACGAATGTAGCCTCCTGATAAATAATTTGAAGCACGCAGGTTTATTTTCAGGTTGAATTAACATTGTGGTTACGGTTGCGGATGTTCGCGTCACGGCGACGCGACGCTGGTAGCGACGCGGCGGAAATCATTTATTTATACCCAAATATATCATAGGTACATTTGCACAAATACTCCATATATGAACGTCTCGATACTGACCAGAAGCTATTCCTTATTAACTTTAAGATTATTCAGCATTCATACACTCAATGTCGCTACTGTAAGTTGGTAGAGACTACTCAAAGGTCTTTGGGATCGTATCGAGCGCGTAAGTTCTCCTTTTCCATTAAAGCACTAGTTAAATAACAAATACAAAAATCTGATGACAATTTCATAGGCCTACTAATATGCGAACCGACTTTTGAATGTGCAAGGAGAACATTCTACGAGTCAGCTTATAAAATTTAATATATCATGATCAATGACCATTTGGAACTGTGGTGCCACGATAATAATAAAGGCATTGTGTTTCCCTGACCTTTTGTTAGTCTGTAGTCTGTACTCATGTCTCGGAATGATAAGCATTTATTCTACGTAGTAATTATGGTGCAATATATATTATGATTTTATACAATTACTCCCCTTAATGTCAAAGTCACTGTACAAAATTGAAGTTCTTTCTTGGAAAAAGCTTAAAGGATTAGCAGTAAAACCCCAAAAATTCCCTGTCAAATATTCCGAATATACCTATCTACTTTACCTACACTTAAATCAGAGAGTGATTTCGAATAGCGCTGAATTTATTTTGCCTACAAAAGAAGTGTGGATGAATAGTGCTTGAGCCGAGACCTCGCTGAAATAGACAAATAAACTGAATATGAAATACAATAGAGCATTTACGGCGATCTCGTTAGTTAAACACCGCCCCGGGCAGATGGTCGCCCCCGCGTCGCCCCCGTCGCCCCGGGCGCCCCGCCGCCCCCGCCATGCAAAGGTTAAGGGCGCACCATTGTCCATGCGCTGCAGACTCGCATTCAATACCGATGGAAACTTCATTCGTTTTAAATAAAAGTTTCGATTCAACTTCTATTCAGACAGTGCGACAGTAAAAATAAGTATTTAGTATTTATATTGTAGCAACTATTCGTATGTTGTTGACGCCATTTGAACTTCAACGTAGGTATTAGAAATTAAATTCTAAGTTTTGTAAATACGTTACTTATAATACCTACTTACTTCCTGAATATTTTCAGTAAGTATAACTGGCTCTAAATCTCATCATCATCATCATCATCAGCCGCATGACGCCTACTGCTGGGCATAGGCCTCCCCCAAGGATCTCCACGACGATCGGTCCTGCTCTGCCCGCATCCAGCGGCTTCCAGCGACCAAAATAAAATCCGCGTCTAAATCTAATTAAAGATATATGTAATTGGTACATAATACTTATCTTTTTAACACTAACGCTCCACTCCGCGACGTACACATTTGTATTCAAAACATGTATGCCGAAGGCATTTCTAATTAAAAGTTGACGTTATTAAAGCTTTTTTATGAAAGGCTGGAAAATGTCACAGGGTTAAATACTGTTCACGGTATCCAACCTACGCTCTCTAAATAGTATAAGTACTGAATATATTTTAAAAATGTTAATTAGGTAGGTATAAGATTTTGACCAAAATACCTACCTATGTAATGTGGGCATAAAGTACACATTTTATGTCTTACTGATAGTCTTGCGTACAATATTTAAAGATATCCTTAAATAGATATCCTCGCTTAGAAACATAAACTGAGGATAAGATTGCAATTAAAGAGAAAATACCCAATTCTGAGTATTAAAAGTATGCTATGTTCTTTTCGCGTGAGCATTAAATAAACGTGAAACACATTTCTGCTCTATTTTGCACAATAACACCCACTAAACACATAATTTCTGTTTACAATCTTTCTCATAATACAACGTACTTACACAGAAAACATCTTTTGAATGAGCCCTTAATTAACTTTATCTATTGGCAGTTGTATGAAATAATTTCAGTTGAACACGAAGCGAGCAGTATGCAGATGGCCGCGAGCGAGAGGAATTAACGACCACAGATAATGGAATATCCGAACGGTTGTCAACGCTGTTAATCTGTGTTGTGCCCGCTTTACACAACCAACGTGATTCCGCCGAAAGTGCATCAATTTGTGCAATTATTGGTTCGGCCATTGATAAGGTCCGTCCAATTGAAGCTGTATTGGAGAAAACGATTTTACGCGGACAGTTTTGAGTAACTCAACATTAAATTAAGTGTACATTAAATGTGAATACTTTTAAATATAAACACTGAATTTGGTCAGGTAAGTATGCCTGTTGGCGTACTTTAGTAAGTACTTATATTAAAGTATATTACTGAGCATTGGTATACAAATGGTCATATTTTTGTTTATGTTTTGTAACTCTGGGGTACGTTGAGCCTAGATCGAACTCTCTATAACATCTTCCTGTCCATTTTAAAGATTTTGAATATAATTTACACCTCAAGACGCGTTTCAATATCAGTTTCAATTTCCGCTCTTACCTTAAGATACATCTTAGAAGTATCGAAAGCTAATCTTACTTTATGCTAATAATAATCCCACTAAGGAGCAAAAGTCAACGTTTATCTTTATTCTTATTATTTATATACTTACCTCCTTTAATAACTCATCAGCTTCAAGGAAAATATCACAGCTATCAGCCCATTCCATATAAGTATAATCCAGATAAATGAATGTACAAAAATCCCTTCGCTTCAGACAGATGTCCTGGCAATGATTACGTCGCATCTGTGAGACACGGCACTATCCATCATCCGCACAGATGAACAGTTGTAACTAGTTTATGCTCATTTATTTTATTAATTGGCTTGTTTATGAACTGCAACTTCAAATTTGTTTAAAAATAAACCGTGATGGATGAAAAAAGTAGAAAATGTTGAGCTGAGTTTGAGCACCAGTGGTATATACGT
Source organism: Pectinophora gossypiella (assembly GCF_024362695.1). Taxonomy (NCBI): domain Eukaryota; kingdom Metazoa; phylum Arthropoda; class Insecta; order Lepidoptera; family Gelechiidae; genus Pectinophora; species Pectinophora gossypiella. The sequence goes on along the minus strand of NC_065416.1, from coordinate 7,543,441 downwards.
TGCATGTAAAATATTAATAACATTTTCAGATAAAAAGATTGTATTATATTTCATAACACAACGAAAACACATAAGTATGAGTTAAAATAATCAGATTTCTTTGTAAATTTAGATATTTTTGAACAGAGTTTATTGCAAACAAAACTTCTAAAAAGAAACTTCCCCAAATCAGTCATGTTCACAATATAGTATGTATATCATAGATTATGTATAATTACAGACGTAGTCTGCTGCATTAGTATGAATCTGGTGTAATCTGCACCGCACAGTGGGCGCGTTTAGCATTAAACATAAATTACAAGCATCACTTACGGTTACGGCGTCTGTCAGTAGACGATTAATCATCTTCAGTTGGTATTAACTTGGAAATTATACTGCTTGCGAATCAATAATTTTAAGCAATATCCATTTAAGTACGTACAATATGTGCATACATGTTTTGTAAATCAGATTTCATAGATAGTCTGGGGCTGAAATACTGAAAATGATTTGCGATGTTTGGCTACAATTTCACATGATGATGGTAAGTGACGATGTGTCCCAAGATGATGCACATTTTCCTATTAGATATCCAAGTCACTATAGCCACCTAGAGCCAAAAATAGAAGTCAAGTATAAGATCTCGTTTTTTTCTAATACTTCATTAAAGCATGATAAACAAAACATAAGCTAATGACTATTTTCCCAATTGGGCTAGTCAGAGGTACATCCATCGCAAAATGAAATAAATACTGACGTCTCACTGAGCTTTGAAAAAAAAACTATTAATCATAAAACATACTATACTTACAGCGATGGATCTTGCATGTTTCCTTTTTTTTCCTGTAATATATGTAAAAAAAAACAATAGACTTTAACAGCTTTACTTCAAGTTAGTACCTACCTGCAATACGTTTTTAGTAAATTCTAAATAAAAATGTTGTACCGAAAATTCAAAGTAAATTTCAAATGCGCGTCAAATATTTTCAAATGTTTTCAATTTCACCCGATGTCTAGAGGGATTTGTATTTCCTTTACTACCGACGGGGATGGAAGACATAAAGGTAGGTACAATTTTATTGGCTGCTGTTGAATTTGCATGCCATTTAGGATGTAGAATAGTAAGTACAGTTCTGTTCAGTGCGGCTCAGTGCAGTTTATTACATTTGGTAAAGAAAATTAATGACATCAGAAGTTTTTTTTGTTTTTTTTTTTGACGTGACTTATTGTAGATTTGCCGCAGATGGCATTAACTACTTACTGAAGGCTCTCACCCGGTACAACGTTTAAGACAACAGGCCTGAAGGTGCCCAGTTGGGCGCGAACCTCGGCTCAGGGCGTCGTCTGAGAGGAAAAATATTTGAAAGAATTAATCAAACCTAGTGGGTCGATAGCGATAAGCCCTGAATGAGGGAAATCGTCGACCACGCCGGCGGGGTCGGTATCGGGGTCCTGAAGTGTTTGGTGTCGCGAGCTGATTGGCTGCCGCTATGGCTAGAGTAATCGGGTTGACATCAAAAGTGATAGCATTACAAATATTCAGATTAAGTATTTACTTACTCCCATTATTGAAACTGCACGTATTTTTATCTACATCACTCGTAATACCTATAGGATTTCCGATCAATTCATGAATATCTCCCCTGTATGTGAAAGGAAATATAAATGTGCCTTACTTTTCTAAAATGAAATACCTGTCGAGTATAGAAAAATTGCCCGACTTTTATTTACAACTGGAAAGAGAATTCGATGTAAACCATGTAGTTTTATTGAGGCCTTATTGCGAAGACATTCGTGACCCAGCTATTCAATAGCAGATGCTTGAGACGCCTACAAAATTAAGGAATATTGAGTCGGAAACAGAATACGGGATGTGAAGTGCGAAATTAATATACAACTATTAGTACTAAGTTAGTACTAAGTAAGACAATTTATTTTAAACGAATCAGAGTTAAAAATGATATTTAGTATCAAAATAATTCACATGCTAGTAGGAAACAATAAAACTAATGAGGCACATTTAGTGTAATTTACTATTAGAAACGAATAACTTTATTCTACTATAGTTTGCCACATTTAGAAAAACAAAACAAATATTTACTATATGGATTTATAGTTGTTCTCTGCGTGGCGTAGGTTCCACAGGAAGGGAACATTAAATTGATTAAAACCTCCACAAGTAAAGCTAACATCTTGAAAAGTAAGTTTCACATATAAAAGTTAGTAGAAATTGAATTTTATAATACACTCCTATGCGAGGGATAAAATCGAGCACTCTCTAACATTAACTTCCAACAAACGTAAACAATACAAAACTTTGGAACCATTAACACTGACGCTAACACGAGGTAAACACGTGGCTCGGTATAACAATCCATAATATTTATATCTGTGGAATGTTTGCGTCCGCTTCTGTCCGTTGACATGGCTCGCGTATTCAAAGATTATTTACTGTCGTTTACATACACTGATTGGAAGTTCTTATCAGTATATTCTGCGCTTGATAATGATTTTGAATCGCGTTTTCTTTTTAAGTTTTCGTTTTCTCTTCCTGATTCCCGATAATATTGGTGTCGTCAATATTATTTTATTTTATTGAAGCCGTTCCATTTGCAAATTCTTATGATAAGTACCTCCACGTAAAATATAGAATTAAGCCTATTCTAAATATACTCCTGTGTGTAAAAGTCTTATCAACAAAACTATAGATTTCAAACGGAAGCAACATTTATGTCGTCAGTTGTTAAATAGAATAACATACCATATCAAATACATTTAAAATTCATAATGGATTCCTATTTTGACAGTTTCAAACCTGCTGTAATGAATCGTCTATCCGATTTCCATTCAAGGTACTAACTTCCGGGAGTCAATAGCCTGAGGCATACGCTAATCGCATTGCTTAAACACCACGTTCATAGCCCTCAATTGTAAATATTCATATTTAAGTACCTATCAAGATAGAGTATGTTCACCTCTTACGAAGATACATTGAGTACATACTAGGTTCGTACAACGGTGAAGGGTTTTTTGCAAGTGGTATTAACCAGCCAATTACCGGCGCGCGCGCCCCTTTGGCGCCTCGCGGTTCAACACCCGATCGGATTTTAATATCGCTATTTATAGGCGAATTTAAATACTCGTTGGCACATCGCACTCGTGACCGATGCACTGTAGTGTACTTAGTTTATCGAATGAGTACGTGCATGCGAACAAACAAGAAACTGGCGCCAGAAAGAAAGAGCCGTCTGTCCATACGGATCTGCTCTTTAGGTACTAAATCAATCACACCTAAAAGCTAGTATGTTTAGGCAATGCTGCTGACTTCAGCTTTATCTTCTGACCACACTATAACGCTAAAGAAAGTACCTGTCATAAATTGTAAGATAACAAAATAAAAATGTATAACCATTCCTTCTTCACGTATAAATTAGGCAGGCCTTATACATAAAATTACATTTACCTACTTCAAATAAATACACAAAGTACTATTTGTCGTTCGTAATAAAATGAAGGTGTACTTAATAACATTACAAAGACATAACCGCAGGCATGAAATAGCGTTTTCAATATTGCCATTACCATAAAATACGTGTAATAGCATGCATATTAATAGGTTCATAATGTACATGTTACATGTATTGTATTTCTCATATCTATACTAACGAGATTCAAAAGATGCAGATTTTTACACATCAATGGACATTGCAGTAAGTTCCAACGAGTATTTTTATCCGAATAACTGGAGTTGAAGATCAGAGATTTATTCGAATAAAATAGTTTCGAATCTAGTTTCACTGCACGAAATACACTAGTATTTGAACGATATATAATATCCAAGCCAAACCGATTCGATTTAGAGGTCCCGGATTCGAATCCCGGTGGGGACATATAGCAAAAAACATTTTGTGATCCCTAGTTTAGTTTGGGTTGTCAGTGAAAGTAAGATCATCCGTGCTTCGGAGGACAAGCTAAGCAGTTGATTCCGGCTATATACTTAAATTGCAGCTAATAAGTATGAGTGGACATGATTAATGTCAGGGGTCTTTCGTGGCTCAAATTAATAACCCTGACACCAGGGTTTGATGCGGTCGGTCATTGATCCCACACCCTACACGAGAGAAGAACATTATCAGGTATGTATATTACATAACATAAACAGCCTATATACGTCCCACTGCTTAGCACAGACATCCCCTCAATCAACCGGAGGGGGTATGGAGCATACTCCGCCACGTAGCTCCACTGCAGGTTGGCGGAGGTGTTTTTTACAGCTTAATATAGCCAGGACCAACGGCTTAACGTGCCTTCCGAAACACGGAATCATCTTACGTTTTCGGACAATCAGGTGATTCAAGCCTGCAATATCCTTACCATATAAAGGACAGTCTCACAAAATGGTTTCGACAATGTCTCCATCGGGAATCGAAACCGGACGTCCAGATCGTGAGCCTAGCACTCTAACCACTATAACACGAAGGCTGTGTATGTGGTAGGTATATAATATTACAAAATGAAAGACGAACGACTCTCATTTAAATAAGTACGCGTAAGTATACATATTTCCTAAGTTAAGTAAATAAGAAAGTTTACACAAAGAATATGTTACAAATTCTAAATCGATTTATTATTATTAATATTGTAAATACTTAATGTTAAAATGTTATAATGTGCATAGCTGTAAGTGATCCATAAATAAATAAATAATAACAATAAATAATACTTATACAACTGTATTCGCTTATAACTCACCTTGACAGCTAAATGTTTACCTACCGCAGTTTACCACGCCACACATACCACTTCCCCTGCCCCTTTTTATACCGTTAAATATACTGCAATTTAATAACAACATATTTCCCATTTTACAATGTACATAGTAGTTCACTGAATCTGCTATTTTCCTCCGCGAAAATGTAGGTAGTTCAGAAAGCTTATATGGCACAAAGCCTGGATCACTATAAAACCAGCGATAAAAAACTACAACCGAGGAAAGTGTATTTTTACGACATTTGTTTGATATATTTATTTATTCGTTTATGTATTGTAGTGGAGCTTTATGTGTATGTAAACACATCATCGAGGAGCTTATCTGTAAACAGGCATGTTTGCACTTCACCGTGTTAAAATGGGAAACGAAAATCATGTTTACATCATAACGCGACCTTTACAATGTGTACTGACTTTCTATTCTGTTTTATTTGTAGCCGGGTGACGGCGCTGAATGTGGCGCGGCGCTTTGCAAATCGATTTTCAGAACGAACACAATTTTAAACTATCAACGTAATCATAGAACAACAGGTTTGTATAGTACATTTTCGCATCACTTTTTTCCCTAATGAAATATACCCGTTTTGTTTACATACTACATCATCTATCTACCTATCAAAAAAAGCTGAAGGTACTCAGATAAGCGGTAATTAATAGATGAACGAACTCATGATTTATATAGGCTTATTTTTTTACGTTGTAAGTTCATCGCCCTTTCGAGACTTAGTTGAAGAACTACAATAATATTAAGACATCAGTAAAGAGTAAATACAGCAGCAAAATGTTAAACAAATTTTTGTTAATTATATGCATAAAGGGTCATTTAAAAACACGTATCTAATTAGATATTCTATGCGGGTCGTAATGAATGGAGGTTGGGGTAAAAATAATGCAGTTGTTTACTCTACCAGTAAAAAATGTGAGTTTTACGCACTAGCGTACGCATACTAAGATGAATACGAGAGAAGTGGAATTATGAACGTGGGTCCCGTTAGCGGGTGCGGCGTGTATTCGCACGTGGAAGGCCAAAGACCCCGCAGAATGGACACAAGTCTCGTAGCTAATTAACCTCTAAACAAACCGAATTCATTTTCAGAACTTGCAATGAACTGCTTTTGATGTTGATGATTGATCTGCCCTTTGCGCACTGTTTACGCGCGCTATTACTGGTCCTATTAGTGCTCACTAAAGATTGTACTGTACAGACTGAATATAAATAAAGTTGTAATTCGGTTTGTAAGGGAAAAAAAGTTACGCTAATTAAGTCATTCCAGATTTATGATATAAAATATAACAAATTCAAATTCAAAAATGTCTTTATTACACTTTGAATCGTAAATTTTTACATAACGAACGTCTCATCCGCCTAAAACTACTGCAGCTTCTCACAACCTGTACAGCCGGGGAAAAACCTCGGCACAGGGCCCTAAACGTTCTTTATAAAAAAAAAACATAAAATATTGCGTAAGTACAATTGAGTAATTTAGCTGCCTAATATCAGTTGTCAGACAGTTAATCCCATGCATTCATATCTTCTAAATAATCACTAACTTTATAATAAACTTTTTTGTAAAGTTTTTGTTTAACTACTGTCCTAAAACAGTTGAAAAGCAAATTCTGAATATAACAGATACCTTCAAAAATATCTTTTATTGAGATAGGTCGTTTTATCAAAATCAACGATCTATTTCGTTATTTAAAGTTGAGAATTCTAAAAAGAATTGCATTCTGTAAGACAAATGTTCACAGTTAGTGTTATAGAAAACTCAACTTTTATAACAGAAGGACTAGCCAATGCAACGGGGACACGTATTGGCATAAATCTTGAAACTGCAACGCACTACTCGTACGTAAAGTTGTCGCGCTCCGCTGACCGTAAAAGCTTCTTACGTCACTAAAGACAGTCTGGAACCGGCAACGACAACAGTCCCAAACCGACGACAACAGTCATGCTCGCAGTCTTAATTGAGACGGCAGAGGCACAAGTTGGCAGCGGTGCTCATTAACAACAAACAAGTGGCTAAGTACTCCGAGGCACAACTAATCGGCTTCCACTGCCGAAACTCTTCAAGGAAACATTCCGCTGATGTAGCGTAACAGCCTACATAAAGGTAATACTATATAACAGCGATATGAAAATGCTAGGCATATCAGAGTCATTGGTATTCAAGGTTCATAGGGCAATTTTTCTTGCGATATTTCCTTAGTTACGCCGTTCTTCCGCCAGACTTTTGTCTCGTATAACACGTGTCAATGTACTATATTAAGTACGTAACTGTTTTTATAATGTACGGTCACGAGTAGTAATATGTATACACTTTGATACCATGTCACATTAACGTAAGTAAGTCTCATTACATGTTAAATATGATAGGGCGACAGGGTTCTAAAGTGGGTACATTATTATTGCTCATGACTTTACTATAAAATGTATTTCATCTAAACGGTACCTGCCTCCATTCATATAAAAACAATATTGTAGGACGAAAAAAATATAAATGAACAAAATATTATTGGTAAAATTTTATACTCAGTACTTCTCAATGTGAAATGAAAAAATATCTGCCCATGAACAAATTACCTACCAAAATATTATTTCTCCTTCTATACAAAAAAGTTGTAAGTTACGTGGGTGCACGAACAACTGTTATGAAAGGAAATCTTTTCAATCCCCAAGTAACGTTTCTGGAAAAGGTACGTGTGATTTATGTGTAGCTTTCTTTTGTTGAAGGTATACGATTGAATGCTAAAAATGCTCCATTTATATGTGTTGTGTATGTCTATACAATGGTGTTTGGGAAAATATTTATGAACGCTCCTGAATACTGATCATTTTCCTTTCAAACCGCGTGTGACTGCTGAATGTAAAGGATTGTGTTTCTCTGTGATTATTTTCGACCTGAAACCAGATGCGGTTTGCTTGAACCGTCTTTCATGCCCTTACACTTCTATTACGTTGAGCAATCCACGGCAAGGCGATAAATAAGAGCGTGCAGCTTCGATTCGTAAATAATCCATCTTACATCCATACAAGCATGGATAAGCGTTTCCTTACTTAGTTCAAAGCCCTACAGATGCTGGCTCATTTCCTATTTAGGTTAGTGAACTTTAAATTGTACATTGGTCAGCAGCCTATGCCAAAGATAGCGCTGCCAAAAGGTTCACGCAATCAAAGTGCCGCGACGCAACTCACAGCGTTGCAACATATCCAAAATTATTAAAAAACAACGGTTAATTGTATAATATTTTTAACCAAAAATATCGCATTACTCGTGTTTACGATAAGCTTTGTAATCCTGTACAGGTAACAATGACAAGCCAAGAATTTAAGCATTTAAAGCTGGTTGGTAAGGCGTACCCACGAGTAAATTACAAATTCCACGCCGTCATCCCGTTTTGAGACTGCGTGTGGAATAAAACATTAATCTGCTTTAATAGTATATTACCGTAAGGCGCAGCTTTAACATTTAAACGTTACTTACGTTTATTGCTATGGGTGTACGGGAAAATGACGAAATCAATAAATAAGTAAAAAGAGTCTGTACCAAGAAAAAAAATTAAATCACGTACAAAAGTAACGGTTCAAAACTGCTCAGGTTACTATACTTATTTAGTTTCTTTTCGAATAATTTATCCTCTATTTGTTGAAATCTGTTAACATTTGCCGTTAATGACACATCCTGCACTACATACATACATAAACTGACGCCTATTTCCCATCGGGGTAAGCAGAGACTATAGAATCCACATCCTGTACTCATTTAGAAAAACATAGTTTCCAATAAGTATAGGGATATTTTATAACAAAAACATTTTTACCAGAAAAAAGACAACTTCGCAACAACATAGACCCCTAGGGAAAGTCATAAAATCACTGAATCCACAGTTGGCCTCAAGTTGTACATGTATATCTTGTGTTAAGGTGAGCATTCACGTGAATCCAAACGGAAGGGTCGAATCCTTACATTAAATGGTGCTTGTCCTCTGCCCTTACCAGTTCCCTTCACGGAATATATGAAACCAACCTCAAGAAAGTTTGTACCCTTCTCGCCTCGCTCACCGAACGAATGTGACTACTTGAAAAATTCATTGACATCGAAAAGAGGATGAAAATTTGGGCAGGCTTTTAGTTAAGTACCCAAGTTTTTTTTTTTTATTTTGTTCTTTAAGTACGTCGTAAATAGTTAACAACATGTACCTCATCTCATATCTGAACCCTTTCAGTTTTTACCCGACTGCATTGAAGCAAAAAGTAGGGTTAAATGATTGACTTCTATGTATGTTGCCGTGGTAAACAAACTCTTAGGACATATTAGCATTCGACCACGGCTATCTCCTAAACATTACTATTTGGAATATCATCAGAAAAAAAATATTGTTCTTTTTTTTGAGAGCGTGATTTTTCCGTAGTCGGGTTTTAGTTTTTAATCTTTTATATTTTCTATTAAGATTAACACCCGATTATAAACATTGCCACTTGTGAACGCAGCTTTATTCTTACGAATGTACTTAATTAATTTGTATTACAAAGACTGAATCCTACATAAACAGCGTTTATATATCCCAGCTGGGCACAAACCTCTCATCAAATGGCGATACAACACACACTCTATCACACAGAATAACACTGCTCCACTGCGTTGGTGTAAAATGTCAAATATAATATATTTAGCAATTAATGAATAAGAATATTAGATATTTTTATTACAATTGACCTTTCGATATAAGTAGGGCAATCATTATGGATATCCTATTGTAAAAATAATATACAAATATCGTGTTGAAAATTCATAAATGAAATACGAATAATAAACAGTGTTTAAGGAAAACTAGGATAAAGTTACAACATGGAAACTCTGGAAAACGTTTTTACTTTTGTGGCAGTTCTGCAAGTTACTCTTCATTAGCAATAATATGAGTTTACCACGAAAACCACAGACCTTTACCTACACAAAGTATATGTGGAGTTATATTTTCTGGTAGGTATTATAATCTGCTAGCAAACTAGGAAGCAGCTTGTAAATACCTACGAAATATATTTATAAACAGCCGGCACAGGAATCCCTTTACGAACTAGAGACAATATGCAAGCTCCTCCATGCTCCATTCCTCTTACTTCTGTCTCTCAACTAGTAACTTAGTTACTGTCATGTTTTGTGTGCAATAAAGTGTTTTATTATTATTATTATGTATGTCGTTTCTATATCTCGGGCATATGGAGTCCCGGACTTTTGGAAGGCGTGCGTGGGGCCGAAGCCAACACGTAGAGGCAATTTATTCTAAATGTGGTGTGACACCAACCGGCGATTATCCCTGTATGCACTATGGGAGTGCACCCAAAGACAATCCCCGGTTCGTGTAAGACTATTGCAGATTATGGGAACAAAGGGAACTGGGCTATTGGGTTCGGGGGTTATTATCAGTTACCAGTATTTTCAAGCCGTCTAAATATCTTCGACCTGATTTAAAACGCTACTAAATTTTTGAGTCAGTGTGATTTAAGTATTTCGAATAAACAAATAGTAGTAGTAGAATATGATGCTTCACAGTCGATTTCGACTACAGCGACAACAGCTGGTGGATTCATTGACGGTTGTCATTCAAGAGCTTGGAAAGTCTGCTCTCTGGTGTGCTCTGTGATGGATCGTATAGCCAATTTTATGTGAAAACGTGCGCCCACATTTTGGACACGTCAGCACACCCCCTACGTAATTATAGGTGATTGCCGCAGGTGGTCGGGCTTTCAGATCATCACGTTTTCTGTCTAGATCTGACCTTCTTTCTTTTTCGAAGTAGTAGAATAAAATAAGTATTAATGAATTAATACATGTTTAGTTCGTTTATTTTGGATCCATAGGTGTTAGTAGGTACAAAATAATTTTAGTAATACACAAGAAACAAAAGCAACAATAAAAACTACTACGCACACAGGAGTTGCGTTATTGTTAGTATTTTGCCTACACCGAAATAGATATAGCGTGATGATAGTCTGTACTAAGTAAATTAAACTAGAAGATCTGAGATGTGCACTACACTAATTATTTATTAGGTTCATACAATATGGGTAAGAACTTTTACCCGACGTCTAGGTTGTACTTAAAACTCAAAGCACACAAAGAAGGTACCTATCGGGGGGCTTCTGGGGTGGTAGGCGACATCTTGTATGACACCATGCTAAGTACGCTTCTGCGCGCGGAATTCTATGTGAACGGTGTCAAACTCGAACATTACAAAAAATCCACTCTCCAAATAGGTTCCAGTAGTATTTCTGTATTGGCAACCAATCCCATAATAAGTACGTTGAATTGTTAAATCAGCCAATAAGTCACCCAAAAAAAAAAAATGTTAACTCGGCTTACCCTGACAGTAATACAGCGCAAGGATGCTATCGTATATGTAACTTGAAAGTCCATAATTCAGTGCGAGTAGGTAGAGCTTTCCTTGAACAAACTTCAAGCGCATTTCCGTAAATAGACTCTTTTGAAGGTGCAAATGTATTGACATTTAAACACGTGTACAATGAGTTTAAACTCCAACCTCTGCAGTGACCTTTCAACAAGAGGAGGCGTATAGTATAGCGGAGCTATTCTACTACCTACGCAATGACATACTGCATATACTAACACCCGTTTTATGTTCAAAATCCTGTATTAAACTTCCATACCGTACCTAAATCTATACCCATTCATGCTTTCTATTCATAATAAAAGCCATTTAAAGAACATTCTAAATTTAGTACTTACCTATGTACTAACTAGATACCTATACGCTCTTAATATACAGATCCTACTATCTACGACGGCACCACGCCGCCCTACTTCATAAAAATATCAAAAATATCTCATAATTTCATAAAATATCAACAGACGCCGACTCGTTCTATTTGTTTACGTGTTTCTATTACGCGACGAAGCCTACCCATAGTACCCGTAACACCTGAACGCAATATTACGAAATTATTACCGACAACTTCGGCGAAGTGTTTCTAACAAGTGTTTATTTACGTGTTTACATGCGTAGAGTTTACAAACTATAGTTGAAAACAAGAAAAAGTTACATCATATTACCGAATCAGCCGGTAGTCGTGTGTTAGGGAAGGGTTAAGTGTTTAAATACAGCCGGTTATGTCGTTACGATGTCGTAGCCGACCATATGTTCCGGCCACGCGGAGCCGGATCGATACGCAAGGCGGGCGGCATGCACTTACCGTGGTCATCTTGAAGTTCAACTTGCGCTGCAACGCAGTCTCGAGGTGTAGGGCCATATTTATCGCTAGCACGAACAGTCCTTGTCAGTCGAGAAGAGCACTATAACATAGTTTGGTATAGAAGCGTTAGGTAATAAATTCGCGTGTAGTAACGTAGTGACTTCGCGTGGCAAGTCGCGTGTTCACGCGGCCATTTTAGTCGCCTGTCAAAATGTTGAGGGTTTCCACCGCGCGGCGCCACCGTCGGGAATCGTTACGACTGCGCGCAAAGTACCGACAGGCGTGCGACAGGGGCGCGGGCGGCGGGGGCGGGGGCGCTCGTACTTCGTAGCGTGTCGCGACCGCGGGCCGCCCGCCGCCGCTGCCGCCGCGCGCCCCGTCCGGCCCGCTTCGCGAGATTTTCCGCCAATAATTGATTTATAGCCAAACTTGTAATGAGATTAAAGTTACACTTCGTAACATATTGGTTTTTATTTCAATAACATTGCGCAGTTGGATATATTGCTTTCAGCATTGAATCAAATGATGTTAAAAACATTTCAGAGCTTCATCACACTTTTGTTGTGTAAAGTCGAGTTTTGCTTTTTGAGTAACTAGGTATTCAAGTATTCATTCTGAAAACTTTAATTTATTATATTAAGAAACTAGAAATTACGAATTTGTTAAACTTGTAACGTATTTCATTTAGTGAGAAAGGCGTTACTTTTCAACCAATCTAAGTTTAGAGCAAAACACTCTAAATTCTGCTGGAGCGACAAAGTAACTTCAAAGGCTGAGTTGTTGCCTAAACACATGAAAAGCTGCGAGTAAGTCTGAAGGCAAGACTTTCTCGTAACTCCTCAGACGGGAACCAGAGACCTACTTGGGCCGTATTCTAAACTCACATGACGAATTCTTGGTCTGAAATTTGAAATCAAATTATGCTCTCACTTTTTCGTAGTAGTTTTTAAAATACTCTTTTCTAAGTAAGTACACTTTGGATAGACGCAGAAAACTCTGATATTTTTCTGAATACTTTCCGCCATTATGTGCAAGCTTTGAGCGACTACCTGACTCAAAGCACAACTGTAAGCTCTCGGCTGCGAGACGCGGTTTAAAAGGACTCTGCCATATATTTTGATTAGCACGCCACGCCATGCACTACGCGGTGCTATCGCATCTTCACGTTATTCCCGTTTCGAGGTAGACAGAGACAATATAAGCATAGTTACTCGTAAATGTTCTAGTTTTTATGTGCTAGATGTAAACTAAATAAGCAGTAAGTGTACATGATTAATTTATATTCTGTACCTGGCATCTATATCTTAGTACATTGTTATAACTATACTTCATGTATATTTGAATGTTGGCGTAAGTAAGTATGAGATATATTTTCTCCTTTTATTAATTTGATGTGTTTGAATGCTTTATTTTGGTGACGTTGACTTGGCCTCTTTTTGACGTACAAATGGCAGACTTCTCTTGTCAATTTCCCATCACCAGGTACCTAGTAGTTAAGCCTCCCCAATATGTGGAGTGCCTCTGTAACTACCACAATGGGACACTCGACTCGGATATAAAAGGACTCGGCAATATATTTTGATTAGCGCGCCATGCATTACGCGACAGACATCAAAATCCGGCTAAGTGCGTGACGTACTAGCATATAGCAGGGTTAAGTCCTCGTCTATTACATACGATTACATACATAGATAAACTCAAGCCTATTTCCCACCGGGGTAAGCAGATACTATGGAATTCCATTTGTTAATTACGTACGATTACCACTTAAAATTACTATTTTTGACGAGTTTTTTTTGTGTGTTTTGCTTCGGATGTCACATGACTAAATGGCCGGGCAAAATGTTTTATCAAACATTAGAGAAAGAAAGAAAACGCAAAAATACTGTACTTAAATATTCAGAGCGCCTTCACTTTGAGCGTTCTGTGAAAACATCTGATTGGCGATCCCTTTCACCATAATGTCATGGCAAAGTGAAACATTTATAGACCTATATATAGCCCCACACATGCAACAAAGCTATTTTTCCCTGGTGAAACTTGGCACTTATACGTTGAATATTAGAATACCGTTAAAATAATTTAAAACGTATATCAAAAGGTTACTAAAAATAACCCAGTCAGATCGGATTATTTCATTCTAAAAATATAATGCCTAATTTTACTTATTTTTTTCGATTCTCTCAGCTATTTGTAAGCCTCTCGATACTGCCACAGAGTTGTTTAAGAGAGTATTATAATCTCCATTTAATTAATTGTTACTTGTTTTATTAGAACTTAAGACGAAGAGAGTAAAGCTATTGTTATTGAAAATAACAACAATTCAGTAAGAAAAAAAGGAAATATTTTTATTCTATGATTAAATAATTAACCAGTTAGTCGGATCACTGGTCAGAGATCTTTTGTTCTAGGTAAAAAAAAAAATAAGTTATGAATGTACCAGGCTGTTTAACATCAAAACTCTAAGACAGGCATATTAGAGTACTGTTAGGTTAGGTTATACTGTACATAAAAAAATCAAGCATCATCGTAATGTTTAACATAATTGATGTTGTAACGAAACGAGTAGCATAAATATAAACATCATAAACAAACGCAAACTAAACGTATGCATAAACTTCTTTCACCGTAAGGTTGCCTGGCAGAAATTGCTGTTTAGCAATAAGGTCGCCTATTGTGCTTATTTTTATTCGTATGTTTATGTCCTGTGTATATGTCGTTGTACAATAAAATTATTGATTGATTAATTGACTGAGGTGGGACTTACATCGTAATGTTACGGGTTCGAATCCCGACTCTGGCTTTAAGCCACTGAATTCATGTTTGAATCATAGATAATTGATATGAATCAGAATTTACCATCCTTACCTGGTTGACATACCACTAATCCGCACCAAGCGCTTCGCTTCATCTTTAATTCCTTGGCTGTGCGCATGCGCAGCCAAGGAATGGAATGGGCTGCTGGCGTCGGTGTTTCCTGTATCTTATAACCTGAGGTCCTTTAAGTCACGGGTGAATAGGCATTTTCTGGGTAAGCTCGTTCCACCGTCGTTTCTTCTTCTCCTCGTGGAAGAATGAAGTCAAGAGCAAACCCATCCTAATTAAAAAAAAAATGTGGCCAGAGCAAATATAAATAGATCCGCTGCCTATTATATGAATCTAAACTTAGCTGGAGAGAAGTTGGTATAGGTATATTCTATACACCTTTGTCTACCCCTTCAGGGACTCAGCCGTGGTGCTATTTTATGTTATTTATATTGTTGAGGTTTTAGGGATCTGTGATGACTAACTAAAACAGATAAAGTAATACATAATAAACAATAGTTGCAAGTTTCCTTACAAGTTATGTTTCTACTTTCCACGGGTATGCTTATATATTGTGTTGTTATTAGCGTTCCAATGATGTTTAGAGTTACAATTAAGCCGACGATAATTCTATTACGTTTACACCAGCGCAGTGGCAACTGTAGAGCTTTATTAGCGCAGGAAGGATAGATATTCTCTATTAGAAATACCTACACGTGTGTAGGTACTTGTATTATTTTTTTATTTTATATTTCTAGATATAAATGTTGTTTAAGAACGCTGCTTATATATAAATAGGTTGTGGTTTTAATATTATTCATAATAACAGTATTGAACATGACTTAAAAAATATCCCATAGAAAAGACATCAACGAGAGCTTTTTTTTTCATTACGTAACATACTTGAGCGTACTTGAGCAATAAAATAAAATCGGAAACCAAATATCTTCTTTTTTAACGTACCTGAAAAATGTTTTGCCTTTGATGGCATTAATTATTTGGCTGGACAAATGAGGGCACAGAGGACTCTCACCTTTAAGACTACAGTACTGAGGGTGCCCTGTTACGCCTGAACCTCGGTTCAAGGCGTAGTCTGAGAAGATATTTGAAATAATCTATCTATCCTAGTGTAAATCGTCGACCACGCCGGCGTGGTTGTCGGTTAGTATCCACATGGTTAAATCATAAAAAAAATTCATACATTAAATATTCAATATTCTATATTCTTTATTTGCATGGTGTACAGATTTGTACATACTCGTAGTCTGCATTAAATCAGGTAGAGATTCAAACTACAAAAAAGTACAGGTCGACGGGACACTCGTACATACATTCAATATTCAATATTCTATATTCTTTATTTGCATGGTGTACAGATTTGTACATACTCGTAGTCTGCATTGAATCAGGTAGAGATTCAAACTACAAAAAAGTACAGGTCGACGGGACACTCGTAACTCCTAAAAGGAGCTATCTAAGAAACCAGAACAATGAACCGATCATAACTTAACAATAAATTGTGGTACCTTCATAGAGTTACAGTGTACGTAAGCGGAAACTTTGCCTCTCAGAGTGCAGCTCAGTACACCTCGGTTCATGCCCTCGCTCCTCCCCAGAGACATACTTCACTTGTTCTGTGTATATTATACATATTGAAGCTTCACACAACATGCCTTCGAAGTTTACAATTGAATTCTAACGATGTTGCATTTTATAAGTGATACCTATACGTAGGGTACTTATAGGAAATACTTTCGGCGCAAGATTTAGACACAAGTTGCGGAATCTCACCATCACCTTTTGCAAGAATCTCTAATGAACCAGGACCAATACAAAATATTCTCCTTCATTCCATGGTATAATAACATACAACGCCTGGTATTCTCATTAGCGACAGCGGGCGCGACAAATCTAACGATATTGACGTCATCAGGTAAGTGTTGCTACGGCTAAAGTTTTTAATTTATTTCGTGGAGGAATCTTGAATTTTCAATAAAATACTCACAGTTTTAGTATGATACTATAGTGTGATAGTAAATAGTTACTTCAGTTAGTCATTTGTTTAATTTTCAATAACAACATTTCAATAATAAAATGCCTTAGAGTGTAGGAGATACCAATAATACGAGGAATAGCATTATGAGTGTCCGCGAGCTGAAATCATTATAAACTTACACCAGTATGTGATCTTATACAAGAGCGGTAAACGCGCTGTTTCCTCTATCTACAAACAAGTAGACTTACAACATAAGCGTTTAAAGTTTAAAAAATCCTTCCTCAGTAGGCTTATGTTCCACCGTGTGTATGCAAACGGAAACTCGGCACTTCGCTCCGATGCGCTTGTCTCCGATAGACAGGCACGGTTACATTCAGTTGTGTTCTGAAAGCTCGGATTAAAGAGATCTCTGTCGCAGCTCCACAGATCCTGGGCTAAGGTTGAGTAGAGAGCACTTAAAGGATTAAACAGATAGGTTTCCAGCTATAGAACGCTGTCCGACGACTCGTGGTTCCATCTTCCGCATAACACTTTCAATTCTATCCCTACTAGGTGATAATACCTCTTATTATTCTGCACGTTTTACGTATAAATTATGCATGTGTGGGTAGAACTCGTGTAGTCCAGTTATCTGTAATTTTATGTCACCATCACCATCAAAAAGTATATTATAATTAAGTATTGTAATATTTTCAAAAAATGTCCGCTTGACTTGACGTATCTTTTGCTCACTTCACTTACCTTTGATAGGTATACCACGTATTTAATAGAAAGTATAACAGTAGTATCAAACTCATCGTTTTAACATTTACATATTATAGGTACGTAGGTAGAAATTGTACGTACTTTGCACGTCACATAAACCACTAATTATAAGGTGTCTTTGTTTAAACCATCCACATTCCACGTGAACTTGTATCAAAGCGAAAACTATGTGTTATTTTTAATTTTAGCGTTGTAATTGATGTGGTATTCCGCTAAATTTCGCCCCGTGCAAGGCCGCGGTCATAAACTACTATAGATGTGTGTATACATATATATATATATTGCGTAGAGCAGGTAGATACAATAGGTAAAGTTCGCATTGCAGCCGGGGGAATAATAATGTGTGTACAATTACCGACTTGCTAAATTGTATGCACGTCCAACTTAAAGGATTTATGCCTGTTCGAATTGCTTTTGCAGGCATGCAAACTCTGCTAAAATAAGGTCTTTTGTGACTACTTTATTGCACCATCGACGCTGTCATCAACTATAAACACTTGCACACAAATTAAAATAAAAAAATAAAAACTTGCAAAACCGACGTAAAGTGATGCTGTGTGTCATGCTTTACATTGAAAAACTATTTTTACAAGCAGTTTTATAAAAGAACCAAGTTTATATTTAATCGAACAGATTACTTAATCGATTTTCAGAATTTGTAAATCTCATCAGCTCGGTAGAAACCTGAACAACCGAAGACAGATTAAGCTTGTAAAAAAATTGGGATAAAACGTTGCCATCCACAGATAGCTTTGGTATAGTTTTATTGACTCATAAGTGATAAGGAAAACTGAATATTTCCCCTTGCGTTATCTTGATTAGAACAACGGTATACAAGTGCTTTCCAAACGGGCGGTGGAAAGAACAATGCACACACTCGCCCGCCCTTCATCCTTCACCAAAATAACTTCAGTACACTCACACAGTCTTTTACAAAACATGTCGCAATGCACAGACATCAAATCAAGATTTATAAGGTCTGAAAATAGCTTTTCTGTTTGTGTTAAGATCAATACATGTCACGCTATGAAAATTCATCAAAATGTACTTATAAACTTGAACAGTGTAGCAAAAATTTTAAAACAGTTATGATAAAAACAAAATACTAAAATGTCATATTCCAGGTTCCAACTGTGAATAGAAAGATGAAGTTGGGCGAAATGAACAAAAGTGTGCTTCATTTCTATACAACCTCAGCGGGAAAATTGTTGTATAGAGTCAGAACATTGAGCATACTCCGCTAAAGATACAAACATACCCAGAATACTAACTAAGGCGAGCTGAAACACAAAGCTTCTTCAATGAAAAGTAAAACAAAGAGTAAAGACTTAAAACTTATGACGTATATGAACTCACCGAAGCCGCGCTCTCTCATTCTTCACAGCAAATCTTCCCTTCGCGACTGTAGTTTGCTCATTTGGAAGAAATGAAAGAGCCCTCGAAAGCTCGACTCTTTTGTTGGGCCGCGTTTGTTCTCAGTGGCCATTCCACTAATTGCGACCACGGGCTAGGTAGCTCCCATTGTCTCCGAGAAATTAGACTTGAATTGGGTTAAATAGGTGTCGCTGATTTATTATAAAAATTTAGAGCAGTAATGTGTGGGAAGAACTCTGCGTAAAATGCCTTTTCATAATGTGGAATCAGGTTCCAACTTACAAGTACTATACTCTTGAAAAATAAATCCAATCTTTTATTTGAGCTCGCCTTCAGCGAGTATTGTGTTGTTCGGAGGTAATAAAGGTCATTTCAGACTTTTCTTCCTTTATATTTATTAAAACTACAATTCCTACACTAAGGCTTTGTGAACTTGGTGGAACACTGTAGATTAATCATGAAACATAAATATTCCGAGAAATCTTTCGAAACCTTAATCGTTATTTTTCTTGGAATAAAAAGAAAATTCAGGAAGCAAAAAGTGTTTTTCTTTTTTCAATCAAAGAAATCACTCGACAATATTTCATGGACGCGTCAAGTGCGCGGTAGGACGTAAACTTAGATTGTATTGTGTGTTTGGTATTCAACAAATTCGCAGCCGTCCTATAAAAATTCAAATTGGGAACACACATGGCGTTGTAGTGTCGGTACTGAAATAAGAGTATGCTCGCACGGGATTGAAAATACGACCGCGACCGCTTCCCTCATTCAATTTAATAGGTTTAGAAATATGTGTCGCTTTTGTAGCTGCAGTTGTCATTTTCTATAAACTGAATGCTAGTTTTATGGAAATAATATATTATATTAGACTTATGCGCAGCTCTTGCACACGTATTCAACCACTTGCAACACTTACATCAAAGAATAGCGACGTACATTTCATTTTCGAACTTTACGATTCCTATCGTTTAAACACGATTTCCATGAAATAAACCTAATCAAACATTCACCTACTTACTTAGTGTAGTTCCGACAATTTGAAATATGGACGGTTTTGACTTATGAGTATAGAAATATGGATCATAATAGGTACGCAAACTGTCACTATAAAATGCATCATATTTCATCGTGAGTAAATGCTAAAAGCGACTACAAATTACTTTCTGAAACTTGTACATGTCCACTTCTGACGCTGCAATCTTTTACTGCCTTTCTCTGTTACTATTGCTTATTCTTAATTACAGTCACTTGTTAGGCTTTCCATTTTCGAGAACGTCGCTGAAAATCCCCTTCCTTACACAATTTTATCGCTACACGCGGCGAAAGTTTGCTTCTTTTAAAAGATTTTCTCTCGACAATTTCATAGTTTAGAGCAGCTGGAGGTATAAAATATAATCAGCCGCCTTGGGTGTTTACAGAGTGCGCGTATCCCCGCCGCGCACAATCAAGTGTCGCTACAAATGCGAAATTATATTTTCTTCCACCGGAACAACTTGCACACTCGCCGGCTACTGGCGCGGCCAGATTGAGTTATACTTTCTTAAAATCAGGTTTTAAAATATATTAAAGGAAACACAGGACGCGTTCAGCTTCTATCTTTCCGGACGTATCATAAAAACTTCTAAAGGGATTATTCTTTTTTAACATGATGGAATATTATAAGGGCGATGGGTTGAATACCTGGAAGCAATTGCTGCATAAGGAATGAGGCCGCCTTCTGTGCTAGTCTGTAGCTTGTGTCTGTTGTGCTCAATAAAGTATACTTATTTATCTTAACTGAACATCAACCACCATACGATGAATCATATAAATATGATATGACGAAATATCCTTCTTTGTTTTCCACTTTAAACACAGCATATTAGTCTAGCTTATTTATTAACAACTTAAAAGCCAAAACCGACTGCAAGTTCATTTCGACAACTTGTAGCGCCGCCTAGATAGACGGCCTGCTGAATAGCTGGGATTACGGCCGCGGGTTTTATGTAGTGCGTAGTGTATGTTTGAAACATTTTGTACAATATCCCGAACTGTTCCCGGAGCAAAATATATCACTTTGATACCTCAACGTGGCTGTTAATTGCAAGTGCAACGTGATTCCATCGCGTGAAAATCTATGCAAAAAACTATTCAAAAGAAGAGTTCGGAAAATCCCAAAATAGATGCTCCCTTTTTAAACCTCCAAAGCGTATATGCCTATATGCGGCATCACCAATTCGTCAAACATCACCGTAGCTGACGCTGTACATATACCTACATACAATCTGATTGCTACGTAACACCCCATTTCTCGTAGTGAATGCCATCCGAGGATGAATTTGTCAAAGAGTCACGTCACAAAGAATTCTTCATAGAATTACCCTTTCATAAGCATGTCTGGTATTTCATATACATTCATTTATATTAATAAATTACTGGAATATGATGCATATCAAAAATAAGTAAAATATAAGTAAATATAATTTAAAACCTCCCAAGTTAATGTTGATTATGTTTGAGTACCTACTTAAAATGCACTGTTTATACAATACTACTTAGC
The DNA here is from genome assembly GCF_024362695.1 of Pectinophora gossypiella. Lineage (NCBI taxonomy): Eukaryota > Metazoa > Arthropoda > Insecta > Lepidoptera > Gelechiidae > Pectinophora > Pectinophora gossypiella. Next base: position 7,522,006 of record NC_065416.1, on the reverse strand, counting down.
CTGAAAGTTTAATTGCTAATATCCTATGTAAAGCCTAAAAATAGAAAAAAATAAAGCTAAAGCTCCGCTCCATATAGCACTTTTTTCCATTGAAAAGTAAAATAAAACATTGTAAAATACGTTGGATAAAATGTAATAATCTTTACTTACGTGTAATTAAGAGTTACTAGAATATTCTGCGAAAGCATCCCACACAGGTTGTAAAATGCTTTCACTATGGTAAGTCAAAGCTTCGAAGTCATTGACACAAAATAAAGATAACATTTTATTTTCTGAAAAGATTTTCATATAAAATTAAAACAGGCATTTTTTATAGAAATAGACAGGCTTCTTACAGTTACCATAGTTACTGATCTTGGAATTGCAATAAAAGTGTCATGATTCAACCATTAGGTACTATAGCTAACAAAAGCAATCAATTTTACTTAGCGTTTATACTCTATGTCCTTTCAAGGGCATACTTAATATAATTATAGGGGATAGTAGGTTATGAGGAGATAACCTAACTAATCACGTCTGTAACTCGGGCTTCAGATTACCTGTCTGTTTACGCTAATGTCTTTATTGTACCATTCGTTATGAGCAAATAAAAAAATTGCCTTTTTTATTCAACGTTAGCGACTACCTCAAGCGACGACACACTACCAGGAATTAAAATGCAAATTCCATACAACACATCATCTAACACACAGCTACGAACGGAGAAGCGGAATGCGTCGTTTTTCCCCAATCTTCCCGTTCAGAGATCCTATCGGACTTATAATTCTGAAATATTTCAAATCGTTCAATATCAAACGAACTCAACAAAAGTCGAGCACCCTCAAGTAAGCTATTAAGCCGCAAATCGCCTTTATATTAAAAAGTTAATTACACGATCAGTCAAAACGAGAGATTCAAAATCGTGTATTGACGGGGCAAAAATACGATTAGCTATTAATTAACAATAATGACCTCTCCTGGGCAAGTGAGAGCAATTTACCGATTCGAGTCCGCCTGACCGGTTCCTTTGTTATCTGGAAATAAGCTATTACCCCCTATTCGATTATTCTTAGGTAAGTACTTACTTTCTATTCTACTCCTTCAGCTATTAGCACCAAGTTTTACCTGCTAACATTATGGTAGGGTAAAGACTTTGGAGGTAGAGTGTACTGCGTGAACCTATATTATCATATTTCCTTTTCAATTCATTTGCAATTCGTCTGTAAGATTGATGCTTATAATATAAGTAGTAAGAAAAATAGAGCAAATAGATGAGTATGTCACAGCCTTTTGTTTAATAAAAACTTTATTGTTACTTTTTAGTTTACTCTGTCGGAAACATAGGATTGTATGCTGGCTACATTTTTGTGTCTTTCTCCAGGAGAGAGGCATCATAGACTGAAATACAAGTATTTATATACTTAGTCAGCTATGGTACCTACTCAATTATATTCATGTCAACTATGCTTAACTTAAGGAACAGTATGTACCGATATTTTTGTCAATAAAAATATTATTATTATGTCTATTATTGGAAGAAGTGGACTTTCAAGTGTAAATACCAGCTAGTCAGCTATGACGAAAAATAAATACTTACCAATAATATACTTAAGTACATTTTACAAATGTTGTTCTACTTTAGCGTCTTTAGTACAGCGTCAGTACATTCGTCTTGTTGAAACGCTAGATGTAAAATAAAAAGCGGTATGTAAGGCCGCTGACGCTTAAGGTAAGTAATATTTTTTAAAACGACTTTTCAAATGTTGATAAGTAATTCAAATGTTGACCGGTGATGCGTCTTTGGTGTTTGAAACACGTACCAAGATAAAATGGGCTCGCGGCGGCTACACTACCAGAGTAGTGCAGTCAATAACTATTAATTTTAATTCTAATTCCTGTAGACCAACTAATTTTATTTTAAGTTATATCTGTCATTTTCTTATCCGCCGAAAAAAAAAAGGGACGGGTAATCGACAAGCATAAAATTTATGGAACACACGTCAATTTTAAACACAAGTCTAAAACAACTCTATAAAAAAATTACATTGGCCCCGATTCCTGGAGACACCGTCTAATTTTATTTTAAGTTATATCTGTCATTTTCATATCCGTCGAAAAGGAAAGGGACGGATGATTCACAGCTCTTAATTTTAGGAAGAATGAGTAAATGAACGTGTCGGGTTATTGACTGATGTAAAATTTTTAGACGGTTGGTTTAGATTTGTGCTTAAAATTGACGTGTGTTCCATAAATTTTATGCTTGTCGATTACCCGTCCCTTTCCTTTTCGGCGGATAAGAAAATGACAGATATAACTTAAAATAAAATTAGATGGTATTTACAGGAATTAGCACCATTGGCTAATAACCCGACAGAATTAAGTTGGCAGCACTCGTCAACCGTTTGCATACCAACGAGATACCTTTTTGATTCGCCCGGGTTATTCATTCATTTACTCATTCTTCATAAAGATAAGAAAATGACACATCACATCACATGGTAAACTTAAAGTAAAATTATGAGGTGTCTGCAGGAATCGGGGCATTATGTATCTAACTTTAAAATACAACTTTTTGACACTACTTACTATGACAAAGCTGCTTAACTTAATAGACAGTTAAGTTTAAATCCTGTTTACGTTCTATATCCTTTTATCATTAGAATCATGTCTTTAATACTTCTTTTGTTATATTGTTCATTGGTATGTTTTATTTCTCACGAGTACATCCCAAAATTAAAACATAAAAAATACTTTTCAGAAGGGGGTATGTAAAGATATTACAGTTATTCATATATTTATTCTTAAAGAAACATTTCATCAGCTATGTAAGTACCTACTTAAATAAAAAGTTAACGGCAACAAATTCTGAAATGAGATTGACCCCACTTGAAATGTAAAGTTTTAATTATTAGGGTCAAGTTGCAAAAATATTGAAAAATTAATTTGTCAATTCCGAATTTCTTTGGCATTTTGTAACGTTGGTATGTGACTTGGATCATGATTTAATCGTTGGATTGACAAACCAGCGTGGGCAGTTTATGCGGATTACCCATAATGTGCAGCATCGGCTGAGTGAGGTAAAATTGATTTATTTTCTAATAAGATTTCTAATACTCATAAATAGGGCCCGATTCCTGCAGACACCTCCTAATTTTACTTTAAGTTATACCTGTCATTTTCTTATCCGCCGAAAAGGAAAAGAACGGGTAATCGACAGACTTAAAATTTATGGAACACACGTCAATTTTAGGTAGGAATTGGTCTTGTGTCTACAGGAATCAGCACCATTACTTACCAACTATTTGTAAAATTAAAATACACAACAACATATCAAAATCGTTATTACGTATATTTGTCTAAGTACCTATTCTTACCTACTTATTTATTTTATTCTTTAGGTTGGTAATCGACCTCATAACGCACACGATAGAAGAAGATTAAAAACACAACATACGTTTGCGTTTGACCACAATCTCACCTCACAGAATCCCTTAGTAGGTGTACGTAAAGTATAGCTTAAAGATGGTAAATGCACGCTTATAACGGGGTGAATTCGACACTAGCCGTAAATTAAGTCCTGCGTCAACGAAGTCGGGAGACTTGTTAGCGATGTAGTTATATGATACGTGTGTAGGCATGTTTGGTTGTATGTGTATGAATAACGCTCGCTGACAACTATTATCCAATTAGCTATAGGTTATTAACAATATCTAGTTTAATACGAAGGCCTTGACAGTTATAATGACGACATACCTATCTAGAATGATAAATAGATTTTTATTTCTCTCTCTCTCTTTATTTAAGAGCTGCTCTCTTGTCGGTGGAGTAATCGCCATTCCTCTCTTCTTCCCGCCAAAACCTACACCTCCTGATAGGACACGACCTGCACCTTCGCTTTTTATTTACCTCATTTAAATCAGACCTACAGCGGAGAAGTAACTATAAATATCTTAAAAACAAAACTGTAGGTAATCGTAATGTAACGTTAGTAAATACGTTCTTATTACAAATAATCTGTAGCAAGTACTTTCTTGTAATCACACCGAATCTCCACACGAAGTTACGTAGGCATAAAAGAATTGTGAGCATACTTGCGAGGCGTACACGACGACAAAATGAATATTTTTACACGAACGTAAGTACTCGAGTATTGAGAAAAGTTGCCCGCCTCCCCAGAGCCGCGGTATTTGGGAAAATATCGCACAAACTTCTGCACACGATCAACAGTGAAAAATTCCCTTTTGTAAATATACTTATGGAGTAAGCAAACTTTGCATACCCTTTCCATCTTATAAATTTTGTTCTCCTACGGTTTTATATAAATCAGCCAAGTTTTTTGGAGACGCTTCGTATGATAGTCTCGTCAATTTTGGAATTCTCATTCAATATCAGCAGTTATATTTTCCGTATATACGTCGTACGTGACAACAAACGCAAAGTACTCCTCTTTTTCGTTATATAGAAAAGTTCCAATACACAGTTGCGTTTGCATCTCGATAAATAAAACTCTGCTTCGTTTTTAAAACCAGTAATACATAGGAATAGTTTTAAACAAAACTAAGTGCATGAAGTTGTAGAGCGGATTTACCGGAAGCGGATGCGTCGACAGCGGCCGTCGCTTCAGGATCGCACCACGGTTTCATTCATCCCGCACATACGCCGTTATGGACACCCGGTAGGTTTTACGCGGAAACTCTACACTAGCACCGGCCTCCGCACTACCGCTCTCCCGCTCACACTCCCACAACTAATGGCCTCTAGAACGAAACAACAAAACAAAATCAATACTGTCTGGAACACGCCCACCGGTTCACTCGGCAACTGCGCTTCCTCACTGGAAATTCGATAAAATAAAACTGGGTAAAATAAAAATCATTAGGCTGCGTGCTGTTGGAGATGGGACCTCCTCCGTGCCGCGAGCTGCTGTCGTCGACGTCGCGGCGCTGCGGCGCTGCAGCTGCGGCGCGGCGGCGGCATGTGCGTCCCACGTGGTCCGCTCACGTTACAATGTTTACCTGCGACCGCCTGACGGCCAGGTGAGAGCCCACGCGCCCCCTGCACCCGCCACCCCTTCATCGCACAGCCACACAGACTACCATAGTTATTTAAACAAATTGTTTGTAGTCTTGATACGCGCACATAATTTTGTCTCCATACATGATACCCATATTCCGTGGGCGTCAGGACCGACAAGCCGGCGGCTACGGTTTGCATTTTTATCAACCTTCGACGACAGCCAACATTTTATTTTGCGTACTATAAATATGGAGCTCAGAGAGACGAACACACGGACCGGCAACATCATGCAAACTTATCTGAAACTATGCATAAGTAAGCAGCAAGCGGGCTCCTGCTTCTTGTAAAAATAAAAGTTATTTCAGTCCTCGCGAGCACCACATCACCGCATTGCACTTGAGATAACCACTCAAGTTTTCCACATCACTTCGAATCGAAACCATTCCGTGGAGTCTCCGATTGAAAATCTTCTCTACCTAATAAAACTGAAAGGATCGAGTGACTATAACTTTTAATTTTCTGCGGGATCGCTACAGAAGTATTTTCCAATAATTCTAAAATGAAGTAGCGGTAAGTATGATGCGTTCGTGGAAAATCTCATTTTATTATTTCGTACTCAATTTGCAGGAAGTCATCTAGAGCTGGTGTCTTCTTAAGTAAATAAGGATGGTGGTACACAATACGTTATGTATGCGTTATCGGCTTTGTGTACAAACGTGCGTCTCATTTTCACGAAGAGTGCCATATGTGAACAGAATACATTATGCGACTTCCTCTAGCGTGTAACGAACGTGATAACGCTCTCTCGATGAATTATTTTCGAATGGCTACCACATATTACCAAAAATATAGAAGTTCAACAATTTACAAAGAGCGAGTAGAGAAACGTTAGGGAGGTATGATATAGGTTTATCAATGGTAACATATGAGGTACATAAATGGTATATACCACAGAACAAAAAAGGACGATTTCCTTTCAGGCGTCTCGCCTAAAATTTTACCATGCAAATGTCAAAAAAGTATATTATAAACGTCAAAAACCTAGTAAAAAATTCGTAGTTTGCCCAACTTCGGCATCATCGACGTCAAACTTGTGACGACAACGGTTTTCATACAAAAATGACTCGACGCGCTGTCTAATATTATGTTCCTTTAATCAATGGTATACTTTTCTGTGAGTAGCAGAAACTACTCTTCGGATCCATAAATATAGGGTGCACGTCTATAGTAACACATTATACATCAATGGCTCACATACTCAAATAAATTCGGACTTCAAACCTATGTAATAATGTATGTTGTACAAAGAGTCAGATGCTCACTAAATAAAACTACATTATAAACGTTTTTACTTTACTTACACAGTTACACACGTATGCACTTACTTACACAACGTTTATAAGTCGTTATAATATCCACGGGTGGTAAATCCAGTTCGGACCAGTATGCAGAATGTTCTTTAAGAAACATAGTTCATTTAAAGTACTGAATCAAAAGTTTGCATTATTTATTCATCGTACTGCGCACTGCAGCAAACATAGGGCATTTAAAGTGATTTGTTTGGATTGCAAACAGCATAATTGCTATGTTACCGACCAAACTTGTTGGGAAGCTATAAATGGTTCTCCTGCAACGAGTTTTTAAAAGTTTAATATATTAAAATTAATGAATGTTCTATCCATGGCCAGAAATCAAAAGAAAAACGTAGAATCAATTTACCTACTATTATTATCTCGAGCATATTGTTGAAATCCGCTGGTTTTATCTTATGAAAAATTAGGAACAGTCACAACTCAAATTCATGATGATTTGTCCTAAAACACAACAAAAAAATTAGGCATTACAGGTCTCATGATATCATCTGTTGTGGTTCTGTTTAGTCAAATATGTAATATCGATAAAAGCGCGTCGCTTTTTACTAAATATTTGAAAACAGATTTCGAAGACATGGCAGTAATACAGTTTAAAATACTTTTATTATCTGTAAGTTTTAAGGATTTACCACTGGCTGAAATGAAGGGTGACCGCTGCACCGACAAGCACTTTATTTTTATTTTGCAGTGTCTTTATGTAGAGTTATAGACGGCACATATTTCTTCGTCGAGACGTTACAAAACTATATTATATTGAATCGACTGTGTACGTACATGATGATAAGCTTGTAATATCTAGTTGAAAAAACAAAGCACTATAATGCTCATAATGAAGCGCAATTGGGGGCCTCATTTGTCCGTTATTTATTCGGCGTTCCTCGACCAGACATAATTAAAATTTGCCTGAAGTGCCGTCGCCCATTCATTACGTGGCGTTGTTCGAACATCGGTGGCGACGTGCAATAAATGGGCCGCAACGCCTTATATTCCTTATATTCAGAGGACAGAGTGGGCGCGTGCCTTGAATAAGTTACCCGCCGTGTAGCACCCGCTTGCAGGGCTGCATTCAGAGGGTGACGCCTCCTAAAACTTAAGGCAAAAATATAAGTACTATCCAGAATTTATCTCCATGTAAGTAAATAATTATTCACAAAAAATGCCGTCATAGGCTGTACAGAGCACTAGTCTCAATCAATCAAATTCTTGGACATATCACACCACACTTTAGAAAGTTAAGTATTTAACGATTGACAGTCATTAAACAATGTAAATCAACGCGGGCCACCAAAGGAAAACGAAATATATTTCACGCGGACTACATACCTACATCATTGATGCAATAATCAAAATCTACTTTAATCAAATAGTAATCATAAGTAGTGTTTTCGATGCAACAGTCGTATAACTCCATCAACCTTCGTGTTAACCCTTGCCGTTATCAGGGCCGCTATACTTCCCTAAGTCTATATCTGGCTACCGATCTCCGTCTACATAAAGATTTATTCCCATCTGTAACTGAGAGGGCGACGCGACAGTTTTTCCCAATTATAAGGTGTAAGCGCTCCATTTATTAACATCTCGTCAAAGAAATCACGATCCCCACCGTTTTCCTTCGGTTTTCCGTCTTCCCTTTTTCGATAAGATGTCCTCGCCCGATATTGGAGAAATTCTGATGTCGAATGTAGATAAAGGTATTTCTATTCATTAATACTTAATGAATATGTCAGAACTTTTAAACCTGAAACGAAATAGATGGTATTGAGACCTTAGCAAGTGCAAAACTGAAATACACGAATTGCAATAATATCGAAAATAGCAACGTCATTACGTATTCATTTCGAAAGCTGATGCACTGTGAAGGTTCAGCTGCGTTTGAAAAAATAATGAGAACTCTCATAATGTTACTGCTAAAGTTACTGCTTTTAGACGATTTGTGACAATGTGTATAAGTCTGTAAAATAAAGCAAAATACCACTTTAGTATTCTCCATATGGACTAAACAAGTAAAGTACGCCTATATAGTTGTTAATAATTGCTAATAATCATTGATATACGATTATTATTGTCTAATAAAGCATTCGAATTCCATCTATTACACCAGTACGAGACATCGAGCAGTATCCGTAACAGAACTTGCAACGATGCAACAGTCAAACAGCGGAAGCCGCGGTACCTACACTAAAACGTTTTTAAGTGCAACATTAACCGAGTACAAACTGTGTAATTGCACCCATCTGCTGTTACAACAAAATATTATTTTGCTCCGCGCGTTTCATAGCGGTAAACGACCATTATTGTGGCAGCGCAGACATATTTTCGGCGCCTATTCCGGTGTTTTAATTATTTATTCTATACTCTGTGTCCTAGACTATTGCCTGCTCATGTTCTAATTGGATTTAATAGTTAATTGTCTGATATAGTGGCGACTAATTCTGTGTTTGTACTTTTGTACCGTTTCCCCCAACTCTTCGTATTCATGGATACGGACACTAATTCGACCAATTCTGATTAACGTAGAGAATAGAACGGCCTAAATCAACCAACACTTAGGTCTCTCATTTGGTAGCTCAATCATTTGGTAGTTTTGCTTGGTTTATTAGGAATTTTTAAAATTGGTGATTTTATAGATTTTGACCTGCTCTTTCCGAATTTAAACTTTGACCCTTCGTATCTTTGCTGCTCGAAATCATAAATTTTTAAAACTCTGCGACCAATTGACTAGACTAATAGAACACAAAGGTGGTATGCTAAAAACATTTCAACGTTTATATCACAGAAAATCTAAAAGTAAACGCTCCACTTGAATATTTTTGTTGTATCTCCAACAACGATAAACTACAAACGGTCCGACTATCGTTTACGATACATGTTATGCCGCATACATTTTCTATCGTCTAGACAAGCTCAGCTGCTACTACTGAAACAACATTAGTGTATCTGTAGCAGCAGTACATCCTTGCAGTTACGAGTAACTTTGTTATAACAGTTGAACTTGGCAAATCTTATTGGGAGATAAATAAAAAGTCGTCACATCTGCGCGCAAACTTCGTGCGAACTGTACCGGCGAGGCGGGAACGCAAACTTGCCCGTCCACAACTTCACCCAACAATTTTACCCCGAAATAGCTTTATTGGATAATTTGAGAAGAAATGTTTCTCTAATGGAATTTCTGTGCAACAAGTAAAATAGATAAGTAGTTTTAAGGTTGCCATGCGACGCGACCTACCCCAATGTAGAGAGTGGTAGTTATATTCGCACGCACACAGCCGTTACGTCTGCGTCTACTAGGTATTAATTAATACAAAGCACCCTCGTATTCGCTTCAAACTCACAGACAATGTAAAAACGGTACAGCAGAGTCTCTGTGGCCTTAATATCCGCTGTTTCAGACTCGTAACCGGCTAACAATATTGCATTGCGTACGCCACGCGCTAGTTCCGTACTTATCGCGAAAGTTTCAGCCGCCGGGGGGCGGGCGAGCCCCACTCCCTGTGGGGGGGCGCTGCAGTATCGATCGCGTCTGCTGCACGCTGCACCGCTGTCTTCCGCAGATCAGCCCTTATCGTTCGCCGGAACGCGCCTCTGGATCACTAAAAGGCTTTGCCACGTTCCTTGTACATACGCACGTGGTACGATAAGGAAGTACCCAGGTGGTGAAGGCTATGCTCACGCTTCAATGACCATGTTCTATTGAAAACCGTTTACTACAAATCTGCTTCTTCAGATTTTAATAAGTAGGCAATTGAAGAATTCCACGGCTTTTCCCTGACTCGAAAACCAATACAACATAAATACTTAACACTAAAACTACTTTAAAGTAAATCATGCAAATAACTAAATTAAGTAGGAAGTCGTTTTTCAAGTAATAGCGTAGTAGGTAAGTTACCGCCGCAACTAACTATCGAATTTATAACGAAGGCTGGAGTCGAAAGTTGCAGAAAATATTGTAAGCCGCGCTCGTTTCGGGCGAATTAAATGAAAATGGAAGTTTCGCGGCGAAGTTGGCCACTCAAGTTTCAGAGACGCGTGCGGGCCGCGGCCGGCGCGTCCCCAGTAATGCATTGTGAAATATAAACCTACCCGTATCTCATAGACATCACTAGTAGTTGTGGGATCGTTGACGGTAATGTCGTAGATTTCAAAAACGTTTTAAAAGTTTGTTCTACATGACGAAATTTTGGTAATAAGTACTTAAAGAAAGAATTTAGGAAGGTAAGATCTACATACCTATGAAGAAAAACTTAAAAACAATGCTGAATGTTTTTGATGTCATTTCAAAGAATACCGATGTCACAGATGCTTGTTTTCTACAATCTTTAAATCGAACTTCTTTGTATGCGTAACCTCACAACTACACAAACTATACTTACCTACAAGGAATAGGGAGACAATAGTTTTGAAGACACACAGTCGAAGAGCGTCTCACGTATATACATTTGGTGTTATTTTATTGAAATGCTGCTTGCATTAGAGTGTCTGTAAACAGCCAGGGCAAACTCTTAACTCCGACTAACCCGGCTAAACTAGCAACTTTGGATTATGACAGAAGCTTCCTAATGCCGCCAGGATAACTGTTAGCTGCACATACGAGTACATACACGCGTTCAAGTTCGCTATTGTGAGTGTTATAAAGCATATAAGTAACATTATTTTCATGGGGGTAATGTTGAAAATAATTTTGAACTTGTTATTTTGCGTACATAAACATACATAAACAGCCTATATACGTCCCACTGCTGGGCACAGGCCTTCCCTCAATCAACCGGAGGGGGTATGGAGGATACTCCACCACGCTGCTCCAATGCGGGTTGGTGGAGGTGTTTTTACGGCTGCCGGGACCAACGGCTTAACGTGCCCTCCGAAGCACGGAATCATCTTACTTTTTCGGACAATCAGGTGATTCAAGCCTGAAAAGTCCTTACCAAACAAAGGACAGTCTCACAAAGTGATTTCGACAATGTCCCCATCGGGAATCGAACCCGGACCTCCAGATCGTGAGCCTAACGCTCTAACCACTAGACCACGGAGGTTGTTATTTTGCGTACACCGATATAATCACGCCAAACACACCTGCATGCTGATAGACACAACGGCTTCCGCGAGACACCATAAACAGTAAGCAACATGCCACATGGTTACTTGTCGCCCCACAGCGTAGAAACATGCAGTCAAGAAACTGGGAGCGAAATACATAAGACAACGCATACCACAACAATCGTTCAGAAATAAATAAATAAAGTCAATAAATAAGGCCACATGCATTGACTGCACAAAGACGACCGCAAACAATCCGAATAAATATTTACGTATGGAACAAATGTTGCTCGGCGCGATCGGGAATTAAACGGGGGACCTTTTGCATCATGTGTATTGTATACATTTTAAGACATAAGTAGGTAGTCTACATCTGACATTGTAATACTTATACTCAACTTTTTATCATAACACACGCCCGTAGTCTATCGAGATGGACAGTCACAAGTATTCAGAAAGACAACTTGTAACCAAACTTGGTATACGACTCCTAAGTTAGGGTATGTTTGTAACAACTTTTTTATTCCGTACCTTCGCACGTCTATGTAGAAGAATTTAGAAAGGTAAACACAAACAAAACATAAATATTGAGAGTTATTGAACAAAGAGGAAGCAAGATGATTGGACTCTTAATAAGACTTTTAAGAAGGGAAGCTAGAAGGAAAGAGAGGAAGGGGAAGACGAAAGAGAGGAGAGAGAGTTAAATGGAATAAATTAAAAAGCAGGCGTACGTCGTATCTTAGAAGAAAGTCAAAGAATTGGCCTTTAATAGACAAGAATGGACTATGCTACACTGCCAAGAGCGTGTATCTTAAATTAATGATGATGATGTTACTTTAGCACTACCTTCTAGTCACGTTTATAAAAATACAAAACAATACAGGAACTCTTTATTGCACACAAAAGAAATGCACGAAGAAAATAAAGATAAATATAAGTATTTTCATTGTTGTTCTATTCAACAAAAAACAAATTTATTAATTACGGTTGATAACGACGTTAAAGATAATACAAATTTAAAGTGATAAATTAAAGGGTATTTTATCGTATTATGTCTAGACGGCTGTCACGTTACTAGTAACAAAGTAACAAAATTAGCGTAGGTAGACAAACTCCTCGTACAAAGGATGGATCGGCGCTTTACCTATTACTAACTTAAACTCGACTATGATGGAAAATTAATTTGTAGGCAGGGTGGAGTATAAAATCAGATCTAAAAGGCGATGACGTCAATCTACTAATATCTACTATACAATAATACAATATACATATTTAATTACGCTTGTAATTATACACAACAAAACAGAGCGACACCACAGTGATTGTGTTAAAGTAATTACATATCTATACCTAGGATATAGCGAGGAAGTACTATCTGAGAATTATCTTTCATTTATACCACTATCCCGTCCATAACACGTCTATCGTATTAGTCACTCGTCAAGTTTTACGACAATACGGTGCCAATAAACTATGATTGATTCATTCTAAGTTTTCCTCTCAGACGGTCCATAGACCGTGTCATGACACAACTGTTCTATTAAATTAACAACAGACCAGGTATTACTTAACGACCTTAGAAACTAGATAAAAGAAACTTTCATTTATTTTTCTCGTTAGTTTTGTGTTTCTAAACATTACTACAATACAAAATCGACTATACCCAATAACAAATACAATACCTAAGTATACCACATCTAATACCTAAAAGCTTTGCAAACGATACGACTCCATAATGTCAAGTTGGAACTGAAATTACAGTTTGAGTGAGTCAAATCGATACAAAACTGAATGTAGAGACAGGCTGTGCATAGTTTGGAAATGCGCCAGGGTAACTCTCGACACAGGCAGCGACGGTTGCCCACTTCAACACTTTAGTGGAGAACCGGCTTAAGACCTCGTAAACAACCCTGACAGGAAGGACGCATTGTCGCGTAAATATCACTTCAAATCTTCTTCGTATTAAGGTTTTGGCTTTTTTACCGCGTGTGATGATTTAATATTGCCTGCTATTTAAATATTCGAATCATATGTCCACTCCTACTCCACTGCGTTTATGTAGCAAAATAATTCTGTAAAGTACATTCGATTAAAACATTACCCTCCTCTTTTGGAAGTCGGGTAAAAATACTGAGAGATTTCACTTATTTGGTCCTGGTTCAAATGTGTAGTACTTAACTACTACTTATGTTATCTATTAAACCAATGTAAAGTTAGGAACAAATTAACTTTAATAGTAATGTTATTTGATTTGTTCATGAACAAGCCGTGGTAGCCCACTTGATAGAACGCTTGCCTCTCACTTTGAGGTCGGAGATTCGAATCCAGCACAGGCCTAAACCAATTATTGTCGAATTTGTTTTCGAATTAATGTTTGGATCGTAAAAGATTATCACGTGCTCAGCGGTGAAGGAAAACATCGTGAGGAAACCCACATTCGAGAAAAGCATTTTCGGAGGTATGTGATCTAACCTGTATTGGGCTGGTTTCCCTTCGCGGGTTGGAAGGTCAGACAGGCAGTTGATTCTGTAAAAAACCGAACCTGTCAAAAGTTCAGGTTAGGTAAGTGGGCCCTGTGAAAAAAACGGGATAATGCTAGGGGGATGATGAGTAATGTTATATTATTTTATGAGGGGCATGTCTCCTAGATGATGGTATGGTTTTCTATCACTGTACATACTTACTAACTTGATATTAAGTTTCATAATGCATCTATTATTTTACTGAAACACAAATTGTTGGTGACTTTATACTTGTTGTGGCTGTGTTCAAAAATATGAAAACACAGAGTTCTTGTTATTATGATATGTATTTCAAAATGTTAAAATATAATACTTACGTAGAAAAAGCAATATGCCCGTTCTGATTTTTGGCATGGACCTCTCTGTAATATCAAGCGTATCAGTGTGAAAATATGAATATAGATGGTTTATTTTGCACAGTTACAAACTTTGTTATAACAAAGAAAAAAAACAGCGTAAATTATTTAAATAAGTAAATATAAAAATGTGTTTGCATAATAAACTAGCTTTGAATTTATATTACTTTTATAAAACTTTCTGTAAGATAGGTACCTAGGTAACAGAATTTTTATTCTCTATGTAAACTACCAAACATTTGTGATACGACCGCGTCGGAAATCAAAGTAACGTTATTTGCAAGCGACCTTCCACCACGGGTATGTCTACGTGTGAAGTTTACCGTTGTTGTGTACCGACAGTCTATTGCAACCCACATCCAGACATCAGCCCCCGAGCACACAGCGAGCCTCCATGTTTACACACACCCGGAAAACTACAACACTAATATAAAATGTGTCGCCGTTTAGTAAGATAGCAGGTTATAAAATAACAACGGTATTGGGCTCAGGGGCCAGGTCTACATTTATAAACCGGACGCGGTATCATACTGAACCTCCGCTTTAGAAAAAAAAAACGCGGAGTCAACCCAACTACAATTGACATTTTCTATCAAAAAAGGACAGCATTCGTAGCTGCATTGTGCTACGGCGAGAGGACAAAAAATCTGCGTAGTTTAACGGTTGCGTAGCCAATATTTGCTACGCGACAGCTACGCTGGATCCCAGCCAGCGTAGCGTCGTAGCGGTAGTTATTAATCCAGAAATTCCAGAATACAATCCATACAATACAACTAACCCATATGTCTAGACTAAAATATTGCTATTGTGTACTTCGCTGTAGGATAGTCAAGTCGTATGTACCTACTTAATATAATTCATGAGACTGCTATTTTTTGTAGAATCTATAAAACACACGTTATTATATAACTTATGAAAAAATATATACATATTATATAGAGTAATAGTGTTGAGTTATGATATTACATAAATACATTGGTTTCGAGAAATCGAATCATATTTAATATTTCAGGTTTCGACTTGGCTTAAATTATGTTTAAGTTATCATTATTTCAGTAGTTATTAAAGTTTACAAATGAAACAGAGTACAATAGGCAAAGATGAAAAAAGCTTCATCTTCAATCTAATGAGGACAAGAAACATACCTACTAATTCATCATGCTTTGCCGCTATGGGTTGGATAAACTTCCCTCCAATTCAATGACTAAAAGTATTAAGTAAGGGGACTACGTAACTTTTGGCTACGATTTTCAACACAAGGTAACTAAAACCAAAAATATAACAATATGCTACAAGCAACAAAGGAGGCCACATACGAGCCAAACGGCATAGGTCATGCATTGTCTGAGCTTCCGAAAATCTTTTACAGTTTGCGCAAGAATTTTCGCATAATGATCGTTCTAGTACATTGCAGTTCACACAAGCGCTTCCAGATTTTATTCCTTTCGACTGAAATTGTCATTGTGAAACGGTTACGCCCTAGGTATGAACAGTCTTATAGGAGAAACTATTCATAAATTATGACCTGTAAAAGGAATAAACGTCGACAGGCAGATACTTAAATAAGATACATAGACTCTTGCCTGACACTGAATTGTGTAGAAAAAACTACAAATTAAACAGAGCACAACTAAAATTCCCTTTTTATCGATGTCACTTTGATAGAAAAGACTACATATACATTGGTGGACTAAAACATTGACTTAAGTATTCTAAATTATGTTGCTGGGTAAGATAACATTCCTGCAATAAGTAGATATATCTTATATATCTGTAAGTTTTTAATAACTGTTTACATAAAATCATGATTAGGTGGTAGATATAATTTTGAAGAGGAAGCTATTCAGAGTCAGAAAACAAAAGAAAACGATATGAAAAAAAATATATTTGCGTAAAAGTATTTTGTAACTTCCTGGTAACAAAACTTGAGTCGATTTTTTGTCCACCAGTGTAGATTCAATAGATTGCTACCACTGGTACTTATGAGTACCAGACCATCGTCTACATAATAATTGGTCCATAATTTAAGACAAGATGAGTCGATTTCTACTACATGCCCGGAATAACTAGCGTGAAACATTAAAAGCATTTTAGTTCATGCTTATCCATGCTTGGAACGCATTTAGTTCGCCTAATACAACTTTACCCCAATAAATGATTGGGCACTTTTTCGAGTAAAAAAGTAAACTTACTGATGGTCATTCGATAAGGTTTAGACGAGTCATGATGCGGCATTTACTAGATAAAATGGTATGTTTATGTTTATGTATCATTGAGTTATGAGTAAAGTGATTTCCTAAAATGTCGATTTAACACAACGTGATGAGTTATCCCATACTAGGTAAGTACTTGAAGTAATACGTTGTCCGTTTCATTGCCGAGTTTTGATAAGCATCCGACCGTTTTTACAAGCGGGAAAATTTTACGAATACTGCTTGTTTGTCATGACAAAAGTCAACTTGCGATCAGAGTGGAAGCCTCAATGCTTATTTAAACTTTACCAGGTGCACTATTTTAATTAGGTACGTTCTATTTCCTGACCAACACTTCTCCCATAAGACTTTAGACAAACTGTAAATCGTAACTTCTTGAACTCGTAGTTTCACTACAAATGTCATGAAGATTCATTTTTATTCAAGCTCATATTTTTTATCAGCGTAACCGTAATAAACGATTAAAGCAATACGCGGTCCATTACGAGCTCAGTCTCCCATCCCCGCTTGGTCGGCAGCGAGTGAATTTTCTCGTGTTAAGAAGAGCCGCACTGGAAGGCAGCCAGATGGCCCTCGCACGGAGCACCCTCTACTCCGACTGACGCTAATTGCTACCAACTCTTCCGTAATTATCTCAATTACGAGAATTATTAATGACGTTTAATTGAAACAATCCGAAGATATATTTCTGTTGCTGCGTGGTATTACTGTCTCGGAGAGTTCTTGGTGTTGGCAGATGAGGCGGTTTTGATTTCTTACCATTATTACAGGAATATATCTTTTAATTAAAACAAATCTTCTTTTGTTGTATCATAGGAATATAATTTTTCAGAATTGAAATAATTCAAGGACGTCCTCGGTAAATAGTCAATGAGATTAAAAAAAAATGAAATATGTAAATAATATAATTTCCTATTTACTTACATACTTATATGTAGATTTAAGTCGGTAGAGTGAAGCCTACTACAATAATCAACAGCGGCTCCAGTTTATGATCGAAAGTCGTTACCGGTACATTTCAGTAATTAAGGCGGCGAAGAGAACGGTCCACGTAAGTGTAAATGTTTTTATACATTTCCATACATTGTCGCATCAGCGTAAGAACGCCATAAATTCAAATACAGAAGCTGATACGCGGGTGAGGATTTGCTAAGATTACTGGCTCCTGCTGCAGATGTAACTGCATGGAGACATTGTGTTTTGGCAACGCGCCAATGTGCAGCCCTTGGCCGATGTCATGCCCAATAATATTATTGTCCCATGCCATAATTCCCACGCGCACTCCGTATAAGGGTTTAAGATAGAGCGAGCTGTTTCTGTAATAGCTCGGCCGAATTTGTTGACTACTGCCTGAAACATACGTCGCGTTTTTTCAAAAAACTTCACATACAAACAAGAGAATGTGCTTGAAACAGAACATCAAATGTACCTACATATTTATGCAGAACAGCCGAAAGCTTCGATGTTCGTTATTTAAGTACATAGTTGTTACGCACAGTTGTTGCGTATCATGGAATGCAACAAAGTTCGTACGTGTGTTCCCGGATTAATAATGTATAGTTGTCGAACTGAACATCGGATATGTGTTCGATGTGATGGGTCGTGCCTCGTCCGACGAGCGACAGTAGCATTTCGTCAAACGTTGAGCATTTTCATGTAAATGTTATCGTTTTTGTGCGTTTATTTCAGGTAAGTGCTTTTTTAGACGAGTCTATAGACTTAATATATATTATTATAGAGCTAAGATTGGGTATTGTATTAACACTTTCAAGGACAGAACGTCTAATGACGTTCCGATTCCAAGGTGTCATACTATCAATTATGAACCATCAATGACCTATGGTCTCTGCCCGTGAAAGGGTTAAGTATTACAAAACTTTGGATGCGACTACTTTCCATTTCCATTTTTACTAACAAATAACAAGAAACCAAGCAAACACCCATTTATTATCCGACCTCAATCTAAATTTACTGCAATTCCTCTTAAACCCGACGTTGTATTAGATAACCCTATTCTCCCGGGTAGTGGAAGTGGAAGTACTAGTACACAGCATCGCACTTTGTATCGTTTTATTCCGCGGCTGAAGGATAGAGGGCATCTCGCTGGAAGGAGCACTTGACCGCAACAGATGGGCGCTACAAATACCACACAAGTATACCCCGACGCCCGACCGACGTGTGACCGATACTGCACGGTTTCATGGGATTTTTACACTTCCATCTTATTATTGAGAGTTGGGTTCGAAACTTTAAATTTAAATATTCAAGATTTAAATATATGAGGGCGTCCGGAACCCAGTACGCAGAACCAAAAGTTATTAGCATTATAAAGGTTTGCAAAGTATATTTAGCACGGACTCAATTTTCCAAAAGTACCCACATAACGACAGTTCAAATCTCCATACAAAATAACACCACTACCATGGCCTGCTCTTGGTTGAATTGATTTGACGTTAGTGGCTATTACAGCGGTTATTAACGTAGATATACTAGCTGTGTATTGTCACAATGTTAGAACAAAATTACCCTTATATTTTATAAAAAATAGCATAGACATGCCTTAGATATCTGTATGAGCTGTAATTTATTACCACAGCGCCGTAACGTCTTAAATGAAGAAATTCCTCTTCTTGATTGGGAAGATATCTGTAACGGCCGAGAGAAGCCTATTAATTAATAATATGTAATTACTAATATTAACCTTACAACCCACACGAAAAGAAGAAAACCTGTTTCTTGAAGTTCTTATAAATATTAAATACTAATTTAAATTCAATGTGACTTCATACAAAAATAAATATTCAGTATCCGACGAACTACTATATATTTTTTTTTATTTCCAATCTATTTCAGCAGACACGTGATTTCTCAGCTTGAAAAATTTTCCCTTCAACTTTGATCTTTAAAAAGAAGTCTATTTCTAGACACCCTAGCTCCATTAGAGGCGGTGGTATCGGCGGGGGCTGTGGGGTAGGGGGTGGCTCTACAAACAATTCCGCGGATATTGAACGGATGCGTTGGGAAATGCAGCGCCGCCGGCTGCGTGCAACGGAACGTTCACGTCCCATTGCATCGCCCGCGCGAACCAATGCGCGAAGATATGAATGCCCTCATTTTCATCTCGTTTGTATTCAGATTACGTTTCAATTTTGAAGTCTACGGAGATATTAGTTTTGAAAAAAACATTAGTTTCCCGTGTGCCAGTGCTTATCTGCTCTGCTTTACTACGCTAGCTACGCTAGCATGGGCTTTTACGTAGGTAATTTACGCTTTTTAAATACTTCATAAATAATAACAATTGGAAAACACTCGACCATTCTTTTTAGGAATATCCTATACTCCTTTGAATGGGTTAATTTGTCATAGTAAGCAGACATTCCTTTCATATTAGTTAAGTATTAAATAAGTAGGTACCTACACTACAAATAATAAGTTGTTGAAAATAAATCCTTTTGTAAAAATGAAATAGTTATATGTACTTAATTATGAACTTAGCTGACGAAGAGTGGGTACATAATGCTAAAGATACACCTCTACCTACCAAACTAGAAGTGGTGCTATTTGCAGATGGTAGGTACCTCCTTACTTTTTAAAGTAAAGAGACGACAAGATTAATTTGACGATGTTACTAAACAGCGTCATATCAGAGGTAGTAGATTGGTTTACTGTAAACAATCTGCTACTGAAGGAAAATAAAACAAAATACGAGTATATGTTTATTTTAAGCTGTCTAATGTTAGTAGGTCGCTCGATTCTATTATTGTTAAAAATACGGAACTGGGCCTCACGGATACTGCTGTTTTTTGGGAATTACTTTGGACGCTTCAATGATATCCTCATATTGACAAGTTGTTCGAAAGGCTCAGCAAAGCAGCATTCGCGGTAAAAAAAAAACTTAATAACCGATGTAAAAACCACGCGATTAGTTTATTCTGCCTACTTCCACGTACAGCCTAATGTCGTTTGAACAGCTTTAAGACAGGAATTAAACAGACTCTGTGTGAAACAGGTTAGTCATAATTTAGAAGATATGATTGCATGGGATTAACTTTGTCTGGGAACTGATATTAGGCAGCCAAATTACTAAATTATATGACAATATTTTATGTTTTTTTTAAAGAACGTCTAGGGCCCTGTACTGAGGGTTATTTTTGCAGCTTCTTTTCCACAGCTATACAGTTTGTGAGAAGCTGTACTTAGTCCTTTTAGGCGGATGAGACGTTCGTTAATAAAAAATGACGATGAGTGTAACTGTGGTACCTACTGAATTAATAAGTATATTTTTTAATTTGAATTTGAACCCCTTTTTTTATGTGACTTATTGTAGATTTGCCGCAGATGGCAATAGGTAACTACTTGGTCGGAAAGAACCCCTTTGTTTTGAAAATTAAAATGTTCAAAAAACAAATAGGGTATTAATTTTATATTTACCTACTTATGTAGTAGGTACACCTTTTTACACTTCGCTTCGTGATCAGCGTTTCATAAATTGATCTTTGACCTAGTCACGAAGCCTGACCGGCGATAAAGTTATACTAGATTACACTGCCACTTCAGTAGCAGTTCAAAAGGACTCGACGGGCTATCAACACCAGCTAACTTACTTAGAGCGGCTGTCTGTAACTCGATAATAACTCAGTTCCACTTAATTAGAGATTATGAGTATGATACGAGATGGCTCCAAAATTATTCAATCATAACGGTTTATAACATAACGTAGACTTACACCTATATCGCCAAAGGGGTAGGCAGAGATGTTTATAGTAATTTATTATTTATTTTATTTACATTTCGCGACTTTACAGTGCAGAAGCGGCAATGCGCCGTGAAACTTTAAATATAAACAGTATAATAAAAAACATAATATGAAACTTAAGTTTAAACAATATAAAAACATATTTAATTTTCACACATCATTCATCATCTCGCAGAACCTCAGACACTCGCGAAGTCGCGACACACATATACCTATACGTCCACTCACTCACAAACAGATCACACTCTGGTGCAATAATACATTCACTCCTGGAAGGGGCCACCGTGTTGCCATTAACCGAGTATAAATCTTGGAAACCACGTGTCAATATCGATTATCTATGATCCAAACATGAATTAAAACTCATAAATTCGAATTTGGAATTCAGGGATTCGAACTTCAAATTCAAAATCAAAATTATTTATTTGCTCATAAAACATGGTATAATAAAGGTTTTCGACTAAGATGTAAGTCCCGAACTGAGTTATCACGTGCTTAATAACCGTAATGATTTATACACATCTATTTTAGGACTTCGTAATAATAATTGCAGCGAGTTGTCTTCTCTCTGCCCATCCCAGTATGAATTACGTGTGAGCTTGAGTTTGCCCCTTTACATTGTATAGGTACCTACATAGAATAATACGTGTAATCACCATAGGGGCAAGCTGTCACTACAGCGATTATTATATCTACCTCTTCTACGGCCTCTGTGGTCCAGTGGTTGAGCGATGTGCTCACGATCAAGAGGTCCCGGGTTCGATTCCCGGTGGGGACAAATCACAAAAATCACTTTGTGATCCCTAGTTTGGTTAGGACATTACAGGCTAATCACCTGATTGTCCAAAAAGTAAGATGATCCGTGCTTCGGAAGGCACGTTAAGCCGTTGGTCCCGGTTACTACTTACTCAGGTCAGGGTCCTATGACGGCTCAATAATAACCCTGACACCAGGGTTAATGGGGTTGGTAATCCACCTCACAACCCACACGATAGAAGAAGATATCTATCTATTACTCATCATCATCAGCCCATTAACGTCCCCACTGCTGGGGCACGGGCCTTCCCTATGGATGGATAGGGAGATCGGGCCTTAAACCACCACGCGGGCCCAGTGCGGATTGGTGGTTATTAACGACTGCTAATGCAGCCGGGACCAATGGCTTAACGTGCCTTCCGAAGCACGGAGGAGCTCGAGATGAAAACTTTTTTTTTGTGGTCACCCATCCTATGACCGGCCTCTGCGAAAGTTGCTTTACTTCAACAATCGCAGACCGAGCGCGTTTACCGCTGCGCCACCGAGCTCCTCATCCTACCTATTACTACTTATTATTAAATATATTGCAAGTTTAAGTACTAAGTGTTGTAGTGAATGCATATTTATGAATGAAATGAAGTTTGTGGCTAGTTATAAGTTTATCTGTAGACGGGTACCTACCTCCCTGTAATTAAATTTATTAGATATATATGGCAGCTTCATTATATTTTAACATAACATTGCATCTCGCCTACGTCCTACATCTTACAGCCGAAAGGGTCGCCAAAAATGGTATACTATACATTTTTATACAATTCATATTATTAGCCCAAAACCACTTATCAACACAGTAACTTTCTCAGAGGCAGTCAGTAACTCGATAATAACTCGGTCTCAGTTAATATAGCAAACTAAGCGTCGCTTTGCCAACTCAATATGAATCGGGCAAGTTGTATGCAACTCAGTACGAGTGCAACATGCAACTCTGTGTAGCGGTGCACACTATCTCGCGGGCAAACAAACGGAACTTGGTTGCACTAAGTTACACGTGAGATTTGAGAACTGTCGCTGTGTGTTTCCGGGAGATAGATATGCATGTCGATATAGTGATATACGGGTGTAGACGAATTCATATCAACTTCACTCAGTAAACATCCATTATGTTTCGTAATTCGGATCTTATGTACGCTACTAGCTCTCGATGATAAATAATGCAATTGTATTATATAATAAGTAAATGTAGCTTTCTAAGAAACCACGAGACAAATAAAACCGTCTTGTGAACCAAATCATCACACTTCGATATATATTAAAATAGTGATTTTACATAACCTTTTATTGAATAGTAAGAAGAAAAAGTTTCCAGTTTTAAAAAGACTGAATAGAAAACGAACCGCTTTCGTTTTGTGGCAAGTCGTTAATGACCGTGGAATCGTTTTTATGATGTTTACTCTGATCAAAAACAGCATCTAAACGACTTTTATAGCGCAATAACTTCGAACTCGCCAGCAAATTGGTAATTGGCTTCTCCTTTCTGCCTTACAAAACTTTTGAAACTGAAATATCTGAATAGCGTAGTAAGTAATGATTACTCGTAGTTGAAGTATGAAACTGTCTAAGTAGGTATAAATATAAAGTATATAAGTACCTAAGTAAATCGTTTATTTCCTCTACAAGTACATAGTAGATAGATATCAAAGTAACTACCTACTTATCGTCATCTCATAGTGAAAATCCATGAAAACCACGCTAGTGCCTTTTTGTAGAGTCCTGGTCTTTGATAGCTAATCATTCGCTTGCCAGATGAGAATAAAAGTTAAATTCAAAGCAAGCATTTTTTAATCAAAATAAACAAATACTACTTTAATTTAATCAAAGAAATAAATACAAGTAAAAAAATAAAAACTGGCCAATAATCGATAGGCAGAACGTGTAAAAAAAGCAAAATCAGCTGTTAATGTCAAACGTCACTGTCACTGGTCCTTAGGTTATGTTTCGTTTAAATAACCCCTATTTACTGTTTAGGTAAACGAAAATAAAGATAAAGAGAACTTAATAAGTTGTGTGAATCTAGTAAAATACAAATGGATAACAGTGACACTGAAAAACGACCACAATTCGGTAACAGATTTCTGGAAAATGCTGACGAGGTCTTCAAACATAATGCGTGGTACCGTATTTACTACTTTCGTTAGATATTGTAAAAAAACACTACCTGAAGCAAAATTAATGAAATTAGAAAAAACAAGGCACAGGAAAAAGCCTCCTGGTGGTTCCCGATTCTTAGAAGATAGTAAACAAGTCTATCTTTTTAATGCCTGGTAACTCATAACTTTCATGTACTTAAATTTAGTACCTAGGATTAGAAACATTCTAAAAAATTACAATTCTTATTAGGTAATTTTTAAATATCAGAGTTCTTGTTTTACTACACACAAAATGACTTAATCACAACGGACATCTTTCACATATAAAACAGAGATTTGTTTATTATTTCAGGGATAACGTCCAATGGGATGAGGAGCAGGAGCAGACAGCTCGGGAGAAGGTAGAACAGAACTCACAGGTGACATTTTCAGAGGAACGGCTGAAGGATCTTGAGGAGAATGCCGATAAACACTGGGATGCCTTCTATGATATACACCAAAATAGGTAAATCTGACTTATATTATGACGTAAAATATCCTAAAATAGATTTATAGCCTATCAATAAATACATCAATATTAATTTATTTTTATTCATTACAATTACTATAAAGATATTTTGATTGATTCACTCATTTGAGAATGAGGCAATTTCCAGGCTAAGTTTCCAAAAAAAAATAGATTGTGCTGTATAATGTTGCCTTCATTAAAACTTCTAATTTCATGGATACCAGACATATGCATTTTTTTTTATCTTTGATTTTGGGTATAAATGATGTCCCTTGTTATAACACCCAGGCACAACACATCTTCCATCCATTATTATTCAGATCAAAATAAAGAGAAGCATTGTAGGTAGCATTGCAACTATGTGCCTTTTTAGAAACCGGTGTGTTCTGCTCAACAACCAATAGATGTAGTCAATGCTATCTTTGTAGATAAACATTGCATGGTTATTCAGCAAAGCCCTCGTTATAATTCGCCCCGCGTGGCACGGTTGTTGTGCAGATCCTGCTGAATAGTTATGCAAATAGTGCTGTCTTGATTGAGGTTGTATAAACACAACACAACTAACCGTTATTCTCTTCCAAAATTTCAGATTTTTCAAAGACCGCCATTGGTTATTCACTGAGTTCCCTGAACTGGCTCCAGATAACACATCGGCACCAATTAGAGTGTACCCTGAGAGTGAACCAAATTCTACACCAAACACTGAACCTTCTCAAACAAGCAATCAGAAACGATACATATTTGAAATAGGATGTGGTGTTGGCAATACCATATTCCCTATTCTACAATACAGTACTGACCCTAACCTCTTCATATATGGATGTGATTTCTCAACAACAGCTATAGACATCATGAAACAAAATGAACTCTATGACACTAACAGATGTAATGTATTTGTCCTTGATGCCACGGCCCCAGAATGGGATGTACCATTTGAAGAGAATTCATTGGATATCATTGTACTGATATTTGTTTTATCAGCCATTGATCCTGCAAAGTAAGTTTTATGTATATTATTTTTGAGCTATGCTCACATGTGCCAGATTTTTTGTTGATGTTACATTCATAATTTGCAATTTTAAAATGTTTTACAAATTTCTTTTCTTTTTAAAATAAGCTGATGTTAGTAAATAAACAAAGATATTAAATAGTGCACCTTATTAATTAAGATTTCTAAATATTCAAATCGAAATAAATATCTTTATTCTGTTAGTAACATAGTTACATTTTGAAACATATTTTTAGACATTATTATAAAAATATATTGTTATAGCGAATTTCTCAACCGTCTAAATCTACTCCAAGAAAAATCATGGCCCTAAATGTTCTTAAAAATTTATATTGTATTGTATGTAACACATACAATTTGAGTTAGGCTGTCTAACATTCTTTCCCTAACGTTCCTGTCTTCTAAGTCATTCTGTTTAACTACAATAAAACGTATCTAGAGGTAAATTCTGTCACTCAAAACGAATATTTTCATTTCAGGATGCCGTCGGTCATCACGAAAATACACAAATACTTAAAGCCTGGAGGGCTCGTCGTGTTTAGAGACTACGGGAAGTACGACCTGGCACAACTTCGCTTCAAGAAAGGGCGATGTATCTCCGACAACTTCTACGCTAGAGGAGACAACACTATGGTTTATTTTTTCACTCAAGAAGAAATCGCCAACCTTTTCAAGGACGCTGGTTTTGTAGAAGAACAAAATCTCATTGACCGGAGACTGCAGGTAAACAGAGGGAAAATGCTAACCATGTATAGAGTTTGGATTCAAGGGAAATATAGAAAACCTTTATAACAATAAGTATATATTTCCATTTTTCATAAGTGTAAGTGAAATGCTTCATTGATTTAAATGTTCTGTACAAACAAATAAAGATCAATTTATACGGTCAAATCTGAAGTTGTATGGCTTTTCCATCTTATTCATAATTCTAGTTACAATTTTCAATGGGGGACCTTCCCATCTAATTAAGTAGTCTTTCACTAATGTAGCAACCAAAAGCTCAATTTCCAACTCGGCAATTCTCCTTCCAATACAACTCCTCACTCCAAAGCCGAAAGGCAATGTGACCATTGGATGGGCATTACCATAGTACAGTGGATGTGTCTTTTCAACCAGCCACCTCTCGGGTATAAATTCTGTTGGCTGAGGGTAGTATTTTTCGAGCTTCGATAGATATTCGTTCGGAGCTACGACGTCAACCTGTAAATAATTTACATAACATACATAAACAGCCTATAATGTCCCACTGCTGGGCACAGGCCTCCCCTCTATCAACCGGAGGGGGTATGTAGCATACTCCACCATGCTGCTCCATTGCGGATTGGTGTAAATAATTTATACCTACGTTCAGACTATCATTATGTATTGATTACTTTATTGATATTGAATACTTTTATGAGCTGCATTATTCGAAATATAGCAAATACACGTGTTTACAAATAGTTAAAAAAAAACGCTAAGTAGAGTCTTATCTAACATAGTTTTCGCGTTTCTAAGTAGTTTTTAAACAGCTTACTAACCCCTTTAGGAATATGATAACCAGCAACATAATGGTCTTTTGCTGTGTGCCGCAAGTTCGCCGATACAACAGGATTCAGCCGTAGAGCCTCTTTAAGACATGCCCTGAGATATCTTCTGTTATTATCGCCTGATAGGATTTCTTCACGAAGCTTGTCTTGCGCTTTAGGGTTCGTACCTAAACGGTATAATAAATTCGTCGTTGCAAACGCTACCTAGAATGGTTAAAGATAGTGTCAGATTGAAATAACAAGCCAGGTAACGTTGAAGGAAGTGATTAAACTTTAAATTAAAACCTTATTTTAGAAGAACAATAAGTGAAAGCCAAGGCCTCAAATTAGGCAAAGCGCACCTCGGAATAAACTGTAAGTATAAAAAAATGCAAGGGCATTCGTGGAACGTTCTATGTTAACTAGTCATTATTTTTCTTTTAGATTAATTATTACCGTATCAATTCCAGCGAGCAACATTTCGTTAGCCATGGATATTGCTACTTTCTCGTCGATAGCCAACAATTTCTCAATAATACTCTTTTCTTCTTCCGGGATATCATGGCCCCTTTCAGTGATTTGTTTTCTTGCTTCTCCAATGAATACTTTACTCACTCTGTAACACAAAGGTCATTATTACTTTTTTTGTGGGACCACAGATCGGACTGTCGACAGAGCTCCTAACAGTGCAAATACGGATCTTTTTTATAAATTTAGTTACTAATACGTACTCCCATTGCGTATCAACGGTCCGCATAAGTTTCCTGTAGGTCGGCGTCGAGATGTACCGCCAGGGACTTAAACCAACTTCCAACTTGAATGACAGTTGAAGTATATCCTTCGCACATTTCATGAGTTTCCTAGCCGGATGGTCATCAGTCATATCATCTCCTAACGCTCCTAGCCGTGAACCCAAGCCAACAAGACCGATGGACTCCAGAGAAAACTTAGTCATTTCTACATCGAAGTTGTTTTCCAAATAGTCATACGATAACTTCGTTAATCTGCAAAAAGTAAAACAATCATTCATTACTATTACTAGGCTGATCACCTGATTGTCCGAAAGTAAGATGATCTGTGCTTCATAAGGCACTTTAAGTCGTTGGTCCCGGTTACTACTTACTGATGCAAGTTAGTAGTCGTTACATGAGAGTCGTGAGTTTCACGGCGCATTGGCACTTATGCACTGTAAAGTCGTGAAATGTAAATAATTAATAAAAAGCCATGTCCACGGGCCTTTGGCGGCTCAATTGTAACCCTGACACCAGGGTTGATGGGGTTGGTAAACCACCTCACAACCCACACGACAGAACAAGATTACTATCATGATATTTCAAGGGTAGATAGAAACAACTGAGTATAAATAAATTGTGCGTCAAATGATCACCTAAGCCTTACCTTTCAACCATATCTTTAGCAATTCCTTCGAGAGCTGGTGCGTATAGTTTTACCAACTTAGGCTTCAGTAAGGCTGGATTAACTTTAGTTCTGAATTGTCGCCATTGCGCTCCCTGTCTGCGAATTTTTGGTTATTTATTACACTGCTCACACTTACACTGTTCTGTTCAGGGTAAAATATCATATCAATGATATCATATACTTTATCTTACAAAATAGTCAATCCAAAAACCCCGTCAGCTACGGTCATGTTGTCTTTTGTCTTATAATTTACCATCGATTCAAATCCCGGACGTAAAGGGTTAGGGTCTTCAGCTCTGTAAACCTGAAAACAAGGAAATATTACGCTTAGGTATGTATATTTTTACTGTGGAAGAGGAGAGGGGAAACCTTTGTTCAAAAGTGGGACACGCGATGGACTAGAGCAAAAAGACATTTTATAACACAATCAGATGTTTTTTACTCTCGACTTCGTTAGGTATAGGCAGATATAGAATTACATAGGTATACGTATTTCTCCATCCCTCCAATTACCAGCGCGTCAAAAATGACGTATCTCATAGCAATAGTTTCGCGTTAATAATATAAGTTGGATGCAGGTATAACCTGGTGATAATAGTCCGGTTCAAAGATTATAACCATGCAGGATCGTCTGAAGATGCCGTCCAACTTCATTATGGGCCCGAATTCTTCGTGGAACTTACCCAGCAATGAAACAAAATTATCTGGTGGACCTATTTTACCTGGAAAGTTAAAGTTACATGGAATTAGAAATAAAATATACGCACCTATTTATGAACTACCTATTTCTTTTTGGTATATTATGAGTATTGGTTCTGTCTCACTGATGAATGCTTGGATCTGTAAGGTTCTACTAAAGAATTTAACCGAATGCTCAACAGATAAATGTTACGTCAGGGATCACCTTTAGGATGGAAAATTCCATCCTGGATTATATGATATTACATTTTGACGCTGGTTTTACCTAACTACGTAGGTTTTTCGCAGAACTGATTTGCACATTTAACAAAGAACCTACGTAAGTTAGTTAAATCACCGACATATACCTACCTCCTATGGATTGCATTATATTCTTATAAATCTAAACGAACCTACGACTGGTAGAAAATGATGTAATGGTCCGATAATGGGCAACGAAGAGAGACCAGGTATTTCTGACAACGGTTTAGCTTGCACCGAAGATGATGAAGCCTGCGTTGCTGGCGACGTATACAACCGAAGAGATGGGCGTCTGCAAAATAAAAAAAACATATTTGTGAATGGGTATAGACAGGATTTGAAAACTCCCTGTAGCTAATATAAAACCAGTGTTAATCCAGAGATGATTATTTTTCAAATATTATACCCTCAGACGAAGCCCTGAGCCAAGATTCGCCCCCAACTAGGCACCCTCAGCGCTCCATTTATCCGGCCAAGTAGATAATGCCCTTTACGGCAAATTTAAAATAAGTAACGTCATAAAAAAGTAGAGATGATACAGGAATGTCAAGACTGGGATCAGGTAGATCTTCTTCTTTGCGAGTCGATGGCGATCGAAACTAAATTTATGCTGACCAATAATTGGCCACGCTTACGGCATTGTCAGTGGCTTCGTAAAGGTCTTTAATAGTGCAGGTGTTAGGGCACTTAAGACAGCACAAAAGGTGAGCCATAGTTTGTGATGATACTCCACTCGCAATCATCGCAACCATCAACCAGGTATCCCCACCTGCAGAGATTATTCTTGCAGCGGCCAACCTGTGTCCGGAGCCTATTTAGACTTCCATGTGGGCCACGCAGATAGTACTACGAGTTGCACTGAAGGCTTTCTGAATATGGTAAGTACTATGTAGTTACAATTAAATCTTACTCTGTCATTATGAGTAGGCAGGTATGTTATCATACCTACTCAGGAGCAGTAAATACCTATGCACCGTCATCGTTACAGCACAAATGATCATAGTTGTTATGCAGTATATTATTGCATAATGTTGTTATTATACACGTTATCAATACAAGTATAAGTAAGTATCATCAGTGCTAATGAAGGCTACTGAGTAATCCGTAGGGTTTCCTATGAAATACACTTGTGCCTATAAAAATGTCTTGAATATGTTCCTCTAGTTATTAAATAACTTGTAATGTATACCATCATTGATTTTTAAAAGATGTGTTACTATTGCAGTTTCTTGTCATTTCTTCTTCTCAGCCATAACACCTTGCGAAATGACGTACTTAAATTCAAAAATGTTACATTCACCTTCCACAAGTTTATTCATGATAATAACGTTGAATAAATAATTCTGATTTCCTATTCGGGCGCACACAAAATTATCCATATTTCCCTCGCCATCCAACGGGGTAACGCTGCGAGCGTGATGAGCACATCGAGAGGTGGTAAAAGGGAGCATTTTTGATTGAGCCTATCTTTGTTTTTTTTTTAGTTTTAGTAGTCAAGTTTTAATTATTTGTAATGTTTAAGATTCAAAATATTATTTAATTGTTAATTTTAATTTGACAGCTAATAAATTAGTGCCGTCGTTCACTTACAATATGTACAATAAAGAGATGATGCACCTAGTTTTAGTCCTGTCAAATTAAGATAAAATTAAGCTGGTGTTCGCTCGAATCGACACCACTGACGGATCTGTATGTAGCTAGACTCTAGACACAAAGTTTTACGTACTTAGTAGATCTAGTATATATATTATAGGTTGCTTAAAGTAGCACTTAAATCTCCTTGCGAGTAGAATATTTTAGGAAACCACTGCTGTATATTTCCTAACTTGGAGAGTTATATACTTACAGATGGAAAGTGCTACACCGACATGAGCAAAATACTTACGTAGGTAATGTAACACCCAATGGAGCTTCTTAGTGGAGGACGCTCCATACCCCTCTGAGGGATGTGTGTATATACAATTGGTACACATATACCGACTTAGGTACGTATAAGCTGCCGGCCGGCATTATGTATGTTATGTTTATGTGCGAATCGAGCGCCCGCGTCTTTTGACGGTTAAAATAAAATAATAACAATACACTTACTGGTAAACATTTTGTAGGACAGCTGGTAATACGTAACGACTTGTTACAACGTTGGCCTTCATTATTTATTCCTTTAATCACAAGTCAATTATAAAAAATAAATTAATAAAATAAATAAACACACGTCTCGCAATTCACGCGGTTTCGGGGTTACTGCATACGATCGTTCTCATAAATAGATTGAACAATTTGTTTGACCTTGTTTCGGCCCAGGCCGGCTACAAATGTAGATACCTACTTGGATACCTAGGTACCAAGCCAGATAGCCTTTTGAATATCTTATCTGCTTAGTAGATAGTTAGGTAGGCACTTTTGTTGATAAACAAATAAAAATACTCGTTTTGTTTTTGTATTAAAATGCTTAGGTCATTATTTACCTACATACCAACTACGACGCACATCGGAGTGGGCAGACCTTATAAAATCCAATACATATTGCAGCAGACCTACTACAGAAGTAGGTAGGTACATCATCCAACCTAAACTCCGAGTAATTTCAGTTGCTGTGATTACCTAACTTCAGTTTTTATTTATATTCATTTCCTCGTTCTACACGCAAGAGTAGGCACTTTCAAAACCGGCGAGCATGCGTGAAGACTTTGTTGAAAGTGGCAGAAGCAAAAGTGGTGTGTCAGGATCGTCTGCCTACCCCAAAGGGAAATAGGCGTGATCTTATGTATGTATGGTAGGTACGTGTCTTCGCGCAAACGTTGATAAATAGGTAGGTACAAAATATTATAGGTAAAAATCTTGGAAGGTAGGTATTATTTTTTGCACTATGATGAGGGATTTTCCAGCCTCGTTAATATAGATCGCGCTGTTCCGAGTTGCCTTCGATTCACTTTCTGATTTCATGGATAATAACCAGACATACACCTATCACCTACCTACCTCTTTTGTCTTTGTTTTTGGGTATAAATGATGACCCTTGTTATTACACCCAGGCACAAACACATCTATTCTGATCAAAATAATACATTATTATATACCATATGTGAGCCAAATAGGCATCAAGCAACAATTAGTTTCATGTTATGCCTCTGTCACATTATATTTATTATTTATGAATAATTATCAATTACGTACCCGAACAATGACAAAATAGGTATTTGAAATCTGTACAACGCTATCTATATTGTTCTGGGGAACGTAGCCTGGAATTATGGATTAGAATTAATAGGAATTTCGCATTGATATACAAGTAGTGGTAAGGAATTTCGAATCAATCCTGTTGCTCTATGTAATCAATATTTACGACGAAATACGCTATTGCCTAAATATTTATACTAGGCGCAAATATACTTTTAAATGTAGTTTAATGAATAGCCTCTATTGTGAAGTGGTTGAGCGTTGGGCTCACAATCCAGAGGTCCCGGATTCGAATCCCGGTGCGGACATATCACAAAAAACAATTTGTTTGGTTATGATAAATACGTGCTCATATACTAATAAACTAAAGACGATTCCTATTCACCGACTTAATAAAAGAAAACTATCTACAACCGACATTGCAATCTGTACTTAGTCCGCCGTGGTTATACCTATCCTGTCCTCTTTAGTCCGTGTCACACGAAAAACTTTTTCTTTACTCCATCCATATTTTTCACGCCTTTCAATAGTGAAGAGCCATGCGATTCAACTGCGTCACTCACTTACATGCTGTTGATATTTTCTTGAACGCATCTATTAATTGTTTCTTCAAGTTGTCACTACTGTCTTTTGACAGTTGTTGTTTTGGTGAGGTTAATGGTCGACACAAAATAGTTTTGATAAATATTAGGACAGAAAGTCATACAAATATGTGAGAATCAAAAATAAAATTGTTCAAAGGCTTTAATAATCCAGTGTTATGTTTATCCTCCAAAATATCTCTTAAAATCTATTCTAAACAGTGTTATGTATAATGTTTCTTTGTGATGAGAATAGTTTTCCCACAACTTATCGATCGATTACGAAAGAGCGTTTTCTTTACATTGTTTTATAAATCAAGAGTAAATAAGCATTTCAAAGCCGCCTAATGTAGTTGTTTGCGTCAGTAAATCATTTATAGTACAGTTTATATTTAGTAAATCATTTATAGTACAGTACAGTTGCGAGCGACGTACGTTTGAAAGTGCTAACGTGTTAAATATACCTAATTTGTTTACGCTCACAGTTCATTTCGAGTCTATTCACGGGTTCATTTACTTAAAAGAGCAATAAAGCTCATCGCAAGCTTGAGTCAA
Organism: Pectinophora gossypiella; assembly: GCF_024362695.1. Lineage (NCBI taxonomy): Eukaryota > Metazoa > Arthropoda > Insecta > Lepidoptera > Gelechiidae > Pectinophora > Pectinophora gossypiella. The sequence goes on along the minus strand of NC_065416.1, from coordinate 7,488,158 downwards.
CGTCTAAAATGAGATAAACAACACGAGGTGTGTCTCTCATTAGTCCCTGAGGCCACGTCCATGTATTGTTGTTCTTTTCTGTGAGTATTTTTAAGTTTTCTCTCTAAAATAATGCTTAATTTAAGTTTCTGTCCGTTTTCTATTGCTGACCGTACCATATTCAACTTTGTATAATAAAATACACCTCTTACAGCACCTTTGTATTGCCATATACCCATTTATATGAATGCAAAATAATTTACATGATCATAAATCTAAATATAGTATGTTTATGACTCGTTAGTTAAACTATGCAATGCTAAAGGAGCTTCCAATTTGAGATGTGTTCAGTGTAGGATCATTGAACTTTGCACAAGTATCTGACAAATTTTAAGCTGCATCTTGGATGAGGCTTATCCTATCTTATCTATGTCCCATATTCAGGGCTTGCTTATAATCTGTAAGCAAAGTTTCTGAAGCACCTCAAACTTACAGTAACTGCTAAGCTTGATAACATGGTGTGTACTACATTTTTGTATTTATAGCAAAGGAGCTATTTATTTTGTGCTGTAGTTTTTGCTGAGTGATTATTATTCCTTTTTATATAAAAATGTTTCATTACATATTTATTTACTGTCAGCGGCAAGTACAGATAAAATACCATATATGTATAAATAATATTTCCATAAAAAAAGTATATTTTAATCTTATTACATTTTTGCAAAAGAATTTTATAATTATTTGTATTTCCCCTTCTTAAATAAACAAACTTATTTGTTTGATCAGTTTGCTAACCAGCAGTAAACAAAAAACATCCCACAACTTCAATTCGACACAGCATTACAAAGTATGGTATGAGCTAATTAAATGTATCATCCAATTGGAGGCAATGAAATAAATCAGGGCTGGTCCATGTGGTGAATCACGGGCACACATGACAGTGCTCAGCATATTATCACTTATTAGCAGACGGACACCAGGTTAGAATAATTACTCTAATGAATAGTACCGTAATGTAACACACTAATTATGTCGACACTATTGAATCAACTAATTTACTACTTTGACACTCTTTGATTGTGATTGTTTATCTGCAGGCATGTTTACTATGAGGAAAATTTCACAATTTATTTATAAACTTAACCTCCTTATCAATTAAATTGATTAATTTGAATACTTGTTTATACATTTTTCACATAATGCATCTGAACCACGCTTTATTATTCTTAAACCTTAGTGCATTCTTTATTTATAATTTAATTAATTACATGCTTATCATTGATTCAATTAATTAAGTAGTGCAGTCAGTTTAATCAGTACTGTGATGCTTTTTAGTTAAGAACTTTTATTTATGTATTTTATTATTATACTTAATTGTCTGTGTATAGTGTATATCTGGTGCATTACTGGAATATTTTTTCGTACTAGAGAATTAGTGCCCTTTTTATTAAATAATATTTCTGATGTTAATAGTTTCTTCATAATGTGAGGAACATTTTATAAACCTTAGCATAAACATAGCTTCTTAGTATAAAATATATTTTTTAGTTTCTGAATGTCTATTCTATACAATGCAATTTTTTTCTAATCAATTAAATTGATTAATACTTTTCGTGTGATCACACTACATGACAGAGCAGGATGTAACATAGATTTTTGTTATTTTGCCAGCCAATTATTTTTAAAATGGTAATAAATTGGCATGTCTACAAAATACTAAATTTCCCTACAATTTGTGGTTTTCTTAATAGCACAGTCGGTCTGTTTTAGCTACATAATTGTGTAGGTATTATATCAGTTTGCAGATGGTAAAGATACAATAATATTTTTTAATAGATTGGGTTTCCTCTAAACCAAACCAGAGCAGAGTTGTAAGGAAAGACTAACAAAGTGTCTTCTCTCTCACTCTCTCTGTCACTCACTCTGTGATTGGCCCATTCCACACATCTCCATTCTGCTCTGTTTCAGTGAGAACCCACCCTTACACACAAGAAGTATTAACGAAATAATGATTTATTATAACAATTTATTAACATCATTAATTTTGTTGAGAACCTTACCTACATACTCCCTTGTATCATGAGTATTTAGATATGTAAATTAACGTAGTATTTTTCACTTTCTGCGGTAGGCATAATTCTTGTACAATATTATACCTTTTGCACTATAGCATGGTGCATAGGACAGCTGTCAGAATAGTACATTTTCTTAGTCTCTTTCGCACTAAGTTGTACTCTATATTTCTGTCCTGCTGTCATACACAATGCTAGAGCACAAGAAGTATATATAGTATGACGTGTAATGTACGTACAGCTCACGGCTGGGCGTCGGGATGGCGAGCATGAGCTCCACGCTCGTCGAGACCGTCTCCATCAACTACGAGGACTTTAACGAGAGCTTCCTCACCTGCGGCACCTGTCTCTGTTAGTACACTATTCTTTACTTATAATTGTGAGGCTTATGTTACTATAGTAAGTTTTACTTTTAATGTTAAGTTTTCTAAAATTGCTTGATCGTAGACTTGTTTCGAATGGCATTCTTTTGGCCGGAATTTAATAACATTACAACATAATACTTTATTGCACATACAGGAAATACAAAACAGGAGAGAATTAGAAAGAGTACACTAGGCGGTCTTATTGCTAAGTAGCAATCTCTAAATTTTACAATTATAGTTTATGACTGAGCCTTTTGATGTCTTTCAAAGAATTAGCTGGGTTCCCCTGAAACAAAGTTTATTGAAATAAGTTAAAGGTCTCCGGCCTCCGTGGTCCAGTGGTTGAGTGTTGGCCCTGATCCGGAAGTCCCGGATTCGAATCCCGAGGGGAAAATATCGCACAAATCACTTTGTGGGCCCTGGTTTGATTAGGACAACCCAGGCTGATCACCCGTTCGTCCGAAAGTAAAATGATCCGTGCTTCCGAAGGCACGTTAAGCCGTTGGTCCCGTTTACTACTTATAGACGTACTTACGAAGATGTTACATGAGTTACGTTAGGGCCTTTGCAAGCTCAATAATAACACTATTTTGTGAGGTTGGTAAATCGCTTCATAACCCACACGATAGAAGAAGAAGTTAAAGGTTCCAACTAAACATTTAGCTATTTAAAGAACTCTAATAGGTATTCCACTAATAGTCATTTCTAGTCTAGGTAAGACTAGAAATGACTATAGACGTAATTATAGGAAACCACAGTCGAGTCTTTTCTACTAGTTATTCTAACGTTTATCAAACATAAATGTATCTATATACACATACATATGTATGTATATGTGCCTTAGCAATGATAACTTAAATTATTACTTGTACGTACAGTATCTTGTTCCTGAACTTTGGATTCTATGAACTGGTTGACCTCTCATAGGTACTACGGCCAACAGAAAACGATATACCTATTATCCAATACTAGTCACAAGTAGGTAATTACGTTCTTTTGTTATTCATAGCAACAGGTTTCCATAAAGTAAAAAGTTGAAGTTGAACCAATCATCATCATTTGTTAATGATGTTACCAATGGCGCAGTAATGATGATGCAATATAAGTCAATGTGTAGTCATCAATATTTAATATCCTTGCTCGTATTAATATTGTGGTGTGAGTTGTAGACTAGTACCTATGACACGATTATTTACGATTCATCAATTCTATTAATTTTGCCTACTAAACACCTCCGTGGCGCATGGATTCCTTTACATCACTGATCATGCATAATCAGGGATGTAAAGGAACCATATCATCCTGAATAGTTATTTATTTATTTATTATTTATTTATTTGTTTATAAAGGTACATACAACATTACAGTGTACACCAATGCGCTGTATGACAGAAGTCAACGACAGTTAGTTACATTACATATGTACATAAGCAGTTTATATACGGACCATTGCTAGGCAAAGGCCTTCCCTCAGTTAACCGGGAATATATACTACACCACGCTGGTCTACTAAGGGTGGTGGATGTGTTTTACGGTCAATAGCCGGGACCAATGGCTTAACGTGCCCTCCGAACTTCTTACTTAAAGTAAGACAGTTACAGTTCATACTTTCTATATGTTTTTATAACATAAATACGAAAAGTGTATGCAAGTTTCACGACTTGAAGCTGTTCCTACCCCAATAGGGATTATGGCGTGAGTTTATTTATGTGTGTCTATCGAGGTTTTTTTTTTTTTTTTTTTTTTTTTTTTTTTTTTTTTTTTTTTTTTTTTTTTTTTGACGTGACTTATTGTAGATTTGCCGCAGATGGCATTAACTACTTGGCCGGACAAATGGGGAGCGCTGAAGGCTCTCACCCGTGTCTATCGAGGAGAGACAGATCAGTTACAAATGCGTCATTACTAACATTAACATATTTCAAGTCACGATGTAACTATAAAATATTAGCACTGGCATATTTGCAACATTATAAACGATTACTCATTGTTTTATTCACCACTATAGGTTACAAGTAAATACACAGTAGGTACATTGTTATCAAATTCTACTATCGTAACATAAGCCTGTCGTGATTTGTGCACATGCACCGGTGTTCTTTTACACTGTTAATTAATTGCTTATTTTAGAACCTACATAATCATTATATTTCCTTAGAGAACTTCACACGTTAATGAACGTAAATGTAACAACGGTTTGTCCAAGTTACTAATTCAGTCCCAATGTCTTTACGACTTAACATAAATCCACATAAAGCATTCAACACCCATACACAGTAAACGCGTCGCTTCAGCAATAATAAAACGACGTGACCTGTGTACTCGTTACAACCTCATTCATTTTCCTGCCAAGTATTTCCTGCGCCGATGCGATACCATATAAAGTTTAATCGTCTTTGTTCGGTTGCAGGCACTTATGACGGTGGAGAACACACCCCGAAGCTCCTGCCGTGTTCGCATACAGTCTGTCTGCATTGTCTCACCCGAATAGCCGCCTCACAGACCAGAGACGCCGGTAGCTTCCGATGTCCGATATGCCGCGAACTTATAACAATACCGCGCGGCGGAGTACCAGCCCTACCGCCCTCATTCCTCGTAAACCAGCTGCTAGATCTCATGGCCCGCCAGCGTAGGGAAGTCATACCACAGTGCAGCTCACATCCCGGCAGAGAGTTGCTCTTCTGCGAGACTTGCGACTGCGTGTTCTGCAGACATTGTGCGGACCCGCACAGCGATACGCCTTGCGATCATACCGTCGTGCCGTTTTCGATAGCACTGAAAAGGATGTCGGAGATATTGTTGTATAGAGCGAATGAATGTTTGAGTAAGTTGGGGTCAGCCCGGGAGGCGGTAGCGAGCGAGCTGCGAAGGTTGGAAGCGGCGGCCAGTGCGGCGGACGAGGCCATCGACCGGCATTTCGCGGAGCTGCGCGCGGCGCTCGACAAGCGGCACAGCGAGCTCAAATCGGCCGCCGCCGCCGCCGCCACGCACAAACGAAAGCTGCTCGAGGAACAATTGAAGTTGATCGATGCGGAAAAAACGAAAGTGAGTTGTACTTAAACAAAAAAAAAACTACCATAATAATATAATAAGTACTAAAATAAATTGTTTATTATTATTAAGAATACAACGATCTTTAAATGATAGTCACCATTATAAACTATATATGAATATTAGTAGAAAGCGATAAACACATTTAATTAATACCAGACACAAACCCTGTGGTTGTGGTGTCTAAAACGTGATTCTGGGTTTAATATTATTTTACGTACATAAATTAAGGCTTGTGAAACCCTACCACGGTGACTAAATACGGTATTATTCACAACATAATTATATATTTTATTGCCCACCTAACGCAGACTATCCGAACAAATACAACGACCCCTATCAACTAAACTACAAATAACGACAAGAACATTCCAGGTGGAAGCAGAATGTTCAGGTCTGCAGCAGCAAGTCGAAGTCCGCGAGGTGAGTAGCCGCGCGGCAGCGCTGGGTGCACGGCTGGGCGACGCTGCGGCGTTGGCAGAGCCGCGGGAGAACGCTTTCTTAGCGGTGGACTTCGCACACAACGACGCGCAACACAGGTTCGCCGAGGCGCTCGCCGAACTCGGACGCGTACGAACCAGCACTACCTTCCCTGGACTGTGCACATTGCAGCTTGGTAAGTACATGCAATTTTGTTTCTTTAACAGTAGTCACCATCTTAGTATAGAAGAAACATCATCAAATGTAAGAGGAGAAGCTGTCCGAGGATCGAAGCAGTTGACGCAGGAGAGTTCAAAATGGACTAAAAATCCACGATAATGCCTGGTTTGATCTGTTGGCAGAGAAAAAGGCCAGACGACACGAAAGTGGCACTGGGCGTCCTGCCACTGACTACATCTGCAGAGCGTGTGGTAGACCTTGGCTTATAGAGTCATGAAGAAAAATGCCTATTAAATATTGTATAAGTCATCTGGAAAAGATGTATGAGATCTGATGACGATGATTTCCTACCGAGGTAACCAGAGTCCTATGGGATTCCATTTGCTTCGATCCTGACACTTCTCTTGCTTCCTCCACATTCATCAATAGTTTCATACACGTTACAGTTCGTGTTAGGTAATAATTACCTAATGAAACCGTAGATAAGTGGGATTGTTTTTTACTCAGTATTCTACCGAATTCCAGATTCGGCGTGTGTGTGCGGGTTGGAGGTGGTGGTCACTCTCCGTACAGTGGACTACCACGGCGAGGCTCGCAGCACTGGAGGCGACCCCGTGTCGGCCGCCGCCACGCTCGACGACCAGCCGCTGCCCTGCAACGTGGTCGACTTGGACTCCGGACTATATAGGTAAACTGTCCGACCTAAAACCTGAAGAGACGCTCCGCCTAAATCTGTAGATATAACTGCCGTCTATATGCAACTATGCATAGATTCCTCTTATCTTTATGTTAGGCCCATTGTGTCGAACGAATGTTCATTGCGCCGAGCGTCTACGGAATATGAAGGTCTGCCATACTGTGGCGGGGCGCTAGCATGGAGCCAGCGTGGTTAGTCTAGTAGTTGTAAAGTGTAAACATAGCCTATGTTCGTCCCACTGACTGACTGAATATCTTGAACCCCCCACGCTTCGCGAAGATGTGTTATAAGTTTCATTGACGTTGTCGTCACATAAGTTATGTCAGGGGTCTTCGGCGACTCAATAATAACCCTGACACCAGGGCTGATGAGGTCGATAATCCACCTCATAATAACCCCCGCGATAGTGGAAGAAGTTTCATTGAGTTTACATGTAATGGGGACGCATAATTTATTAATTTATTAACATATCAAAACTCATCTATCATTATAGGACCATCCTAATACGATAGTGTAGCATTTATATCTTATGACAAATAAGACAATACATGTAAGGTAGTTAAACGCTCATGCTACAAACATTGAGCGTGTGCGTGCGCGGATAAAAGATTTGTTAATGACGTGGACTCCGGCGCAGGATCTCGATGCGTCCGTGGGCGGCGGGCGCGGTGTGCGTGCGCGTGTGCGTGTTCTCGCGCGGCGTGCGCGACTCGCCGCTGCGCGCCAGCGTGGCGCCCGCCGCCGCGCCGCTGCTGCTGTGGGGCGCGCGCGGCACCGGCAAGGACCAGCTCAGCCAGCCCGTCGCGCTCGCCAGGTATACTACGTTGCCACTGTGGAGCGCCCGGGTTATTAATATGAACAAAAATCTCATTCTTACCGAATGCCGTCTTACGCGTAAGTACGAGCGAAACACGAACGAACGTAGATGAAGTACTGATCACCTGTCACCATATGGTACATCATTAGGGCTAACATGCGCCAAGTGATAAAATTTTGTCACGGTCATTTTATCGATTCTGACGATATAATTGCGTCGTTTTGTCGATTGGTGCTAATATGTGAACCCAAATAAGTTCTGTTGTTTTGTCAAAATACCAACAAAATAACGTGGCATACATGTTATTGACAAAAAAAACAAACTTATCGATTTCGACAAGATAAAAATCGATCGATAATTTTATCACGTTGCGCATGTTAGCCCTGCAGATCCACGTTAGGACTTCGTATCAAAAATAGCTAAAAATTATCTTCTGATTACTTGTGGCACTGCTCACAGTGTTAGGAATTAAACGGGCATGAGTTTATAAATGGCTAGACTGTCTGTATACTTGTTACTTCAAAATTATTGATATCACGTGGTTTCTAAGAGTTGTGGCTATGGGCTCGCCAGCTGACGAAGAGATATGTATACCATACACCTCTGCCTACCCCTTCGAGGGTACCGGTTTGATGCATGCAAAATTCTTCATAACATTCGGATTGTTATTTTTCAGGTGTCCCAAGCGAAGAGAGATCTATGTGCTCGACGCAGGGAATTCTAGGGTGAAAGTGCTGGATGAAGAGACATTCGCATTCAAGAATCATATCGTCAATGAAGGTAAGCTGTTTATGTAATAATCAATTATTTTGTTTAGTGCCTGCGAATGCCATAGATATAAGTAAAGGTCGTAAGACATTTTTTTTAATAAGTACCTGCTTTCATTCTTTAATCGCATTGAGATAATCCCCGAAATATACTAGAAGGTCGTTCGCCTCTTGTATCGAGAGCCGATTCGATTCCCGGCCAAGTCAATGAAAAACGTAGACAACGTGTAGGTATTTAATTGTTATAAAATATTTTTGAATCAAGCATGATTTAGAACGAAAACAAAACAGCGTTCTTCCCGGGGTAGGTATGTGATTTATAGCAACCTAAGGGTGGCCGAAATGTCGTATTAAAAGGATACTATAGTATATTTGGACTAGATGGACCGTCCTGACCTCCTCGGCTATAACACCTTGCGAAATGACGTAGATTCAAAAATGTATTGGTGAAAGCCTGCGATATACTTCGCGCTGTGCGACAACTAGGTATTGAACTGCTCCGCAGATTTTCATACGATAAGAATTATATAATTTATATACAGATAAGAATTAATAGTAACATAACAACATACATAAGTATGTAAGCTCACAAGTATTGGGGTCAGAGGTGCAACCCTCTCAAGATGATCCGCACCTCACGGTGCTGTATGGTATGCCAACGTGATAGGTGGTGAGCCGTATCGTAAATTATTTATTAGTGGATATATATACAATGAATACGTTCTCATCCTAGCACGACAATTCAAAATTCAAGTTCAAAAAATGTTTATTCGGACGACATTTATTTATTTATTTATCCAATTCACAATATACCTAAGCTTACAGCTAACGCCAAAGCACTTATATGTTAGTCAAAAAGGATGCATTAAATTTTACATTTTACATTAACATAGGTAGGTACTTATTACATTTACTTTTTATATTTTAATACATACGATCCATAAGGTTAGTAACAAAAACTTACATAGTTAGTTTACATAATAAGGATCACATTTATCGGCAATCGCGTTCAGGATTCTGTTGGAGCTGCCACGCACTCGTTCCAACAGTGAAGCAACTCGCTTACACAAGATTGCATGGAAACCGTCCACTCATGTCTCCGCGAACATTCCAGAGGCGCTACAGTATCGCGGCAAATCCAAAACCCGGAATGCACAATGACTCGTTGTCATGTCATTGTTATGATTAAATAAAAAAATATAATGTTTACAGGTCTAGCGGGTCGGAGTTGTACAGGGATAGCCGTCACCTCGGAAGGAGTAGTTGCTGTCAACTGGCGGACGCGGACGCTTACCGAGGTGCTATTTTCTTACACTTTCTTACAGCTTGCATACCAGCATGGCATGAGATTGTTGATACATTTGCAAGCTAAAATAGTAAACAGTACTTGCAAGACAAGTACAGTTAATGTATACTTATGAAAGTGGCATGTGTAATAAATAATAACAATTATTTATTTACCAAACATGCATACAAATACAGTAAACTAGTACAAAGACATTTTGTAGAATCATTAATGTGTTAGAAAACCAGTGGTCAAGATAAAATGTCGCGCTTATTATTACATTTTTCATTATTAAAATACATAAACAAGTTGAATAGAAAAAAGAAAACGGTTTTTGTCACCTTTAGATCTGTGTTTATTTAGTAATCAGAATTTCATAATATATCTTTGACCTAGGAAACTACCCATTCTTGCATAAAATTCTTAATGGTCATTATACAGTGCGGTGGTCTTCCGGAATGTTCCCCCCTTTCTGTTCCCTCAAGATATCCCCGGAATAAAATTGGTAGGTTATTTTACACGCCCTTTTGCAGAACAAATTTGGGCCGACAGTCACCAACTGTGAGGATGCTTAAGGAGTATAATAATATTAATGCTGGAATTGATGTGGATATATTTCATGACAAGTTACACAGTTTCAGGTCTAAAATTATTCGGCACTTTTTGAGTTAACATTTTAAGTCTACCACCAAAATTTATTTGTATGTTTTGATTTAGTTTAGAGTTTAATTACCTTTTAATTACCTTTCTGCTATTGTTGAATTCGTAAATTAGTTTATTGATTGCGAGTACACCGTTATTGTTACACATATCAGTCAGAATAATACCTAGTAAAGTTGTGGAATAAGCTCAATATGTGTGTTGTGGTTGTCTCTCTCTCTCTCTCTCTCCTTGGCATTTATTATTCCCATCTGATGGTGGGGTCTGCCTTCTTCGTACTTCTCTTCCACTTCGCTCTATCTGACGTGTCGTTCTCGGAGACATTGCACATACACAGGTCCTTTTTGACCACATCCGCCCATCTTGTTTTTGTGTGTTGTGGTTGTACTTTTTTTAAATAAATAAATACCCAATTGTGCCAGTAAGGCTTTACTTACACACCGAAATACTGTATTATGTGATGGTGCAGGTGAACAACGAGGGCAGCACGGTGCGCACGATCAGGTCGGAGCGGCTGGTGGAGCCGGTGTGCGTGGCCGCGGACGCGCGCTCGCGGCGCCTGGCCGTGGCCGACAACGGGGCCCGGACCGTCTTCGTGTTCGACAGCACCGGGAATATTGAACTAGAGGTACTATACCGCCGCCTTATACGGAAAACCACGTAAGCGCCCTTTTGAAATATCACATACGGATGTGATGTTGTGTCGGATGAAGGAATAGTATAGCTTAACACTGTCCAACATCTTATTTCATCTAGTATGGGCGCTAGGCAATAAGAACCCATCTCTTACGACTTACGTACGACTTTGGCGGCTCAATAATAACCACTTCACAGCCCACACGATAGAAGAAGAATTGCGACTAAACATTGCGTCTGAATATAATATCTGTGATATTTGTCTACTTAACATTGCACGCTGCATGTGTTGTATGTATTGCTTTATTGAAAAGTCCTATAATTTTGATCTCAGATCGGCAACGGCGACCTTGGGTTAGTGGGTGGCCTGGCGCTGGCAGAGGACATGATAGTCATAGCGGACGTCGCCGTGCGGATATACGACGCCGAAGGCAACCTCCGGACGACGTTGGCGCCCGTACCTAAAGGTAATCTATCCTATGGATTTTACTACTGTTATAACCTACTCGAGAATTGAATCGAGAAAGTGTGAAAATCATTTGTGAGATAAAACGATATGCACATTCTACACTAACTTGTTCAATCGTGTTTGAGATTTTAACGAGTACTTATTTATTATTAGCTAGCAATTTTCCCTAACTTGAAGTCTACTTTGTATATTTCGCGTCACGATCAATGTCTACGCAATTGAGTCGTGAACTAGGTTCAAAATAAATTAACAAAATTCTAATTACTAAATAAAGACAGGTCTGAAACTAACGAAAAACTTTTTCTTTTTTTCTATTTAACTTATTTAAGAGTTTTAGTAATAATAAGTCCGATATTTTATAACGTTTTTCTATGACATCACAGTGTGCTTTTTCATACAAACTAAAGTAATTTCGTGTTTTGACGTTTAGTAAAAAGTAACTGATTTGTCTAGTTGGAAACTAGCCTATTACATTAACACTGGCCAAATAACAAGCAGCTGTACCTTCTTTATTGATTACACAGGTCGGGGCGGCTACGGTGGCATAGCCCTAGAGAACTCTGAGAACGGGCGTCGTATAGTGTGCGCTCGCTCGGTGCGGGGTCGGCCGGCGCTGCTGGTGGTGGAGGCGAAGGAGGGTGGCCGCATACTGGCGGCGTGTGAACTGGCGGACAAGAAACCGCGTCGCGTGGCCGGACTTACGCTACTGCCAGACAAGAGAGTACTGCTGTGCGATCTAGCCGGGGACTGTCTCAGGCTGCACACCTACTGGTGAATGGTGAGTTCGTAAATGTACTATAGTCTGATCGCGAGCTGTACCATAGAATAGGGAATAATACTACGAATAGAACGGCAACTCTCCGCTCACCACCTGCGGCAGAGCTAGGTTTACCTCGAACATCAGTGGGCGTCAGACTTCACACACACAGATACGAGAGTACGATAACGTCAATGTGTAGTGTCTGTGTAAAACGAGGTGATTTGTATGAAATGTCCAGGGTGTAACTGTCTGTAGCTGAGACTTAAGAGGCGACGTATGTGCCCGGGGAAAGGGAAAGAGTACCAATAATGCTCTTTACATACAGACTGGCCCTCACGTGAACGGCATTATTGCCGATAGGCGCGGTATATAAGCGAGCGATCAGACTATATTATGATAGACGCTGAAGTATCGAATAATAACAGCAGTTATAACGGCTAACATATTTGTCAACGTTCGTTTCAGATTAGAAGAGAAAGGTGGATGGTTAACTGAAAACGCCACAAGGCAAACTGTAATCGAATTTCATGCTAGTCCAGTATTGTAACGGAGAATCGAATGTTGGCCATATCTCGGACTGCGAGTGGGAGGTACTTGTACCAAAGTCAGCAGGCGCACGCGCACAGTCATCCGCACAGGTCACGCTTCTCAAATTGAAGTAAATTCCTATTTTATATTCATGAACGTTTGTTAAGTATTGTACGCACATACTATGCGTGAGGTTGTTGATTAAAATGGGATTTTTAAAATGTTACTCATGATTTTCAAATGCTTCCTTTGTTGCTGACTGTACGCAAGCACTGCGATATATCGTTTACGATATGTTTAGTACTTACAGTATTTATTTCGTATTAAGTTGGTTAAGATATGTTATTTTTTTACGGCATCGATGCTGAATAATTCGGCAATTGTATATTTTTTCGCGACTGATTTTTGATTTTCTCATATAATAATACATACGTGCAGATTAAAAAACGAAAATTTTGCGAATAATGAACATATCGTTATTTTTTGTACGAAATTTCTAGAATTTAATATGCTTTCGAAACGAATTACAAATAAACATTTATTTTGATACTAGAAATTTGGTTCTACAGTCAATAGTACAAGTTCGTCAAGTATCGTTTCTTTGTCTGCATGTGGTATATAACTTGACGCCATAATTTAAAATGTGATCCATACGAATACTTCGTCACTATTTACACAAAATTTGTTATTGGCGTTTACAATTTCAAATTGACTAGTCGTCAACAGTGGCATTTATTTATATCACTACTCGATATTTACTTAAAATTTCACGGAGAATTTATTGTGTTGGAAATTTTCGCACAGCGTGTGCTTTGCTTATTGTACATGCAAGTCATTTATAGTGTTGCCATTGGCACAAACTGCGCAAGAACGAATGAATGACGTTGACAATATTCTATAAATTAACTTCATTTTGCATGCGTGATTATCAGAGCGGATGCCTCGCTTTCAAATCACTCATTACTCGTAATTTATTAGTACAGCCAGTGGCTGTTATGTGATAAAAGCTGTCCGCTAAACGTCGCGCGGGTTCGTTGCGGGTCGGGCCAAGTTACACTGGCGGTGCACAAGTTTGTAGAATTGTCCAACATAAGCTGGTCTGACCCGCGCCGTGCTCCCAAGTTTAGCGTACGCCGTTATAGATAATAAATCTCACACAATCATTTCACGAACAATCCCATTACTTTAAAAATATAACTAGCTTTCTTGGATAATACTTTTAATGATATAATTGCTCAATAAGAACGATAACACCATATCACATAGAAGAAGCCCCTACCGACTCATAGTCACACCAAGTTATCACACCAGTGTTACAAACAGGATTTTTTTTCTTTTTAGTCACACTTCTAATTTTCACACACCATGTATATTATAATTACTAGTGCTGTACCTACGTATAGTACCTACACTGCACACTAGCATCTATTTCGTAGTATTTAGAGCAATCCATGGCCTTCTGGATATCCAGAAGATATCCAGTGATTCATGTATTAATGCAACCTTATCTAGTGCTGGCCGGTAGGAAACGCAATAATTGTGATAATGATAGACAATTGACGTTTGACAAACAAATGCGCATCTACACATCAATATTTTTGCAAATTGTGCCTTGGTTTACAATCGCATTGAGACATGGATTTTACCATTATTAATAGAAAACGTGGACAAGTATTATTATTTGAAAAACATCAATATTACAAACAAAAAGATTATAAAAATTTATCACAAATATGGTTTTGTGGGTGGACCAAACAGAAAAAGATAATTTTGTGATTTCCTGCCAATTAAAACTTTTAAATGGTGAAATATCATTAGGACATTTTCTTGAAACATTACGTTAAACATTGTTTCAAGAAAATGTTTTAATGATTTTCACCATTTTATAGTTTTAATTTTAAATTCGAATTAGTTGTAAATAAAAGCTATATACATAATTTGAATGTTTTCTTTTAATTAAAAAAAAAATAGTTATATACTAACACTGGTACTGGTAGATACCGTAGTACAGCTAGGACAGCACTAGTTAGGGAATAAATACAATAAATGGTGTGGAAAAAATTGTAGTGTGATTAACAAGAAAAAAAATCCTGTTTGTAACACTGGTGTGATAACTTGGTGTGACTATGAGTCGGTAAGGGAAGAAGCTTCCATTTTGCTAGAGTTTAGAAATAATGTCTGAGCGTTTATCATAAATTAATACGTACTACTTGAAATTACTTCTTATTTCTTATATCTAAAACTTATTCAGATTTAATTGAAACATTGATGTAGTAAAAATGAGGGTAAGGAAACTATTTGAACACGATTGATTATGGAGGTATGTGAACAGTTCCTTCGTTGTATGTAATTGTATCATAAAAGCTAAGAGCATTCGGTATTCGATATTGACAAACGGCCCTTAATCACGCGATACGTTTAGCAACCTACCGCGATCCACTTCAACGATTATCTGTATCAATTGCATTGTTGCTAATACTTGCAAAGACATGTACTGGTACAATCTGTGATGCGATTTGGCTTCAGAGTTTAAAAGAAAAAGGGAAAATATTTACTATTAAAGGACGCCACAGCTACAATACAATAACATCAAATATATATAAACTTACACAATATCAAAAAACAAAAGAAGTGGTCGATAAATCATATGGCGGTGGTGGACGCCCTCAATAAATGGATCCCACTCGGCATAAGACACGGCGATAGCGCAGACGCTGGTATTCTGTGGGCACAGCTGAGTGAAGCACGAACATCGCGTTCACGTGATACAATCTTATTTGTCCTATCTGATCCTACTACAACAACTACGATCTTAATGAAATATATAACTGAATCTTTTATAACTACAATAATATATAACAGTTAAAACAATTTTCGATTCTATTCAGATATAGATATTTTTATTCTGTAAACATAGCATCACGCCAGTCCTCGAAAGGGTAGGCAGAGGTGTATTATTCAATAAAATATCTTGAAATTGTTGCCACACGCAACTCACTGAATTTATCCAGTTCTGTAGATATGTATAGCTGTAGTATGTCCTAGGAAAGCCTTTGATCAGTAGATTAATTACACGGTATAAATAATTTACATTTTAAGAGAAAGTTCATGGTATAACTTATATTATAGTTAACCTGTTATGTTCCTGCCTGCGATACACAATTGAGATACAATTTTATTTGTATTCCAAAACATGTGAGAACGTGTTATTTTACAAAAAAAAATACGGTGAGAGACCTCAGCGTTCCCCATTTCTCCGGCCAAGTAGTTAATGCCATTTGCGGCATTTGAAACTTTAAGTCACGAGGAAAAAAGCTTTAGGCCTATTAATACAATAAATCATTTAAGTGAAGCAAGTGCGTTTCGTCAAGAGAAACCAGCTCTTAAATAGATAATAATAAAGATAAAATAATGCGTACAAAATATATAAACGTCCATCTTGATGTGGTTATATAAATCCTTATCGGACCGCAAAACCGCGGCGCAGGGTCACGGCGACTTGTTTGTATACTACGTTACGTAAAGGAACTAAGAAATATCCTTGATCTATCATTTTTATTATGTGTATATAAATATTTGTTGCTATAAATAAGTTTTTTCTGTGAGACTTCTGTGTTAAGTAGCGTTTGTTTGTATAATTTTCCCTTTTAGAAACTGGAGTTCTATCGTGTACGACAAAACAGTTTCTACTCGCCGTGTGTTGGCAATAGTCCTAATATCTGTAACACATTGTTTACTTATCAGTTAAGTAGGTATGTTTAATATTATACACAAAATAAAAATCAATACATTTCAATCTATCAATTCCAACTTCATCAAGTGCCTATAAAGAGCTGCCAATTTCAAAGAGGACATAATGTCAGGATTGTATATATTCATAATCACTTTGTCAAAAATATATAGCCACAATGTTACTAGGAACTAACTGTTACACTGTTAAATAAAATAAATAAATATATCAAGTTACAATTAACCGTATCGTATTATGAAATGAGGCTCTTAGCTGTTACTCTGTAGCTTTAAGTTTACTTCATAATAAAAAGGTTTCATAATAGCAGTTATCGTGATAATCAGTGACGCGATGTAGGTAGTCTAGTCGGGTAGTAGGTGTCTAGTGAGCCTAGATTGTTTTAGACTGTTGGGATGTTTTAAAATAGACGTTTGACTCGAATATCGAATATGTGATTGTCGCAGGTGTACGTCAGTACTTTTAAAATCTGTTAAGTGTGTGTCAAAGTCAGTCATACTTTAAATCCACTAATTACTTATGAAGTGTTTCCAGCTTAATGTGATATTATTATCATGATTAAAATTGCTGATTTAACCTTTTTGCGAAGATTTTAGCGATTTTAGTATGTTAAGTTCACTTGACAGGTTGAAATAATAACGTGTACTGCGGGCTTAGCACTGTAAGCACGCGACTCATTCTCGCCGCGACAGAGATCGTCTGTCTCTTTCTGTGCAGTACTGTGAGAGAGTGACGGGTGACGTATGTCGAGGCGAGAAAGAGTCGCACGCTTACGGTGCTAAGTCCGCTGCAACGTACCTCTGTCATCTTAATCAGCTCCGTCATTTGACTGTTACTGCGATTTACCAACTTAACGGATCTTCGTGACTCGAATATTTTAATATTAAGTATAAATAACTCGTATTTTTAATAAGTCATGAAATCAATGCATGTATATGTTTGTCGTGTTGTTTTGACGTCGGTACCAATGCCAACAGTCGCTTTTACCGGCCGCCCTAAGATTTCAAAAGCAATAGTTAATATTTGTATTTTTCTCAAGTTTATTAAGTTGGCAGTCAGTATAATTTACTATTGGCATGTTGTGTACGCGATGTGTGTCATCGAAAGTTCCTTTGTTTTCGTCTGTCCATTGTAAGCTAGAATATGATCAAGTGCTAGAGAAAGTATCCGACTTCTACATTGTTACCAGTCTTAAACTCTATAACATAGCATCTAAAGTAGAAAATTGTTCATTTAAGTATAACAGAAATGTAAAAATGTTACTATGGGAAATGTGGATAAAACCCTGTCTCTTTACACTGGGTGGGTTTTACTATGGTTGCGTGTTGTTTCGCCTTAATATGTAATATAAAGTGATGTCACAAACTACCCGCACGCCACTGCCTTCTATTACAAGTGCATTTACTGTTTTCACTATCTCCTGCCCAGCCTTGCTGCAATCAAGCTTGGTACTTGGAAATTCAACTTGTCAAAGAGTATTAGAACTGGAGTGCACACTTTATACGTTAGCTTACTTGATAGTTTGATTGGCACCGATTGTGTTTTATTTATGGGATTTTTTTTTGTTATGTTGTATGTAAGACCGGTCAAACTATTAGCTCATCTAGTGTTTAGAGTGCGCCGTCTTTTACACCTATTACGTTGTAGACCCACGCAGAAACATTTGACATGAATCTCGGATAAGTCTCAAACAATCTTACAAAAAGATCAGTAAGTATGGGATTTAAGAGTAAGTAATTTCTGCCGCAACACTGAACCAAACAACAGAGATTCGTGAACTCTCCTCAAAAGGACAGTCGCAACAGCAGATTGGTACAAAAATACTTAGTGATTATACATTATTAAGATAAATAATTATTTTTCGCATAAAGTCATTTTAGATGTAAATTATGGAAGCATATGGACGTATTGTTATTTTCTAAAAATGGAATGTATTTTGGCATCAAAATCACTATTTTTGCATTCACAAATTTGATGGAATTGACACTTAAGAGTCGTTAATTTGTATTTATTCATAAAAGCTAAAAAATATTTATCTAAAGCTGTGAATCTGTACTTAAATTGTAATCACGGAGTATCTCAGTGTATTGTCGAAAATGTCACTTTTGTGCAAAACACAATAAAGTTAAAAACTCAAAATATTCTTCAATTGTTTTATTTCTCCTATTACAAGTACGTAAGAAACGATAATACAGTATATAAGAATACAATAAATTTTATAAAACATGAATAAAAAACTAAAATTGTAGTAGGAAATATCACTAAGTAGGCCCCAAATCGAAATCAAGTTCTTACATGTTGATTTCGATTTAATGTTCTTTGTATTTTCTTACTGCCACTAAAATTGTATATAGGAACAGTTTCATAGACAAATAAAACAGATCGTCCTTAAAAATCTAAACATTGGTAGATACTAACAACATCAATGACAATATTTAATTCGTATCATTACCTTCCTATGGTTAAAGTTATCAGTCATGTCATGACAATACTTAGAACATCAATTTTATATTTTACATTAAATACTTTAAAGTCAATGGACCATCATTTAAATATATCTTAATTTAGTATTGTGACCAAAAAATAATACGAGAATCTCATGTAAATGCTCACTGGAAATAGAGAAGTATAATCTTTAGTATGAAAATAAATGCAAATGACGAGATAATTATCAATGTTGCCACTAGGTGGCGTTACTTGCCGAATGTAGCGAGGATGTCTTTGCATTCCTTTATAGTTTTGTTGAGTCGTTCAATAGTTGCGGAGGTCTGCTTCTGGCCCAACAGTCGGCCGCAGCTGGCTATGGTGGTGTAGTACCCGCACACATTATGCAGGACCCGCACCACGCGGTCGCCGCATACGAACAGATATTTGCCGCTGGCGTCGAACTTCATGTAGTTTATTAACCCTGGAAGCAATAAAATGCGTTTTCAAGTACACTGCAGTAATCAACCTCGCGCAGCGCCGACACGTTTAAAGACGCTTCCAGCGAGGAAGTGCGTAGCATCTGTGGACAAATAAGTTATCTGAGTACATTTGAGCACATTGGCTATTACGTTGGAACTATCGTCTTCGTACCAACGCTGATGAATTCCTAGTTCACATGGCGCGGAGTACGCTGTAAATGCACTCAATCAATAAAGACGCCTTGAATTTCTGCTTCTATTCAATAATTCAAAGATCAGATAAGCCTTGGACGAGCTAAAAATACACACGACGTCTTTGATGAAACAATGTCAAACGTTGTGAAAACTGTGGAGAATGGTTATTACTTCATAATTTTATGACGTTTGAGTATTGTTGCTATCCTACTCGCACAAAGGAAACGATAATTAGAAGGAGCAAACGAATTAATTAAAGACTTATTTAAATGCAAAAACTCACTAATAAATTCATGGTAAAAAAAATCGTGGATAATATGAATAACTAATATTTTATGGTCGCAATCTTCGCGAAACCTCTTCAAGGGTATTCATCATGTTAATATGATGTATTACTTAAATAGGCTGTTAAAAGTTTGTAATTGTATAACTCGTGCCGTAACAATTACATAGGTACTTATAATGAGCTGTTAAATGGTAAATTGACCTTGATCTAAAGCAAATGTTGCACTTCACAGCATCACTAGAAACTGACAAACAAGAAAGCCAGCTCTCTGATTTTCCGTCGTTTACGACGCTTCATCACGATTGAAAGTTTCCCATGGAAAAACAGTGCCTCGAATCAAACGAAAAAAGTGGGTCGCGATACCTCGCGTGTTACGGTTTGGCAACTAACAAAGAACATAATCAATTGCCGAACGAATGTGTGAAATATGAAACATGGAGGTTGGTCTTTTTATATTGCCTATGAGATGATAGATGAACATCTACATGAAGATTCATATGCAATTGGGTAGTTCCCTAGGTCCATGATAAATTATGAAATTCGGATTACTAAATAAAGACAGATCTAAAGATGACAAAAATAGTATTCTATTTTCTATTTAACTTATTTATGAATTTTAATAAAGAAAAATATAATAATAAGTGCGATTATTCGTCACGTTTTTCTACGTATAACGTCAAGGGATGCTTTTTCATACAAACACCAGTCATTTTGTATTTTGACGTTTAGTAAAAAGTAATTGATTTGACTAGTTGGAAACTACCCTATTATATTTCGTATTCGCATTTTTTCTGGTCCTGTCCAAGTGTCATACATAACTTACCGGCGTATTTCACACTGTCATCCGTGCGACATGTGATATGTTATTTTAATTCTTATTATCTCGGTGCTCGTGTGGTGCTCAGAAATGGATGTTTTACACTAACCCCGGAAGGTACGCATAAAGATAAGACACGACAACTTGACACGCCGTATTCCCTTGGACGCATCGACAAACACATCTTAAGATTCTTTCATCAGACGGTCGAATTATGCATACATTTTGCGCTTTGTAAAGTCACCAGTTTTTTTCCAAGTGATAAAATCTTGCACGTACTTATCTACTACAGTAATTTGTCTTCTCAAGTGACATGTAACAGTGGTTGCAAAAACGAAATAGTCTCTACTAATTAGTCAGCGTAACTAAAATTGTATGCAAAAAAGAAACGTATTGTACATTACGTAGATGTATATAATGGTTACTAACTGATATTCAACAAAGTAATTGTAAAAACAGAATTGCGGGTATTATATGAAAAAGAGAAAGGAGCACATGTTCATATATGCATTGGTAGTACACTGCTTACAAAATGACGGTTAGTAAGGCAGTACTAGTACCTAATTTTATAGAAGACACTTAGTCAAGGTTATACGCAGTAATCGGCCCTTTAACTTTCAATTACAGATGAATCAAAATAGAAATGTAATGGCAATGTAAGTTGCCTGCTATTATATCTGTCTCGTCACTCTCTACAGCAGTGCTTATCAAAGATACAAGAAGAATTTGCTAAAGGAGAATGTATAATTTTGGTCTACAGTCTAGACCACCAACACTGATCATAATGTGTCATTAGAAAGGTCTTTTATGATCAATGTCTATGGTGGCTCTCTTGAACTGTAATCTGTATATTCCGGAGTCCTCCTGCCTGACCTGACCTGAAGCAACTGCCATCTGACCTTCCTGACCTGATCCAAAGGGGAAACCATTCCAGGTGAGGTTAGTAACGATTACGTCGACGACCCTCCATACATACATACAGTCATGAGCAATATTATGTACCCACTTTAGAACCCTGTCGCACTAGAATATTTGACATTTAAGGAGACTTACGGTTTCATTTGCCAAAAAAGTTAATGAGACATGGTTTCAAAGCGTATACATATTAATACTCGTGACCGTACGTAGTACGTTGTATTGTTCTTTATGCCAACAGCTTAACGTTGCTTCCGAAGCAGGTATAGTATGAAAAGTAAAGGAAACCCACCTGAATACAAGTTCTCGACGGTATCGTACAGCTGGCCGGTGTATGTGTCGTAGAACTCGACGGAGTTGTCGACGGAGACAGCTAGCACCTCCGCGTTGGGGGACAGCGCGATGTGAGGCGCGTTCGCTGTCTGGGTGTACGTGCCCGTTTCCAGCACGTGCGGAGACTCGCCTCGCGTATACTCGACTGGAAACGGAAAATAATATTTATAAATACAGTATTACATACATAAACTCACGCCTGTTTAAGCAGAGACTGTGGAGTTCCATTTGCTTTGATTCTGAACAACTTCGTCCACATTCATAAATGTTCATCATCTCTTAAAGTTTTCGTTACGATGTCACTAACACCCTGTATACATCTTAGGACTTAGGACTTCATATAAAAATATATATTATTAGTATTAAGTATTTGAACAGGTTTAGTTTTTTCGTGAATCTATTGGTTCCACGCATTTGAGTTATTTATATATGAATTTTATCGTTAGGAAAATTTCTTAACTTGGAGAATATTTTATTTTCTACTAAAATGTATTTTATCTTCTAACAAATTACTGCACATAACAAAGCAGTTACCTGCCGTTCAAAAAGGTACCTCTTTTCAAGTTTTCGTAGTTGGGATATGTTTAAACAAATAATTGTTCTAGACCTAGATGTTTGGGTTCGTAAATGTATCTAACAAGTGGACACAAAACCCTAAGCTTGGCTATCGCATGCTTTTACAAAATCCGCTGGTATTGAGAATTTGGAATGGACTGCTCTCTAGGCAGAAACGAGTATAGGAACTTTCACTAACATTTTGGCATATAACTGTCAAGTTTGTGTGTTAGCCAAAATTATAATGGCACGTTCCAATGTCACCCATGTATATAAAACGCTCGTGAATTGTACAAATTGTAGAATTGATTTAAAGACTTGCCCACAAAGTCTAATCATTTATTTTGTTAAGCAATTGCCTATATTATTTCATCGATAACAATCTTATAATAATAACGTCCTCGTTTTTATAATAACAAGCTGATTTAGTTGTAAAAACGGTGCTAAAAAAGTTAGGGCGGGATATGCATACTAAGTTGATCAAAATAAAAAACCGGTCAATAAAGATTTGTGAGCTAAGATCAATGAACTTAGTGATTTCTAGAGTCACCGAATGATAGGTTTTTTGACACCAGACATACGCATCTCTTTATCTTTATTTGATTGTGTTGTTTTCTTTTCACTACATTACGATACAAAACACGATCAGCCTGATAGGAAGTAACTGAAACTATATATTTTAGGTATCTCATACAATAGTGAAATCAATCTTTGCGGTTTACACACATAAGTATATATAGCTTGCACCTGTAATTCCTAGGGTGGCCAACAAATAGTCCGATGACAACCTTTATAGTAATCACAAGTGACCAAAACATTGCCTTTTGTTTTAGTAGTCCGTCACGTTACACCTCAGTCTCTGTGGTCTAGTGGTTAAGCGATGTGCTCACGATCCGGAGGTTCCACGTTTGAATCCCGGTTGGGCCAAATCACAAAAAAAAAAACACTTTGTGATCCCTAGTTTGGTTAGGACATTGCAGGCTGATCACCTGTGTGTCCAGTAACAAGATGATCCGTGCTACGGAAGGCACGTTAAGCCGTTCGTTGGGATTCCGTTGGTCCCGGTTACTATTTACTGATGTAAGTACATAGTCGTTACTTGAGCCACGTCAGGGGCCTTTCGCAGGTCAATAATAACCATGACACCAGGGTTGATGAGGTTGGTCATCCACCTCACAACCCACTCGAGAGAAAAAGAAGTCATTTTATTATTTTCACTTGTCGCCGATCGATACATACATTGGATACATAGACTGAATTTTACACTGATAATCCTTTTAGCGACTAGAATTGGCTGAAATACATATTAATTAACAAAACAAGTTGCAACCGCTTTTGTTTCTTACGCATTGATAAATGTAATCGTAAACCAGCACATCGCACATAATATACGTCACGTAAGCTAAACATGACGTGATCTTAGCCACGTCACGCATGGGATGATAACAAATAGAATTTTCTTTGTCCCCGTGAAGAAAAATTATATTAACGGCGCTTTCGTTCTATTTACAAACAAACGAAAGAAAAGAACATCGATGTTCAAAACAGTTCCATGAATAATCCAAAATCGATTTTCAAATCTTGATTCCATTTCTTTCTCTTAAAAACAAAAGACTACTCGCTTCGGCTATCGAATATTATTTCAGATACAACTTGGAGAGGAAGCATTAGTAACGTTTACTTTTTTGAGATAGGTCATATCAAATGCACGGTGAAGAACAATGAGGAAACGATCCATGCTGCTAATCATCTGGCATGCTGAATAACGGCTCCAAAATTATTAAGTAGTAGAAGTATTAATATAGCGATCAAATCCAGAATGTTTTAAGGAAAGGCCAGGTAGTACTCTAAACCGGCGAGCAGGACTTTGATAAGCGAAAGTGGTGTGTCAGGATCGTACTTAGGAATTCCATGTTCTCTGCCTACCCCGACGGAAAATAGGCGTGATCTTATGTATGTATATTACTAGAGACGATAGTATTACATAAGTTCTACATATCTATTTTAAGACTTAACTACCAAAAGCAGTTAAGATTTGTCTTCTAAAGTTTTTCTCAAAAGATTAACGTTTTATGAGTATGCATATATAACAAAACGAACCTAATTCCGTTCCTTTCTTTGTTTGAATAACAAAACCACTGCTTCTCTTTATCTATCAGACCTACTTTGGTCATATGGCTAGCGTAGTGGGGAGTAGGCATCGATGGTAGGCTCGCGTCCCACGCTTCACACCTCATATGTGCATAAGGCCCGTTATAGTGGCTTTATTGTGTTTATGTAGGCATGTAAACTCTGCCGACCGTTGTAGACATAGGAATACAAAACCCAGTTACAGTTCAATTATGATTTGCATGTTTTTTTAAGCTGTGGGATAAAATGAAAAACAGTAGTGTATCGATTTTCTTACGGGCTATGAATATTATAGGATCACACAATTTTCAAATCTAATAGTTCACTTTAAGGTATGTAAGTGAAGCCCTTAAATAGGCATTCATCTATTTTTCAAAATTGTATATGAGTATACGTCATTTTATTTTTTTACGAGTAAAGTTTTCTACTGAAATGTTCCGAACTACTCAAAAGTTGAAGAAGTATTGCACCGTATAACACGCATATTTCACATTATATGTAGTTGTAAATTACATCAAAGTATAGTAATGCCCCGATTAGGGCGTGTCACAGTAGTCTCAACTTCATAAATACGGCTCATGAAAATTACACATCATGATTTCTGTTACATGAATCACAAAGCATTGTTTACTAACTTCAAATTATCGTAAAATTGCGTGTTACGCTATGAATAGGCATAAAAAGAAATAATTGGCATTAAAAGAGTTTTTCTCTATTGACACAATTTCTAATTTCGAACTTTAGGTATCCACTCTGAATAATGATCTTTAGTTACGACCGTTTATCACAATCGGGGAAGTAAGTAGATATGACATAGTTAGGGATATACGTCCCTAACAAATCGACATTTATATTACGAGTATTATGACATTATTTTAGCACACTAATAAAAAATCCATCGCCTTTCTATGGTTGTACTACACTCTCTGTTATAAGATCCTCATTTCACCAAATCATTTGAATATTAGTAAGTGGTGCTCTAAACCAACTTAAACCTTTTTGACTCCCTTCGAATTCGTCTTTCTCTATATTATAGAGTCTATAGGAACAGTAGGTAAACTATTTACCGTAAACTGTACTGAACCCAGTTTGTATATTGGCAGGGAAACCCAGCTATCTCAGTCTCGGAGCTTAAGGCATCTTCCTTTGCGTGCTTTGCAATGCGTATGCATAGAGCCGCTTTCGATACTATTCTATGAAAATAATATTATTGTCCTGACTAGGATAGATAAGGTAAAACGAGGTAAACCATTATCTAAATATAGTTAGTATTATATAAGGTTACACGTGCGTGTGGGACAGCCCAACGCGGCGTGTCCTCTCATACTTGTCTACTGCAAGAATTACGAGTATTGGTACATTATTTTTCTATGTGCATTTTGTTTACCTTATAGACACGGTTTACAAAGAAACCGGTATTCCCATAGATTATATAAGCAGGTCATTGGCTATCACTGCGTGATTTATATTATCATTTTTTTTTGTACCCACGTGGCTGTATTTTTCTTATCATCATAACATTTGAGTTCCTCTGACCCCAAGCTCACAGTGACGCGTATTTTTCTGTTTTCTTCCAACGACGGTTGTTATGATATGTATCAAACATATAAACTTGTTTTATATGTATTTGCGATTAATATGCTAATTATATCTACGCAATTCATATTATAGTGAATGGACACGTGGGGATTTTATAACTGAAGCGTCAAACCGTTGAGGATTTTTCAAAATGAATATTTATGTGTATAATTTAATTGGGGCAAAGTTTTCCGTTCTGTTTATTTTAAGATTAGAATACCAGAAACGGCTGTGATTACAATGGTTGTCTACCTTAAAGGTTATATTACGGGCATGTCAAGTTAGTTTATATAATTAACTTCAGTATGTATTTAGTAATGCGATGCGACCTTTGCCGTGCCTTTGTCTTAGACACGCGATAATATATGAATATAAGAACTGTGTTTTGAGGACACTTCAGAACTAACAGCTGCTTCATTCTGCGACTCAGGTTTCATTGTTACGTTTAACGTTATGTAAATACGATAAATAGGAGACAATTACGCATTAGCCGCGCGATAGGTAAAATAAAACACTCGTAAACTCACTCTTTGTGTGATATAGCTTCCACGTGCCGTCCTTGGATATGGTGGCGACGTGTGACGTGTCCACGTCAAACGCCACGTCATACACCCCCGACGAGTGGCCGGTCAGCTCAAACGCTTTCGCCACTTGTTTGAATTCCCCCGTCTTCGTGAAACACACTTCCATCACTTTGACGTCCGGCGCAAACCCGGTAGCGACCACAAACCGCCCACACGGCGATATTTTCGCCGTATGCGTGTTCATTAGATACGTATCCAGTCTTGTTAACTGTTGCCCTTTGAGGTCCCATATCACCATATCAGTCTTCGATGAGCAGGACATCATAAACTTCCCATTGCTCGATATGCCAAAGCCAATCACGTCGTCCTGATGAACCTGTCGATCAAACAAACGATAGTTAAAGACTCGATTGCTATCTACAAATGAAGTATTGATCGATTCCTACTTATTCATTATTGCACATTTATGAATGTATTTGGTAAAGTATCAAGTATAGAATTATGCAGTATAGAATGGCGCGTAGAGGATCCTACAAACACATAAAGGGCTTTATGATAATGTTACGGATTACGGAACTGCATTTCTGTTAAATATTCAGAACGCTCCCGCACATAGTGTGCATAATGTTTTATGTAAGCAATGCGCACGACACGAGGAAAACGACCGGCGAACCTTCCTGCGGCTAAAAATAATGTTTTCGAAGGTTGCGCGTGCGACGATCCTCCGCTGCTTACGCTATATGCCCCTAGCTGTCGATACGTGCGCGGAGGTACATCGGTGCACTGCCATTGTTCCGCCGAAGGTCTCCGATCGTCTACCCGTATCCACACATGCTCTGCAATGTGGGGTATTTCTTTTTTTTTTTTTAATAGCTACAAGATTATCACAACAAACGTACTTGGGACTTCAATCGTGAGTTCGTGACCTGAATGACGCAAGTCTCGCATACGTTCAAGTCAGACGCCTAGGTTTTGTACTTTATATTTTTAAATAAAAATGTAATATGCCTGCAGATCGCAGATCTCATCTGTTTACTATGCAGCCAGCAGGGTTCCACAACGACATAACTAAGTAATAAAATGATAATCAGCAATTTAGCCTACTTCCATCGCGAATGTAACGAATGCCCAAATATATATTAATGTTATTCTAATTGCATGGATCTAACCTAACCAAACGGGGGCTACCGGCTAAGACGAAGCCGATTCAGATTGGAGCAAATCGAACATCGATTTGATCCTGTCGTACCGCGTAAACAGCCAAGATGGCGATCCCCGATTCGTGACGTCACATGAAGTTCGGCAAGCCGATTGAACGAATGATTTCAGTACTTTTGACCCTAAAATCGGTACCGGCTAAAAAATCGAAGTTCGGCGCCTGAAGCCGATTCCCATTGGAAGTGTCAGTTGAAGCCGGGCACTTTTCAGTAACCGTGATCAATTTTAATTTCTTATTTTCACTGTTTTCCAACAATATTAGGAGCTATTTACGGTGGGCGACAAATTTTAGGAACATTTTAATCAATGTAAAATTGATATCGGCGTGGATTTTCGTGTTTAAATACCTAAATACAGTGTCATGGAGATAGTCGTATTGTGGGCTGCTGCGGAAGAAAATGTCTTCAGAATCTTGAGCAAATCGATCGCAGGATACTTCGACAGAAAAGCCAGTATATACTTCTCACAGGTACATCTATTTATAACATTATTTCTGACAAGTGGCTGAATGTTTACAGAGGAAAAGTTGCTGAACTTACTAGAAGCGATTTTTGATCATTTCATACTTATCTATTTTGTTTTGTTTCAGAGAGTAGCTACATTGGTAATTTTAGATTATCAAAAGATGCATATCGGACTTTGTATCATGACTTAGGACCATATCTGAAGGTCCAATGCTCTACAACTGTGCAATCGACTTTAAGGTAGGTGGTTACTATATTATGTTATATTTTACCTTATATTTTGATAATTAAAGTTATACTACAACATTACATGAATCCAATATAATATCTGTATGTTATAATTACAGTGACAAATGCCCTCAATCAGCCTGCAATCGTGAGATAATATATCAAGTTTCCTCGGACAAAAACTGAGCATATAGAAGTCTCCAGAGGTTTTAATGACAAATTTGGATTTCTTGGAGTACTTGGATGCATCCATGGCACACAAATTGCCATTATCCAACCTCACAAGTGGGAAGAGGCCTTCTTCAATAGCAAGTATTACCATTCATTGCATGTTATGTTGGTAAGAATCATGCCTTTAACTAGCTACATTTGTTTTGATTCTTATGATTGAGTCGCTAAAAATATTTTAATTTTCAGGTTTGTGATGGAGATATGAGCATTACATTTGTGATGCATCCAATGGGAGTGTTAGTGCTAGACTACTAGCCAAGATAACCATATTTGGAACAACAGCACTTTGAGAAGGGAAAAGGAACATCTCCTTAATTTTAATATGTTTAAGTTCATTAAGTGGACTTGTGTGGTCCTTGAAATGTAAATTATGAAGTCAGTGTGGTGTAATCAAAAGTGGCAGATTTGTTATTCAATAATACAACATCTAAACAAACCTTTCTTTATTGACATCAAATAAACTATTTTCATTATGCATATTTATTTATTTTGTGTTATTACATAATTTGTTTCATTACACCCCTCTCATTAACCAACCTATCTCTCAAGTAGATACATTTTTTCTAATCTTGTGTCCATTGTGCTTAATAAAGTAGTTTATCCATCTATCTTTAACTTGTAATAAATAAATCCATTTATTTTGTATAAATACAAGCTTGCGGGGCCTTATTGGACTAGACTATTTGTAATGTGTAATAGTATAGTCAAAAAAGCCCTGCGAGTGGATCAAAGAAATGTAATCAATTAGAACATACTACAAATATAATATCGTCACTGGAAAGGCAAAATTACGTAAGCGCCAAAATAGGTATTTTGGGTTTTTTATATATTCGGAATCAGCGTTTCATTCTGCGTCGATCTGTCTGGGTAGCATTGCGATACGAGCACTTTTTTGGCGCTTACGTAAATTTAAAAATAGTTGACTTTTTTCAATTCCAGTTTCTTAAACGACAAGATTTTGGTGTTTTTTTCGTGACTGGTGTATAAGTAATATTGTGTTCCTATATAATAACTACATATTAACTTTAAGTAAATTTGGCATTCTATAGTTAGAAAAGTATCATTTTATTAGTAATTTTGGACTACTGAAAATAAAAAATAGACTATGTATAAGTCATTTTTATTTACAGCTTTTAAAATAAGTAAGGCGTATAAGAAAAAAATGTCTTAGCATGTTTATGCAGTGAATGGCGAATAAGTAATTTTGACTTACAGTATTTAGAATAAGTAAGGCGTGTACGTAAATTTGCCTTCGCATTTTTATGCTGTTATTAAGCAAGTTTGTGGGCTAGCAGTAAGTTTCCCAGGAAGTTATTTTTTACCAATAGATCTAAAAGTAAAACTATTTCAGTATTGATTTTATAATTTATTAGCGACCCGCCCGGCTTCGCTCGGGTGCAATGCTGAGGAAAAATTAAATTATTTACGACATCACATTAAAATCCTCAAAAATAACAGTATTTCTACACTATTTATTGGGTGTTATTATACATACCTATAAACTTTCCTCTTGAATCACTCTATCTATTAAAGAAAATTGCATCAAAATCCGTTGCGCAATTTTAAAGATTTAAGTGTACATAGGGATATAGGGACAGAAAAAGCGACTTTGTTATACTTTTTAAGTTCTGTCGTTTGCATATTTAGCGCCAATTTTGAATTGAGAACTCAAAATTCAAATTTGTTGGAATTTCGAATATCAAAACAATTGAAAGCATTAGGATTAATGCAATTGTTTAGTCACAGCGTTGGTTTGAATCTGTCAGGTCACGTCCGAAAATGAATCTTACAAAGAAAAATTTTCTATAACTTTTGAAGAGGCCTACCTCGACTTCAGTGTTTCAAAGAGTTAAAATCTCTATTCCACGATGAAGTGCCATGTCTGCGGACCATCGAACGCTAGTATTTAGAATTCGAGCGTGGACATCCGCCTTCACTGAATTTAATATCATTGCTGTGAGACAACTAATCCTCAAAAATCGTCATGTGACATACCGAGAATAGAGGCGTTATTAGGCATTTCAGGGACAACCATTTAAACGATATTGCATGAGGCACTTGGTGTGAGAAAACTAGTTTGCCGTTGCATCCCGCATTTTCTGACGATCATAAGGTAGCCCGCGTCAGATGGTGTAAGAAAACTCTTCAGAAGTTCAACCGAGGAGACTCAAATCACGTGTACGACATCATCAGTGGTGACGAATCTTGGATTTATGCTATTATCCTGATTCCAAACAACAATCCACAGTTTGGGTCTTCCAAAACGAGTCAAAGCCGACTAAAGTTGTTCGCTCTCGAAGCACTTCAAAGAAGATGGTGGCTACCTTCGTGGAGAAAATCGGTCATGTTGCGACAATTGCACTTGAAGATCGTAGGACGGTTAATGCGGATTGGTATCCTTACCACAATTTGTTTACCACAAGTCATCGCCGAACTTCGAAAATCTAACCCAAAGCGACGCATGATGATGCGCAGGGGTGCAGGATGCTGCACCATGACAACGCAAGCTCACACGCCGCTCGTCAAACGATTATTTGAAGCAGGAAAACGTAGAAATTCTTGACCATCCTCCATACAGTCCTGACCTAAGCTCCAATGATTTCTTTACATTTCCTAAAATTAAAAAAGAAACTCTTCGCGGTCAAAGGTTCCAGTGCGGTGAAGAAGCGAACAACGCTTTCAAGTCAGCCATTTTGAACACCTCTACTTTGGAGTGGAATAAATGTTAAATAATACCTGGTTCGAGCGAATGGAAAAGTGTATTAAACTTCGTGGTAAATACTCTGAAAAACAATAAGGGGAATTATTGAGGAATTCGAAATTATTGAGGAATTAAAAAGACTTGACCCTTCCAGAGACTTGACTCGACTTAGAGCCACGTATGCTTGTCCTAATTCAAACAATTTTGAGCCCAAATATACTACTGCATGGTCGACTGTGCTGCCCTGCATATGTTAGTTATGTTAGTGGGCTCTGTTTTCCGCATTTAGACTCTAAGGTGGCCCATTATGCGTGTAATTGTTGACTACGTAAGCCAACCTATCTCCTTCCAGAAGCTCAGAAGCCTCCTGGGGATTTCACAGGCTTCGCGGAGCGACCCCATTCCTTTGAGGATTTTACCCGTTGTGCTGACACTCCCGTGCATTCCAGGATTACATGGGGGGGCAGTTTCTTC
This sequence comes from Pectinophora gossypiella, assembly GCF_024362695.1. Lineage (NCBI taxonomy): Eukaryota > Metazoa > Arthropoda > Insecta > Lepidoptera > Gelechiidae > Pectinophora > Pectinophora gossypiella. The sequence continues at coordinate 7,456,172 of NC_065416.1, read as the reverse complement.
TGCGTCCAGACAGCCTCTGCAAAGTGGGCTGTCCGTTATCCCTAAGTTAAATAGGTGCTTGTTGAGTGGGCAGTGACCCGTTATACTGCCCACTACTATTCGGAGGTCATTGCGGTTTAAGCGAAGCAGTCGGCGAGTGAATTGGATATCATAGGCATGATATCCTTCGACTGTCTGCATGTGGGCAGCTGTGCCGATTTGTCGTTGTGTAGTTGCTGGGTATGGTCCCGTACCCACGAGCGTAACTGACTGAAAGGTATCGGCAGGATTAGTTCGGGTCCATATACCCTGGTGTCTGATCCTCTTCTTGCCAGTTCGTCGGCGGCATCATTACCCAGCGATCCACTGTGCTGCCCTGCATATTATGGACGGTGGATGCCAATGACAAAATTAAGGGCAACATCCTTCTTTCAGTCATTTTCTAATATCGTTCATCTTGGATTTGAAATTTTGACATAATGACAGTATTCTACTAGTGTAGTCCTATCATTTGATACCCCTATTGAGGGGGTTGTGGAAAAATATGTACCTAGTCCGCTATTTTGGAACGGCGGCCATCTTGGATTTAAAATTTTGACATAATCACAGTATTCTACTTGTGTAGCTATTTGATTTGATACCCATATTGAGGGGGTTTGGAAAAATATGTAATCCCCCATTATGTACCAGCTGCCATCTTAGGTTTATAATGTTATTGATTTTATTATATTGTATTGACATCGGAATTAAAGGTGCATACCAAATTTCAGATCAATCTGACAACAGGAAGGTACTTACCTAAATTGCAATATCTAATTTTGATACAAATATACCGTACGGGTTTAGCTAAATAAAACCGTTTAACCCTTTCACGGACAGAGACCATGGGTCATTGGTGGTTCATAATAGGTAGTATGACACCTTGGAATCGGAACGTCCGTATACGTTCTGTCTTTGAAAGTGTTAAAAAGAAACTTTTACAAACAGATAACGGGTTGTACGCTATTATTTATATTGTATGAAACTTTATTTCTGGCACTTCAGTATTTTAATAGCAATTTTTATAAATCAATTGAAGTAATAAGTAATTTAAGGAGGTATTAAGAATAATTATTTGTCCCTTACGTCTTTTTACCCATGTAAGATATTACAAAAACTTACTTTAAAGAATCTTTGGTGTACTGACATAATCAATCGATCACTTTTTAGGCAATTTTCACATAATGAAAGCAGATGTGTAAAAGTCGTTACAGTAACTTTTACTCCGCTAACATTACAGTATTATTATATTTAAAGAAATATTGTCGTTCTCGTATGCATTGTCGTAAGAGCTGTAAGTAATTTTGCTTCCAAATAATATTTTAACCAGATGGCGGTTAAGTAAATTTGCTTTACTGTAAACTGAAGTCATTTTTACGTAAGCGCCACTATATCCTAAAATAGCAATCCAACTGTTATGATATGTATTGCTGGACATAGACAATTAAAAAACAATGTAACCTTACCTTGACATCATCTAAATTGGATAATTGGGTAAAAAGTTATGATAAAAAAACGAAAAAATGAAACTTTAAACGGCTTTTTCTCGAAATGGCCTTTTGGCGCTTACGTAATTTTGCCTTTCCAGTGACGATATTGTTCCCAATTCTTACTATAATATGGAAATATAAGTTAATTGCATCCAACATCTTCATCAATACACCTATACAAATCCTTTTATTAGATAGTAGTTGGCAAGGAGTGGGTGTATACATATACTATACACCTCTGCTTACCCTTTCGGGAATAGAAGCGTGATGCTATATTATTTTTGTTTCAAAATAGTTCTTGGTAAAATGATATCTAGTTGCTTTGTCTTTAATGTACTTTAATGTTACCCCTAGACAAACTCACTTAAATAACATGACCAAACTTAAGTATTTAAATTAAATACAACTTCACTTAAATAACATAAATGGAGTACTTATACTTTAGCTTAAATATTTACATACAAGTTTATTGAATACATATGTTTTTACTTAAGTATTTTAACTTAGTTTGTATCTTCGTTCTTCGCTAGTGTCTTCGTTCTTGAGAATCGTCATGCTGCTATTCTTTAACCTGTAATAAATAAATCCATTAATTCATATAAAATACATGCGAAATATAAACAGTCACAATATGACAAAGTTTTTATGACGTCTATCATGTACATTAGTAATAGTCTTTATAGACTAGTTATAATCCTTTAGTTATTACTTTATTTATTTGGGTGATCCCGGCAAGACAAAAATTTTGTAAAGTGGTCCTTCATGAATTAAAAGTTTAGGAACACTAGCCGACTCTAATGGAATGAAATACAATGTAAAGAAAATATTTTGGAATGTAATAAAGTAGCACATACAAAGGTATAAGGATATTTATATTTGGCCTTTATTCTTGCTAGTATGGAGTAAAATATGCTGATCAAGGAGGTAAATTTGGGTATATAACATACATACAATCTTTATGCTACATCCCTGGCGGGGTAGGCAGTAAGGACAGACCACTAAGTGTCGTGATCCTTATAAACTTCTCCTACTTGCTCCAATTCCATACAATTTTTAATAAGTTTGAGTAAATTACCTTATATTGGTCTTCACCTAGCTTCCTCCAGCAGCAGCCGAAGCAACTCTGTTTGCATATCCGCGGCCTTGCTATTAGCTTCAGCAGCTGTAGCCAGCCAGCTTGTTAACTGCTGAAACAAGTCGCTCCTCCATGTCTAGCCTCCGACTCTCTAGATCTAGTAGGTAGTAAATCGGTGATCTAGAAAAACAAAAAGATACATTTACAAGTTTCCAACAAACTATTTAAGTTGTTGAACAATGAATAGGTTCATTATGTGACTATTCTTTCTTGACTTGTTTCTTACTACTACTAGATTAATAATTTACTTACATTTCTTTCGTTATTGTTGTTATTGTATAAATTCTGAGAAGATAAAACTGTTGCATTCGGCGCGAATTCAAGTATGTCAGTCAGCTGATATAACATAACGTCATTTTTCTTTTTTTTTTGCGTTTCATTACTTCAGTTGCAAAAGAAAAATCCGTCGTTGCATTTTCCTTTTGTTTTAAACATTTGTAAGACTTTACAAAGTGATTAACTAAAAATATTATCAATTAATAAAAATAACATACAAAATTAGTCTGTATTTTTTAATTTCATAATGATATAAAATATTAAATGTTTACCAAATGTCTCAACGGAACGCAAGACCAAAAGTCATTCGTTCAATCATGCACCCCTCTAATATGTCTATTATTATCTATGGATTGATTTTCATCCAGATTGCAATGAACATCGGAAATTACCCGGTACCAAACGCCGAACTTCGATTTATCTGAATCGTTTTCAAGTCGCCGAAGTTCGGCGAATTAGCCGGTAGGCCCCCAGTTAGATATAGGAAGCGATTGTAACGTGGTCAACTCTCTGTTTGTAAATTCTTTGACAACGCCCCCGGCGTGAAGAGGTCAACCTATATTTTACGGGTTTTCAATTATTACTGTTATTAGCCAACACAATCAACGACTAGCTATTGATACAAATATACAGGGAAATACCTAATCCGACGCAAGATTACGTTTGAGGTCGTGTTTTTCGAAATGTAAGTTAGAGAACGAGTTCAGTCGTTTTCTATGATCATAATGCTATAATGGTGGGAATAATACAGCATTGAAATCTTGCCTATGTCTCGTGCCACCAACAATGACAGAATTACAGACAACCCCCACACAATAGAAGAAAAATAATATAAAAATAATGGCACTTCATGCTACTTAGATACACTGTTCATCACAACAGCACTATATGTATTCATTGGATGGAAATGTGCATATTTTTGTTAAGATAAAGTTTTACGTACTTATACCAAGTTTACATTTACATGCTCATACATAGAGTTGCAGACGAAGGTGAATTTATTTACTCATAAAAGGATGAAAGACGCAAAAACATTTTCTTGCAATAATAAACAACACGTTAGTCATTATTCATAACAACAACCAATAAATTAATGAGAATTAAAAGTCATTCGCAGTGACTTTGGCGTCGACTGATAGTTTGTTAAATAGAGTAACTTTCAGGCTATTATCGCAACAATAGTAGCATCCTTCCTGGAAACAACAGATAGCCCGTAGCCTTGCGAACTAGTGAAGACAATAGACACCTTCCAATCATTAGGCTTATTGAGCACAAAGAGTTGGCGGATAAGCCATCATTGTAAACTGTCTGCTGATAACCCGCAAAAGAAATAATAAAATAGCCAGAATCTTCGAAACTTTTACCTACAACAACAATAGGTTTTAGAGCAGGTAGTAAAATTATAACTTTTAAAATTCACCTTCAATAAAACGCATTCAGGGTCTGACAAAGCCGGCAAAATATCATGTGATCATTTTTGTTCTTATACCCTCATAATTCTAAATCTTTGCAGTAGAATTTGCTTTGCTATTACAATGTAGTAAATAAAACAATAGAAACTAACATTGAAAAGTCTTTGTTTAAAGGCTTTTGTACAGTCGGGATTATAAAATACCAATTTAGTAAGTACTTAAGGAATTTTAAGAAAAAGAAATCTTTACTTTTGTGGCTCTACATATTATTTTTTCAGTGGAGAGTACGTATAGATTACCAATTCAGTACTAGTGTAAGTCGTCAGTTTTAGTGCAATATATTATTACCTACATGCATTTGTAAGAGTATCAAGTGATATATCGCGACACAACTTTAATATGAATGTGGTTTATATAAAGAAAACTTTATACAGGTCCTTGAAACGTTCTTTTGTAGAAGAAACAAGTAGGTATAATATAAAGGACGGACGGTCTGAGCGACTATATCATCTAACCTAACCAATTCGCGAAGGGAAAACCAGCTGAATACAGGTTAGGTCACGTCACTTGCCTCCGAAACCCACCGAGACGGTCTGAGAGATGAAATCCAAATTTTTAAAATGGCTAATACATTCTACGCGCCATGTCTAAAAGTTGCTTGGGAACAAAAATGAATATTTGGAGTTTCCTTATTTCTCAACAAACGGTGTTAAAAGCAATCTAGTCTTAGCTCTGGGCTCTGAATATGCGTGCCAGTGCCTAATAGTATAATTGACGTATGTCTAGCTGACCTATCATCACGCTATACAGATATAAAATGCATCATCAACAAAAACAAAGGAGGTCGCATCATTGTTTCCATTACATGAACTTGATACCGGTGACTAAAACGTGATATTTGCCCTGATGAAGACAATGCTTTTGGAGTTCTCAGTAACGCAAATGCGGCAGAAATAGATAGTAATAATGACAATATAATGTTATCGGAAGACAATATAAAGATTTGAAATGGAACGTTATCAGAGGACCTTATTGACGATATGACGAAATTCAATTAGATTGTATGTGTCTTTAAATAATTGATCAGAGAAGAATTATCTATCAATCTTATTCTTAGTCCACGAATTACTTAACTATATGCACACAATTCCAGAGAAACTCATAAGTATATGTTCCAATAATTATAATGGAGTAAACTATACAATAGAAAAGCTATCAGAAATAACAAAACAAGGGATAATCTCGACCTTTTATCAGCAGGCATAGTTGTTGCACGAGTACGCAATATACATGATAATGTTATAGCTGACAAGGTTTTTAGTAGTTCTCACAGTGGCAGACTTTTTGCATGGCAATCTAATGTTGTTGCCCGGTGCGCCCGCGCTGCTATACAAAAGATTATGAACACAATGCGAGCTTATCAACCGAGTGACTCAGGCGCTGGCATTGGGAATCGCCTTCACGAACACCCGCCGCTACCAACCACTAACTGAAAAAACATATACCTCCAACAAAAAATATGTAATTTAATCATTAATAAAATCAAAATCACGAATCTAACGTTATTGTGGTTGTCTTAATTGCTGCAAAACCACAAGTATTATAAACCGGAACTGTTATATTAAAAGTAAATTTCATAATATCGATATTATGTAACAGCATAATAGTAGCTACTGTGTAGAAAAAAGTATATACTTACGAATGGTTGTAATTCGTAAACCTTTATTATCAAATGTATAAATGCTTCTTATATCGACATAAAATTGTTTGTGGTAGGTCGTGCGCCGTAATACATGTCGTAAAATTGTTACAAAGCGTAATCGTTTATCGCAGAGTAGCAGTTTTAATAAGTAGGTAATAATTTTGGCACGTTTGCAAAGTTATACAAATGAGTAATTCAATATCCAACTATTTTGCGATAACTAGCAACTTTCCGTTTACAATTTTCAGTACTCCGTTGGTTATTTATTACAGCAATGATTAATGAGTCAAAGGTATCACATGTTCTACATTCGATGTGACTAAGCCCTGACGCATGCTTTTGCATTTCTTCGAGTCTCATTATAACAAGAGTATGAAACTTTGAATAAAGCCACGTTGGAAATGGCACACCAGATTTCAGGAAGCGAGTTAGATAGATAAAATACTTTATTGAGCACAATGGACACAAAATACAGAGATAAGGACAACATATACAGAAAAGCACAACAGGCGGCCTTATTGCTCATGCAGCAATTTACTTAGTTTTATTTTATTTAGTTAGTTATAATAATTACCGACACATAATAAACAAATTGGCACATCGCCCGCGGTCTTTGCTCGGTTTCTGCTAATATATTTTTTTTAAGTACACTTGTGTACTTTAACAATTAAGACATAAAGCCGTTGACGCCTACGGTAAATAATTATAAAAGTATATTATACTCAATTTTATAAGATATACTCTTTTTCCTTAACAGCGACTTTAGATTTCCTTACCATTATACAATGACTGCCCATTGAAGTAATTATAATGTTCATATTCAATAAAATAAAAGCCAATCCAACAATATCCGGTGCCTTGCAAAGAAGCTAAAACATAATAGCTTAAGAAATTGTCAGAATCGACAAACGGAAGGCTGACTAAAATGACTCGAGAGATTCTCTTCGGGTTCTTCAGAAGCGTCTTCAGACATTAGTCTGTGGAGGCAACATCCGTCCCTTTCCTTCCAACTTCAATAATTATAGCCTTTTTGAAAAGTCACAACCTTTTGTTAACAAAACCTCGCATTAGACACGCTATTTTCAGCAAAGCAGGTAAAAAAATGTGGTGTAAGCTTTACCCAGAATGTAAATAATTTAAAGGTTTGTTGAAGAATATTATAACAGAATATGATTTTTCAAAATTATGAAAAATTGTGTGGTTTTTACTATACGGCGAAGAATTTTTCCTCAGATTACAGAAGCTCAGATGGCAATACAGAAACTAAAAAAATATATCTGCGTGGTATGTTGCCATCCCAACACGCGTTATAATAAAGCAGGAAGAGTAAGACTCCTCATCCCCTTTGTTTGTTCTGGCAGTGAATTATAGCCAAGGTACATACTCGTATATGCCTAATTATTATATTTATAGACAGACCACTGCCGCTGCCAAAAACCAACGTCCTCTTGTTTTACGTCAACATCACATAATATGTCAAGTTTCTGGAAATTTATAGTTTGTTACGCAAATACACGACTTATGGAAGCGGACGACAAAGATCGCTTGCATTATCGATTGATGGCTTCTTAATGATTTTCTGGAAATCGTAAGTAAGTTTGGTACCATATCATACAGAATAACTGCATATGTTAATTTTAATATTAAAAGTAATTAAATAGCAATAAATGAGCGAGTAATCTCCAAAACCCAAGGTGCCAACACTACAAACCACATAATATCCTCGGAAGTTGTTTACGACTGGTATTATGGAAATAGCACTGCGGATTCAAGTTTCTTTGCATATAATGAAATTATAAAACGTTTTTATCATTTTCGTATAAAATAACTCATGAAACGAAATCTAGTTCCGTATAGGGAAGATTTTATTGATAGACGCTAATAACTTTCTGCCTTGTAAATTAATACTTGGCAACGCAACGGATTTTGTAAACAGATAACCTAAGCAACGAAAGGAACCGTTCCTACAAAAACGTAATTAAATAAAGAAAAAAAAACAAAGTGCGGAAAACGTTCATTACATGGAAACAGGAGGTTATCTTATTTAATTTGTTATAGGTATTTCTTTAGCGATTGATGTTGTTATCTGTTCAACGTGAGGCGAGCTGATTGCATGCAGATTGTTGAAGATCGCTTTCATAATCTGTCGGCGACAATCAAGTTTACGACACCTCGAAGCCTGGCGTTGTCAAGGTTACCCCGCGTATTACCTGAGCATTGTGGCTATTGTGCTTAGCAATTAACAAGCAAACGCTTCGTATACTAATTGGTTCCCGCGGCTTCGCATGTTATGCGAAATGTCCTCTCTACGTTATTACTGCGTAAAGGTACTTATTATTAAATAAACATTTTGTCATGTAATTTCTTTCGCTATTATGTAGACTATAACACTTATTAATGCGTTTGTCTAAGAAATACATACATGCCTACAGTAACTATTTTTTAAATGAATCATCTTTACTTACTCATCGTTACTTTTCCCATAAAGTAGAATAAGTCGTAGTTGATGTTGACACAACTGCTCGTTGCAATATTTGTTGCTGAACGCGAATGTACCAAAACCATTGAAGTAATTGCGTAAGTAAACACACTGCCTCGTGCCCGTGATCTATGATCATGTTTATCATTCACACCTAATTGTGTTTTATTGTTTGTTGTGTTTTATGCATTTGTGACGTCTAATACTCCGCAATACAGTCCCCATAACCAGATAGGCCATTAGTTTTAGTTTACGTAAGTGCGAAAAATAAATATTAATATTGTTTGTTGTGCTCATTGCGAGTTTGTGTAGACGTCGTAATTACGATACCACCTTGTCAAGGTGACGACTAAACAAATCGTCGGACCCTTCTGGTTTAACCTTCCGCTTGATGCAAATGAGTTGGTTTGTAGGTAAAACATGCGTTAATTTTCAGTAGCGGCCGTTGATCTGAAGCGTGAGTTTACAATATGACGCCCACGTTATTTCGGTCCCGCTATATTTAATGCGTATACCACGATATGGCGTCAAATATACCCGTGTGCACGCACGAGCCGCCGCCGCCGGGATCCCTTCGTGTTTTGCTCCGCAAACAAGTCAAACACCCGCTTGGCCATGTGCAATGTGACATTGGTCCAACGACAATAACCGCACACTTCAGAGGTCGAAATCCCACTTTTATAGTTTTGTTTTCGTACATTACATATACATACAATCGAATACTTAATTTGTTCTCTGATGAACAATATCTATCTGACAGTCGAACGAGTCAGGGCCGCTAATTCAAGAATGTTTCATTGACAGCTAGACAATTAACGCATTCAGTACGTGGTTTCACGGTAGCTGTTATAAAATCATACGATAACGCATGTCTGCCTCTTAGTTGCGAACAAAGCAGACAATGCAATTTTTACCCAGAAATCATGATTACAACAATAGTCCGCGGACAAAATATAGCTGTACCTAGTCGTAGTATAAACATTATTCATTCTTTATTTCATTACGTAGCAAGTAGGAATGACACGCTAACCCAATTTACAAGCGTCGTCGGCAATGACTTGACCCCAAGTGCAACGCTTGTTGATTCTGTTGTACGAGTAAGACCCGCTATCAGTACACCGGGACCTATAAAAGATGTCATACGACATAGCTGCAGACTTGAGTTAGAGACGGATAATAAACTTAGCGTCGTTATACAACAGCTAAATATGCACTAGCATATTGCGTGTGCCTACTCTCGACGTTAGCAGTTCAATAATAGGTAGGCAATTACATTCAGACAGTGAAACTGGGAGTAAAAGTATGCCAAGAAAATGGTTGCATAAAATAATCGAAATAGTTTCATCATTGTTGATAAGAGTTGAAAGAGAAAACATGAAACTAATTTTTGAATAGTGAATAACCAAGAACAATTGGTAACGCCTAATTTACTGTAATAACTACCTAGTTGTTATGCTATATGTTTATGTACCTATACTATTTATAGCTACAACCAGTGTACTATTGGAACTGAAAACGTAGGATGTACTGACCCTGAAAAGTGGCTATGGTTACTATAAAGCAAATAGAGCGATGGTTACCTTATCGAAGGTGATGACCGGGGAAGCGGACCCAATGGCGCCGTCCTTCTTCTTCTCTATCTTGTAGACGACGATATGGTTCTCCTGCACAGTGTGAACGATGAAGGCCTTGGAGTCGGGGCTCCAAGCCACGTGGGACGCGTAGTCGAACTCGATGTTCACCCGGAGCGTCTTGTGCTCCTTTTGGTTCAGATCCCGGATGTCCCACAGAATCACAGAGCCATCTGGGTACAAGTACAGCCTATTATGTATGAATTATACATTAATCGTGGAATAAATTATGGTAACGCACTGCCTGTTTGTCGTCTTGCCTACCCGCTACGCCATGTAAATTGAATACGTCTTTTATAACAAAATAACTTTGGAAAACGAATGTAGTAATTAATTTGTTTATAACAGACAGATCCATATAATACATATATCTACGTTCCAAGATTAGTTTCCAAGATCGAATTGAACTTGTAGGTAAGTAAATAATCTATACACGATAGATGTTGCTTCCTTAAACTAACAAACAAGTCCGTATATCAAGGAAGGATTTGTTGTGTAGTAAATACTGAAGTTAATAATATTGATTCCTTAAGTCAGACTCATATACAGAGCATGAATCTGTCATCAATGGTTTCAGTTTGTTATTGTTTCGGTGGAATATCGACAGCATCCGTCTGTCCACTGTATACTTTACCTTCAAAATAAACAGCTTCAATCTCTTTGAACGAGCAAACCTTGTGCAGAGGTTGTTACTTTCGTGGAAATAGCTAGGCTATTTTCGCATCCATTACGAGGGAACGATATTTTGAGCGTGTGCACTCGGGGATCAATACAGCAATCGGCTTAAATAACAAGCTTTGTGGATAAAATTGAATATTGTTAACAAAGAGTACTTATCTTCGCCAGTCACTAACAGATAACAAATGAAAGGTCAATAGGTAACTAGTGAGTGACGAAAATGCGAGAAGGCCCGTATTGTCATCGAGTGAAAGTCAGCTGTCTATCCTTGTAGATATTTTGGAGAATTATCCATCATTTGACAAGGTTATCTTTTGCTTTGAGGATGAATCATAATGAAGAGGTCGTGGCTTATTTTCGACGGAGCAAGAATATTTATTATGACAGAAAACGTGTTTGAGATGGCACGTGAAGCTGTTGATACCGGTTACCAGCCGTAAAACACCTCCTCCAACCCGCAGCAAGCAGCAGCGAAGCAGCGTGGTGGAGTATGCTCTCCTCTAGTTGATTGAGAGGAGGCCTGTACCCAGCGGTGAGACGTGTTTGGATGTTAATATTATGTCAGAAACCGTACCTATGTAAAGCAGCGATACAAGATTTTCTAAAATATTTCAAGCGCTTTATTCGATTTCACCAGCTTTTGTTAAAAACATTCGAAGCTTAGTTAAAACTACTTAGTAACTGTGCAACAATCGAGAACCGGTAAAAGGTCAACGGACCACTTAGATATCGAAACTAAGTCACTGTATCAAGGCCTTTGGATTTCAGGCAGTTAACTTCCAAGTGCGTTCGTTACATTGGACAGTAAGCGTCGACGGTATCTGGCCGATTTCACGCACTGACAAATGTTTCTAAAAATATTTACGCCAATTCTACAATCTAATCCAGCGGTGACAGTAACTACATTACATGAATTTCGAATGTACAGTTGACAAAAAAGTATTATATTTAAATTAAGATAGTAAGAGGCACTATTCTGGCAGATATTCCCTACGTGACAGATGTGAAACGTTCAATGTTTATGCCCCACATTCAGACCACGAGTTGAAAAATAGAAGGTAAGTAAAAATTTTTACTATCTCGAACATTATCTGGTTATGACGCTTTTACTGTTATGCAAATTCGTATCAGTTGCAGAACACATTTCAGAGAATAAACATCGTGTGTAAATTCTATCGCCAAGACACAATCTGAAGTAGGTATAAGTAGTCAGTATTCCAGTAGCGATTCTCGATTCAACAGGTTTCATTCAACGAACGCCCGCACGTTACCTAGTATTTTCGTTCAATGGCCTCCTCAAGGGAACTAGGAAGTTTTCCGCCGCAACGTAGACACAAAAACTTGAAATATACAATAGCAACCATCATCGGACTGGTCGTTACTACATGAATAATTTTTGTTTATTTAAAAAATCATGATCGTCAGTTTATACATAAATAATGAGCGTGCGATTCTTATCCGAGTTGTAATAAGGCAAAAACTCGTCTGTGTCAGTATGCCTGTACCAAATTCAAGGTCCTGCAGCGTAGTGGGCGAAGTCGAGGCTGGCCGGAGTCCGACACCATCGCGAATTTATATTCACCATTAATGTCTTGCGAAACTTTAGACAGAGCCAAAATCGATCAAAATGTTTTAGGTTTCATTACATCCATGTGTCTACTCTAAAAGGCGTTTAACTAATAAAATTAGCATTCGTTATTTTGAAATTTCTCTTATTACTTAGCGCTGAAAATGTCTCGGTTGTGAGTCAGTGAAACAATAAGTTCATCGACATTCATTTTCATTACAAATAGCCCAATCTACAAATTTTTAACCTGTTTGCTTTCACGGTTCAACATCCCTGTAAGAACGTGAATATTTTTGGTGTAACGGGATCCTGGCGGCGGTCATGACATGTCTGTTAAAGATGGTAACGCGTGAAGGTAGGGAGTTCTCGTAGGCGTGTCGAAGCGGTTTGATGACGAAACGCCACCACACTTTGTGCAAGAGGCGTATTGTGAAAGAAGCATTGACGTGGCGGTAGGCGGCGCCATGGAGGTCGACACGCTTTGGAGTTTGTACCTGCTTTATTTGTATACCGTCGTACGACTCCACTCCGTACATATGAATGACTTGCCACTCTAAAATTTTAAAGATGACAACACAACCTTATTAGTTAACTGTGTTGTCATTCAGTTTGTCTTCTCTACGAAGATAAAGAAGAGATAAAGAAGTTATGGTAGTAGAATACAATGGGACGAAAATGTAAGTCGCAGAGCAGCGAGATCATAGGTCAGAGCTTCATTATCAATACAAGGCGTCGACGTGTTGTAGATAAGATAGGCGAGATACTTACACTTGTGAACTATTTTCGTCTCTCATTGATTCGCGGAGCGGTGACGCGCGCCGCGACGCTTGACATCTCGCTTTCGTAGAAGTGTGGCTGCATGATAACTAGTTTGAGGAACTAATGTATACTGTATTTACCAATATTGATAAAGACAATGATTACTCCCGATGCCAACCAGATAACTTTGTTTATGTGTACTACAAACACGATAAATGTATTTACCTCAATACTGTAATTACAAATTTCAACGAAGCAACAGAGTTAATAGGCAATTTAAATGGCAACATTAGCAACGAAACAAAGATTAGATATTGTAACAAAATCTACCGTACCGCGAATGTAATGCTATCTCAGTATCAAATGAGGAAATCACCAAAGTGTGCATGTAGTTATAATTGTCCTCGATGAGTCAGATAACGTGTGCCTATTTGATTAGCTGGTTAGTATAGTTAATCCATCGTTATCAGTTACATATCTGGTTCGAGGTAGATAATGTGTGAATAGGAGCATTTTGGCCACACGACTCGTAAACACAGCGCGTCCAAGCGACCGGGCGTGGGGGCATTGCTCCTTTCTCGTGATAATATATGTATTACCTACCGTATCTAATGCATGATTGTGTGTCACAAGCCTCTGTTTTGTTTACACTCTAATTTGTGACAAAACCTACATATTGTTTATAGGCCATCAGCCTCAGAGATTGACTGCGGTCAGCGCAACGCCTTTCAGTGATTTCACACGGAGTCAGACCAAGGTGGAAGTCATTAAGTTTGTTCATCCACAGTTTCGTCATAGGTTTATGTAAGCCGATTATGTAAACGATGTGCACGGTCGCCTCTGACTTTGTATCTGCTATATAGACTTACATACATCTTTATCATGTTAACTTTAGTTGCACTCAGCTTTATAGCTACTGATCGTGTCAACATGTGTATTATGTACAATATTACATAGTAAGAGAGTCATCGCATCATCGACCAATACCGGGAAGTTTAAAGTATCAGGCTGACTCAGTGCTCGAGAAGAAATAAAGTTGTATGCATACACGCTTAGTCATTTGGCAAGGTGAGCGATCAAAATATACTTTGTATTATATATTAATTATTGATAAGAATAGCAAGTCCAGTAGATGATGGTTTGTTATTCAAAAGAAATATAAAGTTTCCTGATTGTAAAAAAACGATTGCCCCAGACATTGATGAATCATGGGCTATACCTTGAACTGATACTGATATTTATTTCGTAAGCCGGGAATTCCTTACGTCACCCAGCAAAATACCAAAACGTATTAGCATTTATAAGTTAATAGAAATCCTGAAGGGCAGAAAAATGTATTCAAAGGTATATAATGTGTATTATGCGTATAGAGAGTGATCAATATTTTAGTAATGTAGCACACAACACACCTCCCACCTAGCTACGTGCTACTAACAGCTGCTTGCTGTAGAGAAACCTGCCTCAGTGAAAGTGTTTATCACGATTCTATAAGACAGAAAAATAAGCACACGATTTGAATAGAAAAACAACTGTGTGTAAAGCCAATATTGCAAATTTTGCTACTTTATTAGTCAATGAAAACTTTACATAAAGTTGAAATTACAGCTTTGTTTTGCCTTTCTACTTGCTTACTAGTTGTTGCATATGAAATGGTAAGTAAAACAACAGAGTATTAGAAAATATCACGTTTATTGCATTTGCAATTCGAAGGCACATACTTAGCAGGTACGCGCTCATCGTCAACGTAACAAAAATATCACTTCGGATAAAGTCTACACAATCACTTTCATTGTAAACAATTTCATGTAATTAAAACAGTCGTCTTAAAATTAGCATTCGAAAATTAGGCGGCACTGACCAACGGATCGTACGGTTGCAGGTGTAACACATGATGATGATGGTGGTGCGTCAGTCGCATGCGCTGGGCGCGCTCCTGGTGTACCTTGACGAGGGCGAGGTCCAGGGCGGCGCGCGCGTCCTCCACGGGCGAGTGCCCGCCGCCGCCGCACTGCACGCTGCGGCCCAGCACGTCCTCGCACAGCGTGCGCAGGGCGCGACGCATCGGGAGCCCGCGCGGGTGCGGGTACATCGCACACGTGTCCACCACCGCGAAGTGTATCAGCTTCAATACTCGAAGGTCGTTCTCCAATGCGTGACCAATCAAAATCGTATCAGTACCCACAAATCCAAGTATGTCATTTTGTACATCTCGTAGCGTCTTAGTCGCGCGCGCCAGGTCGCGCGGCCTGATGCCCGAGAAACGTGTGTTGTGGTCCACGACAGGTGAGTTTGGTTTGACTAGCGTTTTGTATACTGTTCTTCCATCTGCCGCAACGACGGCGATACTCGCTAGTTCCATTCCTGCCGTTGTGTAACACATCTCTGCGTCGATGGCGTAAACACCGCCACGAGGCGAGCGTGCACGAACATATCCATCAAGTGGTCCATGCATGCCGGCTTTAGTACCGCTCCATACATGATTACGCGCCACAGTGCAACCCCTCGAGCCCACCACGGTGGGGCAGCAAGTGTAGCGTCCATCAGTGAACCGTCCCCAGTGGTATGTACAGGACTCCTCCACGAGATATTCACCATCACGAGTCATCCGAAACGGTTTCTCACAACGCACACACTCATGTTTCACTGTATCCGCTTCTTCATCACTGTCCGATCGTGGAGTAGAGCCCCACGATCCTCGTCCACTGTCACTTTGAGATCCACCAGGCACGAACTCTGGTGCATTCACGTCCCACGTATATAACGGCTGAGGTCGCCGCGGCCGCTTACTGACGTACATGACGGCCTTATTCGAGTGAGGGTCTGCATCTAATGGGTACCCCATCTGAAACATCTGTTCTCGGTCTAGGATGTGGTGTCGGAGGGCTTCCTCTAGTTCCTCGCTGGAGATCCTCTGCGGCGTCGGCGGCGGCGGCGGCGACGGGGCCGGGGGTCGGCGTCGATCACGCGGTCTGCGCCGGCGTGCTGCAGCGCCAGCCGGGTCCACCGCCGCGATGGACTCTTGATAAAACCAATCGTTCCATTGAGTACACAAATGCATTTTTCTTGGCAGGCTTGTATACACATAGAGTCGAGAGAGCGAGCGCGGAACTAACGAGCGATACGTGCAGTCGCGCGCGCGGCCGCAGTACTAATGGCGCGATGGTGGGGCAGTCGACGCTTTATACGTCATGACTAGGTAGCGCGGGTTCGTTAACGGGACATGCCAATCGACCGGCCTATTCTCATTTTTCTAAACAATAATACAAATTCTTTGTGTAAAAACATAAAGCACCTCACCCTGTTGTACTTTTTAAAAGAATAATAAAGATGTTGCGGAGTAGTATACAGAGATTACGGAGCTACAATACGCTACCGAGTAAAATAACACACATGTTGTTTACTCTGATCAGCTGATGTGCGGCGTGCTGTTTACACGCGTTCAAAATAAATGCTGAGCGCACAGATGTCACGCATTTTGGAGTATGTATAAGACAAGTTTCATGCAAATTTAGTAGATATTAGATAAATTGATAATACATAAATATAATATTCCTTGTTTGTAATACTAATAATAATATTTTTTACTATAGACAATTACATTATTAGAAGTTATGTAAGTATGTTCATTAGCTAAATAGTCATTACTTTGTAGACCCAAAACATTAGCTAATTCATTAATTATCTATTTATCTATTAGTCAGCTCAAAGAACAGAGAAAGTTTCCGTAGTTCCTGTGACTTTGGCCGCGCGTGATATCATATTTGAGTGATGTTTATGTAGACATATTATTAGACGTGAATCGCGTAGGGCGGGCGGAAGGAAGGACGGTCAATGCCCTGAACACACCCAGTATCTACAAACAGTATTCTTGTGTATTTATAATCTATACGTGTACGAAATAATACCGTTTTTAAAACTTGCTTCGAAAGTAACCCCGGCGTAGCTTTTACTTGTATGATACTGACTCTACATATGGGTCAATCTTTCTCTACTATACGACTTCGAGTACTTAGTTACGTATGAACAAAGAATTTAAAGTGTTATCTAGCTAGTGTTTTTAGGAATTTTGCAAGAATAAGTAATGTTACCCAAAATCTATCTTATCTAAACCATTCCTTATCGTCATTCACTATCAGTGAGCTCATATCTATTGAAGCTGTAATGGTGATCTTTACTCCAAACACATGAAAAATAGATAAACTCACGCCCATAATCCCTAATGAGCCAGGCAGAGCAACAAGTAATCAGAAGACAACTTGCAGCCACTGATGATACGAAGGCCTAAGATGGATATGATGAATATGGTGACATGGGATCAGCCTATTGCCCGTAACAATTGTCCATCATGTGAGTAGAGACACAATCCCTCTGTCGGATTTTACGACATACCCGGGAAAACAAGCAGCTGAACGTGTTCTGTTTTTATTCGATACCAGAGCAGCATAGAGCAACACGGACCTCCACGGACCGGAGGCATAGAGCCGCTTCATAAAATATGTTAATAAAGTCGCAGTTATTTGCAAATTCTTCAGAGAAATGCAGAGATCACCTCTGTCACATTTGCCAAATACGTAGTTTCTTTTACGTCATATAACATAATATTTTTCTTTGTTTGTCTACTTCGTGAGCAATACGTCGTGATTTATGACTTAAATAATTGTAGTTATTGGTTTCGGTCATAGAAATTATCCCGCTTCTTAAAGGAATACTACAGATATGTAAATTGTTTATTAAATGTAGGTGCAGATTTATATTTAGAAAAGCTTCTTCGATATAAAAGATGACGTCCATAGCTCGAAATCAATGTACAGTTTGTTTAACTGAGAAGTTTTGCGTCGATAAATTACAATATTATACGGATCAACAGTCTGGCATGAACTTCACTATCTGACGCATGTGCGCGTGGAAGATACGGCGTACTTCGATGGGCATTATGTCTGTCAGCGAAGCAGACTAGCGAGTGTGCGCGCGGGCAGCGAGCGTGGCCGCGTGTGCGCGCTTGTTTGTATACAGAAGCGAGTGTGGGCGCGCGCGCCGGCTGGCGGTGGCTGGTCGCTGACACCGCCGATAACCTTCGAATCGATGTCAGAACGCGCATCGACTCTGCAAACGGTATCGCGCCTCTACATACGACCACTCCGAGCACTCCGCGACGCTCACCGTACATTCTTCGAACTAGTTTACCGGCTGAACAACTGACATATCCGATACTACACGAGCCGATAGCCAACATTATATCACAGAAACCGCTTACTTCCTAAATGATTCAAATTTGATTGCGGAGCTAATGTGCCAAAATGATTTATATAAAATATGTAACATTATTACACACACACTCACAGTTTTAAATTAACGACTATTCATTAAACACACGCTAACAAACAGACTCCAATTACGCGGAAAATTGGAATAATTAGGCTAAATTCATAGAAACTGTCGCATCATCTGGATGTACATGAATCAACAACTGTGACAACTATACAAATACTATTATTATGGCCTTCTTGTAATGAGGCTAAATTGCTCATATTGACTTTTTATGGAGCACATTTGAATGGTCTGATAGGTACTTATACGTGTGATTATTACTTAGCATTGTGGTTCTAGTACAGATAGTCTTAAGATCGATTACATGTAAGCTTGTTTTGTCTATAAAAGTAAACGCCTACTTATGCTGCTAACAATCTCGGTCACTGGGCCAGGGCGAAGAGTAACCGGAACTTAATTCATTTTCAGTAGTAAGATTTCGAGACCTTGACAGCTAAAAATGCATCTTCATTTTTATTTTGTCCCACGATATGTTGTAGCGTCGTATCTTTAATCAATTTAAAAAAACTATCTTGAAATAAACAAGCTATAATTTAATTTTAAATCAAGGCGAGAATAACTACGAATAAATCAAAATAATTAAAAGTTATGTTTGAATTGTTTGCATGCACGGTAGTATTGTAGAGGCAACTTTAATTTTGTCTGGATTGGAATCAAAAGGGAAACTGAGAGGTCCGCGTTGTCGTGTGACAGTGTGTTTCGGTGAAAGTTGTACATCATTGGCCTCCGCCGTGCACTGACCACCTCACGCAGCTCCAAGTGGGTCAAGGAGCTCGCGTTGCTACGGTGACTAAGCTTCAGCATGAATAAACGCAGATTTATGGGTAAATTTTATGAACTGCACAATTCCAATGGTGAGGTAATACCTTTCAAAATGAATCGTGTTATATTTCGCTTATTACTCCAAAGCCACCAATCATATTGATCGGAACCACAGACTAGCATTAGTTTGGATAAATAATGGAACAGGTTAATTAAAGTCTCGCCAGATAACTAAAACGTGACCTAGATGGTTAAAAATAGGTGTGAAAGGTTCAAAATGTATACAGTTGACAAAATCGCGTTAACGCCGGAGGTCTGTAGAGGTAACGGTCTTTGGGCGAAACAAAACGAGACCGTAATAAACCGGAAAAATAACGTTTTCGGGGCACGTCCACACGACATCGCGGACTACACGAACGCTACCTGATACGAGCCACGCATCACAAACTTGAAGCTTCTTTGTCAATCTACATAGGAAGACGTTTCACAGTTCGCGCGATCAAAATTGGGAATTGCAACGAAGAACAAAGAAAATCGACTTGGCAGGAAATCATCCAGACAATGTGGCAATAACGTGGCATGTGCCTACCGTCTATCCATACTTATCGTCCGAAGGTACTACTCGCAATTATCGTGCAATGATTTATATGAAGACCAATCAAAGCATTAATTGAATTATAGATAACTACTCTTTCCTTTTAAGTTTCCGTCTGACAGCTGAAACTGTAAATATTATCGTCTGAAGGTAATTTTAGTTTGAACTCCATTCAGCTCTGGTGCAATCGATTATGCCTAAATAAAATCTAGTGCAAACAATCCAGACAATCTTTTCCAAAATTTATTTTCGTTCTCTCAGTTTGCAGCGCCAGCGACATTCATATGCATTCGATATGAACCGAATTTCGTAATGGGGAAAAACATGTCATAAGGACACGTAATATTCGCTCCACTTACGTCAGAAACAACGTGGTTAGTAAGTAGGTAATATTCGTTTTCTTCATAAAAGATCCTTAACCAGATTAAATTGTAAAATTATCGCGACCGATTTACAAATGACTTTATTTTCGTTATTTACGTTTAATGCATGCTCAATAGGCATTTCGAGTTCAATTTCACCTGAATAATACGCGAGTGTAAGTTGTGAATCATTGACTCCTAGTTATTAATGCTAATGCCACTTTGAAATTCATTTACATACCTATTCTTTATGCGGTGGAATCTATTAATTACGTTAATGAGTGTACTTATCGTTAGCGTCCCATTTGCAATTGGCTGATTATTACGAAGCCTCGGTTCTTCCTACATTGACCGCTTATCTCCACATACTGCGCAGTAGAGCAGTAGAATGCTGGCGTTATTTATACCACTTGACTTCAAGGCAAACCTTTTCTCTGTATGAGATTTATTGGAATTACTAGAATACGTATTTATATAGGCGCACGCCGCCGGATGAAATTTCCAGTTCCCCGATGTCACTCTATGTTAAGTCGAACACAGAAAGTAATTTAATTTGAATGCACCGACACTGGAGACGCTGTTCTCTATAAATTTAGAACACAGTCTACTGATTCTATGACTGAATGTGGTTAGGTCCCTGCTTTGCTGGAAACCAAAACCGCGGCGTAATTCTGAGGTATAAATATTATTGTTTTCATAAGTTTACAAGCTTAACACAAAAGCTAAGTTTCCCCGTGTTAATTTTCCTTCCTCAATATATTTCCCAGATTGCACAAAGACATATTGCTAACGATAAATTAAATAATTCCCAGGCAGGTCAACGATGGTTCCTTCGACTGAATGCTGTGTAAGTATGTGGAATCCCCGGCCCACATCATGTCATGTTATACGAACTACGTCATGTCTATGTTTTGACAAAAATAAATTGTCTGATCGATTTTCCTCTGCTGAAAATGAACTGACCCGACTACTTGTATGCTATTTAAGTTATTTATAAAATCGAGTGAGGCTTAACTGCGACTCGATTGGAGGACGAAAGAGGTCAATGATTTTGAATTAGATGCGAGTGTGTTTCTGAAGCAACCTCTTATCGGCGGTCAATGACCCTAGGACAATGTTGCCGCTTCATGTAAATTGCGATGTGCTAATTCACGGAAGAGTGCAATGCCTCTAGCAGCAGCCTTCTTTGACAACCACTTATGTAAATCAACACAGTTTTTATTTTCTGTTTAGTACAAGTTCCGATGGTAAAAAAAATACTACGATTTAGGTAAGTATCTATGTTTACGAAAAGTGGGTACAATCTAGTCGACATTTTTGCGCGAGCAATATTAAGTAGTATAAGGAAAAGCGAGTGGAACTAACGGTGATACAACAGGTTTTATGTCGATCAACATTTACCTGTCATACGAGCATCAAATCGAGTCGTGATTTTTTTATTATCTACCTATAGCAGATGAACAACATTCCATTGTGAAAAGCTAACCAAACTGAGTCTCCAGGCATTCAAATTATTGTATCGATCGTCAATAACACTGAAATTAAATTCTACATAAAGTATACATTACCGGTACTGAACGGTTCAATACACAGTCAATGCTTTTCAACTGAAGGTTTTCATTACCTTCAGCCTTTTACATAAATGACCGATTGCTTAACAGTCTCACTCGTGCAAACATACTGTGGAGTGTTTCCGTTTAGAAACCAACGAGTTGCTCCATTAGGCAACGCCAGGCTCTGACGTCGTGTGGCGTAGTCACATCGCGGTATAAACGTGCGTTTAGGACTAATTGATGCGAGAGGTAGCGGCCGGTGAATCAGTGTCGGCGTGGAGGTAAATCCGACAATTTTCCTCAGTATAAAGCCGGCTCGAATATCCCCGGACGCGGACAAGATCACGCTGACGTCAGACGCTATCTCTACACAGCAGTTGCACATCCTTGTCTCGTAGCGACACTACGTGCGTAGCTCTATACTATACACTCGTAGGTATGTCAGTAATCAAACGACGCAATTACAACCCGAGGGCCGAGGTTCTGTGACGCGCTTCCTAGACATTCGTAGATATGTCACGTAAATATTATGTATTTTATGTTTTTGAACAACAAAAAACGTAATATATTCAAACAAAGGAAATATAAACCCTCATGTAAAACGTAAACGAGAACCTTCAGTTACGTTACCTAACGAAATATTGCGGTGAGTTTAAAATATACTTTTATTAAATTATTGTAGGTAACGTCAATGACGTTCGTAACGAAACTTTTCCGTGGCGAAAAGTCAGAATCACGTTGCAAGGAAACTTAGCAAAAGCTTTACGAAAACCGAAAGGTTATTTAAAACTCTTACTACTTTCTTCAACTGTTGCCAATATCCAACGAAGAAATGTTTCTTGGAGTTGTATAAAAGACCAGAAGCCATTTGAGGGTTTCGAAACATTGTTATACAAATGAAATGCAGAACGCGTTGTAACCCCGAATTTCAATATGTGCAGAACATCTCTTGTTTGCAGGCGAGTTGGCAACGGTGACGTCAGCGGAAGTAACGGATCGGATCTTTTGTTTTAGCCGGTGAATTAGTTTAATGTGACGATGAGCGCGACCCATATACACTGACCACTTTTCACGCCGGTTGTTTCGACAAGCGCGGCACTAACTGTTCATATTTATATTTAAATGTAGGCTACCTTGTTCAACTGTACATAAATTGCAGTCTGTAAAACAATTTCCGTACATAACATAATCAGAGTAATTCGTATTTTTTCTCGATAATAGATAACCTCCTGTACCTTTACTTAATTCAAGGACCTATGTCGAAAATTTATTATTATATTTCAGAACTTTGCACATAATAGAGAGCATCGCAAATTCGCTACGAGTGTTATATTATGCGCATAATTATTAAGTATTATAGTTGACCTTATATAATTACAAATTGAAAAACTGATAGATACTATAGTCAAACCCGATACTTTTTTATTGAATCGTTAGTGTTTAAAACTAACAAGATAACAGTTTAATGAAATGACATAATGTCGACTAACAGATATAGACACGTGCGTAAGGCAAATATACATAGAATACGGCAGATAGGGTTTAGAGAAACCTAAGAAAAAAGTAAGTATTTAGCAGCAAAACGAAACGGAAGTAACGGTTGCTAAGCTACAAATGTAGTGAATCTACAAAACAGAGAATGTGCGAAGGTCAAACGAATTGTTGCAAAAACCCTATTTTTTCACTACGTTTCAATGACATTGAAAAGTAGACATTTTAGGCGACCGGGAAGGTTTTATCTAAACGTTTAGCAGTCAAACTTACGACGTACAGCGGGCACACAGTCCAACATTGAAACCAAATTGGAATTTGTAACACAAAGGAAATCAAATCTACTATAGATACGTCACATTACTCGGCTCTATGATATACAAGCTCTGTTTTGGACACTTATAGAAATAAAACTTAAAGAACTTTTAAAACTATTATTATGATAACCATCACCATGTTAATGAAGCGTGAGACAAACGCATAAATTACGAAGACAAACTGTCATGTGCATTTTCGATGGTCCATGCGGCCTTACAACGCGAACATATATACATATATACTTACATAATATATAGCTATCGATTATATAACCTGCAGAAATTAAAATAATAAAATACTTATTTATGATTTATGATGCATAGATGAGATAAATGAGTCGGTAGTAATGAGAATATATAGGTACGGTCTATATTTACTTTAAAAATATCAGCTGGTCTGCATGTGATAAATATGTATAAGTATATAAAAAATGTTCCTTTCCAGCATAATTGTAACAATAATGTTTGCCATTATATGTATTTGAAGTTGGAAGGAAGTATATTGTCATGCTATCAGGCCCGCAAGGTTATGCGTGATGAACAATAAAAATACAAAACGCATTATTCCAACATTAATATTTAACAGCCTGTAACGATACAATTTTATTTGCATATTAATTATGAAGGGCAACACAGATTAGGTAAAAATAACAAATCAATATTATAAAGAATAAGAATAAAATAAAGACACCCACGTAATACACAACATTACTAGAGTGACTATTTCATTAAGTAAGTAACTAATTTATATGTTGGTAATCATAATAATTAGAGACAGCGACTGGTCATAGTCGGCGTTAGCTTCAAAATGTAGAAAATACTTGATATAAAAACTCGGTGAATATTGACTAAACAATATTTACACGAAATAATAAGAAATATAATATTTTCCATATGCAATATTTATTGCCACGAGTGACAAACACCAGTAAAATAAATTTTGATTTGTTATTGAACTATTTTGTCGATGACAATAATAATTGGCTGATGTTATGTTCTTCATAGTTTCGTGTATATTTTCAAACAATATCATGTTTTTCCTAAACATAGCTTGGATGGGCTTTCTGGGACTGACTTAATAAGAAAGAAGATTTCTAACCCAATAGAAGAAGAGTAGGTATTACGAGTACCTACACAAAAGTCAAGATTTATTTACTGATTTGATTTTTAAAGCATTTTAGATACGTTTAAGAAAACACTGTAACAACAATTAGTCTAACTTTAATGTTATTATTTACGCGGTCAAATCCACGTGAGCGTGACTTATTTGAAAAGTTAAGGATATTTGAAGGCGCATTGTTTCAGATTTAAATGAAAAATTAGCAAACATAATAGAATAAGACCGCACTTCCGTATTTGGGGTAACGTTTGGTGACAAAAGACCTCGATTACTCTTTTCCTGGTTCTTGTGAATTCTATCGCCCTTGACTCAGACAATTAACAAAACACTTGCATTTGGACGAAAAAACTACAGGTACAGCAGGTTAGGTATTACATAAATCAGATACCTACGTAGATATACATGTTTGTTTATATATAATCGACAATGTTCTAGTTTATGAGAACAGTTTATCTTCTGTACGTAATAAAGTTAATTGATATACCTATACCTAATACCTAGTGACACATTTTGATAACGACAAACAAGATCCAAAAATGGAACGAAGAGGTCAAATAGACAACGGAGCATTAAAGATGATGTGAAAGGTTTGTAAGCATCAGCTGTTGCTCTTTTTTTATAATTGTTTTGAAAAATAACTTGGTAGTGCCATCTCGCCGCTGTGGCTGGAAACTCGTAAAATATACGTCACCCGCTACGCTGCTACATCGTAGTATTATTGCCTCTAACTAGATGGCGCCACAGTATCGTAATCGTAATTAATAACAATCTTCAGCTGCCAATGTAAATGCGTAGCACTACGTTTTATCTATCCCTTTATGTTTTTGTACTATAAATAGATAAAACAAATACCTAACTACAATTTCGATATTTTTTTAATAGGTTATGTTGGTATACTATAAAAACAACAAAAGTATAGGCACCTAAACATTTTTCATTGAGTACAGATTGTGGAAACGACGATTTCGACAATACCTAAGTATGTATACATACGATTGGCGTAGTAAAAATATATTTACTACACACCACGTGGCCGGCCGGCGCATGCGCAACATTGGCACCACGTGGTTAAATATGACTAACGTGTCTGCCTCCGACATTAGTCAAGCCGAACGACCGCCGATATAATTATTGCATTGAATTAACTACTCCTTTCACAGATAAATTTGGGATTATCTGCGACGTACATGCACAAGTACCGTACGCAAAAATCGTAGATTATGTTTGCTAACGGTAAACACATTATACCGGTGGCGGTGGAATGAGCTATCAAAGATGCTAAAGCAATAAAAATTGGTATGGAATCCGTAAGCCGGTTTTTGCGATCGAATATTTTACCCATATTTTATGCCTGAGAATCCACACATTTATGAAACCAAAGTAACTGTAATAAGAGCACAAATAAAAAAGGAACGTACCCTTTGAAAGTAAATCAGTTCAAGCTATAATAGCAACTTGGTGACAAATCCCAATGCCTTATCGGGTCCACTAGACGTCCGTTAGATTAAATCGTATCCTTCATCCTTCCTTAAGGTGATGTCATTATTAGATATCACAACAAAATCAGTATCAATAACAAGTAATCGTGCGATACATTTGATTATCAGCTTAAGATTCAAATTCTAATAAACTGGGAAGATTTCAGAGAATAATGGTTAAAAGTAGATCTATGAACATACATCTAGGTACAGGTTCATTGATTAAGACAAAATGAGCTTTCTAATCTAAAGACTACACAGTCTACTTACTCCAAGACTCTCCACAAATTGAATAAACGCAATAGGGATTACAACTTACAACTATGTTATAGATTTACTTACATTACTTGGATTTTGGTTGGTTTAGTTCAACAAAAAAACACGACTAATGGAACTTTTACGACATTGTATGGAGGCTCTATAGCGCGTGGAGTAAAGCTTTTAGTCATCCTTTAGACCTAAAACAAGCTTAGGAGCGGCTGAAGGGAGAAAGTGGATCGACCCGTTTAGACTGCAGTACGCACCCATTTCTCTCAGCTTTCAACTGTCCATATTCGCACACAATTTGCTAAACACATACACAAATAGCAAATACTTTCTATTATTCAAAGCGATATGTTTCTTTCACGACAAACTTACAAACGCCGAGACGTTTATTAAGTATAGAGATGGCTGCGGATGCCTCGTGATCCCCGTGTGAACATTAAACCGTGCTTCGTTGATAAAATCATGATTAGTCATTAATTCAGTCAGTGCCTATTTTTACATTAAATGGTGAGAAATTATATCATCACAAATTATATCATAGATACAATTATTATTACTCCGTAGTAAAAGATAACAGTCGTTTATCGTGCCGTTTCGTCACGGCGCACGATTTACGATGATTACAGAAACGTTGGAAGGAAAACCTTAACGATTAGGTATCATATAAATAAAATCTAGCAGCAATAGTAGGTAATAACAAGAGGGCACCGTCAATGCACTGAACTATAGAAAGTGTGCAGCGAGACAACTTTCGCGACCGAATTCGAGAGAAAGTAGTCCGGGCCGCCGCCGCGCGCATACATTATATCACTTTATCCGACGCCTCTTGGATTATATCACAAGCTGTTTCTTGTTGACAAATAAAACCAAAACAGGTATTAAGGTACGTTTCAAAAGTAACCAATCAAGCACAGTAGTTGTATGGCGCCAAACAGGTAGGTACAATTAATAGAATAAACAAAATTAATAATTTGTTATTCATGACATGACTCTATGCAAGCTATATACGGGTTTAGTATTGTTCAGTGTGACAAAATAAGCTCTGGATGAGCCCGATAACGTGATTTTCAAAAGTGTATTCATAAATTTGATTTAAACAGCCATTTAAAATCATTGTCTGTGTGTAAAAGAAAAAGAAAACCGAACACAAAGGCACGCTTTCAACAGTTTGTTGGCAAGCGGAATCGCTCTTGCAGTCCTGAGTTTGTTTAAAATACCCCTTTCGCTTTCAGTTAGCGATGACACCGCGGAAACAGTGTTCGTGCGAACCAAATTAGCGTGTCCGTGTGCTAAACACCACCTATTTACGGAGGGAAACAATGGAAGGTCACAATCAGTAATGCATACAAATGAAGATGCTGCGCTACCGGAGATTTTCATAATTTGCTCTTGAGTTTTCTTCGTAAAACTACTCAAGAATTGTATTACGAAATAGCTTAAGATAAAAACTGCAGCATGTAAAATATACACTTGTGGTGGCGTTCACACTTGACGACATTCTAGGTGTTGTTTGTACTAAACGCGATGTCGCAAGCTCAAACACTGGCGCTTACACAGATAGACTCTCAACACAGTTGGTGTAAGCACACATTTACACAATAACAATCATAATAATATTGTATTTTTAAGGAACAAATCATAATGTAAGTATAATCACTTTTGTGTCTCACTATAAGCATTATAGTCCAAAAATAACGAAATAAGTGGGTGGTCTTGAAGCAGATATGGTATGAAAAAACAATGTGTTCTTTCAATTCGCATACTTCACATAGACTGAAGGCTCGTGAGTATTACAATGGGGTCTGTGGAGTGACCTTAGCGTCTTCGTCACCGCTGATCTCATAATGACGAATGACGATAGGCGTCAGCACACGCCTACAAAATGACGGCGAAGCGACTTATCTATTTAACATAATACATTATTTTTTAATTTTCATTTACGTACATATTAAACTTAGGCTTGTGTTGCCAGCAGTTTTAAATCTCGTAAGAAAGTGACTTGTAATAACTTTATGCTTTTGCGTTTTGACAATGCAAGGTGACATGCGAATAATGGTATGATAACTGTGATAAGTTTAGTAACGTAAATTAGAATTTATTTGTTAAATACACTTAAAAACCACAGGACTTCTAAGTATCTATCTTATATAACTTGTATTTATCTAAATATTTTTTAAATACTTAAAAGAAAAAAAAATATCTCATTAAATCCACCACAGGCTTCGTCAAAAAGGAACTAAAAACAAGAATAAACCACAAATCCACAAATGTTTCGTCAAAAACTTGTATTTATCTAACTTATAAAATTGTCAAAACAAAAGTTGCAATATCAAGTAACACAGATACCTAAATATTTCTATTGTAATCAAAACAATCGCTTTGTCCTTACTCTTTTGGTGTGCGCTAACCCTTAGAATGCATTACGTAGTCACGCATATAGAAACCACGCACATTATCTTAGTAATAACGAAACCTTTATTCCGGATACCTACAATGAAACTCAACCAAAAAGATAATAACAATTTACTTTCCATTTTATCATTGCCTCATAATATCAGTTGCGGAATAAAAATGCGTGGGGTGTACATACCTACTTACGTGACTCATTTAAAGTTTTAAATTGCTTTAAGTAAATACATTAATGACAAGTATATAATGAAGTATCTCAAAAGCTAGTAAACATGAATGTGAAAATCATGAACGGTTTATACATTCATTCAAAGAGAAGATCAAACAGCATAAAATAACAGAAAATCACGAGAAATGAACAAAAAAATAATAGCGAGTAATTGCCGAACCGAGCGTAAAATAGAATTCTAATCCTTTAAGTACGAGAACCTATTTTTGAAATCCTACCACAAAATCAATTTGTTA
The DNA here is from genome assembly GCF_024362695.1 of Pectinophora gossypiella. Lineage (NCBI taxonomy): Eukaryota > Metazoa > Arthropoda > Insecta > Lepidoptera > Gelechiidae > Pectinophora > Pectinophora gossypiella. The sequence goes on along the minus strand of NC_065416.1, from coordinate 7,426,878 downwards.
TGGACTTAAACGAGTAGTTAAATATATTCATGTAAATGATTTGGGACACACATTTAATTTATAAGTCACTAATTGTATTCAATTTATCAATAAATACAATTGAATATATTAAGCTTGTTGCTCATCATCTCTTGTAGCATGTCGTGGTAATTAAAAGTTTAGTTAGGTCACAAAAATGTGAATAAGTGTATTTATATAATACTTGGTATAAACAAATTTGTTATATTTGAGATCAGTTTCGTGCCTGATGTAATATCAACAAGACATTATATGATAGGTATACAAACGGGCTAGATATATGCAGTACAGTCTTCTTCTATCGTGTGGGTTGTGAGGTGAATTACCAACCTCATCAAACCTAGTGTCATAGTTATCATTGAGCCGCCCCTGACATAGCTCAAGTAACGACTACTTACTTACATCAGTAAGTAGTAACCGGGACCAACGACTTAACGTGCCTTCCGAAGCAGGGATCATCTTACTTTTTGGACAATTAGGTAATCAGCCTGTAATGTCCTAACCAAACTGGGGATCACAACGTGATTTTTGTGATATGTCCCCACCGGGATTCGAACTCGCGACCTCCAGATCGTGAGCCCAACGCTCAACCACTGGACCACGGAGGCCGTTGCAGTACAGTGCATCATGTAGATATTTATTTTTCCTAACTGACGACCTGTATACGTTTAGTGACGTGTTAATATACAAAATGTAAATTATCACTTGGTGATTATTATTAACAAACAAACTTGATTACTAGGAAGATGTTCCAGTAACCTTGGCATTCAATTCAAATAATTGGTCTGTTTCCAGAAGCTGCAACGATATAAAAATTCAAATAAATATGCGTTTGTTATGGTAATACTTAGTAGACACGACAAGTCCGTTTATAACTTACATGGTCGCAACCAGTTACTAATTTATTAACAAGTATGTATACTATTTGTAACTCTACCAAACTCAGTGGTAATTTAATTTACGCTATGTTACGTAAGCTTCGTTCATGGGATAATCTAAACAAGTACTTACAAAAATTTACATACATACATAAACTCGCCCGTAATCCCTAATGGGGTGGGCAGAGCCACAAGTAGTCAAAGACAACTTGCAGCCACTGTTGATACGAAGTCCAAAGATGGATATGATGAACCTTATGGTGATAAGGGATCAGCCTATCTCCCATAACATTAGTCCATCATGTTAGAGGACACAATCCCTCTGTCGGTTTTTACGACATGCCCGGGAAGAGAAGCAGCTGAACGTTACAAAAATTTAGACATGGTAATTTTCGAGATAACAAATTAGCGTGTTCAAATACTTTTTCGGTAAAATAATCATAGGTAACGTAATAAAATAATGAACTTTAAAAGATCTCGTCTATTTCTCGTGCAATTCGCACTTTTTATTTCTTGATTGTTTTTATTAGGAATAAAGACGTCATGTCTAGCGATATCTTACGAAAACACGTGTTGATATTAAGTAACAAGTCAAAACATATCTTTAATTAGAGTTCGGAAAGAAAACAATAATATATAATTTACAAACTGGTTCTTAACAATGTTGTATTTTATTTTTAACATGCAATACGATCAGTTCGGTGCAAAGAAAACTGTGTTATTTGCATTTGTATTGACCTGTGGTTACATCAGAACTACGACATGAAACAAACGAGTAACCCGGAATAATATTGTTTACATTACCGTAGAACTTGCTTTATACTTCAGTAGTGCTACTCATACTTACGTGAGGTAGATCATTACATTGTGTACACGCCTTTGCGTGGACATAGTTTACAAAAAAATACTCTTTTTGTTAATATATTACCTCCATAATCGAATTAGGTACATAACATACATAAACAGCCTATATACGTCCCACTGCTGGGCACAGGCCCCCTCAATCAACCGGAGGGGGTATGGAGCATACTCCACCACGCTGCTCCACTGCGGGTTGGTGGTGTTTTTACGGCTAATAGCCGGGACCAACGGCTTAACGTGCCTCCGAAGCACGGAATCATCTTACTTTTTCGGACAATCAGGTGATTCAAGCCTGAAAAGTCCTTACCAAACAAAGGACAGTCTCACAAAGTGATTTCGACAATGTCCCCATCAGGAATCGAACCCGGACCTAAATAAAGATCGTGACCCTTACGCTCTAACCACTAGACCACGGAGGCTGTTAAATAATCGAATAATAATCCAATTATATAACACCTATTTTTAGTAACTACCTAAGACACAAGAAAGATGCTTGCTTTAGTTTTATTACGTTAAAAATATAGGAAATCGATACCCTAGGTACGTTATATGACAATGTTTTGTTATGATAATTTTAACTAAAACGAAAGTTGGTCTCATCTTTAGACCTACACCTACGCCATTTGACGTTATGTCTACCTAGTGTGCACAAAAATTTAACGTGACCGAATAGATTTGAAGTATGTTTGCGCATTTATATGTGAACCACACGATGTTGTATCGATGATGATATAAATCTTGTGGTTCACCAATGAACAAACTTTTCATTTAATGATCTTCAACATCAAATAATATTGTCATAAGCACCTCTACTATTTAGAAACAATATTGTTACTACGATATTTCAGGTGGAATCTGTTGTCCACAGTTTGAGTATCGTAATGTCCGTATATATTACGTATCGGTGAGGTAATAGTTATCGCGTGTGTAGGAAATAAACGAGAAGCAGGCATGGCTGAAGGCAACGTCGTGACGATACGAAAATTTATCTAAAATCACGTAATCTACTAACTGAATGATAAATTCTTACAGCACTTCTAAGGCGTATGATGTCTTTATAGCAGTCAGAGAATCTACAGATTCTAGATAAAAATCTTTCGATTGCACTCGTCGTTATCTCAATGAGGGACTTTCCAGGCTACGTTCCTGAAAAAGAATACAGATGGCGCTGTACAGATTTTCCTTCGCCTAACCATTTAACTTCATAGATAACAGACATAATGCATCTTTTATCTTTGTTTATCACCCAGGCACATTTTCATTTTCCACCCATTATATTCAGATCTTAGTGGGTAGGCCCGCTACAAGGTGGACCGACGATCTGGTGAAGGCCGCGGGAAGCCGCTGGATGCGGGCAGCGCAGGACCGATCGTCGTGGAGATCCTTGGGGGAGGCCTATGCCCAGCAGTGGGCGTCGTACGGCTGATGATGATGATATTCAGATCAAAATAAAGAGAAGCTATATAGGTAGCAACGTAATTCTATACATAATGTGATCCAAATATCAAGCACAAATTACTTTAAATATGCTTCTGACATTACATTATATTTTGGAATAATTATGTACCCGAGTAATGAGAAAATAGGTAATTATCACGTTAAAGCTGTACAACGCCATCTGTATTGTCCCTCATTACATTATCATCATCATCAGCCCATTAACGTCCCCACTGCTGGGGCACGGGCCTTCCCTATGGATGGATAGGGAGATCGGGCCTTAAACCACCACGCGGGCCCAGTGCGGAATGATGGTTATTAACGACTGCTAATGCAGCCGGGACCAACGGCTTAACGTGCCTTCCGAAGCACGGAGGAGCTCGAGATGAAAACTTTTTTTTTTTGTGGTCACCCATCCTATGACCGGCCTTTGCGAAAGTTGCTTAACTTCAACAATCGCAGACCGCGCGCGTTTACCGCTGCGCCACCGAGCTCCTCAATCATTACATTATACTCGTAAGAAAATAAAACAGTTTATAATTCTAGAGACTACGAATTTAATACTGCCGTAACAATTAAGATAATGATGAATCTGTTTTAGAGCCACGTCTTTGTTCACATTAATTTCACGTTTATTTGTTTTTTGTTATTCAAATAGAAAAAAAAAAACAGCGGAACAGATGGAAATGAGGTTTTCTTTATTTTTCTTTTATTAGTTAGTATTCGATTTCTTTTATTAACTCAATACCATATCACTTCACAATTTTGTTTTTGGATTAGAAAAAAAAGTGTCATAAAATGAAGTATGAAAAGATTGATTTAACTATAGTTGCGGTTTAAAAAATATTGACTGATTGTTTTTATCACGTAAAAAGTTTCTTGTACAGTTTGGTCATTATTCAAAGAATGATAAATGTAATTATATGAATGGAGGCCGCGTAGCGGTATATTGTGACTGTAATGAGAGAATTCCCGCAACAGTTAATAAATAAAATATGTTTTTATAACTCAAACCTATTTGTCATCAAGTCGACGAAATTTGATAGAACTTTGTTTTAGAAATAAGTATGATGTACCTTTCGTTTGTGTTATCCTCTGTCATAACCTAAGGTCAGTGTATAGTACAATGAGACAAGTAAGGCTATATTCATAAAACGACACTGAACGCGACTGGTATGCGCGTGCGCACGGCCTATATACACGCGTCCAACAGGAAATGGCGGGACAATATCACACTCTACACTGGCTGTCTCATCGGCGAATAAGATAAAAAACTATGTATAAGTTATAAAGTCAATCTATACTAAACGAATTATAGATAAAAAGGCCACGCAGCCACAGTGCGCTTTAGTCGTCAGGCTAGATATATTTAGGTTATTGTTATCGGCGCGAGTCTGCTTTGAGGACACGAATCACGATATTAGTAGGCACGTGTACTGAAATCCTATTTCTTTTTCGTGTACGATGATAACTAAAAACTTCTAACATTTTGTCCGATTAATATTCAAAGTTCAAACATTTATTTGTCCTCATTTAATGTGACCTGTATACGTACTACTTCTGGGTACAGATTACTTCTCAATCAATCAGATATGGAGCATAAGCTGCCACAGATAAACTTCCATATTATACGTATGTTCAACGACATGTTGTTTAAATTATTTTTGAGTATGAATATTGTATCACCACTTGCGCATAAATATTATACGAGTAAAAGTTTGGTGGGGGTTATGTATTCTAACCACGCTGCTTATTTAGCCAGCACCAAATTACTTACAATGTCTTTAGGACACCAGAGGCGTTAAAAAGGCCACATTGAAGCAATTGTTTGCATTGCGCACTTACTTTTATGTGCGCAAATGTCAATCCCCCTGAACTCCTTTGAATTATCTGTCCAACCATATAACATATAGGTACGTTACACGTTCAAGTAAGTCCGACTCAAAAAGTATAATGTACAGGTAATCTTAGGAGATGACACTCCGCAAGGGTGTCAAGGCGAGCCTCCAGTTCTGATTACTGCAGCATCGGATGCCTAACCACTAATGTATGTATACTTTATTTATCATTACATATCATTAGCCTGAGATTCTACGGTATAAAGTGACTTAGCCAAGCGTTTAAGATATGGTAAATTGATTGAGTTCGCATATTTTGAAGTTCGCATAGTTGATAAAGTCAACAGTTAGTCAGCCACTGATGTAGTTGTTGGTATAATTAAGATTGTCTGCCATTCTTCTTCTATCGTGTGGGTTGTGAGGTGGATTACCAACCTCATCAACCCTGGTGTACATGACTCATGTAACGACTACGTAGTAAGTAGTAACCGGGACCAATGGTTTAACGTGCATTCCGATCCACGGATCATCTTACCATTCTGACGTTCAAGATGGTGGAATTATCTTTGTTACACTATACTGGTGTATAGAATATGGTGTACTTTTTGTGTTATCTGTTTATGCGTCTTTGTAGGTATATTTATTAGAAAGGTATAAGCAATACGACTTCCATATGTAGAAATTGGGAATATTTTGTTATCGGATTATTCCGAGATAGTGTGGATCATAGTGTGAAGCTGTGGTAGCCCAGTTGGTTGAACGCTTGCCTCTCACTTTGAAGTCACAAGTTCGAATCCAGCACAGGCCTAAACCAATGATTGTCAAATTTGTTTTTGAATTCATCGTCAGGAAACCCACATTCCCGAGAAGGTAACTTAAACCTAACCTAGCCTGTATTGGACTGGGTTTCCCTTGGCGGGTTAGAAGGTCGAACAGGCAGTCGCTTCTGTAAAAAACCGGACCTGTCAAATCTTCAGGATAGGTAAGCCGACCCTGTGAAAAACGTGACAATGCTAGGGGGATGTATTATTCCGAGATAATTAACGACAATATTATTTACAAAATCAACCAAAAAGTATACGATTATCTTAATTGAATCATGACAGATCGCTGTAAAAACGAATAACGAAATGCATAGTAAGAAATTTATGCAGCAGAACATTGAGAAGTTTTTATCGTTTTTATTTTATTCACGATACGGTCTAAGAAAATTCTTAAAGTTAATAAGTAAAATGAACGTTTCGTAGGTCAGCTACGTCACTGCGTTTGTTGCCCGGCCATGCGAACCGGTGATTATCACTTAATGGACCATTGTATTCCTCTATACTTAAATGGATTTGTGAACTTGGTGTCAGTCTATAGATATTGAGCGAATGCTTTGCTACATTTATGCTCATAATGGTTCCTGTAGACGTTATTTAATTTTATTTTAAGTTTTATCTATCATTTTCTTATTCGCTGAAAAGGAAAGCGACGGGTATTCGACAAGCATAAAATTTATGGAACACACGTCAATTTTAAGCACAAATCTAAAACAACCCTATAACAATTTTGCATTGGCTAATAACCCGACAGAATTAAGTTAACAGCGAGATACCTTTTTGATTCGCCCGGGTTATTCATTCATTTACTCGTTCTTCCTAAAATTAAGAGCTGTCAATCATCCGTCCTTTTCGGCAGATAAGCAACTGATAGGTATAACTTAAAGTAAAAGTAAAGTAGGAGGTGTCTGCAGGAATCGGAGCCAATATCACAATATATTTGTAATAAGGATAGAATATTGTTCCCAAAGTAGCGGCACACTATGATGGCCGTTTTGACATAATGAAGTACAACAATTCGCTCCGTTAATATAGTTATACATTAATACGAGACATGATGAGCGGGACAACGTCAAAACTGCTTTAATAGTCGGAGTAAAGAATAAACATAGAACGCGATCAACATCTGTCTGCACTTTAAAAAAACAGTTAGTATTTGTTTAAATTAAACATTTTGAACAATATTCCCCATCACCGCTGATCTATTAATTTAATCTACTATCTACCTTGCGTGCGTTCTACTAAAAAATGAATACGCACAGCGGTTATTACGAAACTCCAGTAACACAAATGCATAACATGTTCACGGTTTTACAGCAAAAAGTGGTGTTCTTTTATGAAACTTAAACGTTTACCTCGTGCGCGGTTACGTAAGAACATGTGTTAACGACTAAAATATGTTTATATAGGTACTCGTTATGCTAACACGAACATTAGCTGACTACTTCTTACTATCTGTAACGTGAAATGGAAAGGATTCGCTCAAGTGGTATGAAAACTGGCGCTGACGCATCCAGTGTTAAGTGAGGTCCTTAAAATATCATCCGCACGCCTCTACCGCCTTTCGAAGTAGTGCTGTTATTTTTTGATTTATTATCGTCTTTTAACCAAAAATATAAACGTTTCTTTTATCTTTATGTGCAGAGAACAAGTAATATACTATGAACGTCTGACGGCCCATGGCCTCATGCCCAAAATAAGTAACATAACAGTTGCGGCTCATGAGTCACAAGCAACTTTTAAACTTGCATAAAAGTATGATATCTTCCCCAATTTGGAGATTCCGCCTTTTTCTTAATAACAATTAAATTAAAAATGTACGGAAAAAGACGAGATACATATTCAGGAAATAAAGAACGTGTATGATCAAGGTTAAAATATATGATGCGCACGAGATAATTCTTATCGTTACTTTGCGAACTCAAGGAACTGATTTGCTACGCATACACAATTTATACACATGGGTTGTTAAAAATGAATTGTTAAGACTTCGTACTATGACATACTTATTATATTACATCGTCTATTTAAAGTTAATCACCACACTGGAATCATCTTTTTCTACAGATTGTGCTATAAAAATATGCAAAAAAAAAATCGTCTTGCCGACACCAGAATGCGATGAATAATAATTATGTTTAATTTAAGAACTGTAATAGAATTGGTTGCTAATTAGCAGACGTGCCTTTGTAAAACGAAGAAATTAATTTGAATACGCTTACAAGTCTTCATCATTCAGTGATTTTGTCGAATAGAAATTTGAATTTCGAATTGATTTAACCCTACAAATCGATTGATTGGCAGGAAGTGCGCAGCCTTCAATTTCAATCGTAGAAACTGTTAGAGGCTTTCCGAGTTTTGATAGCAGCCCTGTGAGCATATTGTTTACATCGCGGTAGTCACGGGTTGGTGCGATGACGCGTGAAGCGTGACCGTGACGCGACCTAGGACGCCGTCCTCGCCGCACTCAGCCCGACCAGAACGACATTTAATATCTACTACAATGTATAAAAACTAAGTAATAATCTGCGGGATGATACTAAAGGTGCTGTTCTATAGAGAATCTCCTCTATACACCAGCTGCCTGCAATTTTCTTTTCTCTCTATCACAAGCTCCTTTGTCCTTTAAGGAAAATAAACCGACGAAATAGAATGGAAGTGGATTGTCGGAAAGGTAGGTCACTCCAAAATCAGTAGGTACACAATATACCAACGTCACATTCGTCACAGTCGCTCTCAAGTTGATAAGGAACATTGATATTTAAATTTCATACTGACCTACATCACGTTAGGTTTTTGCGTTTCCGCGTGTGACGCTTATGTGCTGCGATATGAAAGGGGTGTTTTAATAGCGGTAATAGTTTGTGACAATATGTCGACCTAGTTGCTAGGTATAAACAAAGCCGGCGGAACAGGGTCGCAGACTTTTCGGCGAGGTGAGCGACCCCAGTATCGCGGTAATCATTCCGGTTAGCGCGGCTTATCGCGCGGCGCGGACGCTCGGACGCCGCGCCGCGGCCGCGTGGACGCAATGGCCGCTGCAACTAGAGCGGTTAACCGATTTTTCGCGCCAATTTTCGCACTCTTGCAACTTTAACAGGACAATGGCTGGCGATTGGCAACTGTTATTCGTTATGGTTACGTTTGTTTTTCTTGCCAATATCAATCAGTATTTTTAATTATTAAGTTAATCAAATAGGTACAATTACTGACGTAGCTAACCTACCGCGTAGGTAGTAAAACGCTAATCAAATGAAGACTTCCTCACACGCGATTTGCATGTAACCTAGATTGGGTTACTACCAAATATAACGTACATTTAATTATTTTAGTAATCTGATTATACATTGTTTTAAGTTTACGCGGTTATATCCCCATTTAAACGCGGTAAGAACCCGTTATTATGTGCTTTAATCTGATTATACCTTTGGATTGAGTTATATTATTTAGTCGCGTGGCGTCCGACAACATAGGTACTTGCGGTGTTTACTTTTTTATCAAGATCTACGCGTAAGTTCTAACCACCTATACTGCATAGCAAACCGACTTGAGCGACGTTCTACTCGATAAAATATTGAGGTCGTTTCATGATAAAATTATTCAACACAAATATTATAACAGCTGTACCAAAATTATCAACGCTTAACTTCCTTGAAAATAAATATTACAATAGCCATCCATTATTATTCCTATAATTAGAAAATTTCAATTTAAATGATATGTGTTTGGGACCAATATAGAATGCTATAATATTATGTATAGCATTTGAAACTTAATATTTTGACGACAATGTACCGAACATTACTGGTTCACAATGGTGTTTTTGGTAAGAATGATAGCCTTGTGGACCGACGGACCTCCAAATTACACATAACAGTGGCGTAGCGGAGTGGGACAAAAACGCGCAAGGTCTCCGGCGCTTCCTCGTGCTGACATTTCGTGGCGACTTCACTCGCGGAAATTTCCCGAAAAATACAAAAAAGCTACCACAAATCTCATTTCATGAAGAAAGTTGCTGTGAAGACACTGTAAACCGTGTTTTGTTTACCCTGGCGAATAATTCGAAATCCGAAAAATAATTTCAAATTAAATAAATCATTTTCGTTTATGAAATTCAATGTATAGACATATTATTGAAACATAAAAGTTTAAATACATTATTTGCCATTTCAGATTTTTGGATATCTGTTACTTATAAACTAAAACACTTATAATGAAATGTTTCTTCATAAAATGAGCTTAATAGTAATAATTTAATACGAAAGTTCAAACTACTTAAGGCCACAGAAGTCAACCAAGAAACAACAACACGTTAATCTAAATATTTGGAACAAACTGCTCTTTCCGCCTGACAAGTACTTATAAAAATATTGTTATTATTGTCTTAAAACTCACGAAGGTTTTTTTATGTAATTTCTGTACTTATTGCAGCATAAATTACAAGAGCAGCAAGTTCGTTAGTGTTACCACAATACATAAATAACTTGGTCCCATTTTCAAAAAGTTAAACTTGAATAAAAAATATACTTAGTATGAACATCAAAATATCGACTGGCCTTTTCAAAATTGGGACTAGGTTGTAAAGTTACTGAGAAAATAGTATTGCTTGCTTGCTGGAGAGCTTATTATGAACGAAATCCTGCAGATAGCACAAAACGCGTCTTGCTGAGGGCATAACGTCGATGTTTTAGCCCAAAACTTGAAGCAATACTTTAAAATCTCAGTAACAAAGTTCAGGTACTTCTAATAGAAACATTACATACAGCAGGAAAGTGATGACTATTCAGCCGCCATGCGTTACTTGTAGGTACCTTAAATAGACGTACCTAATAATATTTTAATGCAGTTTCCTGCTATACATAATATAGATAAGTACGTTTATAATGGTCCCCACGACCATTTTAGACTACGATAATGATTTAAATAGCATACAGCAGGAAAACTTTTTGAGGAAAATCTTCTAGCTCTTGAATAATAGTAGTAAAGTTACTTTTGTGAGACCATTACAAACTTTAGAAGACACTTAGATTGAAATGTCTATTACTACTAGATTGCACCGGCGAACTTTACCGAAGAACCGTCAGCAAGTTTGACTGGCGATGTATTATATAAAAGCAGTGAACTATTCGCTTCAACTAGTCACCCGCAAACAACTCGCTAATAGATAGATTTACGCGATAAAAATCCAGTTTACGAAGCATCGCATCGAACGAATTCCATTGTTTCATTTGTTTGCAAAAAACTTTGCGATTCGATGATAAAGCTCGCAGGTGCATGGCATTATTACGAAGGGAAAAATAATTAGACACTTACCATCACAGGTTGCGGCCATGAACTTGCCGTTCGCAGAGAAGTCTACAAGGAGGACGGTGCCAGGGTGTCCTTTGAGGTTCTTGAGCAGCCAGGGGTGGGTGAAGTCTGTCTTGCCCTTCCACGGTGCCTGCTTCTTTCTCTTGCCACTGGCGCGGCTGTCCGTTACTGCCTTCTCGGAAATCTTTTCAGGTGCGGGAGCCTCTGCAAACGAGAAAAAAGAGGTTTTGTGGAAAAATTCAAACTGGCCGGATAGAAATTATTTCTTAATTTCTTATCTTTTTCTCTCGTGTGAGTTGTGTTGTCAATAGCCAACCTCCTCAACCCTGACGTCATGGTGACTAGAAGCCGCCATAAGAGCCAGTTCTTATACTGGATGCATAACATTAACAGTAGTAGTGGTACTTATATCGGTATAGATAAGTGTCATACCAAGAAACTCAACTTTTGCGTTTAAGTCAAAGGTCTTTTATCTTACTAATGGCAAAATTGTTTGAATAATTTATCAAGAACAAATTGTACGTTATCGTTTGCGATCAATCAGCACATCACGCTTGTACCTTGTAAGTAATATTGATAAAGGCCTCCGTGGTCCAGTGGTTGAGCGTTGGGCTCAAGATCCGGAAGGTTCGAATCCCGGTGGGGACATATCACAAAAATCACTTTGTGATCCTTGATTTGGTAAGGACATTACAGGCTGATCACCTGATTGTCCAAAAGTAAGATGATCCGTGCTTCGTAAGTTGCCGTTGGTCCCGGTTACAACTTACTGATGTAAGTATGTAGTCGTTACGTAAGCCATGTCAGGGGCCTTTGGCGGCTCAATAATAACCCTGACGCCAGGGTTGATGTTCCACCTCACAACCCACAAGAGAGAACAAGAATATTGATAAAGACGTAAACAACCATAACTTGTAATGGTACGTAATATTGCATCAGTTTGAGTACACGTGGCCCATAAGTGGACACCTAAGATGAAGCTTTTCATATTAATTAACGCGCCAATAACGTACCTTACATACAAATGGCCTACTACCTGCATAATTCTATTTCGGAGACACCAATAGTACAGTCATGAGCAATATAATGTACCCACTTTAGGACTCTATCGCACTAACATATTTGACATTTAGTGAGACTTACAGTTCAATTTGTCAAAAAAGTTAATGTGACATGGTACCAAAAGTGTATACATATTAATGCTCGTGACCGTACAATAGTCAAACGTAGTGCTATAGTACATTTACAAAATAAACCAGCCTCAGTCGTCCAGTGGTTGAGCGTTGGGCTCACGATCCGGAGGTCCCAGGTTCGAATCCCGGTGGGGACATATCACAAAAATCACTTTGTGATCCCTAGTTTGGTTAGGACATTACAGGCTGATCAGCTGATTGTCCGAAAGTAAGACGCTCCATGCTTCGGAAGGCACGTTAAGCCGTTGGTCCCGGTTACTACTTTCTGATGTAAGTAAGTAGTCGTTACATGAGTCATGTCAGTGGCCTTTGGCGGCTCAATAGTAACCCTGACATCAGGGTTGATGAGGTTGGTAGTGCACCTCACAACCCACACGATAGAAGAAATTAAACCTAACTTAGGGGTAGGGGTGGGCAGAGGTGTATAGTATAAAATACACCCACTCCTCGACAGCTATCTAGTCAGCTAACTTAGTTATTTACGAATTTTTTTTTTACTTATTGTAGATTTGCCGGCAGGCATTAACTACTTGACAAATGGGGAACGCTGAGGGCTCTCACTCGGTAACGTAAAATAAAAATGTGTCATTTTCTCAGAAAATAACTATTATTTTTAGTGCATGTTTGTTATAATATTGCAGACAGGTTCGATATATTTTTAATTTATACACCTACCTACAAATACGAAGACGAATACGTGGTCGAGTATTCAAAAAGGTTGAATAACATTACCGGCGACGGGCCCGACAGGATTCTTGTTGTTAAATATAGGCGATATTTTTCATTATCAAACTGTATGCTTATTATGAAAACGTAAAACCGTTGTAAATGTGATAATCAGAGATTGAGCATAGGTATAAGTAGGTATTTACATTTTATACGATACGCGCGGGCGCAACCGCGGGAGAAGGCTTACGAATACAGTCAACGTCCGGACTCAGAACTATTTCCTGTAAAATGAATAAGTATAACTTTCAACTAACGAGGAAGGAAAGGAAAATAAAGTCTCATATATTATATATTATTACCTATGATTATGACTACGCAGACATAACAGACTGATATGAGCATTATTATTATGTACCTACTACCTAAGTATGACTAAATGTAGTTAAATTCTTTATTATTTTGTAACGTGGTTTATCTCTCTTTTATATACCTACTAGTTAGTCACGATTAGTCGCATTCGTCGTTTTATTGTTTTGTCAGCTACTCATAAATACCTGCTAAAAGGCTCGTTTTCATCTTTATGCAGGAATTTTATTTCTAGTTAGTAGCAAACATGTATCCATTTTTGATAAACATAACATAACAAATAGGTACTTTATTGCACACTCAAGAAATACAAAATACAAAACAAAAGAAACATACAACAAAATAAAGTACTTTGTAAGTAACTATGAGTATCGCTTGATGCGTATAACGTGAAACGAAACGCGTGCATCATAATAGTTTACATACGTGGACTCTCGGACATTTCAGACGTGATTAGTTGATAAACAATATGGTAAATTCTAAGATTTTCCATCTGTGGAACCAATTTTACCAGGGAATAATACATAAGCTCACGACTATATCCCAATTGGAGTAGTCAGAGGTACATCTATCGCAAGATGAACTAAGTACCCACACCTCGCCGAGCTTTACGTTAGACCAACGTGATAGGCGGTGAGCCGTATCACCATCTATAGTAGCCGAGCCAACTGTGTTAGTGAAAACTGCATCATTCATCTTCGAACCGGCGCTCCCCGATTGAGAAACAAAACTAGTAGTCACTATGGTACCACAGGACCAGGAATTAGTCATTCTAAAATATATAAAACCATTTCATGAAACCACGAATTTCGTGTTAAAATTCGTGCGACTTCCTTCAATGTAACTATAACTAATATTCAATGTTAAGTAAATCTTGGATATGATAATGTACATGAGATTGTGTATGTGTAAATATCACATTATGCATCACATGACGCGGCGGCATCTGTTCATAGAAATAAGCCGTGTATTGATATTGATATGACCTAGAACGATATGAAATGGAAATGAAAGGTCATGGAAAGCTTGATGTATGCGCTGAACACGAAAGATCAAGGGGGTTAAAATGGCCACATCGAAGCAATTCATCTAAGAAAGTAATATTGCTATTTGACATTTGCGCATATAAAAGCAAGTGCGCAATGTAAACAAATGTCAAGTCGCAATATTGTTCTCTTAGATGAATTGCTTCGATGTGGCCATTTTAACCCCCCAGATTTATGTAGGATTTGGTGTTGTCCACAATATGCAAGTCATCTCCCTGGTGTAATCGCGTTTTCACGGGGTCCGCTTACCTAACCTGAAGATTTGATAGGTCCGGTTTTTTACATAAGCGTCTTCCTGTCTGAGCTTCCAACCCACGAAGGGGAAATACCAATATCGGTTAGGTAATGTACCTCCGATATGCATTTTTTTTGAATGTTTTTTTCTTCACGATGTTTTCTTTCACCGCTAAACACGTGATTTATGATTCAAACAAGAAAAAAAAATAAAAAATCATTGGTTTAACCCCTTGCTGGGATACGAATCTGCGATCTCACAGTGAGAGTCAAGCGTTCATCCAATCCCTAATTTGTTCATAATTTTAAACTATGTATTATAAAGCCTACATACAAACAGCCTGTTTGCAAGATTTTATCGCAGACTTCGCAGGACTCGAAAATGTAAAACGTTAAAATTTCGTTTCTTGAAAGTACGTAGCTAAAGAGGCGTTACGTAAGATAATGCACATTTATCTCACGGGTGAAAGTGAGCGTGAGACGACGCCACAATGGATTAAGCTTTGAAATTTTTGCTGTAAATGGGAACTAATCTTAGGCAGCTAAATTACTTTATTGTAAAACAATGTGTTATGGGCAGAAAGCTAGCTTCAAAATAAAGATGTCTATAAGTATTCTAGTTAGGCGTATGATGTGGCTTTGCCTTCCTCATTAGAGATTAATGGTGCGGGCAGTGGTGGCCGTAGCAAGTTGCTGCGAGACCTGAAAGTGGCGCCCCTCAGCCCCTCAAAATACAAAACCCAGTTGCTCCCTTCTAGATACGGGGCAGCTGGTCAGGTTGGACCAGTCATGTCGATTTTGCCCTCTTATTTCGGCGCCCGGTGCGGTCGCACCGCTCGCACCGCCCTAGGTCTGCTACTGAGTGTGGGTATATGTATAGTATATATACCTACTTATGTACAAACATTAGGAGCGCGGTGGCGCAGCGGTAAACGCGCTCGGTCTGCGATTGTCGAAGTTAAGCAACTTTCGCAAAGGCCGGTCATAGGATGGGTGACCACAAAAAGAAAAGTTTTCATCTCGAGCTCCTCCGTGCTTCGGATGGCACGTTAAGCCGTTGGTCCCGGCTGCATTAGCAGTCGTTAATAACCATCAATCCGCACTGGGCCCGCGTGATGGTTTAAGGCCCGATCTCCCTATCCATCCATAGGGAAGGCCCGTGCCCCAGCAGTGGGGACGTTAATGGGCTGATGATGATGAAGTATATTTTTTAATTTGAGTTAAACTACTTTACCTATACAAACAGTAAAAAACATTCGCTAAAAGGCGTATTAAAACGAATAAATATATAATAAATAATGCATCTTGCATGTCTAATTATTGCACTATGCGCGAAATCAATATCATACCACATCATAATATTTATCTTATTTTGTTACGACTTTTAAAAGACTTTATGTGTCACAGTTATTAAGAATGATAATGGGGAGCAACCAATTGTTCAATTTAATACCTATATGAATTCCACAATATTTATTTAGGTGTACAGGGCAATTAATAAAATTGAATACGTAATTGTGTGTATAACCTACAGAGGTTTTACATGTAGAGGGCATGAGAAGAAAATATCAAAATATAATACCTACCTACCTACATATTTGTTTCAGCAGAGTTCAAACAAAGATGCAACAAGTGAAAGAACAGAGATGTCTGCACCAAGGGCATCATAATGATATTTCTTAATGTAGGGTATAATATTAATACTAGTAATTTTATTTTAAACAAAGCATAGAATGCAGATACATTTATTTATATGGGTAAAGATGCAAGTACAGAAAAACAAATAAATATATTGGGTACCTACCCACTTTACACAAAAAAAAAAACGTAAATATTGGCAATAGGCGACTTATCCAACTAGATGGCAATTGGAGGCTGTTTAGCTGAAAGAGATATGTTCCAGTACCTTCTTAAAATTACACATGTAGGAATGATATGATTATTAAAAATCTTTTTGAACATTGCAAAATCAAAAAGTAAACATTGCTAAACTTTATTGAGTAAAGTATGTCAGTAACATTAAAAGTATTAAACTTTTATCAAAAAAACAATACAATAAGACACATGAACTATTATTTACAAACATGGTATAGATGAATCATAGCATAATAGTTTGCAAAACTAAGTAAATGTTTGCTTATAAGAACCAGGTTTTTGCCATTTTGCAGACAGCTCATGTTCATAATAACATTTGCACAGATGTTGGATGTCAGAAGAACTCAATTGAAATGTAAGTACCTATATGCAATTTAAAGCATGAAAGTCACATTAAAGTGCACATCAATTAAGATTGTTTTTTAAATAGGTAAATAGTATGAAACAGTGTTTTGTTACTCAGATGATTCAAATTGAAGGTAGGTAGGTACCTACTTGAAAACAGCTTAAATTTTTTTCCACATAAACCAAAAGTGCCAACCTTGAAGTCTAGATTATATTTAGGTAGAAGTAGAATGTATTATTATATTAGGTAGTTCCTACTTAGTAATTATATTTCCAGATTTTCTACATTTCTTTAAACGAAGATATTTTATGCAAGTTACCTGCCAACCTAGTAGGTCTATTTTATTTATGTAAACTATTTATATTATTTTTATTTATCCTATTGTTTGAGTTGTGCATGGATACCTATAAGAGTAGTGTTAGTTATGTACAGTTGGAGCAGTAGGACCATAGGCTAAGACTGACTGAATGATGAAAAATGTAATAGGTATAGGTACCTAATTGTTTCTATTTAAATATATTTTTATGTATATATTTTATTATGTAATTTTATAATTTGTAATTCATATGGGTTACATTACATGTCTGAAATAAATTTATTTTATTTTATTAATTTATTTGTTTTTTATTTTTAATGTAACCCACATTACATGCCTGAAATAAATTAATTTTATTTTATTAATTTATTTGTTTTTTATTTACAATGTTCTTATTGGGTTGATATTTGCTAATAAGATAGTAGGTAGATAATGTGATATACATACCTGTATGTTAGTAAGTTTGTCTGTCTTGTAATTCACTTATCTTTAAGTTCTATTCTGTGCAATACTTTTTTTAATAAATAAATACTTAAATAAATGCATAACCATAAAGATTTCACACAGAACTAAGTCACTGAGTTTTAACCTCTTAGTATTCCGAGAGTGCAATGAGACTTCCTGCCTGTGTGGTTTGATATTACTAGGAATGGATGAGCTGTATGTGGGTACTTATTAGAATTGGCACACAGAAAAGTTGACGTAAATCTCATAAAAAATCTTGAGCGTAATGAGGATGAGAAGGCGTCAACGACCATAAGTATGTCAGCGACATTCTTCACTAATATTATACAGTTAGCTAAGCATCCGTTCACATGGTATGGCCCACAACACATGGAACTCCCCGGCGGCGGCGGCACCGCAACACGTGGGGCATTATGAAACTGAAGTTATAGCACAAACCCAACTTTCATGAACCTATTTCTATCCACAAATATGCCTTACCTCCTTCGCTTTCCACTTCAGTTTTCAAAGCTTCATTTTTCTTGCCTCTAAAAATCGTCTTGTAAATAATTTGGATGATTATACCGATGATTAACGTTACGCTGCCCAATACGAACAAGTTGGTGTATTCACCGGCTTGATTATCTCCCATTTTCACTCAAAATTCTTCAATAGAAATAGCTAACAACACAGGAGATGCGAATCTCGACGGCGGCTGTGATCACGCGGTCACAAATTCACAATAACTGAGAATTGATTGAATGAACCGAATGCCAACTGGAAGTAGCCGCGCAAAGTAAAAATAGCGAACGACGAAACGAACATACAGCTGTCACTGTATTTTTTTTATTCACTAGTGATGTGTTATTGGTAGAAATTAACTAGTTCAAAATTAAACTCACTCATTGGAACGTTGTTTAAAATCATAGAAAACGTTCATTAATTCAAAAAACAAATATTTTGTTCATAAATTCTGTTGAATCAGTCATATAATGGTGAAGTTTTATTAAAACAAGAATAGTTAAGTAATTATTAAACACACTGGCCGGCTTGAAGAAAAAAATATTATCAGACGTGAAAAGTCACAAACTTTCATTAATTCTTGTCATTCAGATACATAGTCCGGATCATATACAATTTTTCATCTAAATCTTTAAATTTTACGTTACTCCTAAAACATGCCGGCCCGATACAGGTAATTATAATTTACAGTAGATCATTTTATGTCAATGAGGGACTTTCCAGACTTTGTTCCCCCAAAAATAATGTAGATGGCGCTGTCCAGACTAAAATGCTTGATATTTGGATCACATCTACCTATATTGCTTCTCTTTATTTTAATCAAAATAATAATGGGTGGAAGACGTGTTGTGCCTGGGTACAATACAAAAGGTCATTATTTATACCCAAAAACAAAGATAAAAGATACATAATATGTCTATTAATCATGAATCGAAGGCAATTCTTTACAGCGCCATGTATATATATTTTTTGAGGAACGTAGCCTCATTGAGTATTTTAAGTATTTCTTTTATCGGAATTTATTGATTTTCAATATGAAAGCAGTTCTAAATGTTTGACTAGGTTTAAAACTTATTGTTTGTTTATTATAAATAATAATATTTTTAAAGCTTTAAGAAGACTCGCTTCGTTTTTTACATGAATAGCTTTGAATCAGTCACTATAAAATATTTTGTGAACGCATCTTTTGTGATCTGTCAATAAAATTTTTCTTATGTTGGTGGCACCGTTATTGCCTTCTTTTTCTTTCATCATACAATCACACGAGATTAAAAGAAATAGCAATAGTATGTTCTATATTTAAATTTTCTAGAAAGAAAGAAATTTCATTCATTCAGTCAGTTGAAGTTCGTGACATAAAGAGATAACACGTAAGGGGTTATAGACTGTGCTGTGAGCAATTGTGAATACATATTATAAGAACTATTCGCTAATTATGCCTCGCCGAGGACGTTCTGCAAGCCCACCTCCGGCGCCTCAGCGACGGTAAGTCTAAGATTTTTAGTTTATGCTATGTTTTTGTGATATGTCATCATGTGAAAGATAACCTCGTCATGGTAACTTTTCAGGGCTGCGCCGCCTCCAACAAGCCATGTGCCGGCTCGTGCTCCACCATCCGCACCAGCCCCGATGCAGGCTCAGCCCCAGCAGCCGTCAATGTTCGGCCAGATGGCAGCGACGGCTGGAGGAGTTGCCGTAGGATCAGCGGTGGTGCGTAATTTTTCATTACGTAACGTAAACAGTGTCACCCTTGGACTTTTGGAAATTTCTTCACATTTCTATATATTGCGAAATGCT
Source organism: Pectinophora gossypiella (assembly GCF_024362695.1). Taxonomy (NCBI): domain Eukaryota; kingdom Metazoa; phylum Arthropoda; class Insecta; order Lepidoptera; family Gelechiidae; genus Pectinophora; species Pectinophora gossypiella. The sequence continues at coordinate 7,406,907 of NC_065416.1, read as the reverse complement.
GATACTTTCACTGTATTGGCGTGAAGCCAAGATATCGGAAGATAATCATATGTCATGCATGACGTTATCTACATAATGAATTGTACTTTGTTTTGAATGACGAAAGTAAACATGTTTTGCACAATATTTCTGCGTTTTATATTTTATCAAATTAGACATGCACGTATGATATGTTTCGTGTTTAAGGCAAAATTTGTTTTTTTTTTCCAGGGTCATGTTGCCGGTAGTGCATTGACTGGGTTGTTCAGTGGTGGTAGCTCAAGCGAGCCGGCGCCGCAGCAGCAGCAGGCTCAGCCCGCGCAGGCCACGTACCAGCAGTACCAGAACCAGCAGCCGCAGGGACCCTGCGCCTGGGAGATCAAGCAGTTCATTGAGTGTGCCCAACAACAACACGATCTCACGCTGTGCGAGGGCTTCAACGAGGCTCTCCGCCAGTGCAAAGTTAACAACCACCTCTAAATTCCCCATATGTAAGGTGCCATAAATCTATTTTTGTAATTCCAACAAGATGATTTATTTCCTCCGAAGATCACTATCAAAGCTGTACACAAAATGTACGCACTCAGTTTTCCGGATCAAAGGCTTCCTTGACATCAAAACCTTTGTATTTAACAGTAACATGAGGCACCTTCCTAGTAGCTATTATTTCTGAACTGTCGAAGGGAATTTGATTTCTAATAATTTTACAGTTTAAGTATAGTAAATTTTTAGTGTTCTTTAATTTTTAATAAGACAATTCCTTTTGTGATGTAGATTATTTTTTTAATCTATTATATTCAATGTTTTATTGTTTATAGGTAGTGCAATTAAATTTAATATACAGTAAATAAAAACAAAAACCGAACTATTGTTGTTTCATTAATTAGTGATGTATTATTTTTTACCCCTCAATTTACTTGATTTATGAATACTATTAATCATAAATGTGTTGGCTATAGTGCGTAATTTTTTCTAGTTTTACACTTCAGATGATTCAAATCATCCTTTTACAGGCTCGTGTACTAGACACACTTTACGTTTGCTATTTCTACTTTGAAGAGACACCATCAGCGTCATGTGCAAGGCTTGCGGCGGCGGACGTGACGTAGTTGCCTCAAAGGGGTAGACAGCTAATTCGCGTAAATTCCATCCTGTCGGACTTAGCCGTAAAGAAACAATGGAGATGACTAAGTGGTCATTCTTTTTGGAAATATGCCACCAGTAGGCGGTCAATGTTACTACGCGATGTTTTCTACTAGCGTCTTCGATGAATGGCTGCTTAATTTACTTCAACTGTTCCTGCTTGTGTAGTGCCAAATATTATGCTAACTTTAGCTAGCGGAATTTCTCGTGTCGTTTTGTGTCCTAAAAATAGTATCAATGCAGTACGTATTTGTGCTTCACCCCCATAAAATTCAAATGCAAGTTTGAGCAATTCATAGTGTAGAATAGAGAATGGATTTCGAAATTGTAAGTAAGTATATGTTTGATTGTAGTAAAGCGAGCAATACACGCTCATCAAGTTCACTTAGAGGCGCACCTCTCGCGCCGCGGTCGTCGGGAGTGGCCGTGGTGACGGTGCCTCGGCGAAGTGGCTCCCTGTTTGGGGACGCCGCGGCGGTGGCGGGAGGTGTAGCTGCCGGCACGGCTGTGGTATGAACACTTCACTTAAATTTTCAGTCGTTCCCGGTATTCCGCGACGCAACAGCACGCGCCTGCGACAACCCCCGCGATAGTGGTGGTTCCCATGCCGCGACGGTCCCTCTTTGGAGAAGCCGCTACTGTCGCGGGAGGCGTTGCTGTGGGCAATTCCTTGGTACGAAATTGTAGTCAATCTGACAATAATGATAACGCGACTGAGGAAAAGAGAAAGACTTATACCCTGCAATAAATATTTACGAATGAATTATATTAATCAGACAGCTGTCTGCAGTAGGTAATATACTTACATCTAGGTGATTTGATGGCTATCTCCAGCAGTGGACTGTTATTATAGTGTCAGAGAAGTCATTTTAATCATGATAAAATAACAGTTAGGTAGGTAGCTACCTGTTTAGGAGGATGACCGATTGAAACCGGTGACAAGATGTCTAGTCTAGATTTATCTAAAGATTATAAAGTCCAATGTCTATTACACATAACGATTAGGAACATATCGAATATTGTTTCGATACCCAATATCTAAAGATAGGAAATATATAGGTACGCGATAAACAAAGTCCACGGGTAAAAATTCGCGGGCAGAAAGCTAGCTTCAAAATAAAGATGTCTATACGTATTCTAGTTAGGCGTATGATGTGGCTTTGCCTTCCTCATTAGAGATTAATGGTGCGGGCAGTGGTGGCCGTAGCAAGTTGCTGCGAGACCTGAAAGTGGCGCCCCTCAGCCCCTCAAAATACAAAACCCAGTTGCTCCCTTCTAGATACGGGGCAGCTGGTCAGGTTGGACCAGTCATGTTGATTTTGCCCTCTTATTTCGGCGCCCGGTGCGGTCGCACCGCTCGCACCGCCCTAGGGCTGCTACTGAGTGTGGGTATATGTATAGTATATATACCTACTTATGTACAAACATTAGGAGCGCGGTGGCGCAGCGGTAAACGCGCTCGGTCTGCGATTGTTGAAGTTAAGCAACATTCGCAAAGGCCGGTCATAGGATGGGTGACCACAAAAAAAAAGTTTTCATCTCGAGCTCCTCCGTGCTTCGGTGGTGCTCCGTGCCCGCGTGATGGTTTAAGGCCCGATCTCCCTATCCATCCCTAGGGAAGGCCCGTGCCCCAGCAGTGAGGACGTTATTGGGCTGATGATGATGAAGAAGTACAAACATAGTAGAAACAATTCTACAGGGCCACGTGGCGGGTCAAGCTATAACGGGCATGTTGGGCGGTCGGCACCGCGAGGAGATAGTGGAAGTGTTGCCGCGGAACTACACGCCGGGCACGGATCCGACCGGCCCCTGCGCATACGAGATCTCGCAGTTCCTGCAGTGCGCGAGCACAAACGACGATATAAGCGCATGTCAGCGCTTCAACGATTTGCTCCAAGACTGCAAGCGGCGCAACGGTATGTCGAGATGAGATACCTACCTACTTTAATACCTATATGACTGAAGAGGAAGATATACCGTGAGCATCAGAATGACTGCCCAAAATGACTGATCAGCTTTAAAATATTACTAACATCCAATACCTTTTAGCTACTATTTAATACCTTTGTATAGATATTTTCTACCTAATTAATAAATAAGAAAATTTATTTAAAAAATGGCCAGTCATTCTGATGTCTGAATGACCACCCACATTTAGAATCTCCACAAAAAGGCTCCGAAATGTAATTTCGCCTATACACAAATTTAGTACCTATTCAGTACCTACCTAAACAAATATTTATTTTAGATTTTTAAAACAAGAAATAAAAAAATATGAGCAAAAAAAGTTTTAACGAAAATGTTAATTGTTTATTGTTTACAACTCAATTATGCACATAATACAAATTATAAAAAAGGAACATATTAATCTTTTATTGCATTATTTATTAATTAGGTAGAAAATATCTAAACAAAGGTATTAAATAGTAGCTAAAAGGTATTGGATGTTAGTAATATTTTAAAGCTGATCTGTCATTTTGGGCAGTCATTCTGATGCTCACAGATATACCTATCTAATAAACTAAACAACAAATTGTAAAACCAATAACTAGCTTTGAACTTTTAAATTAGTTGCTAATACTCGCTACCAGGCGTTATTAGCCCGTGTACGTTAAAAAGAGTTCTAAAATACCCGCATTTGTCAAAGAAATCAGTGAGTACCACCTAGGTACCTCTACCTATTCCTCTGATTACAATTCACCTTTACAGACATTACTGTTTCTTTTTGTTTCAGGAATCCCTTGAATCTCTTTCATACTGAACCCAGTAAACCACCCCAGCATCTAACAAAACAATATTCAAGTATCAATAAACCTGTAACACGCTGCTGATTGTATTTCATTAGTAGTTATTATTATTACGTATACATAAAATGGGCGGGCGTATAACGGGCATATAAAATAACAGTTGTAGATAGTGTGATTTTTTTCAGATTTTGGAAGTTACGTGGCGGCGCCGGCGGTGGTATCCACGAGTCTGAATGAGACATAAAACAGCTTTGACTTTTCTTTATCTCAGTTTGAATTTGATTTTGGAAATCTTCGACTTCGTCTTGTAGCTTCTAGTGTACTCGAGATTTTCTTTTGTTTTGAGTGTTATTTTCAGCCTGTATTATACGTACTTCAACTTATAGGCATTGAAGAACCTTGTCAAACTACTAAGTTATACCGGCACTTATTGGTTCTGTGTTTGTGATATATTCTTGCAGCCGTTCCCGCTATTCGCCTGCGCAGAGCCATGCGCCTGCACGATCCCCGCCTATCATCGTGGCTCCCATGCCGCGACGATCCATGTTCAGAGACGCCGCGTCTATAGCTGGCGGTGTTACCGTGGGCACCACTGTGGTAAGATAATTAATAATTCATACATTTATTAGTTTTTTTTTATTTATTAGTAATTATTGGATATTCTGGATGTAGCTAACTATATGTACAGCTTGACTGTCATTAACTATTTGCTTCTGACTGTACATACATATATGTTTATTTGATCCATTGAATCGATCCATGATCAAAGCGAATATTCGGAGGAGCTGCGGGTCCTCTTATTGAAGACTTGTGGCTCTGCTGACATCTATAGATACGGGTTCTATATTATGTATATGTGGATTTTGATTGCCAGGGCCACTTAGCGGGAGAAGCGATCACCGGGTTGTTCGGCGGCGGGCGGCGTTACTCGGAGGTACAGCAAGCGGTCCCGAAGGATTATCGCATGGGCTCGGACCCCAGCGGCCCGTGCGCGTACGAGATCGCGCAGTTCCTGCAGTGCGCAAGCCTGGCGGAGGACCTTGGCCAGTGCCAGCCGTATAAAGACTCACTGCTCGAGTGCAAGCGGCGCAATAGTGAGTTATATTAAACAAATTTAAAAAAATGCCTATACTATGGTTACCCTACAGACTTGAGACGGACATACAGTTTCTCACTTATACACAATGCAAACAGCACAGTGAGTGAAAAGGAACTGAGTAGCCATATCTCGACGTGGCCAAGTGACTACAGGGCGAATCGACAAATATGTTGCGCCCATCGATCTGCCCAACTTCAAATTGGGTACATTATGAAATAATTGGCATTATCACGAAATGCCTGCACATCATGATCTGCCCAGGCAGATCTTTATCAGCCCACGACATTTATATACCCTTCCGCTCGATTTGGAGTAAAGAAAACAAGGCGTTCAGTTACTATACCCAATTAAAACGTAATATATTTAGAGTGACATCTCTTTCCTGCTGTAATTTTAATCATGCTACGTTTCAAGGGGTATAATCGACTCGAGGATCGTGTTCACTACAATAACTATGTAAGACACGGTCTCATCACCTATCACCATGCGGTTCATGATGTCCATTTTCATGTCTTCCGATTCCTTGTGGCTTTAGTTAGGGTCAACATCTGGCCACACCACTTCATACTTTCCTACGTTTCTATCAATCGGAGCCGTAATTTGCTAGAGCGATGAGCGGGAGAGCGACTGCACTTCGACGGGTAGGTCCCATTTGTTCCATAGAACATGACGTCATCGGACAAAATTAAACTTTTTAGTTTTATTTGTTCTATAGGACATCTAATACATTTTTTATTTCAATATGTTCCATATAACAAGTTGTCAAATATTGACAACTTTCTGTAGGTAGGTACATTATTCAACCAGAGATTAAGAACATGGAACAATATTCCCATTTTGTTCTATGACGTCATTAATGAATGAATGAATGAAATATTTATTTTATAATTTTTTAAAAAATCAGGGGAAATGCTTGTATATTGTTCCATAGAACATAATGGGAAAAAAAGACTAATTTGTCCGATGACGTTCTATGGAACAATGGGACCTACCCACTTCGTCGATTCCACCGTGTGACGGTTCTTAAGTGTCAGAAGAGGATAGAAGCATAGAAACTGCGGTTCCGTACTGTCAGACGTAGTTCAACCCTCAATGTTTTTCAGTAATAAGCAGTAGGATAAAATTATACAAACAGCACATCTGTGTATACCTGTGGGTAATTGTATTTTTTGTTTTTGTTGCAGGAATACCTTGAAACCAACATATTACTTTGGGTTTAAATCTCAGCCAATCGGTCAGCTCAACATGTAGCAAAGCAATAGACACTAAGCAATAAACTGAACAACAAATTTTCTTTTTTCATTTGTAGAGTATTTTATTATCTGATTATTTGCTATTTTATTGTATGACTATTTTATATCTGGATTATGATGCGGCGTTGATAAAAATAAATAAAAGACACAAGTACAGGTGTATACATATAAACATTAAATTTATTTACACCTTAGTACATAAGTTGTGACGTTTTGTAGTATAAATAAACTTTCATTTTATATAAACTCAATCATAAAAATTGGAGGTTTCGAAACATAAACATTCGGAAAATAAGGTTCGGTTCGAAATTGTTTTTTCGAAATTGTTTTTTTATCATTACATGTTTTTATATAAATGGTGCATTAATCATAATAGATCTAAAGAAATTTAATTGAACTGCAAGATTGAGACGAGAAAATCCATTTCCATATATAAAATCTAAAGATTCGGATAGGTTGTTACAATTTGGCACATAAAAATTGTCGTCTAGTTTATATGAAAGAAAACAAATCATGATTTCTTTATACGTGTGGGGTATCTTTGGGTTTGCGCGAAATAATATTTATTATAGATATACTGACCGAAAACAACATTCCAACGAGCAACAAGTATAACATTATTATAGTTCAACTGTTGAATGGAAGATTATTACTGCCTTGTGCATTGTCAACATTACAATACGCTATGAATATATTTCATACAAATGACAGCAACACTTTTTGGCCTATTGTATATTGAAACTGAATCACAACCGAACATAAATTATGTGTTTCTAATCTATGAATTAATTCGTACATGAAAAATCTTGTAAAAAACATAAGTGAATTCAACATATCTAAATTGTGACAAATATTGCAATGTTAGTAAATGAGACACCCGTTTTTAATTGCCAAAAGTATTCGTTCGAAATGTCGTAGGTTCGTCTTAAACACTATAATTCAACTAATAATACACTTTAACGCTTAGGCTAAATCAGTCTAAATTCTTAAAGCGACATTATAATTATGTCTAACAATAAAGCTTAAACGAATGCTATAATCACACTGGAAATTTCAATATTGAAAATAAGGCCACTAGGTTCATGTTAGTTAAGTTACACAGTAACAATTGAAACTTAAAGTAACAATACAAATAATTCGAAACTTTAAACGTGAAGTAGTATTTAATTACAAATTTACAAACGATTTAAACTAAGTTAATATGGCGGATTATTTAAACTAACTCTTATGTGACTGTGAATTTTGAAAGTGCATTTATTTCATTTATTATTAAGGTGAATTACAATAACATCGTTTGGAACTTTATTTAAAGGGAACATCATCATGGTTTTAAAATCGCAGCTTCCTAACATTTGTATATCGACCTCCACAATAGCAATTTATAACATTTATATATGATCACAAAAATAATGCACCAGTGCTTAAATATCATACAATACACCAATGTAAACATCTCGCTAATAGACAAAGCCCAACTTCGAAAAATAATTTAAAGCTTATCACATCATTTACACCCAGTGTAAACGTTCCATGTAAATACTTAATTCCACGATCGTCGCAGCGCCGACGGCCGATGCCGCCACGCTTGTTAGTGTACAAAAGCTGTAAATAACCCTATCGTATACTAAATTATAATAGCCCTCTATACGTGGAATTTATGTAAGTTTTTACAAATCTAACGCACCGGTATTTACAAGTACCGTCCCCGAGGACGACACGAATATGACACAAATATCAGATCCAAAATATTCGATCCGTCCGGAACATCTTGCGTAACATGTTACGCGCGTACCATTGGCGGCGGAGGGCGGTCACAAGCGCATCTCCCAGAGCACGAGGTGCGCGTCCCGCGGGTTGGGCTCGGCGGCGGGCGCGGGCCGTTCGGCCGCGTCGGCCGTCTGGCGCCAGTCCACGTAGCCGCGGCCGCCCGCCAGCGTCAGCACGGAGCGCCGCGCCGCGCCTGCGCCCACCACGTAATCCGCACCGCGCAGGCTCCGCGCCGCGCTCTTGGCTGGCGCACGGCCCTCCGCGCCCGCCCGCTCCGTCGCCGAGTCGCTGCGGGACACCGACCGCTCGGACGCCGTGGACTTCCCCGACGACGAGTCGGGCGTGGACGCGGCCACCGGCGCCAGGCTGGCGGCGCCGGACGCGCCGGAGCTGGTGCGCGACACGCCGCGCAGTGCCATGGACTCCTCGCTGCCCGACGACGTGCACAGGCTGGAGGCGCGCGAGTCCACGGACCAGCTAGACAAGTCCAGGCTGCGCGGTCGGCCGGCGCGCATGCGCAGCCTCCGGTCGAGCGTACTGACTCTGAAGGGGATGGCGGCGAGCTCGGGGTCGCTCCGCCGCAGCGCCTCGCCGCCGGAGCCGCTGACGTCCGCCTCGCCGACGCAGTCCTTGACGAACATGAGGTCCCCGAATAGCCCGTACACGTCGCACGCGTTGAGGTTGGCGCACTTGGGCAGCGTCTTGCTGAGCCGCACGTCGCCGGGCTTCTTGCGGCGCACGACGGCCGACTGCACTCGCTGCGGACGGTACGGGCTCAGCTCTTCGGAAATTCGCCTCTCTAATTTGGGCTTGTCGTCATCTTTGCCTTCCTCCTCTAGTGTCGTCGTGTCGGCGAGGGCGCGGGCGTTGGATAAATTCCTGCGCACTACGTTGACGTCGACGTCTCGAGATTCCGGCATCAAAGAAAGTAGGAACGTGACGGGTCCGGCGTGTGCGTGGTAGGACACGCCGATCTGTCCGCCGATCAACGGCAGACCTTCTAGTTTAGGCAGCGGCACGGTGACGCTGACGCCGGCGGTGGTGCCGACCCACAGCAGCCCCTGCCCGGCCAGCAAGGCGGACACGTACGCGGGCTTGCTGCCCTCTCTCGCACCGATAGTCTTGGCCACGTCGGCGGCTATGTCGATGTTCTGCAGGTGCTCGAAAGTTTCAGCATGGTAGAGGCTAACGTACGTTGAATCCGAGAACGCGGTCCATAACCCTACTCCTGAATGGGCTAGGTACTTGACCGACCGATCTCCCTCGCCTTTGAGTTCTAGGATGCGCATGATTTCGGCAGTGAGGGCGTTGATGGCGAAGACGCGTCGGGCGCAGGTGGCGTATACTATGCCGTCTACCGGGAGGACACAGTAGACGGGCTTGTCTCCTAGTTCTATGGCTAGGGGTTCGTTGAGGGCCCACGAGTCGTCGTGGTTTCTCCTGTAGACGGAGAGTCGTCCGTTGGAGAGGCCTACGAACATGGCGTCGCAGTGGTAGCGGATCTGCGTGACGGAGGCGACGGTGGCCACTTCTGTCAGCTTCTCCTGCTTCTCTGGCTCGACGCCGGAAAAGATGAGGATCTTCTTGCACTCAGTACCGAGCCACACTGTGTCGCCGCACAGCGTGGTCACTTGTCTCACTCCTTTCGAGTACTCCATTGTGGTTACCTGTAAGGATAATGACAAAAGATATCTGTATATATGGTGTAAATCAAATATTTATAAGAATTTTATTGCATCGTTTTTATGCGCTTATGGAAGAGCATTTCAAACTTCGGAGAAAGTTGATAGTGGGAGTACTGTAAGAAAATAAGCGGAGGTAAGTCCACGATGATGTCCTGGCTCGATGGCCAAGCATTGCAGGCCGGGCAGTGCGAGGTAGTTAGTGCGACGTACCTTGGTGTCGGGCAGGTCGAGCGTGACGAGCGTCTTGAGGTGTGCGGCGCGGTGCGTGAGCACGGCCACGTGGCTGTCGGCGGCGCCGGCCGCGCACACCCACAGCAGCGAGCGCGCGCGCCGCGTGGCCGCGCCGCGCGCCGACCCGCTCGACGTGTAGAAGCAGCCGCAGCGGACCTGAGGGCGCACCGTGCCGTCATACTCTAGGCAATAATCTCTTTTTTAAACCTGCTTCTCGCAGTGCGAGATATAAAAAGTAGCGCCGCGCCGAGCCGATTTGTACGAGGTCGAGTGAGCATGCGTCAACAGGCAAGGCCGCGCTACCGGTGTTCACGTGCGCGGCGGAGATTAAGAGGCCTTATCACACTACAGGGCGAGACAGACATACGCGCGCACTCCCCTTACTCCTTAGCGGTTAACGGCCATTTAAGACTAAAAAGACCCAGAGGGGGTGAGGTAAATCTAGCTACAAATTGGTGCGGCACGGAGTTGTGCTGTATATACGTTGCGGTACTTTAAGTTTGTATTCTTTATTCTGTGATGACCTTCAATGATTTAGGCTGACAAGGAGCTTAGAAACACTCGCTATGGTATATGATACAACGCGAACAAAACGTACGATTGATTCGCTTTTCCAAAACTAGAAAGGTATAGTGACAATAGTTATACTGACACCACGGCTGGCGAGGATCGTCATCGACTTCGCAACCACTGTGTTTCAGCAGCAACTATTATTAGTAAAGCAACTTACCTCAGTCAGATACTTAGAAGAATACACCGGCGTGGCGGCGACAAACAGCGGCATCTTATGGGCAGGTGCGTGTTGCGGGGCGGGCAGGCGCCACGCGGGGGAGTTAGCCGACGCTTGTGCTAGCTGAGCCAACCTCAGCTCCGTCGCCCACGCCAGTCGGGCGCCTGGCTCACTCGCGCGGAAGGTCACCGGTTCTTCTCGCCCGCGAATCGTTAGTTGGAGACAGCAGGAATCTACCCACGCCATCTCGTCGTCCTTTTTCTGTAAGAATAGGGCTGTGCTCTAATTCGAAGCAGAAACATAATTCGAAAACCTTGATTTGGACGTATCTATAATAGACAAAGAGTTTTATGTACATTTTATAGTAAATCAAAACATAATAGTGCTACAATAGGTGAACTTTTAAATTGAGTGTAACGAAAAGATGGCAAAATTGACACATTTTTCCTTAATGAAAACAACACACAGAAAGTCAATAAAACCTATAACAAAACTAATTTTGTGAGGCGGCGAGGTCGGCTAACTTCGACACTGTCTCGTAGTTAATAAGTATCATCATCAATTTAAGAACCACGCTCTTGTCGGTGTAGCATTTTCCATTCCAGTCTCATCATCATCAGCCCATTAACGTCCCCACTGCTGGGGCACGGGCCTTCCCTATGGATGGATAGGGAGATCGGGCCTTAAACCATCACGCGGGCCCAGTGCGGATTAACGACTGCTAATGCAGCCGGGACCAACGGCTTAACGTGCCTTTCGAAGCACGGAGGAGCTCGATCTCAAAACTTTTTTTTAGTGGTCACCCATCCTATGACCGGCCTTTGCGAAAGTTGCTTTACTTCAACAATCGCAGGCCGAGCGCGTTAACCGCTGCGCCACCGAGCTCCTCATCCATTCCAGTCTATCAAAGGTCAATTCCTTGACTTCCCTATAAAACACGACGTTAACCTTTTCTTTAATAATAAGTATACATCTGGATATTAAACTGACCTGTATACTCTTCTGTATGTTCTGCAGTAGAGCGCGGAACTTGTCTGGTGCCAGCTCGGGGTAGGGCGTCTGCAGCGAGGCGGCGAGGTCGGCCATCCTCGACACTGTCTCGTAGTCATGCATCAGTGCTGACATCTCGTTGCATAGAGAGTCGCCTGTGGTAGTACCGCTCTGGCCGTTGCCGCTAGAGTTTGAACGTAAGCTACCGCTGCGGTTCATTCCTGGAATAGCGCACGCGTTACACGCGTTATTCTAAACGTTAATTTTGAAATACATGTCTTAAGGACATAGAGTGCCTAGCGCGCCGTGCGCTTTGCTTCTCTTTCAAGCAAGAGTCTGTTTTATATTAGGAAGAACGGAAATAAACATGGAAACAGTCCCTTACACTCGCTGCAGTTGATTTTTGACGCCAAAACTGACTTCAAAACTTAACACTCACAGTAGCAAAATAATCGTACACTAAAACTAAAAAAAAACGTGTTAATGTGATTGATTTAATGTCGCTATTTGTTTGTGCTTAGCCACTAACGCTGTTTCGTAGTTAAGTTGACATATCGGTAAGTGACATAATGCGCACGCCGATTTATAGATAGATAGATAAAATACTGTATTGAGCACAATGGACACAAAATACAGAGATAAGGACAACATATACAGAAAAGCACAACAGGCGGCCTTATTGCTCATGCAGCAATTTCTTCCAGGCAACCTACCTACCTTACCATTACCTTATACCTTTATACTTCAGCATTAACGGGGCAAGGCATGACGGTATGATTTTGAAGATCTGCCCCTCGCGGTACGATTTTCGTTGCATCATTTTTGAACCGCAAGAATGCCTACATGTTTATTTCCGAGTTGCTTTCACCCTGTTAGTTCTAGTTTGCAGTACCTTGCGCCAGCACGCGGCTGAGGGTGGGCGAGGTGCCGGTGTCGAGCACGTCCACGTCCTGCACGGGGTGCGCCCACTTGAGCCCGAGCCGCTCCGCGTCGTCGCCGCCCGCGCCCACCGACACGCATACCACCAGGTCGTTGAGGAGCAGCAGGCGCCGCGGCTTGCACTTCGATATGCCGCCTGATTGGTTGAACTCCTGTGAAGACGTTGACATATGGATTGATGTATTGTTGAGTTTAAAGTCGTTAGACCGAAATGACCTTTAGAATCTAAACCATTGTTTAACTACTGTCTGGAAATCTCGGCCTAAGGAGGTTAGGTAGTTACTTCGCATCAAGGGGGCTGCATATTAGCGAGGTGCTTCTGCATGTGTTCCTGTTATATTTCTGTTTGTTGTGGGTTATTGTAGGGTAGATAGATACTAATGACGTAATAAACGGGGAGTGTCTTTGGCGTAATATTTTTAATAGATAAATAGTACATAAAAGGTCCCAATGGGCTGTATTTGTACAAAAATGGTAACTTGGTAGATACAATACATAAAACTCTCTGTTCCACGAAGATAAATATGTACATACGAGATAAGAAACGGCTACCTTGTTGTTAAATAGCATTCTTTTTTTCAGGCAATCTTAGATAATTTTGATCCATTATATAAATAATAGTCAATTCGAGGTATTAAAGCTTACAGTGCGAATGAAATTGGAAATGGTTATCCTGTAAAAGTTGTCGGAGGTTTGAGGGACGTGGATTTGCAAACAGTAAGTCAACTTACCAATTGCAGCAAGTCGTCCTGCCGCAGTAGATGTCTCTTGTCCGCACGCGACGCCAGCAGTCTCGCGGCCCCGAACCGCGCGGCGCCGCCCGCTCCGCCCGCGCCCGCCACGCCGCCCCGCGTCAGCCGCCGCAGCGCCGCTCGGAACGCCTGCGACCGATCAACACATTATTTTTAATCTGGGGACTTTGCATGCTTTATATTGCGTGCACTGTATCACCATAGAATAAAGTATAATACTACGTATAGAAGTGTAACTCGCCCGACGTCACGCCCTCTGGGGTCTACTTTAGTCAAATGGCCGTAACGGAATTAGATTTCCCGCGTAACAGAATAAATTGCGTGTACGGCGCCACGTAATGGTTACAGACATGTGTTCGCTTCGCAATATGCGTAGTATACAACACGCTATAATGTATACATTATTATAAGGATTACCATGTGTTGATACAAAATTTGTATGTGTAAGTTTGTAGAGCTTCCAGGAAATTTTATTTAAAAAACATCTTTTACTCAGGCATATATACAGGATGTTAGTGATACTGTAACGAATACTGAGGGAGATGATTTAGTTCATAATTTTGGGTTAATATCAAGTGGAATTTCCCATTGAAAATAATATAAACAAAACAAAATTCTGCGACGGAAAATTCCACTTCCGGGGTTGAGTGATTTGGCACTAGTATGTTTAGACGACAGATGACGTCGTTTTCTGTAAGCCATAGTTGGCAAGAATGTGTTTAGTACAATAATATTTACCTGCGTCCTTTCGGCGTCCCGCTTCCTCTCATTGAGGGCCTCAGCCAACGCCTCTAGTCGTGTCAACGCGCGCTGCAGAGCTACTCTGTCAGAGTGGCCCGGAGGCGTGTGCTTTAGGAGATCCTGCAATAATACGCAGTTGGTTACATTTTAGCATAGAATAACAAATTACTATGTACAGAACGGCAAGTCTCTGCCCCGCACCATTTCGTATCGGGCGCCAAGCTAGATTTACCTCACCCCCTCTGGTTCTTTTAGTCTAAATGGCCGTAAGTCGCTAAGGAGTAAGGGGGAGCGCGCACGGACTACCTGTCTCGCTTGCGCTTTCGTGGCAAGACGTAACTCGGAAAGAATGAGATTCTTGTATGAAGCGTCCGGGTGTCATTTTAGTACGATAGTCTGTTTCTTCGATAGGCGGAAAAATACTTCGTTCGCGTCGAATTGAAAGAATGCTCTAAAAACTATATTATAGCTTACGCTTAGTCGTTTAGCGGTAAGAGTGGTCATGGTTTACTTGCAAATGCTACTGATTGTAGTTTTTTAACCTGGTGAGGCTGGTTTAAAAGGTTTTCTATCTCAAGAACAAGTGCTAAGGGAGGCATTTTAGAGGTATTTCAGTGATTTACAACTTTCGTCGATTTAATAACTAGATTAGACAATACAGCTTTTATAAAACACAAAGTTACTAAAATTTAACTGCAATATGTTTGTCTGCAGTCTGCAATACAATGAAAAAAGAGCGCGTATAATTTAGACGTCTTCCTGCGGTGTCTGTTGTTTATCAGCCGATATAAAAACGTCTAAACACAGCATTTGTTGGCAGAAATACTACGCGCGTATCAGTTTCATTGTCTATAAACACGATATTCTATAGTAACATTATTCCACGAAGAAAATTTATGATAGAATCATAGACGAGGTTGATACTATATTTATATTCTAGTAAGTGGTAATAACATTGGTTTTTTAATATCCTGTGAGCAATGCGCGTCTGTCGGCTGAAAGTCGTCGACCGGGAATTCCAGTGAAAATATCCGCCCACAGTTTCGTTGTAACGTTAAATATAGAAATAATACAAGGAACGTTTTGTCTATCAGTATAGTATAGTTTGCCAAAGTGGTGGATATCGAAGTGTTCCATTCTATACTGTGCCAACTACGTAAACTATTGCTCGTCAACACATTTTACGCATATATTAATCACGGTATTTCATTATATTTTACTATTAACTAAAGAGTGTGTCCAGCAATTCAGAGGCAATGCTACCAGCTTGTTGGGTACCTTGCTTCGATGTGACTCATTGGAGGAGGTGTTTTATTTATAAGTTATGTGTTTATATTGTTTTTAATTATCTATTACAACGAAGTATAAAAATAAAATGATATTATATTTGTGTTACCTGTAGGAACATAATGAACTGCGGGAACCTCTGCACTGGTTTGACCATTAGCCCGAAGAAGGACAGTCTGTCGTGCGCGCTGATCTGCTTCACCTTGAAGAAGTCTGCAAGCGCCGACTTGCGTTTGGACTCCATCTTGGCCAGCTCCATGGCGACGGAGAAGTTGTTGATGAAGTCCGAGTACACGTCCAACACCACCGCTTTTGAAAACGCGTTTAGGAAGACCTCGCCTACAAACAAATAGGAAATTTTGATAAATAGGCTCGTTTCCACCTAATCAAATCAGCCTCGTGATTTAGTGGTTAGAGCGTTAGGCTGACGATCTGGAGGTCCGGGTTCGATTGCCGATTATAGAAAATATATTTCGTATCTTTTCGATACACTACAAATTATGGATGATACAATTGGGAAGTTTCCTAGGTCAAAGATAAATTAAACGTGAAATACTAGATTTCTAAATAAAGATAGATCTAAAGATGACAAAAAACGTTTGTTGCTACTATTTAACTTATTTATGAATTTTAATAAAGAAAAGTGTAATAATAAGTGCGACCTTTTGTCAGGTTTTTCTATGACGTTACAAGTTGCTTTTTCATACAAATTCCATAGTATTTTCGTGGTTTGACTACCCTTTTATAACTTAAATTTTAGCTAGATTAGTCTAGTGTTAATATGTTGCTCTATTAATAGATTACATTAGGAAGGTTCCACTAAATAGTTCAAGGCGACACGTAAAAAAGCGCTCATTTCGTGATGAAAACTATTAATTGTCATCATTCATCGGAGAATCAATTGGATAAGAATATTATCTTAATGAATGTTCTATTTTATTCAAAAGTTACAAGTTATCCAAGTATTTCTTAATAAGTTATAGATAAGATTACAATAATAAGTGAATCAGAATTGTTTAGCTTATTCTTATTACAACAAGCCGATATTTTGTTAAAATTAATTATTATTTTAAATAAAGAATAAGAAGTGAGGAATAGTTTTTTTTTCAATTGGCAGCTGTTTCCAGCTTCTGCAGCTTGCGGATGTAGTATAATGTGTTTTAATCCCGATGTAATTACTCGTTTAATTTGGTAAACATCCGGTCCTTAGCGCTCAGTCACTTGCTATATTAAGTACTTGTAAAATGAAATTGAAACTGATTCACCAACTTTCGTGTTTATTTTAATATAACAAAGAGAGGAAGTGATACCTAATTGGAAATTTACTGTCTACTTTAATACTACGTCACTATATTTTAAATTTCAATACATTTGATTTTGTAATGATTATTTTGTGATGTCTATTCTTATTCCTCGCCTTGCTTGTACATTAATAATTATGTACATACGAAATGACAACCTACTTTTTGCGAGGTTGGTTAAAAATAGGTTGATACGCGCTTAACGATCGGAACGAAATATTAGTGTGCTGGATATTCGCTATACATACACGTGTGTATATTTTTTGTTGCGTGTTTTTATATGGAAAGTGTGGGGGTGCTCGCCGTCTAGTCATCGCATCGGTCTTCAGAATTATATGCGTGTGTGTATAAGTGTGTGGAACGCTAGAGTGGTGACGCATGTCTATGTCCTTATAAGTGTAGTGCAAGGACCTAGATGCCTGGTGAGTGGTCGTTCGATTGATAGGCAACGTGCGAAAATCTCCATTCCCTCGAGAATAACGTTTAATGCATTTATTAAGTGAATAGTGGTTCAATAGCATCCCCGGCACCAGGGTTGATGAAGTCGGTCATTTACCTCACCAACCATACGAAAGAAGAGTGTGTGGTTAATTGCTTTCTTATATTACATACATACATAAACTCACACCTATTTCCCACCGGGGTAAGCAGATACTATAGAATTCCATTTGCTTCGATCCTGACACACTTCTCTTGCTTCCTCATCATTTATCAATGGCTTTCTTATATTATTAATGCAATAAAGCATTATCAGTCCCCTTTAGGGGCTCAAGTGGTTGGTCTCAGAGTCGCGGGCGCCCGCTAGTTAGTAATTAAGCTTATAAAGTATAACCAGTACAATTTAAAAAGATATCTTTCGTCAAGGAGGTTACATACCAGTGAGGTTATCTATTTGTCTCGCACGGGTTATAAATAAATAGAGATTTAACATTTACCTCGTGCATCTACGTGCGCGCGCATTCGGCGAATGCGACAGCGAAAGTGGACGTGGCACTTCAGTATGTCTGGCAGCCGATGTACCAGCAATTGCTTTTTTTTAAGGACGTCTAGGGTTCTGTGCCGAGACATTTCTTGCAGCTACTTTTTCCCGGCTACACAGGTTGTGAGGAGCCGCAGTAGTTTTAGGCGAATGAGTCGATCAAAAAGAAATATATTTTTGTAAACGATTCCAAGTGTAGGTAACTCTATTGCCTAATGAATAAAGATATTTTTGAGTTTTGGATGTTGCTGCTGTTCAGTATTTCACAATCCTTATATGGTATTTCTTCCTCAAAATTCCCGTGTGGTTCTATGTAAATAAATAATTAGTGGTACTTACCAATCTTTTCCTCGCGGTCCCACGTGCGCGCGCAGTCGGCAAGTGCGGTGCGGAAGTGGAGGTGGCACTGCAGGATGTCTGGCAGCCGGTGGAACAACGTCTGGATCTTGCTGCCGTTTAGGATAGCTGGACTGCTCTCCTCCAGCGGTTTCTTGTAGTCCTGTTACATTAATATAGGGAAAATTAATGTTTATTTTGTAACAAAGTTCGATAAAAAAGAATCGATTAACCTAATCTCGACTGAAACATCACTATACTGATGAAAACCACAGCAATAGCTTTCGTACTTTATAGAACACGACAAAAGAAACACGGATTCTAGATCGCAGATACTAAACCGCGCATTGAAGCTATTGTAAAATGTTATCTTTATTGAAATATAATCACTAATTGTACTGAACTAGTAGTTCCGTAATACAAGGCATAGTATAGGACAGCATAACATACTATCACGCCTGTATCCCCGAAGGGGTAGGCAGAGGTGTGTATATACACCCACCCGTCACCAGCTATGTTTATAAGGATCATGTCTGTAGTTCATCATATTAAATCAGAATCAGGCAATTGAAATGTTTCTACAAAGAACTCTAAGCTAAAGAACTTTAAAAATGTAAGTGCATAAAACACGTGTAGAAAACTCGTTATCTTTATAAAAATAAGACCCCAAAATAATATAAATAAAAATATAAGTTTAAAAACTAAAACCCGACTGCGGAAAAATTACGTTCGTAAAAGTATGAAACAAGAAAATAGGTTCCTATATTTCTCAAAAATCACACGACAGCCGTGGTCGCATGCCGTGGTAAGCAAAATCTTAGGACAAATTGGCAAACTTATATTTTTGTTACCACAAGTTGGATCATAAGTTCATAAATCACAAAACATAATTGTTTTGTATTCATTGCGCTACGAATAAGTACGCGAGACGAAGTAGCCATGAAACCTCAGCACCCGACACAATATTCTTATCAATTTAATTACCCTATAATTGTTTCCTGTTGAGTCTAACTCTTACGACAAAGTAATGAGCAAATGAGAATTATTATTTTTCAGGCCATTTGTTGGTATTTCCTTATAGATGTTTTTATTGACGTTGGAATGACCGTCAAATAAGTGCGTTAGTATCCTTTCTAACGGAACATACTAGCTTAATCAGAGGTACATACGTCGCAAGGTCCACTAAGTAGCCACACTTGACCGAGCTTTGAGAGACTTGTTAGACTAATGTAATAGGTGAGCCGTATCGCTATAATGGTCCAGTCAACTGTCTAAGTGAAAATAACATTTATTATAGTATAATAATACCAATTCTTAGAATCATAAGTTGCTAGAACATTATAAGTACCTTGACTTCAGTTCACGTTGCCGCATCGATAACGTGATAGGAATAAAAAAAAGCGTTAATACAATCTTTGCGTCGCGTCATGGTTGAAAATAGTCGCGTGAGTGTCAAATGTAAACATTATAGAGGACTTTGTCAGGTATACGAATAATTACCATCTTGAAGCTTAGTACAAGGTGAATAGGTTGACGATAATACTACATAATGTATGAGGTAATGAACATACTTTAAGTTATTTGGCAAGTCTTTATACCTTAAGGTATCTTTGTGGTTGATTTTGCTGTTGGGTGTGTTTGACTGAGCTTCGAAGTGAGGATTTATTTAATTGCGATGTATAGTATTCATAAAAAGACATGTAGCTTTTTATTATATCAGAGATTTTCCGATAATCAATATATATTAGCACGTTTACGAATAGAATTGCTTGAGATTGTATTCAATTTTAAAATAAACAATGATAAATATACCATTAAATTCTAAATCCCTAGTACATATATTCATATTATCTTGAAAAACAAAAAGTAAAACACAAAGTAAATCTAACAACAATTTAACAAAGTCTAAACCGCAACATACAAAGCCTACCACATACTTTGTGGTCATCAATCTATTGGGTAAATAGACTTTAGACTTTATCCACTACAATAATAAACTCATGAACAGGCTTTTCCATAAGACACAGACAACATTTGAATACATAAATCACATAATTACCTGCATAATACCTACTACTACATACATACATAAACTCACGCCCGTAATCCCTAATGGGGTGGGCAGAGCCACAAGTAATCAAAGACGACTTGCAGCCACTGTTGATACGATGTCGTAAGCTGGATATGATGAACCTTATGGTGATAAGGGATCAGCCCCCCCTACCTGTACCTGTGTTAAAAAGTAAACTTTGTCCGGCCAAGTAGTTAATGCCAAATGCGGCAATTCTACAATAACTCACATAAAAATAAATGCTAACAAGTCAAACTTACAGGCATTTTTAGTAACTATGTCCTGGCATCGTCCATAATGACTAGTTTCAAATTCTACGATTATCAGACGGGATGATGGAACACTAAAAGTGATTCTTTTCGCCCTTGACCGTATATGAGACGTACGCACGTAACTTATAATGACTTATAATTAAACAGCTCGACGGCTAAGAACGAACAATGGAAATAGGCATAGTCTAGTCACCAATCCCTGCAAAGTAGTCATAACTAGCATTATCGATGGCTATCGTTCCCCGCTGGCTAGATATCTAGGTGAAGGATGACAGTAAACTAAACAGTATTGTTTGCCACAGTACTCGACTCGACTGGAAATAGAACGCATACCTCTAGTCATACGAATTTCCAGTCAGCGTCTCTACTAAATTGTAAATACTCCTCGCACAAGGTTATAGTTACCAAAACTCATTGAAAATTGACGTTCGACTGTTCTAAATTTAAATTAAGAGAATTTAAATGTAATATTAATATTCAAAAATAAATCCGCAACACTTTAATACACAAAATAACAAAGTCAAATTACTGCGTGTTAATACTCCGACAAGACAGTTAATGACTCTGATAATGGCATCAAAGGCCAAGTAACTCGTTATACGGTCATACTGCTTTTCACCACATCGTCAACATTTAATGTGACAACTTAAACACAGTTTATACACACAAAAAGTTTATTTGCCATGCCGCCGTTGGTGCCGGTTAATCGCGACCTCGTGCACTCAACTTGCAAATACTGCCTATTCAAATCGAATGGCCCACTTCCTAATATGCAAATCTATAACATGTGAATTGTGGGCGAAACAATACAAATGTAGGCCAGACAGGTTTCCAGATTTACATACATGTTTAGCTTTTTGACAATTTAAACAGACGTGAACCTTCCCAATTCAAAAGTTTGTTTGTTTTCTAACAAAAATGTTAACAAGTCATTGTTGCAAAAACAGAAAAGAAAGTCGCTACACCATATAACTAAATACAGTCATTCTGAAAGAGGATCTCATTTATTCTTGACATGAAAACCGAAACAATAACCTGAACACGACAAAAGAAACACGGATTCTAGATCGCAGATACTCGTCCATACAGACCGAAACTAAACGATAAAGACACATTGTATGTAATAGCCAGTGTTTTCACAATAGGCGACGTGAATCTATTAGTCTTTCCCACAACTTTCACCCCTTTAGGTTCCTACATGTCACGAGATAAGTGGTATATTACGCAATGTGGGCAGAAATTCAGTAGTCGTTTACAAAGTCCACAGACCACTTTCTGTGCTGTTAATCGCATTAATAAGTAGCAAGTCTCCGGAGTCTCCGAGTCACCTAGTCACCGGTTCAGCCGCGAGCTAGGCAGTTTTGCAACTGTCAGCTTACGATTTAATTAAGTGTACTGTCATGTCTGTCACACCCCCGTGCTGTAATAGAAAACAAAAGTGGCAACTTGTTTGCATCCATTTGCTGGCACATTGCGTAATATGAACTGTCTGTCATGTGCTTGACTTATAATTGGTGGTTAGTCCACCATCAATCTAAACTTCCTTCCCGATCACGAATTTCTCTAGAGTCATGAGAAAATGTCAGCGTATGTTATTCAGACATCGCTAGAGGATCCGAGATGTTACGATAGCGACGCAAACCAGTTTGCGTACCGTACTACAGACTCGGGGCCGCTTGTTGACAATATGTACTTGCCTCAGCTGCTCATAATTGTGCAAACGCTAATATTTGAAAACAACGCGCGGACAATTACTGGCTATTTGCACGGGACACACCAATGTTGAAAACTTAATTAAATTCTGCTTACATTAGGAAATATTTCGTTATTATCTCGCTTCATTGCAAATGTAAACAGTATTCGCTAATTAGACCATCTACCTACCACTATAGTGTTGCTAAATCAATTGCCATTGAGGTAAATGTTGTTGCAGATTTCGTTGCTACTACGTACTGGTCAATTTAAGCTCCTTAGCAACTTGTACAATGCTATTAGTATTTTAACGAGAATAATATAATTATTGCCAACTCATGTTACTTTCGCAAATAGTATTTAACGCCGGTATACTAAACAATTATTTGGTATTTTGACGGACTGTCGAGTGTTAGTGTATTTCAACATTTTACTTATAACAAATGACTAATTAATAGAGAATGTCAGGTGTTTTCTATGTGTTTATAAATAATATATTACTTGGTATTGTGTTTAAAACAATGTATTTTACTATGAGTCTTTTAGAAAAAAATATATAATATATATAATAATATAATAAAATATATTTTATTTAGTATCATAATAGTATCATAAGGAAGTTTAACAAGTTTTAGAAAAGTACCAGTTAGCCTGATTTAAAGTAAAGTGTGATGGATCGGTCGTTACCGGATGTAATTTACTTATCCCCGTTTACTTTGTTAACACCTAAATGACAATTGTGTGAAACGACATCTGTCAACGAAGCACAACGCGTATGGTATTCATTAGCTACATTAAAAAATGTCATAGAAATCGTACTAATATTGACAAGCGGCTGCAGCATTGCGAAGTATGTGTTCTTATGTTGTTACTGTGTGTGATGGGGTCGATTATGTGCCTTCTCCAAAGCTGCAGGGGCGACAGCATGTCGGGCGGCGATACGTCCCGCAGTATGACGCATGGTAGCGTCCCGTCACGCTGGCTGTGACGAGAGACATGGCAAATGATACTAACATTGACAAGCCGCTGCAGCGTGGCAACGTAGGAGTTCTC
Source organism: Pectinophora gossypiella (assembly GCF_024362695.1). NCBI lineage: Eukaryota > Metazoa > Arthropoda > Insecta > Lepidoptera > Gelechiidae > Pectinophora > Pectinophora gossypiella. The sequence goes on along the minus strand of NC_065416.1, from coordinate 7,383,860 downwards.
GCTGTGTATGATGGCGGACACGACGTGCCTTCTCCGCAGCTGCACGGGTGACAACGCGTCGGGCGGCGGGCCCAGCGCCGGCGGCGGCACGCGTCCCCCGCGCACCTCGCCGCCGCACGAGAACATGTCTTCCTCCAACTGGAATAAACAGACACTTCATAAAGCTTGTTCATAGCTGTATTGTTACAGGGAGATGTCTCTCACAAGCATTGATTTGTATTATGTTACTATTTGGTCATACAAACATAATCTTTCGGCCGGTTTTTACGACTTGCTCAGGAAGGCAAGCAGCTGAACGCGTTCTATGTTTTTAATATGAATAAATTAGTCACAATTAATAAAGCATAATTATAAAGAATCAAATCGTAAACATCGTGACGCACGAGACGTATCCTTCCTCCTACAGAATATGCAGGGATGCTTCAGTATATCGGTATGACCACTTAGCGCTAATATTCCAAACGAGGTATATTAAAGAACTAGAAGCGACTTTGTACTAATGTACAACTTCACGCTTGTTTGTATGACAACTTAACGAAGATTGTTGCAGTTTTATAACCTAAAAACGGTTAGTGTTTAGTTAAATTTTAAGTTTAGGACTGCGAACTTATGGGCACAGTCTAAGCAAACCAAGAAGAAGATAATGCCAACGTGACAAAGGTGTAAATGACGCCGTAGCCATCGCACCTGCGAATCCGAGTAGTACTTACGACATCATTTACATCCTTATGTCAATGCTGACACAAAGATGTCATCGACCGGCTTAAACCGATGCCATATCCATTAGTTTCGAAACACCTTTAGGTGTTGCTCACGTCTGAACCTGACACCACATTAATAACATTGCCCACATTTTCGCACATCACTTCAAACATTTTCACGCGCGTTTCCTTGTTGGTGTATGGATGACGCGATTTCCAAGCAAGGTCGTTGCAAATTGCACGTATTTACAGCTTTAGAATGTTAATTTTGTTCGTGAGAGAAACTTCTGTTTTATGAGAGGTTTTTGTCTCGTTCGACTCATCTGCATCGACTACGTTCTCCAAGGTTTCTCGAGAGTAACGCTTTACAAGATGCGTCAGTGAGTCAGTGAAAACAGGCCATCTGGGCACTGTCTTACTTTATTAGTTCCGTAATATAAATACGTAAACGCCAAAAGTAACGCCCGCAGTCCAATCGACTTACTCGTTTGTCAAACTCTGCCAGAGTATAGTCATCCTTATCATGTAGAAGCTTTACACAGAACATTTTTATAATATCGAGTAAAAAGGTTACATCAACTTTTGACGTTTACGAATCACACGTTATTCACGTAGTCACACTAAAAATACACTGAAGTAAGACATTACTATCGTGGACATGACTCCATTATGGTAGCGCACTGGATACCACTCGCACATCATTATATCACATGTTTTTTATAGATTATTTGTTTAGCAACTTGACGCGCCGGCCGGCGAGGCCTCGGCAAGCGACTCTACAGTCTACGACCAACTCGTTTACTGCGGTTTGTTGTTCAATGACTGCTCAATGGCCCGATGATGATTCATCTAATATAATTGTGATTCATAAATGCTGGTCTTTAATATGTTGTATATTTCCTGCACTGTACTTACATTTATGTCGGCCAATGAAAGAGGTCTTTTAATTCCAGAAATTGTCATCGCCGGGAGTCAATGACCACGTTGTTTATGACTGTACGTTGTTTGTGCTCCATTCATATTGTTCCGAATAAAACTTGAATGAAGTTGTATTTCTAGTTCCCAGTTTATAGACCTTAATACGCATTTTTACATAATTTAACTGTATTAATAGATTATTAAAGCGATGTATTACGTTATGTCACAGCAAATCACACGAACTAATCAGATATTCACATAACATTATTCAATACAAAATGAATTTCTTTAAAGTTTTAACATAATATAATGTGATACACAGAAAAATCCGAAAATATCAATTTTCTAGTAAGTCACTGTTAAGTTATCATTTTGACGGACATTGATACTTGGGCATTGGCTGTTTTGGTTTATTGTCTCATCTGTTAGTGTCGATGATTTCAACGTTATCATTTGGAACATCCTCTGTGATTTAGGAAGATCTTTAAATATATTTTAAATTAAGGAGAGGAGTCCTGTGACTTGTCACACTCAATCAAAGGGCTATCTATTTATATGTAGAATGTATATAAACATAAAAAAATACTAGTTAAGTAAGGCTAAGTAAGTGCTACCAACCTTAGGCATGTAATACTGGTGCGTGGAGATCCTGCGCACGCATAACCAGGGCGCGAGTCGTTCTTCTTCCTCGTCTACGGGACGTAGCGCGGGGTTGCTGAGTATCTAAATTAGGTTCAGTAAAAGCTACCAACCTCAGGCAATTTGGGCATCTTATCAGCCTCATGGGAGTGCATGTCATACTGGTGTGCGGAGCCCCGCCGCACGCTGAACCAGCGCGCGAGTCGTCCCCCGCCCTCGTCGTCGGGGGGAGGTGCAGGGGGTGCGGGATTGGCGCCGCCGCTGCGCCAGCGCTCGCATAGTTCCCGAGCGCGGCTCAGCGTGTTGCGCAACTGACCGCTCGTCCTTTAACAATAAAACAAACATAGTGAAAATTCTCGTCACATACATATAAACTTCATTCTTGCAAGTAAATGAGATGGGCAAGCGTTACCAATAAAGATCTAAGTTCTTGAAATGTTTCCGCAGACGTCAGATCGAAGAGGAAAGAAAAGACCTGGAAAGTAGACCCCATCACCAAGTGGGAATAATGCAAAGGAGAGACAGAGATTCATGTAATAAAATTAAAACAAATGTATTTATTTGAAACGAAATTATGGCGAGTGTTCAAAACATATACACTCTTTACGGCAGAGCCAGAAGTCAAAATAATTTTAATGCAGGATCATCACAACAAAAGAACATTTTGAATTTAAATATCCTATGCTTATATTCTATAATCTTTGCCATGGTTTCGGAATGTGTTATGGTTAGGAAGAAATGGCGCAACATAATAGTGTTTAAGTTGGTGACTGTACTGTGTAATGTAATGAGTAATGGGCAATAATTAATGCAATGTCCAGGTGCAGGAATGAGTCTCACTAAAAAGTGAGCCCTGCCTCTACTTTCTGTTGAATGAGGACTCCTTCGCCGAGTGCCTGCGTGCCAGTACACAGAGAACTGGCCACCAGCGCGAGTCAAGTTGTCAAGTTTGAATATAGAAGACTGATAGCTGTATGCGCAGTAAAACCGTGATGCTCCTTAAGCGTAAATAAGCTACAGTGCAAGATTTTCTACGTACTTATTAACAAGACTATTCAGAAAAGCTGCTGTTTAGATAAGCACTAAACCAGGCCTCAACTGCGCAAGTATCGGTAGAGCCAATAAGCTTTCCTTGCCTCTCCTATATACGAAAAGATACAAAAGGATTTCGCAAGGTGCTAACTAGAAGCCAAACCATAGCATAATAATAAAATCACGACAAAAGATCGTATCTTTTAAACGAAGCATATCAGACGTCTCGCTGAATAGTTTTAATTAAACCCAGTCACAAAATATTTTTTGCCCATACAAAGTCATTATTCTGCGACTATTTAAAAAATGTGGAATCATCCTTATTAATTAAGAGCTTACGGGCAAAAATGAGCTATCGCAATACTATATTGAACCAAGACAAAGCATAACACGGAGCGAAATTAGCACTATACGTAATATTGCTCGTTGCTTGCCATTTTCAAGTAAAATGTCAAGTGTTATTGTTAAAAATAAAACTTTCCATTATTGTGGTTTTCGTTGCTAATGTCCTCTGATAAATGTGGTTTTTACCGCTTCAGGGAACATGCCATAGTCGGTCCCCGCTTATAGGTAGTCCATGAACCATGACGCATATTAAAATGCGCATGTAATTGAACAAATGCGTACGCATTATTCATTCATTTAGGTATAAAAACTGAATGCGTACTACTGCAGGGGAAATGCCTGTTTTAGAGATAGAATGTTGTCGGCAAAAATTAAAAGTGAACCGTATTGCTGCGCTTCGAAAGGTTTAAGCTATAAGGAGGTTGTAAACTGTCGGTCCCCGCTGTCATTGACAAATAATATTACGAGGACATTTCACACGATAAGTAGTCATAAGCCAAGCCTTGACCTCTGACAATTGGGTAGGCTTCTAATCTAACCACTACTCGCACCTGAGTAGCGTGGTGTAAGTCTATATTATTAACCCCGCAAGGCCTGCATTCTGTAGTGAAATGTTATGTTCCTCAATAATACAAGTTTTACGATCATCTTATTAGCACAACTACGTAGATCAAACTTATTAGAGTAATAATATTGCAATTTAGCGTAATTAATATGTGTTACTTCTAATTATAGGCAGATCACAAGTATGGAGTTATCGCAGGATATGACCAATTAAGTCAATACGGAAGAGGTAACGATGGAGCCACAATAATTGGTGAAACTTGAAATAGAAACCAGCGTCGTCAGATGACTTTCAGACAATTTATTTTAATAGGTACAGATTACGTCATAGGCTGGGACTGGAAGCAGGCTATTACTGGGCTAAGTTGACCATTGCATTAATCCTTTCTACGATTATACTTTGCCCTATGCATATTTAATATTACGGCTTTAATATTACCAGAAAATTACCCTAGGTACTGGATAATTCATGTTCAGAATGGCTATACAATCAAAAATATATGACCAAATCACACTAATTAATTATTGATACATACTTGAAGCCACTTTTGGATTGTGTGTCTTAATATTTACGAATAATAGAGTGGCATATCGCCGATCCATTTAGTCAACTTCTGTGATATTCGCGGGAGAACAACCAGCATGAACAGTCCCAATCATAACATATCAAAATTATTATTGGGTAAGATATGATTAAGATCATATCAATAAATAACGTTTCTTAGCTGTCCCTTCAGATGTGACTTGATGATATCAGTACTAATTCATATAACAATCGATCAATAATAATAAAACGACAATAGACCAATTAACTTGACAAAACACTAAACAAAGAATCTGTCGAAGGTTGACACAAACAATGTAGCAGGCATTCAACAGGCATATAAGCTAGGGCTGCCAGCAAGTGTCGTAAGATTGACAGTGAAGGTCTGAGTTTTTTGGAAAATCTCAAAAAATAAAAACAGTAAAGTTTTCTAGTTACAAAAACAAATACAAAATATTATATGCTGTAGTTAGTGTTTGCCACTTTTTGCGTCTCAGCTCATCCCCGTAAGAATTGCAGTTATCAATTTATTTATGTATGTATTGTGTTCTAACCATGACATCACTTGGATATATTTATCATAGTAACATATAAATCTCTACATTACATATAAATCTTTAAGATCTTTACTATGTAGTTGCTAGGTACCTACAGTGAACAGTCACGTTACTTTTAACAATTCTTACAACTCTTACCTACGTGTATAGCGGTTTTATAATGCTCGGGCATTATATGTGACTTTATTACAAGAGTTTATTAAAGTAATAAATCAGACATTACGTTCGTGTGGCTAGCCTGTAATTACCTTATTCGTGTAATAGCATAACTAGGGTATAACCTGTATTAGCTTTTAGAAGCGAGCCCTTGAAGTTCTGCATGTTAGACAGCCCTGAGATAAATAAACTATTGTGTATTATTACATGTTTTATGTATGAGTCGGCTGGCGAATACATTAGGCTATATTTGGTAATGTGATGAAAGATACAATATTGTCTTTGCGGTTGCCTCATTGCAAAGCAATCAGTGTAATTTTGTTTTTTGCGGCAACGACAAAACAAAAGAAGTGTAAAAATCATGGATGGACGAAAAGTGGTAAACCGTACGCGACTGCGGTATTAAAACTTAAATAATAATGTATAAAAATGTTTTGATAAATAATTTAGATAGATTTGATTTCTGTCAGTACTATTCAGAGTTGGACAGGACACCTAGGACGGCTTTGAAATAGACTACTATGGGCGTTCGAGAGTACTGCGGGGCGGAAGGGGTGAGGGAAACCACTGTCCTATTTTTCACTAAAAAGTAGCATGGAGAATGCTACACCAACAACAGCATGGCTTAAGAGCCATAATTTAAGAATTAGTGATGATGAATTTACTATATTGTTACCGATAAATACATAATTCAATAACGATTCTGTTAACAATTAATATAATTTAGTTCACGAAGTGTGTTTTATATTTCCAAATATCATCGGTTACGGTGCTTGCGGGAATTATGTCTTGGTTACACTGTTTTGCTATAACTTTGTTATTGCTGAGAAGTAGGACAATCACAGGCGATTTGTGGGGCTTGAGTATTGCTTGTAATACCATTACCCGCAACTGCACAACATAGGGATGGTTGTAATAGTATTACAAGCAATATGAATGCACAAGTACTAGGTAGGAATATTTAAATAGCAATGGTTGCACTCATAATGTGATTGAATGATTTATCTTAATGTTCACGACGGAATTGCCCACGCCTCAAGTCTTAAATGGCGATAACATTTTATACTGCTTTAGTATCAAAAATACGGGTAAACATTTTGTTTTCAACATTTGAATAGGCAAAATTATTACTAACAAGAAGCATTTAAGAGTCGCTTTGACCTGTTTAGTATCTATAGACAGGCCATAACATTGGCGAACTTATCATAAGTTGCTAAATTGACTTGAGTTGTGACATTTGGCGTATCTTCGCATTATGGCAGCTGTGGTCAACCTTATAAGGTGCGAATACGAAGTCGCACCTAGTGAGACAATCTGATTTGCTCATTGCATCTGTTTGAAACGCAACTCTGAATAGTTGTGAAATCTGCTTATCGTAATGATTTATGCTTAGTAGTTAGCCAAGTACATGCATACATTCAAAAGTATAAGGTGACGTTATACAGTTTGGAAAACTGTCTGAGAACTATCTTTTGTTCACTCAATAATAATACATACAACATTATTCTAAGTTCTTTTACTTATGCTCAACCGCGACGCTGCGCGAAGAGGAATTGGTAAGCCTGTTGAAATATTAACTATTTTATACCAATAGCCTACCACGTTACCTACTACGTTGGTCTAACAGAAAGCTTGGTGAGGTGTTGGTACTTAATTCATCTTGCAATGTAAGTGCCTCTGACTACCCCATTTGGGATATAGTCGTGAGCTTATGTTCTATTATACCAATAATGATTCTTTAGCCGTACTATAAAATATTATAGGTCGTTGACATTTCGCAAACCGAACATAGCTTTTAAAGAAGTCCGCTATAGAGTAATTTTGCGCCAGTACTATTGATAGAACAACCCTGTTGTTATTAGCAACCGAATCATTATGCTTGTGCTTATGGTTTCTAGATTGTTACTGCGGCAATCTATACAGTATAAAAACATATTTGATACGTAATAGCACAGATGGAATAATAAAAAAAAAACTGGCTATGGTAATAGATTAATTGTACAAGGCGAATAAGCACGTAAGTACTGTCCACCTCGCTATAGTGGTTAAAGGGAAGCAGTTTTATAGCTTAAGTGAGTTTTTCAGTTTATAAATAGGTTTTTTTTTTCTTTTCTTATATAGATAAGTATTTTTGTAATATTTTTCAGTACTTTATGTAAGTAGTTATTATTGTATGTCACAACATGAGTAAATGTGCTGAGCGCTATAAGGTTTACTTCCATCGATATACTTACCACATTTATGACAATAAATTTTCATTTCATTTCAATTAATTATACAAACCACAATACAGTACTATTCCGCAAACGTTGCGTGGAAGGAATTTGTACCTTGGCAATTAGGTCGCCTTTGTTTAGTTTGTATTCCTACGTATATTGTATGTTCCTTCTGTGCAACTAATTATTGTGTACATATTCTATTATAAGTACTGAAAACAATAAAATAGGAATATCAGATAATATTATTCACGTCCCCATAGGTATATAATATAGGTAAGTAATCAGATTCATATTCCGTTCCTTTCTCATACAGCTGACGTGGCACCGGCGAACAGGACAATACCAAATATAAAATTAATATTCATTAAGGAAACACACGCGGTAGGTGTGTGAACATACGGTGTCACACAGACGACGCACTGTCTGCGGGCTTGTGTTATCTAACTAGGGTTATCATTAAGGCTGAATGCAATTATAAAGGTGTGGCGGAGGGATTTTAGTTCTTAAAAAAATGGTATGAGTATAATAATAGAGCCCGCGCCACGAAAACTCGCGGCCGCGGCGGTGGCGTCACACTATTTGCATTATACGTATATATTTATATATATTTTAATTATTAATACTGAAAATCTCGAATTTATAGCTTAAACACTAAGAAGCACTGCTAAACCCAACACGAGTTTGTCTCAACGCAAAGTATAATGTAAACATCAGTTAGCACTTATATACATGATACTGTTACTTGTCAATTAGTTCCATTAAAATCCACGGGGCTTCTTCGTGGCGCGTAATCTAGCTGTACGTCGAGGGTCATGACGTCATCAACCAGCTTAGGTACATTCATCACCAGCCCATTAACGTCCCCACTGCTGGGGCACGGGCCTTCCCTATGGAAGGATAGGGAGATCGGGCCTTATACCACCACGCGGGCCCAGTGCGGATTGGTGGTTATTAACGACTGCTAATGCAGCCGGGACCAACGGCTTAACGTGCCTTCCGAAGCACGGAGGAGCTCGAGATGAGAACTTTTTTTTTTTTTGTGGTCACCCATCCTATGACCGGCCTCTGCGAAAGTTGCTTTACTTCAACAATCGCAAACCGAGCGCGTTTACCGCTGCGCCACCGAGCTCCTCTTAGGTACATTATAATTCTGGAAAAATGAATCGTCTTCTAGCCTTTCGTACATTATTTCTACCATATATCGTTTCCGCGAGAGAAGTATGTCAGGATTGAAGCAAATGAAATTAGTTTCTGCTTAGCTTAGTCCGGCGGGAAATAGGCCTGTATGTATGTATGTATCATTGTTATATTCAATATTTTTTAACATTGTTAAGCTATCTTGCCAGTGGTGGACCGAAACTTATGATCTTCCGTCTCATGTCTATCAATCTGTTACGGCCTGATAAATCGATGAGGCTCGGAGGGGTTAAAATGGCCACATCGAAGCAATTCATCTAAGAAAGCAATTTTGCAATTTGACATTTGCGCATATAAACGTAGGTGCGCAATGCAAACAAATGTCAAATAGTAATATTGCTTTCTTAGATGAATTGCTTCGATGTGGCCGTTTTAACCCCCCTTGTGCGTAATAATCAAGGGAAACTACTTGATATTAGCCCAACAAGCACTTAAAACGTGACTCTATTTATGTACTTAATGACAATGTGTGGTAAAATCCTAAGTTATATTTCAGAAACTTCATAATTCTATAAACGGTAACCCTATAACTGAATGCCGTAAATAACATTGCTATGAGGTGTTTATACTGATAAGGGCATCATTATAAAGTGCTCGCCATAGTTAAACAATGATAACAGCTTCATAAGGCTTCATAATGATTTGCTCCTAGGTATATTATAAAGAAATATTGGTATAGTTAGGAATTTAAATGTTTTCCGCGTGTCACGTAAGCAGTAGCCAAGTATTTGCTTTGTAAGATCTCTTTGTTTATATCGTGTAAAATATTCCATTATTATTAAACTTATTTTTATTCGTCCCGACATGCCTATAGAGAATGCCTTGAGCTCTTTATGTACACACACTCTTTAGTTTAATACAATATTTGAAAAAAATAAAACGCGTCGAGGTCGCAGCTGTCTTGTCAAGCAAAATATAGCTCCATGTAAACGAGGCAGAAAAATCCCGAAATACCCGAACAACTTATTGAAATATTGTTCTAAAAATTATACGCGTAAACGTTTTCGAAACCTGTATTACGCAACTACGTAAATAGATCAAACCAGCCGTGTCACTAATTGCAATACATACGCCATTTCCTTCATCCCATCATTGGCTGTGCAGCTAACAGTCACTTGACCCCAATTAGTGAAAATAAAAACTGTAGCCAATGACAAAACAATCAATGGTAATGAGTATCGCTACAAATTCGTTAGCTCTATTTCAGTTTACGTTCCCTACAAGACCTGAGGCGATTGAAAAGATATAGAATGTTCCATGTTGATATAATCATCTCGAGGACGTCGGAGAACGATTTCTACGTGCGCTGGTCGATACCAAAAGATCGAATTTCGTGTTTTCTACGGTGAAATACCTATATAGGTACGCTGGTGGACAACAAAATCGTGGCTTAGCCGAGTTGCAAAACGATTATAACAATCCACAGTCGATTGTGGTAAACATATGGGAATGGCATGTCAATCCCGTATATTTTTATCACTGTCACTGTCGGTTGTCATAACATAATAGTTTGCTAAGGCACAAGTTCTGTTGCGGTGTTTATAATAAATGGCGGCAAAAAATAATGATTCTATGCCATAAAATAATAGTTAGGTATCATTTTAAATGGGAAGGTATCCAGAGTCGTGAAATAAAAGAAAACAATATAACAAATAATCATTTGCGAGTATTTTTCCAAAAATGCTCGGTAACAAAAATTACTCCATTTTTTTGTCCACAAGTGTGTTATGCGATTAGCCTTTGTCTGCGTTTTGAAAACAAGCTCTAAATGCTTGTCTATGTTACAAAAGGAAACTTTGTGGTAAATTTTCACTGTCTAATCAAGTCCTAGTGATTTTAGCTATGCGCTGATATGCCAGTCAGTTAATTTCTCCGTGATATGAAGAGCTCATTTTATGAATATAATTATAAATCATATTATTATGTACAACGAGACTACAATTTTGTCTTAGCTACTTGTGGCTGAGACTACTCCGATTGAGCTGGGCGTGATTTTACGAATCTTTGTACTACATTTTCCAGTTACCAGTCAGTTGCGTAAAGAGATAAAACAGATAAAGCCATGTGTTTATTGACAATGAAAACATGCGATTTATATGCGGCGAGGCGAACTCGACAATAGGGGCCGGAATAATTACCCGGTGGAAGACTAGTGTTGCGAAGACTCGACGAATCACGCGTGGATAAAATATATCCTTGTCTGACATTGTTTTACTTCAGCTACTGTTGGTTATTTTTTCATCTAAGTAGTTATCCACACATGTTTCGTCTAGTCTTCGCCAACTTGGTGACCTGTAGTTGGTTATTTGTGGAAAAGTGTGTTATTGTTGGTTTATCCTTCGCGGGTTGGAAGGTCAGAAAGGCAGTCGCTTCTGAAAAACCGGACCTGTCAAATCTTCAGGTTAGGTAAGCGGACCCTGTGAAAAACGGGATAATGCTAGGGAAATGATGTGGACTTAAATATTGTCCACATGAAATTTAAGTACTTCATGGTCACCAACGTCATCATAACAGCTTTTGCTCCATACCTCTTCGTGTGCCTATCTAACAGATGATACCGATCTGGTCTATAAATAAACATGCGGATAGACGGACGCATAACAAAGTGATCATATAAAGAATTTGATTTTCATTTACGGTTCGAAACCCTAAAAAGATCACCCGAAAGACTACAGAAAGACCAGTCCTATTGATATCAGAACAGCGACAACACTACTCATGTGCTTATTTACTGTGAAATATTTATCATTATCAGTGAATGCAAATTGGTGTCATCGGGCCTTGACATTCTTTTTCAAGCATTATCTGCCTGCAATGTCACAAGTTACTTCGCCTGTTTGACTGAAGATGGCCTTGTCCAAAGATAAACCAAAAAATAATATTAATTCAAGCGTATTTTGCAGGTTACTGAAATAATAATTTTGATTATTGATATAAGACCACTGGTTCATAAAATACAAATTTTATAGACATACATGCTACAGGTTATGATTTAAAAATAATAATAATTGATATTAAAAACCTACAAATCGATAAAATAATAATGTTTAATTATTGATATACCGTTCTATATCCATCTGTTTCGATTATTGATACATAACTTTATTACTTACGCATCCGCAGAACATAAATTCGATTTACCTTTACCGTTATTATAAGTTTTGACTATAACAGTGACGATAATTTTATTAACGTTTTTCGTGTTAATATGACGAAATATAATATTTACTTTTGTAAAGTGTATGATTGGAATATTGAACAAGCAATACCAAGGTTCTAGCTAATCACTATACAATTATGTTACAATAACTTATTATATCTTGGTAGCCCTAATAGTAAACTGAGTTTCGGGAGGAAGGCCGCTGTACTTCTACCTATAGAAAAATATGAACGACCTATTAGTAGAGGGTAGTGTATTGTGTTACCAATGTAAAATTTGTATACAAGAATAATGGTACCAAGAAGTGACGTAAACGAAATGAGACGTGCTTTCTCATGCGCTCGTGTTTCGCTCGAGGCAGTGCCCTCCGCTGGCCTCGGCTCCAGCACAGGAAATTCGTGTTAATTGCCTCTACACCCGCTAATTGTTTGGCGGGACAGGACCACCGCAGGAAGTCGCGTATGACCACTGGCATTTCGCTTTAAATTCTAATCTCTCGCGTGCTACGATTCCGCGAAAAGATCGACGCAAATGTGTTGACAGTTTGCGCTTTTATGCGTCATCAAAGTTCTGCATACAGCTGAGTTTTTGTCGATTTACAGAAGACTTATAGTCAATGATGATCACAACGTAATTGTTTAATCGTCATTCATACTTAATATATTTTTAACAAAAAAACAATAGTAAAAATGTTTTGTGTTCTGGTAAACAATACGTTAATAAAATTACGATTATTTTACAATAAATGTTTACCGCTCTTGAATTGAACTATAGATGAACTTGTCTTTGTGAACCAAGAGCGACTTTTTGCATCGTCTATTGTCGGTTTTATCGTATTACGGAAAACTACATAACAGTTACATCGGCATTCAATTCAAGGCTGAACAGTTCGTCATAACCTTCTTACGGAGTGCCTTCATTTCGAAGGCCTGTCTTTCGATAAGAATCTGATTTAGTTACTAATGGAAATACATTGTCAAGTAAAACGATTAATATGATAACATGATTCTTAAAGTACAAGCTATCTTGTATACAGATTCGATCATTAGTAGAGTCTAAACGCGTCGCTTTTGTATAACGTACGTGTTTAAACGCGTAATTGCTGATGTTTAGTAGAAAATGTGTCCCGTTTTAGTCTCCCCCTCTAAAACAGGGAATTGGTCTAATTTCGGAATGGCTATCAATCATAGTTAGCTCTGTCGTACATTGGACTTCCTTCGTTTAGAGCTGTATTAACGTGCGGTTTAAGAGTATCAATTGAGACTGCACTTTATATAATGGCGGTTATGCACTTTACAATACATTGTTTATTATTATGATCTGATCGCTGCACTTGCATCATAGTTGGAACTAAAGTAAGCTATTGAAGGATGCTCGGCGCTGTAATAAAGTGATCTTAGGGAGAAATACAGCAGCCAATTAATTGGTTATTGTTGGTATGCAATAAATTAATCTTGAAGCTATAAATATACGCTTTACGTTATGTAAGTACCTATATTCAAAGTGAACATAGGCAGTGACTGAATACATAGCAGGTAATATATTGGAAGGGAAAGTAGATTTCCACACTACTTTATTTTCAAATCCTGAATGATAATATCTTGTAATAATTATATTATTTTGTCGCAAAATCGACGTAACTGCTCTAAAATATGATACATCACAGAAAACTAAAGCGTAGAGTAAAATCCGACAAGACACCTCTCATGTTGGTGTTTACGCATCTAAAATTGTCGTGCCATATTTAGGCACAAAGCGACGATGATTGGCTGTCTTGGCATTGGTTGTTATTTTCATCCGCGTCAACACTAAACAAAGCTGATTTGAAACCTAACCAAAACAATCTAGCGATAGAAATCGATCATTTTCCTACGAGATATCAAAACAAGTTTTATAAATCCTACGTATTCAATTTCTACCGCAAATAGAAGGACGTACATTGACCAAATTGGGGTTGTCCTTAGAAAAGGTTTAAGCAGAACGATCTACTCCGTATTGGCGTGTTTGTGTAGTAAGCAATAAAGAATGTGGAGGAAGCAAGAGAACTGTCAGGAATCGAAGCAAATGGAATTCCATAGTCTCTGCTTACCCCGGTGGGAAATAGGCGTGAGTTTATGAATGGCTATCTCATGGCACGAAGTAAATGAAATTTAGGTATATTACTGGATGGACCTTGTGACATAAGATGATTTATTTCTTTCCCTTTTTCCTTTCCACCAAAAACCCGAGTGTATCTTATCTATTAGTATTCTTATTCATGGCTGAGACGACTTATTTTTTAGAGCATATACTTATTCGTATATTCGGATGATTGATATACTCGTAAAGCACGACTATAACACAACTTGTTACGATTAGGTAGCAATGAATGGCTCCAATACCGTCTAGGCGTCTACGTTATTCTTTTAATTCATAGTACTTATTGTTCTTATATTAAACAATACATTCTTTGCCGTTGTATTTAGTTTAATTGACGTCTTGAATCGTCTTTAATCTATTTTGGATGCAGTAAAGCTATGAAATAGGTTAAAGTTTATGTACGGGATAAAATGTACACGAAAATTAGTCTAGCTACTGCACACTATGACGAGTGATCGACAGACAAAGGGGTCTTCTCAAAGACCTCGTTGACGAAACATTAGTATCTAAAGTAGTGAAATTGGTTTGAGAGCTATTTAAGACTAATTTTAAGTTTGGTTCATGTATTATTGAACTTAAATAAAACTATACAGGCGAGGTGAGTCTCATTTATACTTTCCTACCATGATAGCATCTGATCAAGAACGTTATAATCGATTTCTTGGTTCATAGTATAGTATGTGTCTTGGAGTAGTGTTGCTAGGCTCAAAAATGGGGCCGCCTTACAAACTAACTTTTGTTAGTGACACATCGGGAGAATCTGTTCCAGGTGCTTTTAGGGGTTATACCTCATGATCGGGCCGTCTAATCACTGTGCTATTAAGCATAGGGTTAGCAGGGCCACGATTTCATACTCACACCCGATGCTTGGAGCTCATGGATCAGGTAGTGTAATAACGCTTTTTGCTTGGTCTTAAGACATCTGGTAATATAACTTGTGAAGGCTGAGACGGGGCAGGTACAGACCTGGAATCCAGGGTGGAGTTGAGACGCTGCGAGCGCCGGAGAGGTGCGTTGCGCACCGCGCTCACCGGCTCCTCCCAGCTGCCTCCCGCCGACCGGTGCTCATCTAGAACAATAATTATAATAATTAGAATAATAATATACAATTTTATGCAAACACCTGAGCCTAAATTGGCAGCCTAATTGGAAAGCACGCTTGACTCTCATTGTGAGGTTGCAGGTGCAAATCCAGCACGGGCCTTAACCAATGATTTTCGAATTTGTCTTCGAATTCTAAATGATTATCATGTGCTCACCGGTGAAGGAATGGTTGTCTGTGATAGTTTAGCCAGAATGTATCTGATAGACAGTAGTGCAATCAGATACTGATACTGTTTATTCGGTAGATAGGCTATAAAACAGTGTTTGAAATATTTCACTTGCGCATCTTGTGCACATGCACAACACATTGGACATACTTCCCACGTAGTGATTATTTCAACTATGTTGTGTTTACATTGGCTATTACTTAACTACTTACCATGTAAACACGCCCCATTCACCCTAAACACGACCAGTTCATACGGTTCATCAGTCACAATCAATAGCCGGCCGTCAATTGAGCCATTTGTTTTATGGGGGACTGGCAAAGCGATCCCTTAGTTTAGGACGAGATACAGAATATAGCATTGTGTGTCAGAAAAAAGAGATGGACTGAAATTATAAATAATTGTTTCAGACTATGTATATATTATATTGGAGTGCGCTCAAGAACTGAGGGTATTTTACGCATGCGAACAAGAGGTCAATGCACTCGGTAAGTCTTTGAGCCGCAAAAGGCATTTTGGCTTGCGTACGTGAAATCTCTAAGTCTGTTTGGTAGGTAAGTGAAGTGATAAAGTTGGAACTAAAAATGTATGTCTTGCCAAATGAAAATAATCCCCTACTTACTGAATAGTTTGCCTGAGAACATCCGTCTAGAACCAAATAAAAGTAAATATAAAAAATTACTTAAACAACACTTTCTAGACTCGTGTCCTAGCTAACTTATTATTCCTAGTTAACTTATGTTATTAATTGACTATTAGATATAAGTTCATATTATTAGTAGAGACTCTTTCCTGCAGACAAACTGTTTAAACAGTTTTGCAGGGCATTGATAATTGTATTTTTAGTATTAAGATTTAATAAATAAAAAAAAATGCTATTTCATTCATTTACCAGCTGAAAGAATTGCGTAACTTAGTTTTATTGCTTGTCACAAGTTTCCAATCCACAAGGACAAAATGTAGGCTACGAGCATTTAAACAGAAACTCAGTTTTTAGAAACGTTTAAAAAATATTTATTGCCATGATCAAACAAAAAAGTATGAAATAGCTATTTACTATTAAGTCTACAATTGTTGAACAATTACCTAACCTCTAATTAATCAAGTCAACATTCAGCTGTTAGAACATGAAAGCTAATTCTTTCTAATAGCTATTAGATAACTTCGGTAGTAATCGTTTATTACTTCTTGATAGGTTAAGGTCTCGTCGATAATTTCGACGGATCAAGCACAAATTGGTTCAGCAGACCTTGAAGTTGGAAGTGTGGGAGGCAAGGCGACCGCTTTTTGCACAATAATATTTGACTCGTGTTTTAAAACAAAATGTCACGCGGTGTATAAATAGGTACCTTTATTGACGTGCGATAATAAATACTTGCATCGGTATTCGAGGAACGTCAATATAACCTCACTTCGCAACGCTTCTCGAACTCGGAAGGTTAAACCATTAACTCTACCGCGACAAATCACGCGTTTTATAACACCAAGTAATAAAATAAATTACCACAGAATTCTTGATACCTACTCAACTTATGTTTCTTTATCAGCTTGTGTTTAATTTTAGTTATTTTATCACTCTTTTTAGTTCGCTTCATTGTCTCGCACTCACACCGCCGATCCATCACACGTGCACAATATAACTAACTATTACGTAACGTGCCCTCTAAGATCAAGGCTTGTAATTTTAGCACAAAAAACATGGAAGCCGACACTGAACACTTGATAAAACTTTGGTCATTTTTACTTTATACTTTTTAAACATTTAGTTATAGAATGAGGCTTATCATACAATTAAACAAACGACGTTCGCGTGTCGTCACTACAATGTTTGAGCCCACACTAAAACTTGTGAATGGGCGGTTAATGGTATAGTAATAAGATTCTTGATTGTGGCTCTAGGGGCCCAACTGACCAGGGTTGACGACCCATTCACGTCAGACACTTACCAACTGTAATGGACTTCCAAGTAGGTAGCTATTATTTCCGCAGAAGTTAACTATTATTATGAAATAATGAGGTAAGTACATATATGTATACCATTGTAGTGTATTTACTTAGCAGTTAAAAGTGATTGTCAAATTATAAACAGTTAAAAGCTTAGAGAGAGCTGTTAGTGATACTGTTTGTTTACAGAACGGGCCAGCTGTCTATTTAATAAAAAAATAAAGATGTTTATATGAGCAAGGTATTTTGGAACGAATATACACCTTAGGGTGAAAGACTTCATTTCATGATACTATTAACTATCGTGGTTAGTCGCCACTTCCCGTTTCCGTGACAATAAAACGCGGTAGGTAGAGATTTGTATTCTAGACAGTCACAGATAAAATCTTGTATTAAAATGTTGATCATGCAACACAGGATTAGATTAGATCTGCTAGTTAGAGGGTCGAGATCCTCTGAGTCTGTAGCTAGTGCTTTTTGTAACTTTTTTAGAGATAGATGTTCCTTTCTAAATAAACCAGAACGTCTAGGACTCTGTGCCGAGGCTTTTCTTGCAGCTTCTTTTCCCTAGCTATACAGGTTATGAGAAGCTGCAGTAGTTTTAGGCGGATGAGACGTTCTTTATGTTAAAAATTACATTTCAAAGTGTAAATATGTTATCTACTGAATATAGATATTTTTTTAATATGAACTTAAGTTGATGACTTTCCAAGTTTCTAACAATAAGTATGTTTTCATCGTGGACCAGTGTATACTATGTCATATTTATTTACAAGTCAAGAGTACAAGAAGTCTCCAATTCAAGGCAGAATTCTTCAAAGGCTCATCTGGCTAAAGGGAATAATGGCTGATAAATTAGAGATGGATAGGAGTATATGGAAACAGTTCATATGTATCAAAATGATACTTTCGAACGACGTCTCTAGGACATGGGGAACATAATACAGGAGTAGAAAAAAACTTTTATTTAACTCTCGCGTTGCATACCTATATTTTATAAGGATTCTGATAGGTTTCCGGTTATGAAGACGCAACCCTCCATCAAGCATCTGTTATCTCTACGGCGGCGGGTGGAATTAAGATGTACACATCCTGAAGTCTGACCTCCCTTTCACTACTCTAGATAGCGGGACTATTTGTACATAAATCA
The DNA here is from genome assembly GCF_024362695.1 of Pectinophora gossypiella. Lineage (NCBI taxonomy): Eukaryota > Metazoa > Arthropoda > Insecta > Lepidoptera > Gelechiidae > Pectinophora > Pectinophora gossypiella. Next base: position 7,365,324 of record NC_065416.1, on the reverse strand, counting down.
AATCTGACGCGGCGATAGCGTTCCCAGAATCTATATCTTGCGAATTTAGGACGCGCATACGACGGCGTGCAGCTACGAATACATACCAGTACAAATGCGCTAGCTTTATACGTATTCTTCTGTAAAATTAGTGACCGCAATAGTAAATTTATAAAGCCCGATTGCCACTTCGTTCCTCACGAACTTTAAACATTTTTGTACCACCACGACTACGTAAAAACTATACAAATAATAATTTTACCTCTCGCTGTCTGAACATGTATAATAAGGACTTTTCTGATATCGACCTATTCAATAACTCTTTGAATACCATAAAAAATAAAATATTCTTAAAACTTAGTGTATAATTATTATAAATAATACTTTAATATTACTTAATTTCACTCTTGTCTGCTTTTTATCTTTATCTTTCTTTATTTACTTAAATCTGGTTTGCTTTTATATTGTATCCTAAATTTTCTTTTTGTATAAGAATAATCCACTTTTTATTTTTATAGATTAAGTGACCATCTTTATTAGTAGGTACCTACTAATAATTTGTTTCATGTATGTTCTACCTCTTAGCATAACTGAGTCTGTCTCAATAAGCTCTTAATTGCATTTTATCTGTAAGCACTTTTTGGGCACTCGTTGTCTTTATGTTATGTATTTTTTTTTCTTTACTTATTTGTATAAATGACTGTTTTGTGCCAAAATAAATGAAAAAAATAAAATAAAATAAAATAACATACCTATTCATTTTTAGAATTTATTCCCGTAATCAGTTACTTAAGCACGAACTAAGGTTGATGATGCCATTACAACTATAAGGGTAGCTCGTATTGGTGGAATTTCTCGGAGCTATTTTTTTTTTGTTTCTCCTCTTAAAGAAACCTTGTACTAAATCCATAATAAAAGTGAAGTACTACTATTCTACATTCAATGGCGGCCCATATTGAGAAAACACTGCCATGCAAGCACGCAATAAAGCGCCGATCGAGTCAACGTTGCGTAGTTTATTAGGATGCGATGACCTGATTAGATGAAACACTAACCTGATGTAGGTAAACGTAAATAGTGAAATAGCAGGTCCATAACAAGAATGGATTTATGTTCGGTCAGTATCTGGTGATCGCAGTGGGTCGCGAGCGCGAGATCTTAGCCGCCGCCGCCGCGCCCCGTCACTCACTCGCATTGTTTCAATCTAGCTAGATGCTGCATGATTCATACGACTCCGAGTTTCAGATAAGAATGCAGCAAATAGGGCGTTGCAACCGAACAATCGCATATTCGAACATCATACTTGACACAATTCCTGGACGACGACGCGGGATTGCATGTGGGCTCATTGTATCAAGCACTAAGTGGTTCAATATTATTGAATATTGTAAATTCTGACGTCAATTCAGGAGTCACTTCTAACTGGAATTAACCTGGGAGTTGAGGCGCCAACGTCGATCATTAAGCGCAGCGTATTCCAGGATTTGTTTTCGAAATTGTAACTAACTGAAATAGCTTTTAAGAGGAAAATTTTATTTGTATCATTTATCAAACGAAATAGAAATTGCGGTGGAGAATGTGAGCAGTTTCCTGGGTAATAAGGCTATGAACCTATAAACTCCCGAGCTAGTGGGCTATATTGTTTTAATCGACTGCCTCACGCATTTTTATTGCACTCCCCGTAGTTACTTTACGATGTACAAGCTTCATTGAATTTAGAGTACTTAATAATGATTAGCAGCTGCGGCCAATTGTGGCACCGAATTCGTCCAACGACTTGCGAGTAGATAAGGGCAATGGGTTGATAGAAATTGTTCAATTACGTTTATTCAGATGGTTAAGAATGTCACTTACAATATTGTTTGTATGGCTCTTGCCACACTGCCTGCCTACTGGGTCGCACTGGCTGTCCAATTCTTTGTGAGAATTAAATTGAATGACATTACGAGGTTCGGGAAATTGATTTGAGTGGTCTGATACCCTACATTTGTAGTTGCGTTTAATTTCTTAATAATATCAAACACGTAAGCAGAAATTATGTACGTGATTTTATTTACTTACGCGACAAGAAAACGTAATTATTATGTAAAATATGTATTTTTCTGTAACATAAAAATATATAAATAACAGGATAAAATGGGTATGAATATGAATGGATCGGGTATTACCTATTGGTTTGAGCGGCTCCTCTATCACCGGACATAGCTTCACCTTGTTTACGACGATTACCAGCGTAAACTGCATCGTCCCAAGTCACTGGTACACACACAATAACAAATCAACTTTCTCACATTGCACATACAAATTAAGAAATGCATCGTTCGCGCGTGCAACTTGCTGCACAGTCGGTTTTAAACTAACCCGGATTAACATAATTGGTGACTGTGTCGAGCCTACTCAATTTAAAAAGTTAATACCAACACTGGCTGGATCCAGCGTCCACAGAGCAATTATTATTATTAGCCGTAAACAAAGCTAATTGTAAATGTGCGCCTCCCGCGTCAATTGAGAGCGGCGCGCAACGGGGGAACTTTCGGCGACGGAAATAACGCGCAAATACTGGCTATTTCTAGAAAATGACAACTATACCGTAGGGATTTAACCACGACTATTTGAAAAATATCCCAAGGTACTTCTGGTATAATTCCAAAAGTCAGAGATTTTATGGTTCCAAAGATTTATGTTTTCTAACACCTTTCTACTTTACCTTCCTTCTTGCATTCTGCAACGGGAGGTTTCCATCTAAGATTACGAAGTTTCTAGAATACAATAAGCCATATTCAGTCAGTTCAAGTTTAATAAATAACGTGCTAATTAGAAAATAACTTGACGTACTTTCTATGTAACTATTTTACCGTAGGTATAACATGTGAAAGCTAAGTCTTTCTTGGCAATCTTCGAATGGCAATTCTTATGCTTTTCCATTTCCATTACTCTTTCTATTGTCACATAATGTAGAACGTCACATTTATTATAGAAAGTCTAATTAGTAATACGGACTTAAGAAGATTAAGGGCAGTCTTCAGTACCGTTAATGCCTAACATTATAATTGTATCGAAAACAGAGCATGGGAAGTGCGTGATGTGAGATGGATTGCTCGTGATCAAACGGGCGGCCAAGTTGACGCGACTATGCAGACCGGTCCAAAAATACCAACACATTGCACTACTGCGCGCCACATGCGGGATTAAATGCCTCTGTAATAATGTTAGCCGTAAGCAAAATACTTTTGTTTACAATCCCAGCAGTCTAAGACGCAAATATTGTGCGGATTCATGGAAATTACAGGAATTATACCGGCAAATAAAGAGCGAAGAGGAAGATATTTTGTAAGTGACTTGTGGAGTTTTCAGCTGATTAAATGAACTAAATCGATTTATATCAACGGAACCGAGAAGTCTGAGATGTTATATTTATAAAACAATCATCTAGTTTAAACTCGGCGTAATGCGTCCAGTTACTGGGAATGATTGGAATAGATTGCATTTATTAGCTTCGCGATACGCTCCCACACTCGACGGAAAATTCATTGCGGTTTCTGTTTTGGTAAAGTCGACGGTTTTATACCTTTGTTTACGTTCAGCGTGAGTAAATATTAAGGCAAAGAATTCGCTTTAAAGGGCGTGTGTATGAATTCCTGTGCCTGTTTTGGTAATGTCACATATTTCGCGTGATTTTATAGTTAGGTACATATAATTCAGGCGGGAGATTGTGAAATAACGAAAGTGGAGGCAGGTGTACGAAGGTAGTGGTCGTTATGAGTAGTGTTGTGTTGTGTATAATGGGTGGGTGTTACTTACATTTAATGAGTACGACCGAGTCGTGGGGCTCGCACTGCACTTGGGTGGCGTTCATGGCCAGCAGGCCCCCGCCGCCCGCCCCGCCACCCGCGCCGCTCGTCTCTCTGCAACAATCATTGACATTTAGTGCTGCATCTCTATTCTCTACCTAGTCGAATACAATATGCAGTCGTCTTTCAGAATAAATATTTTTTTAGGATATAAAATAAAGTGCTAGCTTAAGTCGACATCTTACATAAATTTTTAATAATTTAATTTTGTTAAAGCAAAAAATCATCTATTAAAATTTTACTATTATTTCCTACGATGTATTAATGATAATAAAGACACAGGGATGTGATGATCACCACCCCGTGGCTCCCGGTGAATTAATCAGCCAGCGAGCCAGCGGCGAGCTGTTGGTGACTAACGACACTACAGATCTTATAACCCCGAGAGCCGGTCAGGCCAGGCAGGCAATGATAATATTCACATAGGCATTGAAATTAGTAATGCACTTACGACAAATCTATACTACAATTTGGGCGTCATCAATGCAAGAATGAATAAACACTTTTTAGGTAAGCATGTCCCACCCTTGACCACATCATCGCTTACCGTCAGGTAAGATTGTGGCCAAAAAGAATCTCAGACAGAATGAAATAAAAACTTATATCTTCAAATCAACAGTATTTATTTTTAATGTTGGCAATCATGATTAATTGATTAAATCAAACTATCTAATAAAGGAGATATTATTTGGCATCGATTGTAGCAATACTATCGACACTCAACCATCGATACTCAACACTACAATAATTATAACGAGTATCCATGCGTGGAACTCTTTAATTACCTGTCTTTGTGAACACAAGTCATCTTATTCGAAACTAAGCAGATGTAAAGCTGATGTGATTCGTCATATCAGGGAGGAAAAATTATGACTCTTGGATGACGTATAGTAGACTAAGTTAAAATGTTTTCATACCCTTAGCAATGTCGTTTTTAACATATAATAATACGATGGATTGTATAGCGACATGTTACCAGCTTTTCGCCCATACAAAAAGTCTAATGAAACAAGAGTTATTTTTTAGTCGACGAATGTCACAATACACGTTTGTCATATTGTAATTCATGTAAACATTTGAAATAAAAAAGTCTAAAACTAAAAGTTGTTACTTGATGAGACAGCTAACCGAATATAATACTGTTGTAAATAGAATTGGTAAAATATATCAGACACATGTAGGTTTCGTCTAACAAATCTTACAAATAAAATACAATTTCAGAACACTCGTAATAAGTAGCTAAGTACTATTTCCGTACTAGCACGAAATAAAACCAATTTTATGTCTTACTCCTTTGTGTAGAGTTCCAACAAACCCATCAAGCGCTTTTAAGAATAGTCGCATTGTGAAGTAAAATGTGAAGAACTACAATACAATGGATTCTAATAACATTAAACAAGTTTATTGTTAGCAGGTGATAATCAAATTATCAGTTACAGATTCTCGTAACAGGTATTGTAATCTAAGTTTTATTTTGCTCTAACATTCCATCCATGACATGGCCAAGGCCAAGGACGAGAAGAAAAACTAATAATCTTCAATTTCCGAATCAGGGAACTTGATCAAGTAATTTGACGTGTCGCCAATACATGTTACTTAATCAAGTTCCCTGATTCGGGAGCAGGATACGACCATCGAAAGGCGTTCATACCATAATACATTTGTTTGAACACAAGAGAGACACTTAGAGTTTTCTTCTAGGCATGTTGAGCAGTAATTTCGATTAACTGGTAGGGTGGTAGGCACCCTGTTACAGTTCATCTAACGTATCTGCGAACACCAACACTAGCCGTGACTGTATTATTGTCTTCTGACGACTTATACCTCAAAATGGATTACGGGCATGACTATATGACTATATAGATAATATGCATCATTCAATCGCAAACTATAAAACATAAGTTACATCATAGTCGTAGACCCTAATGGAGTAAGCAGAGGCATCATATTAAGGCTTCGGCATAACAAAAGTAGTAGCAAAGGTGCGGCGCGGCGGATGTTGTAATACAAGAAGCTGTAAGAAAAAAGTACGACACACCAAAAGCAGTAGCATTGCGACCGTGGCGTGGCGGCAGTCAAACAGCTGCTCGATGGCACCGCAGAATGCAGCGAAGAAGTCATCGAATTAGTAAAAAATAAATGTTTATGTCACAAATATTACATGAATTAATCTATGTGGGAGAATATTGCACGGTAATTAAATACCTATGACAACTGAATCCGGTTGATCGCGGATCCACGATGCAACTACCCCGCGCTGCTTTTTTATTTGCTCCTGATATTGGTGTGCCAAAACCTTATGGACCTTATATTAGTTATCTGTTTCGTTTGAATTTCATTTTAATTTGAATTTTAGTTTATGAAACTGGCTTAAGTCTTATACATCAGTATTTTGGTCTCGCATTCATGCATTACTGCATTTAAAGTAATAATAACGCGCATTTTCACACTATGCAAAACCTTTGCTGCGTCGGGGCGTTTACAATACACTTAAGTCGTATTTTTTATGCTAAACTGTGTCTGGGCTGGAATTATCTCATTCTACCCATCTGGAACGCGTTCCGCAACTTATCAACGGCAGGTGACTGTTTCCACAAATTATCTGTCTGACCTTCGCTACCCTAAAATTCGGGGAATCGACAACCGCAAATTTTAGCCTTTGGCTTAGCCTGGTGCATAATCCTTCATCATATATCATTGTTTTAGCTGAATTGCAGGGAATCTAAGAAGAATATGTCTAAAACAATTAGAGATTTTTTATAGCTTACTCTTAGCTTAATAACAGGTCATTAAAGAATATTCGTAAAGGCCATTAGAGAGACATATTATCTATTATCAAAAATCCTTTAAAAACCAGACAAGCTCAACTTTTTGTTTTATCAAATGCATATTAATAATAACAGTCAGTTAGTAAGACTAACCGGTTTGAATTTCAGGCAACATAAGTAACATATAAGTATTTATCTGAATGGACTTTGCTCCTTATAAAATAATGCTAATGCAGCTATTACGCAATCTAGCTAAGTAACTAGAAATTTATCCTTACTCAGACATTTCATGTTTCACGTCTTTGTGTTTAGTTAGGCAAAAAAGTTAAAGGTGTGAACCCTAAAATATATTCAAAATATAAATAAATCTATATTATTAATACTTATTTATTATGTACATACATTAAACTAATGCCCATGATGTCTAATGAGGTGGACAGAGCTACAAGTAAACACAGAAAACTTGGAGCTACTTTCAATATGAAGTATTAAGATGGATATTTATATTATATGTAGGATAACTTATTTATTATATCTTGTGTGGGTATATTCATAATCAAATTATAGTAATAACAAATTATTAAAACTAAAATAAAACAAGTAAAGAGTATTGCATAACTTTGAATGTTTGAATACTGTAATGAATATTAAATAAATTAAAACATAGACCACCCAATACAAAGTTATAATATCCATGACCCAGGCTCACCCCTCTCACTAATCATTTCATTGGAAACACTCAAAATAGAACTCTGATAAACCACAAGCAGCTGTATTTTTTCTACAACTTTTATTATCAGCCCATGTGTTCTCTCCCTTTAAAAACCTTCTTCCCCATTCACATTTATTTTCTATTTTTGTTGTTTGGGAGGTGCTAATGCACGCTTTATCACGAGTTTTTTGTTCTCAGGTGTGTGGTCCTCATTAAGAACACATCAGAAATGCAAGTCAGTCTGTCTTCAAACTGGTAGAATGTATTACTTGTTCAGTCCACTTTAACATTTATTTTTATGATAAATATAAAGGTTGCATCTAACATAACTTTTACTCTTTGTGGTCTGAAATGCAATCAAAACAAGCATGTCCACTGCAGAGTAAACATTCAATACCTAAAACAATATCATACTAGTCAATGCTATGAACACAATTTGCAGGAATTTAACAGATATATTAAAGATCCGAAGGCAGTTGTTAAAAAGGATGGTCAAATAATTTTTTATCATCAAGAATAAATTCCTACCCAGCCGGGTAGGAAATATTTAGGATTGTGGTTCAATGAGTCAGTAATTCTGAGTATTCTCCAGTTACATCTCAGCTGGGTCACCACCAAAAAATTGTTTGCTTAAGAAATAATAAGACTCTTTCATCTTTTCTAAATTACAAATATATCGTACATTCTGTTTATTCAACTATTCAACCTACTGATTCTGATATATTTTACTGATTTAATTCAGCCTGAAAAATTTGAAATAATAAAGTTTAAACTCATAAAACCGAGGTTTCCAGACACAATAGTAAAACAATGGAATTTGGATTTTAAAGGGACTATCTGCGTTACAACCTTAAAATGTTTTTATTTTTACCTTAGCCAAAATTAAAACATAAACAAGGCAAACCACACTGAGTTAGTCAGCTAGACCACCTACTTAAATGTAACTGTACACTGGTAAATCTTTATTAAACCCACACATTTTTTTGATTCCAGGTAAGCATTAAGTTTGATTCAGCCAGTGTAGGTTTGACCGTAAATGGAACATGCTACTAAAGAATTTATTGACTAATTACTTTGGACTTAGGTTTTAGATAACTGGTATTGGTATTACCATGCTTAAGTTTGCTAAAGGTAAACCTAAGCAGTGCTTGAGCAATATGTATTTACAAGGAGTGTGCAGTTTGTGGAAAAAAGTGTTTATCAGATAGGTCACACTCAGTATGTTACTGTCGATTGATAAAACCACCGCCCTATTATGATTTGTCAATATTCTGAATCTATTTTAGTCTGATTTGAATTTATCTATTAGTTAGAGAATATAATTTTTCTAATCACTTTATCCATTTCAATGACTAAAACATATTGTTAGATTTTAATGAAAAGTAAATATTTCCTATTGGGAAAGTTAGTGTTCAAGTTTAGTGATATTATAATAATATTAGTTAGCTAGCTATGAAACTAGTAGGTACTTCTATAACTGGGAACTTTGGCAATTAGCATTGTAACAAAGCAGCGAATTAACAACTTTACAGTTGCACTGAGGTTGCAACTTTTGCAAATAACTGTCTCACATACTAAATACAGTTAACTTTTTATTGAAAACTGGGTCACTTACAAGAAATTAAAATGCAATTACAGTGTAGTATGCTTGTCTGGTTGAAGGTGAAGTTATCGGCGCTATAAAAAGTTGGAGTGCAAGTCATAAATCTCCCAACAGACATGTTATTGTGTTCTCCTGTCCTCATTACATCAGTGCATCAATATCTGAAGATACGGGGACGTATCCATCCGACATTTGACACTGGTCAGCCGCAACATTTTTAGGTCAAAGTACGTTGAACTTGAGCGCTTTACTCACCGTAAAATGCTTATTGCCGGCACTTGCTTCCTAATGGAATGCGTGCAGGCAGGCACCGTCGCTAGGAAAGCATTACCAAGTTTTATGCACGTTTCGAAAGTTTCCTCCACGGAAACCGGCCACGACAACAATCACTGGTCACACTGCTGGCTCCGAAGTAACGTACCCAGAACTAAACACCACCATCCATGTATAATCCACTGTTTTACAGACAAAAGACACTGCTAATGCAACCAACACCTCCAGTCATAACGACACTTTGTTTGGTCCGTTAATTCACAGGTATGCACAGTTTCAGTTTGTTAACCACGTACTAAAATAATGTTCACATTCACACGCGTTAATAAACAGAGTCATTGTTGTTTATAAAAATTGTTTCTAAATAAAAAAGAAACGTCAGGCGCACCGCAAAATCCGAAAAACACAAGACGCGCAGCTGTCGCTTCTCGCTCGACTGCTGCGGGTGTGCGGGCGGGTGGAGGGGAGCCGCTCGCCGCGCCCTCTACCCTTCCCGCCTCGTCTCGCAAGTCATTTCATTTATTACGTTACGTTCATTTTATTTTATTTTCAAAGCGGTGCGTTCGCTGTTCAACTGCAGAGATTATCGAATGCATTTTCTGCTCTCAATGTAAACTGCAGCATAATTAAATTACATCATGTTATTAATTATGAAGTCGCAAAACTTGTTAGGTAGGTAGGTAGGTATTCAGTCAAATGCAAATCTTTCTTTATTGACACAGTACAGTTTTACTTATAGCAGGGTTCCGTAAAAAGTATGAAAGTTTTTTAGTTTAACTTCCGGTTTAAATAATTTAGTATGTTATGTGAGAACTTAACTAAGTACCTACTACCTACCTACCTACATAAAAAGTTTTATTTACAGGTTTTTGGAGAAATTAAATGATGGGTATTATATATTTTATTTTAATTAAAACAGAACAATCATAAAAGACCTTAGAGCCTACTTAAAAATATTTATAGTACACAATAAGCTATAAATAATACGTACAATAACATCGAAAGGTAGCAGTGGCAGTGATTATTCCGTGGAGTGCCAGAGTGACGGCGGCGGCGGCACGGTGGCCGCGGAGTTAGGTACATGCACCGGCGGCGTCCGGCACCGCACCTCTCGACCACTCTCAACTCAATTCACATAACATAACGAGACGGCCGACAATACCAGACTACGTTCACCGACCATTGAAGTGGACGAGCGGGTCCGTTGGAACGCGGCATGCGCGATTGGAAATATAAACAAGCAGCTGGCTGGCTGGTTGATGAAAGCACGCGCGGTGGTGGTTGGCCTTCGTCACCAAACTGCAAGCCTTGCATATTTTCGATAAAAGAATATGCCCACCATTTCGCACGGCACACTTTCATTCAATTTTCGAGAAAGTGATCCTTCATTGTCGATCTATCAAGAGCCGGGTAACGGCAATTTTCTCCCGCAACCCTTAATTACAGCCACTTTGCCGGCAGATGAGTAAATGCCTGAAATTCTGGGTTGTAGGGAAAGTGAAGTGTTAATGCGACAACTTGATCATAGTGCTCGGAACCTTTCCAGTCGCGAACCGGGAAGGTTCCGCGAACTTTGTCGCTGACCTCGCTAAACAGTTTTACAACGTAATTGGCCATTAAATATACTGTGATATCACGTATTCACCTGCGGGCTAAGCGGGGAAGACTAGTAGAGCGTAGTACACGGACCATCTGCCTCTGTTTTTGCTCAGTAACGTTATACTTAACCCCAGTTCATGGAACGGAAGTAGGGTGCGGGTTGGGAGCGTCTTTGAAAGCTCATCAATTGTGGCCGGAAATTTCTATCCCACTTTTTTATTTGTTTTCGACAACTCGTACCTATTCTATGAAAAAGTCAATTGATAGTCTTGTAATAACATCACTTATGTCTATTACCTATATAGGTAGGTACCTACTCGTATTACCAGTCAATAGGTAATCGTTATATCGGGTTATGCTACCACTGAGAGATCAAAATTTCAATGCTATGATGTAATAGGTAGGTAGGTACCTACTTACTTTAATGTAAGTGATTTATAATAATGTACATTTCAAACGGATATCCTTTCTATTTCGGCTCAAGGACAGATGCAAAATAGGACCTGTTTAGTGTTAGTTTATAATATTTCACCTCATTGTTAGCGTGCCAAACTATTGTCAAATACGAATTCCATTCTTGGGTATAGGTAGTCGTGTGAAATAAATCTGGGTGAGATTGATAGAGATCGGCATTCATGATTGGGTTAAAAGTGTCCATAGGATACAATTACCTATTCAACAATGTTAAGACATTATTTATTGAATACGGGAGTGAGTCTATGTACATGTATGTTATGAAATCTAGAAATGGCAAAAATAAATAGAGTTAACACCGTTCTACTCAGTGTAAGACCCAAAGTACTTATGCTTACTGACTTGTCGTCGCTAAAATCAATGTACTCAACCCTACCCTACATGATCCTTGAAGTACTTAGCCCAGGACTCGAGCACAAACATGAGGGTACGGAGTAAGTAGCAGTATTTATTTATACATACAAGTCGCATGCTCGACGCGGCTTGCGCTTGCGTCGCGCTCAAAATATCGCGGCGGTGGCGACTTCCGTCGATTCACGACGACACAACCGCTGATGGTGTGTGTCTCCATTGATGTACCATAAGTCCATAACGGATCAAAAGATTTGAATATTTTTTACACATAGGTAAGAGCCGAATACTGGGGGCCACACAATTGACGCTCAGGAAGACATAGAGCTTCTTCCCAAAAGGGGAGGACTTTTAATTAATTAGGGATTTGGTCACAACAGATCTTACAAGGTCGCTGTGGCCATTCGGGCTGCTTCAGTTCGAGTCCTTTTTTTTTTTCAAATAATAAACATAGGTAGGTGTATAATAAATTCATTCCCGTGAAGAGAGTTACACGTAATTAGTAGAAAAGTTGATGCAGCTTTGATGGCATAGAGCAACACGGACCTCCGCGGCCATGACGGATATGATAAACCGTAGGTGTAGCATTTACTGTGACAGATTATGGGACATATCACTGTCTTCCAGTGGACACAATAGACAAGTTGCGTGCGATCGCTTTGATTACAATTATCATACATAAGTACGTAGGTATTAACAAAGCGCCAATAGACCTACTCTACAAATGTTACTGTGTCAGTGGAAACGTACACCAACTTTTTTTCTGTGAACTTTTTATGTGATCATTGTCCCTGGGTTCGACAGCAGACATGTCTTATCAGAAGGTTGGACACGAGTGCCGCCGCTTTTGTTTCATCTTCGGCGCCTCACTCGAAATTTTAAGTGTTATTTTAATGAAGTTACTTCTACTTACACGACAGGTTGACTTGAACCTTAGTTAAACCCTTTCAAATGCAATTAAATATCTTTTAAATATACTTAAAGGATTAACTAGGCTTGCTTTTGACTTATTATGTTAGGTAGTAGGTACCTAGTAATAATCTACTGGGCACCCTCAGGCCTGTTGTCTTAAACATTGTACTGGGTGAGAGCCTTCAGCGCTCTCCTTTTGTCCGGCCAAGAAGTTAATGTCATCTGCGGCAAATCTACAATACCTAAGTCACGTCAAAAAAAAACCTACTTGAATTTATTTCGTAGACTGAACATTTATTACTTTGATCGCTGTAAATTGGCTCGAATTAAACCTATGGTGTAAAGCTGAAAGCTTCATATAATAATATGTAGGTATCTAGTAAAGTAATCAAAATGTAAAAACAGATAAAAAAGTCTTTGTTTAAAAATTTATTGTCAAAAAGAAAAATGCGTTCACACTGGCAATTCGTTCTAAAGATATAACATCTTGAACACCATTATTAAAATAAAGAAAATAACAAGTAGGTGAATGCTTTTTAAATAAATAATACGGCATTTACAAAATATTTTTCAGATAATTTTGCAATATTTTTCAGATAATTTTGCCAGGATATTTTTTGTTTTTTTTTATCGCATACTAAGCAAAAAGATTTTATTCTTTTTTTCATTTCACTGTGGAGGTTGTCCATGGGAATTGAACTTTGATTCAATTTATACTAAAGAGCCGGACTTTCAGTTGAATCACTCATCCAATTAAATGGGCATTAGCGAATTGAATGGTGTGTATCAATAGGGAGGCATTGTTGTGCGTTCCATGGCGGTACGGCCCATTTAACTGGCCTTATCAATCCGTAACGCTAGGGGCTAGGGTCAATCACCTACCTCTGTTATTGTGTTAGATAACTTATCGACTTTTTGTAGGTAAATAATGGGTCACAGTGAAGATTGTCTGTGTGAAAAAATGACAAAAAAAAAATCTAAATAAATGTCACTAAAAGTGACTCAAACAGGTAGACAATGGACTGCAATGTACCTTTACGTAAATGGGTTGGTGTTATAAATCTTTATTGTCTTTAGGCGCCAGGCCCTTAGTTGCTGATAATCTGCAATATATTTTAATAGAAAGTCTTTTCATAATGCTTCTTGTTTGTTTAGGCATTTATACTCCGAATGGTAACGATTTAGACACTATTGTTTTGCTTAGTACAGCAATATATATAGACGACTCCTTTTTAGTAGGGAAAATTACTGTTTATACGTAAAGCAATCTAAGGAGGTGGTGCTTCATTACGCAAACCATTTAATTATCTTTTATTTGGAAATAAAGAGAAATGAAATCATTTTTTTTTTACATTTTACTCAGCGAGTTGCCTAGCGTAAGTTTTAACTTAATTTATTTTCCACCAATTTCTCCGATGAATAATTTCGTTTTTCTACCAATCAACTTATTATATTTATGACCTTAGCTTTGATGTCCAGTTTGTAGGCGGTTACGAAACCTCATAATTCCGTCCAATTACCGACCTATCGATATTTTTTAATTTATTACGTAATGCGTGATTTAATAATGCACTTAGAAGAAATTTATGGGATACATTCCATTTCAAAAGTACGTGTTTGGGTGTTTATGCTTTTTAAAAAGTTATGGTTTTTTGTTTTGTAACTTGTAAGTATTAGAATGTGAAAATGTCGGTCTTGTTGGGCAAGGTGTGGTGAAACATGGAGCGAGTTGGTCAGACCTGTCATTTTACTATGATATTTATGATTATGAAGGTGGAATTCAGAATAGGGCTCCTGGCGAGAAGTTAGGTAACTAAGGACGTCTATCAAAAGGGCACCGGTTAGAGGATAACTCATAAACGGGGTTTCGCACTGGCTATAGGATAGTTGAAATTTCAAATTGAATCTCAATACAGAGTCATTTGCTCTATGTCTTCAATGCAGCTGGATTTCTTACTAAGCTATTTAGTGACAGGATTTCTTGTTAGCTAACTAAGTACCTAATTTATGATTTGAGAAATATGTTACGTTTCGGAAAAAGGGTTTCTATTATTTATTAAAATTATATAAGTTGGTTGAACTCCGGCCATATAGTGATGCCGTTGTAGGTATGCGGTATGCCGTTTGCGACATTACTACAATCAGTCACGTCAAAAAAAGTTGTCTGAACAGTAACTTGTTCGTTTAAGTTAAACGTTTAATTCTTTCTGAACATAAACGCGTACGAACGAACTCTAGTCTCTGTATCTGTATTATCATGCTAAACCAGCATCTTTTTAGTTTCACAACATTCATTGTCTAAAGTTTCAAACTGAGCAAATCCGCCTAATCTCCCATGAATAAGTCGTGCGAATTATAATCTGCTTGTTAGCCATAAAGAAAATACCACTTTCTTTCTCTCGGTCTAAAGAACATCGAAAGTTATCGGTTTGGACGTGAAAACATGACTGTAATCGCAATGACTTAAAAACACCACCTAATGTTAGATAAATATTGAACTTTCTCACTATCATGGCGAAAGAAAAAAAGGCAATTTATCAGGGCGAAAACGACGTAGCTTACCTAGTCGGAAGAAATCTCTAAACCTCACGACGGAACGGTAATTTTCCTATGTTTATTTTTAAACCGAAATCAATTCCAGTCTTGAAAATGAATCCTGGTAATCAATAATACTAGAAAATACAATAAACGAAGAAGCCACAAATTAATAAAGGAGTCTTGGTCAAGAACATTAAAAATGTTCGCCGTTTATCATCGCGCCGTCAAACGACTTTTGGTTTTCTCATCATGGCGTCACGATGACATGTCTTATCGATCATCTCCGACTGACTCACTGGGCACAATGGTTAATTATTATAATTTACCTGGGCAAACTCATTGCCAGTGAAAGTATACTGGTTTCGATAACCACAAGCAAGTTCAATGGCTCGATTATGGTTATTCTAATATTCTTTGCTTTCTTGCGTCGGATGACGAAGGCGGCAGGTGGGTGTAGATCATAACTAACGTAATACCTACAGACGCCGGCGAAATTCAATGGCAGACAATTTCGTGAAAAGCAATTAAGTACTTTATATGGAAATTGTTATAACGACATAAAGCATTCGACACGTCTCTAGATAGAGGCAGATAACCTAGTCTAAGCCAATTAACCATATTCATATCTCCTTATGTCGCTTTTATTTTGGCTACTGCTGCTCGCAAGAGATAAACTGTTTTATATACAAATTTTATCTCTCTAGTTCAACTCAATTAGCATTTTTATAAATAATAACATCTTTATAAAGTTAAGGCTACGAATACGTTGATAACCTATTCGTAGCCTTATATATATAGCCCTATAAAGTAAATCAAGTTAAAAGTTATAAATTAAAGTAAATTCTATACTTTTGCGATGGAAAAATAATGAGCTGAATCATTTCCTTCAGTATTCGTTACGGTGTCACTTACATTCACCCCATACAAGTACGTAGAAACGAATACCGCGGGGGATGATTCAGACCATGATTCTGGGTTCATATCAAGAGGAATTTTCTGTCGGAAAATTCATGAAAATTTTAGCGTATATTTTTATTATTTTCAGTTATATATTTTTGCGACGGAAAATTCCGCTTGATATCAACTCAGAATCATGGTCTGAATCATCTTTCAAACTTTTCGTTACGATATCACTTCTTCTTCTATCGTGTGGGTTATGAGGTGGATGACCAACCTCATCAACCCTGGCATCAGGGTTATTATTGAGCCGCCAAAGGCCCCTGATGTGACTCAAGTAACGACTACGTACTTACATCAGTAAGTAGTAACCGGGACCAACGGCTTAACGTGCCTTTCGAAGCGCAGATCATCTTACTTCTGAACAATCAGGTGATCAGCCTGCATTGTCCTAACCAAACTAGGGATCACAAAGAGATTTTTGTGGTTTGCCCCACCGGGATTCGAACCCGGGACCTCCGGATCGTGAGCATAACGCTCAACCACTGGACCACGGAGGCTGTTTTGACCACGGAGGCCGTTTCATCAGTGAGATATTTCTCACTGATTACTTACAAAACGTGAAAACAAAGTGCATTTTTATTAGAAGAGCTTGATATTCCTGCACCTGCGTCCGCATTCGCGCTTTCTCACACAGTCCTCTCGACAAAATTTAGTATGATACGAGTATTATCGTTTTAACGCCATACCTCTGTAACTACCATCGACGTTAACCGTTACATTCACACTAACTTTCCTATGGAAAATTACGAGGTGTTATTTTTTATGGTTCAGTGCCATGCGTGGTCAGAGTAGAAAAGAAAATCTTATGCCTCTACCATAGGTCATTTATCTGAACTTCAAACACTAGTCGCAGCGAATCCGCGCGATAGCTGTGTACTAGGTTTCACCGCTTTAGGTATCGGTTTTTTTTTACCTTTAATGGGTTTGCTCTTGGCCAATACAGAAGACGGCAGAGAATTCCACTCCCTAAATGTTATATGTATATCCAACATCCATCCAGAATATCTTTAACTATGATTGAGCCATCAAGTCTATAGCAAATAGGCTAATAACCAGTGACTATAATATAGTTCATAATCGGGCTTTAAACATGGCTGCAGATTTATTGTCTTCTGACGTAGTCGCTTTTTAGCTCGAGTAAATCGTTACTGTTTTATAGTCTAACTAATGAGTTACGTGTCATCTACCCCGATGGGGACTGCAGGCGTGAGTTTATGTGCGTATGTTAATTTGTATCGTGATTATACTCGCCCCTTTCCCGACTTGTTAATTTTATCACCATGTCACGCTTATCTCAAGTCCGGTTGTAATACTTGTAATTAATTAAAATATGCAGAGGTGCGATAATATCTCGTAATTAAGATCTAACTGTTCAATGAGTCTGATTCTTGGAAATGTAGTGACTGACTGATCAATGGAGAAATTACGATGGTCGAGTGACATGGTGACGGTACTACTGTCCAATCACTGCCGGGAAAGCACAAGTGGATTTTTGTTATTTTTTTAACGTGACTTACCTATTGTAGATTTGCCGTAGATGGCATTAACTATTTGGCCGGACAAATGGGGAGCGCTGAAGGCTCTCACCGGCCTAGGCCTGAGGGTGCCCGATTGGGCGCGAACCTCGGCTCAGGGCGTAGTCTGAGAGGAAAAATATTTGAAAGAATTAATCGACCCTAGCGGGTCGATAGCGATAAGCGCTGATTGAGGGAAATCGTCGACCACGCCGGCGGGAACGGTATCGGAGTCCTGAAGTGTTTGGTGTCGCGAGCTGATTGGCTGCCTCTATGGCTATCGTAATCGGGTCATCGAGATCGTGTATTACGTCCTCCGGACGCCGATACTTTTCAGTACCGTCCCTAAGCGGGATGTATTCGGAAGCCGCAACTACGAGAGGATTTGCGGAGCAGAATCAAAAAAACGTTTTGAAGCTAATTTGAGCCATTGGGCAATGGTTGGCAGACACAAGTGGATAGGGGCGCGAGATTTTGTATGAAGCCGTATACAAAAACCCCGTTCGCTTATCGCGTTCCTAGTTCTGTGGTATCAAGCTTACAGCGGTAGTTACTTTATGTGAAGGTACCTAAACGAACTTGCTTAATAAGTAGTAGGTACCATAATTCACACCGTGGGCAGAGTCGTTTGAGACAAGTTAAAGATATTTTTCGTGTCGCAAGATGAATATGTTGCATTACATTACATATAATGTAACGAACTAATGACATACCTAGTTGACAATGAAAGACATCTCACAATCACAATTGAAGTTCTGAAGACAAATATGATAAATCGTATCATCCGACTATTATGACGCCGAGATTAAATTGAGCATTGTTTTACTTCAAGTTCAAAGAAAAAAAAAAAAAAGTATTTCGAACGCTTTTTATGGAACTTACAAAAAGTTGTAGCCTAAATGCGTAGCGAAGCCCTGTAAAAAAAAAGTAGCTGTTGTAGAATGCTTCTTTTTTTTTTAAATATAAAAGAGGTATGAATTCTATTTTTGAAAAATAAGCATTTTACAACATTATTAACCTTCAGCAAAGAAACTAGAACGGTCGACGCATTTCTATTTCCCCATCTGCAACGGTTAAGCGCTCCTTATTGGTCTGTCCTCTATTGGTATTCATCGCGTACAATCTCGGCCACCGGGACTTGCCTGTTTATATAAAATAGTCACAATACCGTGAGACTCCCTACTGGAGACTGTTTACATACTACGTGTCTACTGCGAAACAATAGGGTAGTTTGCAACTAACCAGTCAAATCACTATTTTCTACTAAACGTCAAAACAAGAAAATGGAATTTGTATGAGAAAACAAGCATAAGTCCCGTTTTTTTCCTTTAAAATTTTTTATTCAGAAGCATTCACTGAAATTATAAACGCAATTAATTTCAATACAGTTAAGTACTAATACTATCACCACTACTACTGTATAACAGTGTAATAATAACCTGATAAAGCACTCTACCTTATTATTTAAACAAAAGGACAGAAATCAGCTAAAGGTGGTACAGGTTAAAGGGGACCAGCCAACCACGATGCAATGCAATAGCAAACAGAAATCGGGTCTTGCTCAAGCACTTAGATTCATCTTTACATTCATCAGATTATATCTGCCGTAGATATTTATACGCGTGAGGATGACCAAACTATTGCGTGGTGTACAGCCATTCCCTCTAGCGTCGTCGTTTTCCCAAGACATTTGAAGGCACAGTTAGAAAATCGAAAGCTTATCGAGCAATTCATACTATATCGATATTTTTGGTTGCCGCACGAATTCCCTTGACCTGTTGCGAACAATCCATTCCAAGTTCCACTCCATCGTCCAACTGAATATAATATTACTACTTGCAATATGCTCGTGGCTTTGTTTCGATTCGGTTATTGTAAACTGAGCATTGTGTTAAACATGAAAACAATTCGAATGCATCGTGGATATTTTCGCAACGATGGGAAGTTTTTAGCAACATTTATTTGGCAATTTTAAACGTGTTTTGTTTATTCTGTTATTGAATAAACAAAATGAGTTATTGTGATCGGGCGGTTGGTATTGTAAGAGTTCATAAAGGCTGTTGTTTATTGATTGGGAAAGATTTCTTTTGTATCCTGGTGCTCAAGATCTTGATGAGATCAATGTGTGGTCTGCAATAAGTCAATAATAATAAACATTTGTAGGAACATAATGTATAATATAATAAGCAAGGCCTGTCTTGCGAGTGTTTAAGTGTAAAGATGATGTTGAAGCTTTAAGAGGCCTTAAGCCTGTGAAGTCTGGTAATCTGCCCTTGTCTGTCTATCTCTCATGGGATTAACAATGTGGTTCATTTATCTACACTACAATATTAATCAATATTATTTTATTCCCATGCTTCTATAAAAAGCTATTCTTAGAAATATACTTTTGCATTGCATTTAACTACATAGGTACTGATGGTTGATGGTTAATTGATCTTTTTTTTTAGATTTGCCTCAAATGGCTTAACTACTTGGCCGGAGGCTAATTGATCACAGATTGAAAGTTAGATGCGATGTTTCACTGTTATCAGTTCTATACTATCTATCCGACATAAGTTAGTATCTACACTTACTGTTTTTTCAAAGTACTTTTTATCGTTTCTCGGCCAAACAATCTCAAGTACCTACCTACATCCGACTCGAAGCCTACGCCTACTGGCTTGCTATCGCTTTATCTGTGTAATGGCGTCGTCAAAAGCAGCTGTCATCAGAGTAGATGGTGCGATTGCATACGTAGCGGCTTGCGCCCGCGCAGTGAAGATAGCCGGGTAACGGAGCACGCGCCCCGGGCATACGAAATGTGCTCGACTTGTCGACAATGTGATCTGCTGGGACGGAGTTGGGTAGTCAGAAAGGAATGCTGAGAAATATTTTACTAAGAGCTAGAAAGCAGGAGTAATGTGTGAATAAAAGACGATGTTCTATTTTATTCAATACAATCATAAGGCGTAGAATCAAGAGTAGTACCTAAGCCATGATAAACTTCAACACAGATGCCTTGACCAGTTACACCGAAAGGGATAATTCTCTGTCGAGGGATTTCCTTTTGATATGCCTCATTATCATCATCGTCTCCCTAGCGTTATTCCGTTCTTCACGGTGTCTGCTTACCTATTTCGGTTTGCAAGACATGCAAAAGTAGTCTTCTGATGACTTGTGTGTGTATGTCTTGTGACTGAA
This sequence comes from Pectinophora gossypiella, assembly GCF_024362695.1. Classification (NCBI taxonomy): domain Eukaryota; kingdom Metazoa; phylum Arthropoda; class Insecta; order Lepidoptera; family Gelechiidae; genus Pectinophora; species Pectinophora gossypiella. The sequence goes on along the minus strand of NC_065416.1, from coordinate 7,344,607 downwards.
TGATAAGTGCAGTTACCTAAAGCTTTGGTCTAACAGAAACCTGGGCGAGGTGTGGGTCCTAAGTTCATCTTACGATGGATGCCTCTATTCCCAGTAGTCTTGCGTACTTTTTTAACTGTCCTATTGGGATATAGGCTTATGAGCTTATCAATCAATCAATCAATCAATAATACTTTATTGCACAACAACATATACAAAGGACATAAACATACGAATAAAAACATAAGCACAATAGGCGGCCTATATTATGGCGGCGGAGCTTATATTATGTTTTAACAGAAAACACTCTTTCAGCCTCTCTAAGTCCGTATCTGCGACCAATCTGCCTATTACTCGCATTACGTCGTATAAGTCCGGAGTAAAACCTGTTGTTACCTTCAACCAAGTTACCCCAATTTTTGACTTTGGGGGCAGATAATATTTACCGTTTCAATAACCGGTAAAATGATTTCATGGAATTGGACGAGTTGTTATAAAAATAAAACGTTGAATTTGTTCATAAAGGTTGGTCTGATTGACTGATGGCCTATATTCACTCACTGAGAGGAAAATTTAAAGTTTTATAAAAGAAGCCAACGAGCATGCAGAGCCAAGTAAATGGCAGGAAGAATTATTTACACCGAGCAGGAATGCTCGGTGATAAGTACTTTGCGTAACTCACATTCCATTAAAATCGCAATATTTTAAGAAGAAATGATCAGACATAAAACTTGAGGGTATTTCAAAAGTGTAATTATGTTGGAATGTAGCATTCATACTGTCATTCATGGTCAGCGAAAACCAGAACTACTTGATTTGTGATTTTCCCTTTATATGTCGGTATAAATAGCGTAAATAGTGGCTTGGCTTTATAAACTGACCTCGCACAACATTTCATTAGTAAGAAATAATAGCAGAAGATAGCAGATTTATCGCTGAATACGTGACCATTATAATTCTTAATTTAACAGATTACCATTTCCTTATTACATCAACTGCTTGAAGATTTTAATGAGCGTTAAATTCGAATTCTTCGCCGAAATCATTGCGTGGATTTGTCATCTGACGACAAAAGATAGCGTAAGAAAGGCGAATGGTGAATGTTCTAACACCGTCATCCTGGCTTGTGTAACTTGCTGCAGTTTATATAATGGCGGCGTGGGTTCCGTACCGGAGCATCCGGCAACGCCAGATTCTGTTCGCTTTCTACCTACTGACCAATACGTATTTCCCTGTCCATTGCTCCAATGGAAGGTAAATGAACGGGCTAGTTTTACTGCTGCCGCAGTGTATAAGGCATTCAAGCCAGCGAGTATATAAAGGCGTGCTTTTGTTTGACATAATAATAGCCAGGTCCGGCGCTGCAGACTCCTGTGGCTGATAAGGACCCCGGTGAAAGTCTGCCAGCAGGGACCATACACGTACTCTCATTGTTGTGTGACGGCGGTCACGCGCCGCTAATTTGAATGCAACCGAGATGTAGGTAATAGAATAATCTACTTGATTGATAGACTTATTATATGATGATGAGGTTCCAGGAAAGTTTGCATTGTCACAACAAGGGAGTGGACGCTGATGATTTGTCAAAGATATGCCCATTATGTGTGTAATTGAAAAATAATGTTACATAACCTGCAGAGAAATTGTTACTCCGTCTTTAGATTGCTAAAAGGCTCCAGGCGTTTTTTCTCTATTCAATACCGAGCTTCGAATATAAACACGGTCGTCGAACTCTTACGATTTTATGGCTCAAGTAATAGACAAAATCGATTACACATAATGGTCATTTATGTGAAACCACTCAACGTTGTGTGAAAATTAATCGAATCACCATAACTGCACACGCCGTTCGAGTGTAATCATTTTACGATTTGTAAAACATATCTGTAGTGTTATTTGGTGCTAATTGGGCGATTTGGCGATAAATTTTATGAATTAGAAATCGTTTTACAACTGCTTGACCTATTTCAAGTGAAAATACTAATAAACAGGGACGTGAAGAAAAACTGAGGACTCAATTATTACGTCATTGCACGTTCCGGAGTTATCTGGAATACATCATCAATTTAAACACCGATTCTAATATGCATACTATAGAACTTAAAGCAAAAAACATTGGAGCTGATTAATCTTTGTTGTAAAATCTATTGAGCGAATTGAAAATAATGGCTTTGCAACTACCATGCGTCGGGCTCGTGAAACTTTTTTTAGTCTGTAACTCTGTAAGTAATGAAGTTTATTGCGAAGATAGCGATAGTGGTACCTACTAATATGTGTGGAAGTGTGGCGTTACTTTCACTAGATCAAAGTGCTCGAGATTAGCGAGCTAAAAAAGTTCGCGAATGATTTCTCATTGTGTTCTATATAGCGACGTCACGCGCAGACATGTTATTATCTGCTTTGTTGCCAAGGTCAGAAAACCGGATGGCTCACAATCACAATACTTTCGTACTCGATGTACGAAAGCGAACGCCTCCCGATTTGGCGACGACTTTCTGTAAATATCCGAACGACTTTTTGTCTTTTCCGAATACGTGTCGATAAAACATCAATCGTGTGTAACTGGACATTTATGCAAGTTCACTTTCCACTGTTATGCAATGTTTCGGCATCATCATTGTTGTCAGGTACGTAAGTTGATGTAAAAAGGGTTTTTAATTAACTTGTATGCAGTTTTATGAATCTTGTAGGCTGCAGGTGACTTTTTCATTTACATTTTATACCCTAGTAAGAAGTAGAGGTATAAACGCTCTCTTAAGTACCTTACTGATCTTTGGCTGGTAAGCGCTTTGAATTTATGGTGCAACAACCAATCTCGTAATATAATAATCACAGCTATTGATGATATTGCTTAGTCTGTGTGCCCTTCTTCCTATTTCTAAACCTACAAAAACGATGTCTTTCAAAACAATTCATCACAACATATAGTACCCGCCTATAGAAAGCGGGAGAAACATGGGATGTCATTACATGTAATGTCAACCAGTTAAGATGTTAAGATACATTAACGTGTAGGTCGAAGCTAAGGTGGATTGTTTCTATTAAAAATGAAAAATGGTCTTCCAAGTCGGTCAACAACTTTTTCCACTTGCACGTGCGAGTAGCAATGTAACGAGTAAGTAGGTACATAATTTGATTATCTTGCTGCGGGTAGATGTCTCCATGGAAATTGTCATAATACTTGGAAAGTACAGGTACTGATCTAGTACTGATTGCTTCAAAGATATTCAATGGTTCAAGAAAGCAAATTTCCACTGGAAATTGACACTAAGTCCAACAGTTGTAAGAAGGCCGTCAGGAGACTTTTATGAAGTGTTGTAGAAATTGGGACAGCTAAACTATTTGTATAGGAGTTGGCCAAACAAAAATACCTTTACCCTTGACACAATAACATTTAATCCAGCTGGAGCCAGCAATTAATTTAGACGAGTCTCGTCGCGTGGAAGCTCTACGAGTGATGTTATCATGGACGATGACAAATTGTGTTCAATATACAATACTTATATCTAGCTTGTTGCTCTAGTACTGTCAAAACGACTATTAAGTACAGTCATGACGATCCCAATTGATTGACTCCACATCCGATTTAAATTTCAAGGTCTCAGTATGATATTTATGTCAACAAACCCTGATCAGACGTTTTATAGGACACCTTTTCGCCAACTCCGATCGCGACGTCTTAGACTACCGTTAAGGCAGCTGATCGATAACGAATTCACAAATCAGGTAATTTAAAAAAAATAGTGAGTAAAAACAGGTCGACCTTAAACTAAAACCTGTGGCTATAAAGGTAAAGGTCATCAAAAATTTACATCGCGTACGTCCCAGTTTGCGGATTCACAAAATGGCGCACGTGGGTGCGTTAAGATGGCCGATTATTGTGAATTTGGCGGCGTTTGCGCGTGTTGCAACAGTTCGGTGGTCGTGATCGTAATCCGTGGGAGCATGAGCCGGCAAGGTCGAGGCCAGCGTAAATTATTGTCACTGCCGAGTCACTTGTTGCGTAAATCCGTCATTTGCATGAGGAACATCTAAATATTACGCGCAGTCTTTACTCAATTAACGAACATGCTAAACATAGCACAAAATGGACGCTATATTTAAAATAATATTAACACCTTTAGGAGACAATCGTCTTAACAATGCTAAACATACATACATACATAAACTCACGCCTATATCCCACCGGGGTAAGCAGAGACTATGGAATTCCAGTGCACAACAACACAACGACAATGTTAAAGTACAAATTAACTTTGCTCGTCTACGGAGTCGTGGTAATAGCATGCCGAAAAGAGTCAAAATAAACCGTTACGTGGTATCTGACAGACACCTGTCAACAATCACATTCTCTCACCATGCAGACAACGGTTTTGCGACTCATTATACATTTTATTTGCATTTTTTATGTGTCCTGAGCGTCCGACATTAATCTCAATGATGTGAAATGGTGCTCTATTGAATGGCACAGTATTAATCAAGTGATAATGACCGACAGTTTCACTTCTCTTTTGCACGTAGGCTGTATTGAGATTATTGGAGATCGAGACAGTGAAATAGGGTTAATTAAGAAAGAAAGAATAATATTTATTCGGCAAAATATACATATTTACACATTGTTTTTAGTGGCTTTTGCTGAGCTGCAACCGTTTCGGCATAATTTATAATTCAATTGTTAATTAGTAGTAATTTGCAGCTCAGCAAAAGCCATAGCCTAGCTGTAGCTAGATTATGGCGCTGATTTTTAGTTACAGACGATTTATTAAGAATGTTTAAAGACCCATAGCATAGAGAAAAAAGGCTCATAGCCATAAAGTACCCCAAGAAAATATAATTGTAGGATTATTTAGAGTGCTTGTATTGATGTCACTAGACCATAATATGAAATCTCTGCAACCCTATAAAGAAACCCTATTGTCTATTGATTTCCGAGTAGGAGTGCGATTCATTTTAGTAAGTACCTACATGTAATAGTCATGCAATCAGTCAGGCATTGTCAAGGCAACATTTTGGTTTAGCCTGGTCGTAACAAATGGCTCCGGAAGTGACAAAGCGCAGTCAAAGCTTAAATCTTGACCAAGGTTTGGTGGAGATGACCTTACTTGAACTACAGCTGATCACGCTTTAATGACTGTATTTTGTCAGGGGGTACTTTAATTCGGACTTGTCGAAAAAGCAACACATTAGGTAATTTTGGTCGAAAAAAGAAGAGGGAAAAAATATATTTCAACATGGAAAAATCTAGACTCTACCTAAAGCCACCTCATCAGATATTTATCTAGTATGTAGGCTTTTAACTGCAGTCAGATTATACAAGCTAGATTAGATTATGAAATGGTGAATATTAAACGAGTTACTAATCTAGATCTAGGAATAAAAAAAATAAAAAAAATAAAAATAGTTTTATTTCACATAATTGTAACGAAGTTTGTTGTCGAGACTTCCCAGTAAGTAACTAGAGTACTTGTGTTGGGAATGACTCGCAACTCCCCTTTGGTATACATAAGATTTTAAAACATGGCAAATATATAGGTATATAAACACATTAAAAAGAAAAAAGAATCATAATAATAAATAGATTACTTTGTGTAAATGTAATGTTTCCTCCTCCGATAAGTCTTGTTTTTGAACTACACTTTAATTGAACATAAAAGTTATAATAAGTAATACATATTTAATCATATTTAATCACTTGTAAGGGAGCACATAGATACGTCCAAAGTAGATAAACTAACATTTACACACGTGAGTCCTAGGGACGTCTTAAGAGCTTTTAAATCTTTAGAAATCAAAAAGACTGCAGATCTTCATGGTCTCTCTGTTAAAGTCATTAACTCCGTGATTGATTGCATAGCTCCCTATCTATCATGTATATTTAATAAATGTGTAGACAATGGTGTGTTTCCAGATTTAATGAAGCACAGTAAAGTCATTCCATTGTTTAAAGCTGGTAGTACTTCTGACCCTACTAATTTTAGACCAATATCTATACTACCCACGCTTAGTAAAATATTTGAAAAAATTGTATTACTGCAATTACTTCAACATTTCAATTTAAACAATTTAATGTCTAATAAACAATTTGGTTTCACAAAGGGTCGCTCAACAACCGATGCTGGTGTCGAGTTAATAAATCATGTTTTTCAGGCTTGGGAGGAGTCCAAAGATGCTATTGGTGTCTTTTGCGACCTTTCCAAAGCCTTCGATTGCGTTTGTCATGATATCTTGATCGCGAAACTTCGTCACTATGGAATAACTGATAATGCCATCGCTCTTTTGGAGTCGTACCTTAGTGGCCGCGTTCAGAGGGTTGATGTGCATGGCTCCAGATCGTGTGGATCTAACGTCACTATAGGCGTCCCGCAGGGCTCAATTCTAGGTCCATTTCTATTCCTAGTTTACATAAACGACCTACCTAGTCTTGTAAAACACGAGGTGGTGCTGTTTGCAGATGATACCTCCTTACTTTTTAAAGTAAAGAGACGACAAGATTCCTTTGACGATGTAAACAACGCCATTTCAGAGGTAGTGGATTGGTTTACTGTAAACAACCTGCTACTTAATGAAAATAAAACAAAATATGTTTATTTTACGTTATCGAATGTTAGTAGGCCCCTCGATTCTATTATTGTAAAAAATAAGGAATTGGACCTCACGGATACTGCTGTATTTTTGGGAATTACTTTGGACGCTAAGTTGCAATGGAGTCCTCATATTGATAAGTTGTCCAAAAGGCTCAGCTCAGCAGCATTCGCGGTCAAAAAAATTCGTTTGATAACCGATGTAGAAACCGCGCGATTAGTTTATTTTGGCTACTTCCACAGTCTAATGTCGTACGGCATCTTGCTGTGGGGTCATGCTGCAGATATGAACAGCATTTTTGTTCTGCAAAAGCGAGCCATTCGGGCGATTTACAAATTGGGACCCAAGATGTCACTTAGAAATAAATTTAAAGAAATTAATATTTTAACTTTGGCATCACAATATATCTTTGAAAACTTAATATATGTAAAAAAACATATAGGATTATTTGCGAAAAATAGCGATCGGCACATTGTTAATACCAGGAATAAAAATAAACTTGCTTTACAAGTCAGTCGATTACATAAGATTACTAAATCTTTTAAGGGGCAATGTATACGTTTTTACAATAAGATTCCCATTGACATTCAGAATTTGCCTTTCAACTGTTTTAAGACAGTAGTTAAACAAAAACTTTACAAAAAAGGTTATTATAAAGTTAGTGATTATTTAGAAGATATGAATGCATGGGATTAACTGTCTGAGAACCGATATTAGGCAGCTAAATTACTCAATTGTATACCAATATTTTATGTTTTATGCTTATTTTTATTTTTTTAAAGAACGTCTAGGGCCCTGTGCCGAGGTTTTTCTTGCAGCTTCTTTTCCCCGGCTATACAGGTTGTGAGAAGCTGCAGTAGTTTTAGGCGGATGAGACGTTCGTTATGTAAAATTGACGATTCAAAGTGTAACTATGTTACCTACTGAATAAAGATATTTTTGAATTTGAATTTGAATTTGAATTTAATTTATATTAAAGTTATAAACTTCAAAAGGACGGCAATGAGTACTACATGCGACTGTAAATCAGTTTGAAGTATACTTAGGTACGTATATTTCATACGTTGCCGTACCTGAATCGTAATTTTAAACTTACTCCCCTAACATTATGTATTGTTTTCAAATAACAATATACAACTGTTTTATATAAAATAATATATTATATTTTTGACTTTATAGGTTTATAATTATTATAAGTGTGTAGTCAGTAAATTACCAACTCATCATAGATGACGTTCAATGTAAGTAGTTAAATAACATAAAAACCACAAATGAGGACAAAAATCAAGTACCACCACAAATACACACTACACCAATATATCATAAAACTCAAGGTCAAGGAGTAGAAGGCCTTGAAAGTAAAATTGCTGAATGTTTCGAAACTCGCTAAGTAGTGACTAGTGAAATGTCATGTTGGCCAGCTTGCCAAGATGCCAAGTTGCATGTTTGCTTAAAATGATAAAGCAAACGGTGAGGATACAAATTGCACTCGCATGTTCTGTGCTAACAACTCTAGTCAACATTACCAATGGTAAGTAGGGTTGGTGAAAATATAGAAAATATAAAGCTTTTTCATACATAATTGTGGAATTCCGTGGTCTTCGCTAATGCCACCGGGTAATGCATGGTCTTAGATTAGTGTGTGTGTATGAATTTTAATGCATTTGAGTTTCATATCTATACACGTCGTATCTCACACGGAGAAATAGTGGTAGGACTTTAGGGTAAAATAGTATCACGATCAAAAACTTTATATTGTTTCACTTTGTGTTAATTCGTCTGTCTTATTCGCTAGAGCAGCGTTCTATTATAATTTTTATCTCTGTGTAATATCATAATTATCTATATTTATTGAGCTTATTTCAATATATATATTACCTCTCTCCCACCTACACCTACCTATATTACCTACATTTATTTTCTTCATCTAATAAGAAAAGTTAAGTGTTGTGCTATAGGTATAGGTAAGTATGTAACAGTCAGTAACCAAGGTTAGGTGTATTTTTCCTAATGCAAATAGTAGTTTGAACTTTAAATTATTTCTTTTGCAGGAGTCACGCGTTTGTTGACGTAGATACAAATCTGTAGTTGAAGGAAAAAAACAAACAATCAAATCAAAATTCTACCGACGTAATCGACTCACGTCAATGTCATCTGAATCTGTATTTTCCAATTTGCTAATCCGCTGGTCAGGGATTTTGACTCTGTAACAATACTACAATGTACAGAGATAATATAATCTTCGTTCTACCTCCTACATGCTTTCCCAAAACGGGAGACGTTTTGTAATATCTGGAGCGTAAGTTTTAAAATTGGGTAGTTCAAAAATAAATTATGAAATTCTAATTAGACACTAAATAAAGACAGATTAAAAGGTGACAAAAAATGTCTTTTTGATATTTAACTTACTTATTTATGAATTTTAATAAAGAAAAATACAATAATAGGTGCGAAATTTTGTCACGTTTTTCTACGACGTCTCAGGCTGCTTTTTCATACAAATTCCATAGTAATTTCGTGTTTTGATTTTTAGTAAAAAGTAACTGATTTGACTAGTTGGAACTTACCCTATTGTATATAGTTATGAGATTATCAACAAACACTTCTCAAAGAGCAATTTACATTAGTATATTTGTTCTATTCTTAGCTTTGATATTTCAATAGAACATAATGCACATTTGTTTTACCTTTATTCGCTATTGAACTAATGTCAATTGTGTTTGATTAAATCTAGAAAATATTTTTGTTAATTAAATTTAGAAAAGGAGTGTCGTCAACCCTAAGCGGTGAGAGGTGTACTGCACTGTGCACGTCTTATGACGTCTGATGCAATCCACCTGCAACGGGTATATAGAACAAAATGACTCGATTGGTGCAACATTCAATCTTCGTATAGTGTCTGTTATGTTTTATGGCCAATTCATAAACTCATTGTTTATTCAGCCCACGTTATTGCGCCTTTAACCTAAATTCTGACTCAGGTAGTTCCTGATAGTGTGGATTGTACCCACAGCGCTTTTATTTTTCAGTTTTGGTGAACAAGGAAGATCAAAGAAAGCGAAAGGTCGGTACACGGGCGCGTCGCATCACTGCAAGCTTATTTACATTGCCCATTCACAAAGAGAGAGTTGTTTACCAAACATTGGAAATTAAGAGGAGACGAGATTAAACATCCTTCAATAATCAAAACAGCGCAGCGTGCAGTGGAGCCGCAAGATTGTCTCGTGTATACCTGTTTGCGGAATCTGTGTGAAAGTATTGTTGCAATACAATCAAATATTTTCCCACAACGCTCTCGCGTTTCGTCAATGAATTCTCATTTGGCGGCGGCGCAAGCGCATGTAGCAGCCATGTTTGTAAATCATAAACTCGAGGGCGGTGACATTTGCAGTGAAAAGTCGCCGGACGCCTGCTCGTGTGGTCGGCGCAGTTGGTGCGAGTATTTAACGACTAGGTACAAGTGTAGTATGTACTGTGCCTATACGTAGAACACACGTGCTCCAAGCTAGAGCTCTACCTCCTATCTAGAAATTTTAAAGTAAAGACACGTTATGTTTTAAACGCAGAATGATCTTTACTACGTATAGAGATGGGGACTTGAATCTGTCTGTTTTGTACTATGGTTGTTATTTCCATCTTCGTTCGTCGTGAAAGCACATCGAATGTGATGTTAACCATAATAATTTTATAATTTAATTGGGCCTCACTACTTTTATGTTTTTTAAAGCTTGACTAAAGACTATAAATTTTTAAAACAACATGAAACTCGTAAAATTGTTTAAGTACATATAACAAGTTCTGCATGTTTTACATAGAGGTCACGGTCAGGTGAAGTATTTTTGTGAAGCATTGTGTAATACGCGATATGTAATGAGAATGGCAAAGGCGAGACAGCGCGGAGTGTCGAGTGCACAGCAAATATTTTCCCTCCAAGTCCAAACACTTGCAAGTCGAGCGCAAATAATGGAATCGTGATGCTCAATGTGAATTCTCATCAAGAGCTCGCCTTCCTCGATGTTGCATTTCAAGAGGTGCGTCAGTCGAGCTTTTTTAGGTATCATTAGAGTGAACCTCATTGTTTTGACCGCGTTGTATTTGGACCAAATCTAATTGACGACTGCCCCATTTGCCGCGGTCTAAATGTATTGACAACTAACATTTATTCAAACCAAGGCTTCACGTTGCCTTCCTCGATGAAGTCAGAGTCGGAAACGCATTCTGTTGTTATTTTTAACAATATTGAGGATATAAAACATGGTTGCGAAATGAATGACAACTTTTTGGCGTGTGGAGTTACAAGTAAGCAACAACGACACCAATTTTTATGGAAATACTTACGAGATTTTCTCTGTATATTTTATAAACAAATCAGAAAGTACTTGAAAGGACAACGAGAATGGAAAAGGGAAATCGCCAGTGTTTTGCGCAGTGCATGGATACAAATGGAGGACCAATTAGAAAGACAGTTTACATAACAAAGAAACATGACGTTGTACAGGGTTTAAAATACTTGACAAAACAAAAACTAGGCACCACGCTCGGTTTCGTATTTCGTCGCGACCCATACAGATCATTACACAGAGATAAGATTGTAGGAAATAAACGAACGGACGGACCGCGGACCGCCTGGGTGGTCCACCTCTCGTAATATCGCATGTGACCAGTGTCTTGTGAACTATCTCGGCCCTTGCCTCGGCTTTTGTATCTGTACAAAGGGAAGTACAATTGTTTGATAGCGGAGGTCAGGTTTCACCGGATGCTAGAACGTAAGATGGGCAAAATGACTCCAAACTGTCTCAGCAGACCAGCGAAAGTGTGCGACCGCGTTGGTACTTTGCATAATTTCTGGTAATTCATCAGTGTATTTTGCTGAATAATCAAGCTGTGGGTGGTATTACTTTTGCTTGTAAAGACATTCCAGATATGCATGTAGTGGAAATTGAATTCATTACTTGCTTTCACACGGTGTATGTATGTACTGGTTGAACATTGAGCTTTCTTTTGCTAATGCATTTTTGTTATCGATTCCCACAGTAGGTAAAAGGGTTGGCCGCGATACTCCCATTACCCATTTCGTGTTTGTTATCGTTATCTTGTCTCGTTCCAGTTTTGGACCTGCGTTATCTGCTGTAACTTGGGTAATCTTTTTATCTATGTAGTTACAATGTTTGCATGATTTGCATTAAGGTACGTAAGGTATAAAGATAGGTAGGCGATTTAACATCATATTTCTTTGTAAACGAAAGTCTAAGAGCTTGTATATTTTCCTTTAGATAAACATGCATGATGACACCGGGATCAGTTTCAGATATAAGTAAATGTTTAAATCTCTATGTAAGTAAGTACTACACAAATCCTTCGGGGTATGCAAAGTGGTAATAACGTCGATATCGCGATGGATAGTCGAGTGTGAGTAGATGAGCGCGCGCAGTGTGTGGCCCCTCCCGCACGAACAGGTTTCCCGGTTGATCGCGCCCGCGCCGCTCGTAAAAAACCATTCAAATTTAACGACTCACATAGCAAGAAGTCAAAGAACTTTTTCATAGATCTTCCACTACCGATCTCACTTTCCATTTAACACAGTAACACAGTGATACAATCGCTAGCATTGCGTTACATAGCACTGGCGCAAGCGAATTAATAATTCTCCGCGACCTCTGCGACGTTTATTTTGTTACAAATGTTTCGACTGGCACAAACAGATGTTCTCGTGCAGATAAAAGTGTACTCAACTGTCATAAAGTTGTAATAACAGCAACGCTCGTTACACTTTCGTGATGTAATAATATGAATTAAGTACATTTTGTTCCTACACATAAGCCATTATCAAATTGCTACACCTTTTTATTAACTGTGCATTGCTGTAACTATTGTTTCGTTTATGTTCATCAGTTTAAAGGTGAGAGAAAAGTAAGTAGTGCATTTAATTATAGAATTATCTTCATAGGTTGTAAGATCTGTATTCGGTCTAGAATACATATTAAGTAATTGTCATTTTATCTTTATTCCCATTATGTAACTAATACTTAGTTTTCGTTTTATTGGCCACTATTCTCTTGTCTTTGTCTGAAATCATAATTTACTTTTTTCCATGCTTAAAAAGCTTCTCTAGACGCACGTCTCGATTTCTATGATTGCGACTAATAGCTTTCTTCAATCCTTTGTGACCTCGATAATAAAGCATTCATAGTAATTGTAGACTATTGAGCCTACAAGCAAGACGGATGGAAGTGACAGTGATGCAAATCTTCAACGATGCTTCACCCATCATCCGCTCTTTGCTTGGCAAGGGAACATTTATAAACCATGTAGGGCTGAGAAGAAATTCTCTACAAGTGACTTACGAGCCATTTGTCTCATCTGTCATGCATAAATGGATAGAATTCTGGAAAATATACTGCTTAATGTTTATATAAGGATGTAGTATTATATATGAAGAATACTTTGATTTGTCTTGGTCACTTTCTCACGACCGAGAGTAGTAATTTATGGTCCAGCTCGATAATGGTCTATATCCTATTTAGCATACACCGGATAATTTCAGTATCAGTGCTCTATCTATACGAAAGACAAATCTATACTAGCCGATGTGCACGCCTCACCAGTTCTCGATCTTCGAAATGGTCATACAATAATAAGTAAAGAATGGCGTTCCTGTCGGATAGTCACGTGTGACCGCGGGCCCGAAATGAAAGTGGCAGCGTGGGCGTCAACCACCAACCATTGATACAGAGACCACTTGACTATCGTGAGAATGCATGACCAGTTTGTCCTTCAATCCGGACCAGAGTTATTTCAGTTTGGGTGTGTCCAAGACTAACTTCATTCATGAAACCGCCATTGTCTCTGAACGCCTAGTGTTTCATCAAGATTGTGCGTTTTTTATACGTCTAGTGAAAGTATTGATTACAATTAGATAGCTATTAAAATTACCTGTAGGCATGATGTAACGAAATACCTATCTGTCCATTGACATTTTAAGGCTTATCTAAAGTTCGGCAGTAAATTATTTGCGGAATTTGTTGAACTCTTGCTTGATCCTTCTTTTAGACATGTGTCCGCGTCGTCTTATAATTATTTGTAATTGACCACCCCATTAGAAATTACAGATGCATTTTTATAAGTATATGTTTCTGACTCACTGTATTTGATTTGTCAAACAATACGTTTCATGGTATTAACCTTGCAGCAGTGATTGCTGTGTATTGTCAAAACTAGTACGCAATGTCTTGCCACATGCCCTCACATCACTCTCATCAGGCGGGGCGTGTAGAAACGCCTCATCCTCATCCACCAGTGCATATTTCATTCGTTACACCGCCTATAATTTCTCTGCTAGGTTGCGTATTGTCAATCTCTAATCGACGGTGTTTTGCGGCATACGCCCGTTCATCAGGTAGGCAGGCGTGCTCTTGACCCCGCGGTGAGTCACTGCGCAGGCTGCGAGCATGTGAGAACCATCGGAAGGAAATTGCTGCTCCTTATTAGAATGCTCGAACCCCACATCATTTCTATTTTTAACCCAATAGCTTTCGAGAACGAATTTTGTAATTGCGCTGACGATTACATCGATTTCATTAATTAAAATCAACAAAAATTACTTCGGATCGTTTACAACTCTCACCCTAATGAACAATGATTTATGCAAACTTTTAGCATCTAATCCTAGATGCCAAAAATCTATGTAAATTAAACTGAATATTACCCTACTTTTATAACATGATAAATGAGAAACTTATTTCCAATCTTTCTATTACCTTCGTTTATTGCTTTGAATAATTAACTATTACTATTATAAGTTTTGAAACACGTGTAATCAGTAAAAGAAAGTTGGAGTCGTGAACTGTTTTAATTTATGCGCCCTTAAATCATGTTTATTGCTTTACCTTATTTGACGGTCTCCCTTATATCATTCGGATTGTTTGATAATGCCACCTGATTTACCGGTAGTTCGACTATAAATTCACTTTCACTATTTTTAGACGCATCGTTGGAAGATGCTGACGTGATTTGTGACCCGAACCAAAGTTGAGTGATGTGTTTCACTTTATGACAGTGAAATTTTGATTGGCTCTTTTAAGGGCCACGGAATTGCCGGAAAACCTATTCGATTGTAAAATCCAAATTCCACCCAAACTTTCATTTTCAAAGATAAATGTTCTCATGAGTACCTATAAATGCTGTCATTTAGTTTGTAACTGGTACGTAAGTATCAATCTCACTAGTAAATATCAAAATTTACCTTAGCGCATTTCATTTCCTGCTTGTTTAAGATCAAAGCTAACATAGTTACTGATACCTAAAGCGTTCTCAAGTGAAACATCAGTGCGTATTTGTGCAGGGTTCAAGTTGCGTTTTGTCTCATCTGTATGCACGACGGGCGAGCATCACTGACTAATAGCATCGTCTGTTGCCCCGGCTTCACTTTGTTGTTCATGTCGACATCCCTTATATTGTATGTTCCTCTCTTATGTTCCGGGAGTACCTCTGACTTTGCTTTGAAAATTATAATGTCTCTCCTCGCAGCTAATATTACCGCTTTTGAACGTAAAACAAAGTTACTTTGAATAATGTGACGAGATGACTTGCTTGCCTTAAGGCGTATGTCGAAGCAAGTGAATTAACGTTCGAAAGTTGCATTTGTGTGAGATGATATTTTAAATTTCATTGTATAGTTTAGTAATAGACAATATCAGGGTCTATCTCATACCTCCGATGTCGTCATATTTGGAAGTGAAACTACAATGCGTTAAAGATTTAAACAATCAAGTCATTCGCTTACCTTATTAGTTAATACATCATTCAGAACCCCGGTACCGACAACGCCGGCGTGGTCGAATATTTCCCTCATTCAGCGCTTATCGCTATCGACCTGTTGTCTTAAATGTTGTACCGGATAGAGCCTTCAGCGCTGGCCATTTGTCCGGCCAAGTAGTTAATGCCATTTGTAGCAAATCTACAATAAGTTACGTCAAAAAAGAAAACATTCATCATTGGACTAAATAGCATCGTCACTAATTTATGGTGTAAGTGCTGATATTGTTCTGTCATCTTTACTTGCTGTTACAGAGCTTTCACGGATTAGCATTTGAGAGAAATTAGTCTGTTTATGGTGCAACGCGTCAATGAGAAAGCATATCATTATACACCGGTTCAAATGTTGACCAAAGGTTTCCACAGCAAACAGTAATGAATACACACATGACATAACGTTCAAAGCACCGACGATGGGTCCACAAACTGGGGCAAAGTAAATGGACCTTAGGAGAGTAGATATAACGGGGCTTGAAGAGACACAGTGAACAAGTGTTTGTTCTTTTGTTTAAAGGTTTTTGGCTGGATTTACGTAGGTGCGTATTGAATATGTTCCGCCCATGAATTTAAAGAACAATATCGATTGTAATGATCTCTAAGGGACGACCCGAGAGAGTGGGGATGGATTACGTGAAGAAGGATATGTGTGTGAAAGGTGTGAATACTGATATGATGATTGACAGAGATGAATGGAAGAGGAATACATACTGTACCGACCCTACCTAGAGTGGGATAAAGGCAGGAGGATGGATCGATCATAATGTTCTGTGGTTTTGTCGGACAGCTAATGCGCAGTGTTCTTCGAAGTAACACGTCGACAGAATTAACTAAGTAAAGTACTTACAACGGTAGTCACGCGTAATGTGAGTTTATTTCCCTAAACTGTACTAAAGTAAATTTTATGGGACTTGACCACTTGTCAATAAGTTTCATCTCTAGCGAGGAGCTAATGACAAAGGCATGTTTAACCCACATGGAAATAAGGACGTATTATCTTACTTTCTTTGGACTTCGTATCAACAGTGGCTGCAAGTTGTCTGTGATTACTTGTGGCTCTGCCCACCCCATTAGGGATTACGGGCGTGAGTTTATGTATGTATGTATGTATCTTACTTAGACAACAATATTTTTTAATTTTTACCCGACTTTGGCGAAGCAAAAAGGAGGGTGAAGTGTTTAACCGCTATGTATGTATTGGAAGCAGGTTATCTTAATAAATAAGTCTCCAAAATAACATAAATAAAAATAAAAGTTTAAAACTAAAACCCGTCTACGGAAAAATCACGCTCTAAAAACTAAAAAACAAGAAAATAAGTAGGTACCTATATTTCTCTGAAATTCTTCCGAATAATGTATGTTTAGAAGATAGCCGTGGTCGTATTCCAATCTGTCCTAAAAGTTAGCTCATCATGCCATGCGACCATGACTATTTACCTATTTTCTTGTTTCATACTTTTTTGAACATGATTTTCCGTAGTCGGGTTTACGTTTTAAACTTTTATTTTTTACTGAATAATATATATTTTTTTGACATGTCATGGTAAGTGGAAAGATGATCTACTAAATATACAGTTACCTGATGACATCTCGTGCGTATTTGTAGTAGTATAACTCATAATATAGCAGTACTAGATTGATAGACATCGTCTTTTACGGCCGTCATTCGCATGGTCGTATCTCCATTATACGTTGGTGATAACCTTCAATATGTACGTCTTCTAGTAAGCGTAAGTCCTTATCCCGGTAAGTACATCTCATAGCGGTACAAGGCGGAATGTTCGCCGCATTTCGCAGTGGTACTAAAGAGCAGTTCGGCCGCAATAATATTTACACGCGGCTTCTGCGAACCTGCGGCTTCCTGCGCGTGCGCACACCACGACGCACTTACAGGGAGTTTTTAATTTTACGCATCGAATGTATTCCGCCAGTAAATAATTGAAAAAGTACTTAGGTAAAGTAATTAATAATAATGTTATTACAATTTTTAAAGTAGTAGAGGTATTAATGACCTCTTAATGAAGTACATACTCGTAGAACTTACAGAAAATCTGATTTTCTAGCGTAATATATTGTTTTGTAAAAGTAAGATATAATAAAACCTTTTATTTTTAGTAGGTGTTTTATTGGCTTTCATATACGTAGCACTTCCACGAGATGTTATGTTGATGTTAGAAGATATAGTTCATGAGAGAACCCTTACCATTTTGTACCCATTTTTCATCACGCTGTATTTACTTTTTCTGGCAACGCACATTCACATTACCGGATGTAGAGACGTACTTATCTGGTAGTTGAAAACACATAAACAAAACTATCAATATAATGTATAGTATCGCAAATCAAACGTTGGTGAGATATTTCATCATGCAAACGTTGCTTAATTTCAAATATTTTTTTTACGATATCGTAAATATTTTATAGTTTTACAGCGGATGACTTTGATGAATTTTGTGTTACGACCAAAAACATTTATTAAGACAGATTTACTATTTTAGAGGAGTTATTTACTTAAGTATCTATCTATATTATACAAAAGTAGAAACTGTGATGAATGTACTACTCCAATTGGGAACAAAGTCGTGAGTTAATGTTATGTGTTATCGCACAAACACCTCCACCACTTGGAGCAGTGTGGTGGCTACTTAGTTATAATGATTCTAAAACACTGAATACTTAAATATTTCCCTTCAAATATTTATCTTCACATGCGTATGTAAACTATCCTGAACTACATCCGTATCCAAGAACCAGAAGTGAACTGTTTTATTTGGTGAAAATTGAGGAACAATTATGTACTTATACAGAGAAGAGAGT
The DNA here is from genome assembly GCF_024362695.1 of Pectinophora gossypiella. Classification (NCBI taxonomy): domain Eukaryota; kingdom Metazoa; phylum Arthropoda; class Insecta; order Lepidoptera; family Gelechiidae; genus Pectinophora; species Pectinophora gossypiella. The sequence goes on along the minus strand of NC_065416.1, from coordinate 7,326,418 downwards.
GAGTGAGTGAGAACAGAACTTTCAACGCTCTTCATTTGTCAGTTAAACATACAATCAGGCACACGTCCATGGTCTTCAAAACCCAGACTATCTTTGATACAAAGTCTTATATTGGATATGATGAACCATACACACTGAGATGGTGGCCGATCAGCCACACAGAATGGTCAATTGGAGCAGATTTTGTGTGCAGGATTAGTAAAATGTGTTACTAAATAGAAGAATAGGAATGCTGTCAGAGGCAAGTCTACCCCAAAAGAAGAAGGTCGTTTCGTAGATTCTTTAAATCATCTGTATTTAAAGGGCAAACTTAAGATAAGGATAAGAATATTGACCAGAAATGGCATTGAAAGAATGAGAAAATGCAGTTGTAGAAGAACTGACTGTAATCGAACAGTAACGAAATCTGATAAAGATGGGGAATCTTACGAACTATAATATTTCTCATACTTATCATACAATTTCGCCTACGGCAACGTGTTTAGTCATTCCCGATTTCTTTCTAATCAAGTTTTATTTTCATTCTCAATTAAATTAATCGTAATTTCAGCAACAGTCGAGTCGCAAACATCTGGCCAGAATTAGCATATTCTTTATTAATATACTATAAAAGTAATCGTTTCAAAGTCAATTCAATACCGCTAGAAATTTGTAGTGGGACAAGAGAAGTTTATTTCTAGAGATGACATTAATCATCCGCTGGTAATACCATAGGATTTTTAATTGCTTTACGATTGATAAATAAGTCTAAATGTAAAAAGAGTTTTAAGTTTTTTGTTATGATAATGTCTACTGAGTGTGGCAGATGGTACCTACTCAGCAAAATGCAAACGGAAAAAATAGAGCGCGCGACGCGTTTGCGGTGATCGGAACTCACTGTCTCTGGTTTTGTATAAAATCCATAAATGTGAGGATGTGGGAATTTGATTACTTTACTGAGTGAGATCATTACTAACTGTCAGGTTGTAAGTTTGTCAGATGTGTGGTTACCATACACACAACTGTCAAACACCTGGATTTATCCTTAAGGTGCCTTTTACGTCATTATAAACGAACATGTACCTATCATTGGTCTATATTATGCTAGAAAAGAAACGGAGCAATATCTTACAGAGCAAGACCTATAATGTTGTAGTTCTCGACAACTTTTGGCTGCTAATAACGTTTACTGTTACAATTTTAACGCTTTTTGGAATTGCGTCGTCAGATTCCCGGAAGGGCTTCTAATTTTAACACAAACCCGTCTGCTCGCAGTTCAGAAGACACGTAAACATAGTATAATGACAAGGTTCCTAATTTTTTGAGGAATTTTCTAAATAAGTAATGTGACGGATTCGTCCTTTAGAAAATCATGGAGTATCTATTTGGACCATGCGCTACCCAGTTACCATATCCATCTTGTAATTGTATTAAAGTTGACAATATTTTTGTACGCTTGTCTAAAAATATTGTCAACTTATATTTCTTAGTTTATTTCTCATGAAAGTGAATTGTTGTTAAATTCTTATATAAGAATAAAGTTTCTTAAACCATCTCGCCAAATAATGTACGATTGTGTTATTGATGGCTTGTAGCTCTCTCTGTCAACGTTCTATAAAACAAGTATTGTACTTCGATATTTGTGTGACCCATGCAAGGTCTCTAATGTATTTTCTATTGTAATTGTGTTTTAAATAATGAAACAATACAGAAAAGAAATAGCCAAAAACAATGGTATGGTAGAAGATCGAAGTGGACAAAAACGCTAATGATATCACTGGACACAATCATATAAAAATATCTTCATCAGTTTCATCGTCGGTATTCAAAATAGAGCATTGGATAGTGAAACATGATGCGAACAGGCGCCAAAAATGAGCTCACTAATCGCGTAGGTGGTCTGAGGTGACATAATGTTGATAATAAATTATAACGAAATTATGATGAAATCGCCGATATCAAGATTCTGAATTGCTAATGTGTGAACTTAACGTGTTTTAATAGGCACTTAATAAATAGAGCCTGTCGTAAACAGTACATAACTTATAACGTAGTGGTTAGACTACATTACTTTACCAGTCTATTACTTTTATATGTCCATCATCTTAGGCGACCCTTATTCCAATAAAAAGACTAACATTTCGTTGCATGTACCACAGGTGTTCCTACGTACCTTACATCAAGATAAAATAATTGTCAATTGTTTTTTAAAAGTTTCAGGACTTAGATAAGAGAATAAGATAACTGTGACGATATTTAGTGCATTATGTTTTTTTTATAATCTCAATTTTTAAGGCAGTATTCCCGTTCCCGCCAAGGAAAGCGCCAGTTTCATGCACGTTTCTAACATCATGTGAAAATCTACCAAATTCCGAAAACCAACACTCTGAAAACATCAAACCGCTACTGAAACAGAAATTCCTAATCGTTGTTTTTGTCGAGGATCCTAATTGGGTGTTTCTAAACACTTCTGAACCAGAATAACAGTCTTTGAAGTTATGGCAAGATAGCTTGGAGAAGGCAACACCTCGAGACGAATGAGTGACGTATCTAGTTCAACCAATAAAATAGTTTTATCGTTCCGCCTCGTGGAAGACTTTGTTGTAGCTGGGTGAAGGAGGAGCGACAATCGTCGGAATTTCGTGGTCTAAATGATGAATAAAACACATTATTAAAAAAATCCGAGGCTTTGGAAATAAATGCTTTTGTTAAACATTATGTCCATTGATAGAAATATGTCGGAGTTTATTGTCGCGCCTCGGCAGTCTGACAGGAGAGGATGTCAACTTGTAACCCCAATACATAGGCTGGAACGCACTGCTCACTCATTGCGTGCTATGGGGCCGCGCATCTACAATAAGTTACCGAAGGATCTGAAGGATGTACCTACTGATGCGAGTTTCATTGGTAAATTAAAAGTGCTACTCACACAAAAAGCTTACTATAGCGTTAAGGAGTTCATTGTGAATGAATAGTGTAGTGTTCTGATCTAATTCATATTAAATATTAACTACTTATTGTTACACAAAATATCTTGAATTAAGTATATAATTTAAAATGTTTTTTTTATAAAATAATGATGTTCAACTAAACTTAATGTTAATAATGTATGATAGATAAATAATGACAATGTATGATAAATACAAATAAATATATGAATATAAATACTTACTCTACATTGCAGAGTGTACAATATAATAGTTACGTCAGATTGTTACATGTGTGTAAGTAAATAATTGAAAACCTCCAGAGTAAAACAACCTATAGGTATGTTCAATGAACATGAAAATAGGACTATGTCTTCGATACGTCCAAGAGTCAATTTTATTGTCAAGAAGATTTCTATATTTCCCCTTATACTACGTCCTCCGAATCTACACTCGCTCCGTGAATTACAAAGAGACCGTACTATTGTTTTTGTTTCGCAATTTTATCGAGTAATTGCATTTCGAAATCAGCGAAAAGATCGCCCGACTTTTTTGCAAACTCTCGATTGGAATGTTTATGGATGAGTAACATCAAAAATAATTAAAATGAATTATCACGGCTAAATCTAGAGCAGTAGTCGAAAATCTAATTATTTTCCATAGTGACAGAAAGAAGAAGCAACAGTTCATCAAATAATATTAGAATAGAATATGTTTATTTAACGAAAACTTAAACATGTATACATTACTGGCACTAGGGAAACCCTGTATCGCGGAGGTCCTGAACATTTGTTGTTAGCAAACACTTTTAATACATCGGCGAGCTAGCCTTTCATAGTAGTAAAATTATGACATTATCGTACAACTTAGAATAACAAAAGTAATAGAAATCAATCAAAATTATTCATTATCTACTTAAATATGAATTGCATTTATTCTTTAACAAACGATAATGCAGTTCACACAGTTTATCTTTTGTTTATTTTTGGCCCAAAAATCATGTCATGTCATTGACAAAAATACATGCTTCCATTGTTATCTTATGACAATATTGAAATTCAATTTCAAAAATATATATTTATTCAGTGGGTAACATAGTTACACTTTGAATCGTCAATTTTTATATAACTAACGACTCATCCGCATAAAGCTACTGCAGCTTCTCACAATCTGTGAAGCCGGGGAAAAGAAGTTGCAAGGAAAACCCCAAAAGTAAGTTTCAAGTTCAGTTCAGTGACAATATTAACCTCTACAAACTTGAATTACACATAAAATCTCTGAGAAAACCACATTTAACCTGAAGCTTTCTTCTCACACGTCAGAAAAGTACTCGAAGCAAAACCAAATAACAAAAGAGATTTAGCTTCAAGTTCATTGACTTTCTAGCAAAAATAAAACAATGCGTGAGAGTACATGAGGTCTCCGCAGTTTCTACCATTTCTACAATTACCCATAGGTCACGTGCGCACGAGTCGGTCGTTCGTTTGCTTAGAAAAAGTGGCCAATGTTTGCTTGAGTACCTATAGGTTTGTAGGTAAATATATAGAGCGACACATACCTTTTGGAGAACGGAAATTTTTACTCAGTAGGTAAGTACTACTTTAATTTGATGTCTCGTAACAAATTGTCTTATTTTGTGTTTCGACTACCTTGGGAAAGTAACTTTTTAATAAGGAATTTGAAGGAATCCTGATCATTAACTTTCTTATTGATGTTGTTAACGATAGCACTAATGATGCTGCGATAATCATCGCATGACACTTCTACAAGACAGATGGCATCCGTAACAAATTACCAAGTTAAATATATTCTTTGAAATCTTATAAGAATTGCACTGGTGAACTAGTTATTGTCATGATACCATCGGAAAGAAAATAGCATAGAGATATGTTAAGGTAATGTGTAAAATAGGGACATAATCTAAACTATTTCCTCCCATCTACAGATACTATCAACACCTTCAATCATACCGAAACCGAAGCATTTTTTCTATACTGCATCCAACGCTACTTTCTTCCAAGCCGTTCGTTGAGCAAACAATCCCATCCGTCATTACAGTCGAGAAAGTGAAGCACTAAGAAAGTCAACGTGTTAGCGATCAGTGAAAATGATCGATCAGCTACTGCCTCTCTTGAATTGTAAATAGGTAATGCAATTATGTGTATCCATTCAATTTATGCAGCCAAACACGTTTTTGCTCGGTTCATGCTTGGGTTGTCATGTTTTTCAAAACTTCCTTTAACTTCGTCGTATTTATTAAATACGCTTCCTTTGACAAACAGTGAAGTATTTATGGCTCTCATTACATGTAATAATTACACCTTAAGTTATTCGTACCTATTCTTTATGGGTTGATTGTTGCATACTGGATACTTAATAGAGCAAGTTCAACGGCCTCTATGGTCCAGTGGTTGAGCATTGGGTTCACGATTCGGAGGTCTCGGGTTCGAATCCTGGTGGGGACAAATCACAAAAATCACTTTATGATCCCTAGTTTGGTTAGAACATTACAGGCTGATCACCTGATTGTCCAAAATTAAGATGATCCCGTTGGTCTTGGTTACTACTTACTGATGTTAGTAGTTACATGAGTCATGTCAGGGGCCTTTGGCGGCTCAACAATAACCCCGACACCAGAGTTGATGAGGTTGGTAATCCACCTCACAACCCACACGACATAAGAAGAAAGACTATTTACTAACTATAAATAGTTCTTACATAAGCGATATCAGGAGCCTTTAGCGGTTCAATAGTAACCCTGACGCCAGGGCTGATAAGGTCGATCATCGGTCTCAACCAATGATCGACCTTATCAACACGAAAGAAGGTAGAGCAAGATTGACTTCAATTAGGGCGCCTACAGACGAACAAATTCAAAATCAAATTCAAAAATATCTTTATTCAGTAGTTACACTTTGAATCGTCAATTTTTACATAACGAACGTCTCATCCGCCTAAAACTACTGCAGCTTCTCACAACCTGTATAGCCGGGGAAAAGAAGCTGCAAGAAAAACCTCGCCACAGGCCCTAGACGTTCTTTAAAAAAAAAAGTGTGATTTTATAAACTTGTTTGAAAAATCATACATTAGTCTATAAAATATATTCACTCGCTACTACATTATTATTATACTAAGTTGGACCGATCTAAAAGGCAAGTCTGCAAAAAACTGTAACTAATTGTATCTGCAGGTAATTAATTTGTTAATTATCGTTATCCAACATTACAAAATTAAACGGAAGAAAGCAGTGAATGTTAATAAAAAGTACAAATGAGTGTCGTTTTACATAACAGCATTTAAATAAAAACCTATTAAGTCATAAACATGATATTTCCCACGTTTAGTTTTATAGTCGTTGTGAATTTTAAATAATCGGTACTTTCTTCAGATGGTTTCGAAGACGTTCGCTCGTCGACGCCAAGATTGACATTTCGGAAATTGATCCCTTCAATGAATTTTGAGTAGCTACATTACGCTTTTATACAATTATGTTTTTAACGGTTTGATACTATATTTTAAGACTACTTAATTCATATATTTACCTGTGGTCGCGATCCTCAGCAGTGAGGGAACGACGAAGAAGAGAGAATTCATATATATTTTTTTTCATGTTGTAGTAAAGATATGGTAACTTATAATTGAGTAATTAATTTACTTGATTAATTTTAGCCGAAAATTTATGCTTAGCATTTTAAAATTGGCATCAATTTTAAGTCGATGTCATAATATATTAAAAAGAGTAAACAAACAGTTTATCTCTGCATTGTTCCTGTATTTTTTTTCAAACTTGTTCCAATTACTGTCTCAAAAACGACAGGGCCACCCTAACAAGATCTATCAGTAAGCTAACACGACATACTTAATTTACTGATTGGAATTTTAACGAGCCACCGTCACGGCTCAATGGAGGCAGTATGGAGTGTCAGACTGTCAGTCAGTGATCGTCGGTCTTGGATCTCGATCTAGAGTTGTCATTTAATTGTTGGATAACAGCGTCGTTGCATAATGTCGTGCGATCCGCAGAACGGATTTGCGAGTGCGTCTGCCGTGAATTTACTTGTCTACTTTTTATCGGCTGTAAAAAGTTTCCCTTCCAATTTAGTTTCGGTTGTAGGTTTTATAATTGGTAAAGCTGTTAATGAGAAGTTTTTGTACGCTTGTGATGAAGGTGGAGACAAGATGCGATAGGTACTTGGTAATTGACCCTTTCTGTCTGGCTAAGTTTAAGAACTGAGTCTTAAAATATTTCTTGCCTCCACTGTTATGTCATAGATTTGAAACATGTGTCATGGGCTGAGTACCTTTCGCTATACTTACAGACGATCACATTTATTTTCAGTTTACTACTATGAAGCTTCCATCTAGTCAATTCTATAGCAAAGGTTGTGGTAGTCGCACATCTAGTTTTGACAGGCGATAGAGATGTCTATGTCACTATGTCAGAGTGACGGGGCACGCTTGACTTGGGCCCAGGTAGCTAAGGTGACATAATAACGACGGCAAACCTGTATTCTGGGTCATATCTGTTTATCAGATTGTTTAGTGTATCGACCGGTTTTATTGTTTCCTCCTTTGTTTGAAGAACTGTTATACAAACAATTCTTTTTCATTTGTATGTAATTCATACTTTTACCGTTTTCTTAGCCGATATGTCCAATTTTGTCTGTTTAGCGTATTGTATGACCTTCAAAAGGTACTCCGAGTTCAAAAATTAACCGACCTACTTACTAACATAAAAATATGTAAACGAACTTTAAATAATTTATACCTTGATTTTAAAGACACGTAATGTCTTGTTTTGTTTCCAAGTTGCTTTGTATTATTGTAACGAGGGAGCAATTTTAATTTGCTTCTTGCATAAGCCTAATGCAGGCTTTTAGATAAGCGTTTTATTCTTTTATAATAAATATGTAAAAATAATTTAAAAAAAAATCCTTTTCATTTACTCACAGTCCCCTTTCGTTGTCTCTCGTCATCAACTGATTTACATAAACGTTTTCACGCGTCAATCGAGCTACCTTTCTGTTCGACGACGATTGACACTTACTAAATAACACATCAAGTTTTCCAAGATCAATATCTCAATCTGGTCACGTCACCGAATTAAAACAGAAATCTGTAATGAGAGGCGGCGCCGGCGAAGAAAAACCGTTGGAGCTATTAACGTGCGCGACGAAGTGTGCCATAATTATGGCAGTCGTATTGTAGGATTTAAAGTCGGGACAGAAATACAATAGCGGGACACATACATAATATAACGCCTATTTCCCTTTGGGTTAGGCAGAGCCCACGGAATTCCACTTACTACGATCCCGACACACCAGCCACGCGATCCTGGCACATTTTATTTATTTATTTATTTCACTCACAACAACTATCTTTACAGGATAACCTAATGCGACAGAGTTGGGGACTGAAAAGAAACTGAAAAGTATAATAGAATACAATCCTCATGACGGCTACGAACGCTGTTCTACTGCAGACGAATGGATAGGTAGTCCGTGGACTATAAGTATGCGAAGGCTCATGGTGGCATCCATATACTAATTAAATAAGTAAAAACATTAACTAATGTTCTGTGGTTGCTTCATACAGTGCGGTATTTGGATATCACACAGTCATGTAACATAACATTCACTTAAAAATATTATGAAGTACTTAGACCTTTTATGTCAGGATCGAAGGAAATGGAATCCCGTAGTCTCTGTCCCGATGGGAAATACTCGTAGGCGAGAGTTTATGTATGAATGTTTTCTACTTTATCCATATCAGTCGAATAGCTGCAAAATACTGATCGAAGTCGGACGTATGAAATATCTTGACAGTAGCAGTCCCAGATCGTCTGGCGACTGCCAACCCTAGCTATAATAGCAAGTTCAACGCTACGTTGACATGGAATCCGCTTCGATGACTCACGCGCCGGTACCTTGCGAACACCGCTGATGTTTTTACTATTACAAAATTAGATAGAACGAATTTTTTTAATTCGAGTGATTCATCAGTCGACGTTCTTTTAGATAATGATGTTGTTACACTTATTTTTGAAGTTTACGCCTTAGTTGGTTTATATTAGTTTGAGTTTTATTAAAATTTGAGTAATTTCTGCAATGATAATGAAAAAAGGTTTTGTCAAGACTAAGTTTTTATTATCAAGAGAGCAATGAATTGTATAAACGTATATTATTATGTAATAATTTTGTTACCTTTAACTTGTTTAATTCATAATTAACTATGTTACTTACTAATATTGTTATAATGAAGCCGCTGTCACCTCTTACGTTGCTGTGCCCTTGCAGGGCGTCACATGTACCTAATACCATGTATGTAACACCTAACTGCTTGTGACTTTGCAATGAAGAAATGAATATTTATATGAATATGTGTGAAATGATTTTTATTCCATAATTATGAGAATTAAAAGCACTTGAATGTACTGATCGGCTATAAGAATAAACTGACCAATTTTGACTATTTTATCAGAACTATCAGATCCATCCGTCTTTTTCTTCCACACACGTTTAGAGCAGGGCAGGTAGCGTTGTATATTCGAGTCAAGTGTATCTGGATAGCGCCGTGGATAGAATTTGCACTGGCTAATTTTGGAGCTTACCGTCCGTTGACATAACCGGACGTTGATCGTTAAACCGACAGGATCTGTACGTGTGGCTACTATACAATTATACTTGTATCAACACCTACTTTGGTAAAAAACCGTGGCTTTGTCCAAACACATTCATAGTCATAAGTTGCGTCAAGAAATATGCCAATGTCGGTTACTCTAACGTCTTTTTATAACGTGTTCTTTGTCTACAATAAACGTAAGCATATTTAGCGAGGGAGGAGCTCGGTGGCGCAGCGGTTAACGCGCTCGGTCTGCGATTGTTGAAGTTAAGCAACTTTCGCAAAGGCCGGTCATAGGATGGGTGACCACAAAAAAAAAAGTTTTCATCTCGAGCTCCTTCGTGCTTCGGAAGGCACGTTAAGCCGTTGGTCCCGGCTGCATTAGCAGTCGTCAATAACCATCAATCCGCACTGGGTCCGCGTGATGGTTTAAGGCCCGATCTCCCTATCCATCCATAGGAAAGGCCTGTGCCCCAGCAGTGGGGACGTTAATGGGCTGATGATGATATTTAGCTGTGGAATTTTTTCCTATTTAAGGCTCTATAATAGTTGTTATAATATCTGTAGGCATGGAATAAGTGCTTGCGCATACTCTCCGTATGTGGAATATCCATAATTGTTATATAATGGCTTGCTTGTTTTATAATTATTTGCGCTTAATCTTTATGCATTAATTAATTTATACAATGTTTTTTATAGTCTAGCTAAGCTAAGACGCATTGAGCTTGATAATCTGTCATTTGTATACAGAGGTAGATTTTATTGAACTATCAAGGATTTCATACAATGAATACAAAAATGCTCGTTATAAAGACACGTGACTCTTACGATAAGGAGTTAAGGCTGATGTTACTACCGATTTAAAACGCGTAGGCGTAATTTTTTTTCGTAAAATTGGCTAGAAAGCTGCAAATTTAATGAGCGAAATTTGATAGGTAAGGTCGCGGAAGGCGTTAGTACTAACACTAGGTAGTACAAAGGCTATGGTAATGAGTTGGGAGTCGCAAGGTGGAGTGGGCGCCGTGAGTCAGCCCCTGTGGGTGGGACAGCTGATGAAGGCCGCTGAGGTTGGTCATCCTTCTCCATTCACCGCAGCACTACCTGCTCTTGATGTTTCCGAAGTCAGGAAATACTAATGAAATAGACATAAATGTATACTAATCTAGGAACTTGTAACCTAGTTGCGTTTGTCAGTTGGATTGGTAACAGTCAGCTTAGATCTCTAATTGGATTTATCACCTTTTAGCAAAATTTCCCTTTGTTTTGTTTTCTCTGAATAATTATTCATTTGACCACATAGTCAGTGGCAACTGATCGTCCTCCTACGTATGTACTTTTGAAGAAATTAGAAGTTTAAAATGACCTGTATTGGGCTGGTATTCTCTTCGCGGGTTGGAAGGTCAGACAGGCAGTCGCTTCGGTAAAAAACCGGACATGTCTCTTTTTAATTTAAAGTTAGATTGAGTAAAAAAAACTGTAAACTAAAGCATTTAATGGAGTATGATGCTTATTCTTCTGTTTAATTTTGCGGCCATATTCTTTAGTATGACGTAAATTATCGATCTTCTTATTGTGTGGGTTGTGAGGTGGAATACCAGCATCATCAACCCTGGTGTTAGGATTATTATTGAGACGACAAAGTCCCCTGTAAATTACCGATAAAAGAGTTCTTAAACAAGTTTTTTTTTTATAAAGCGTTATCGATCATTGGGATATTAAAGTCATATAAAAAGAAAAAACACAAATCAACAGGTGAAAGTAATATATAAAGTTATAAGTACTTAGTTATAAAATATAAAAGCGTTGTATCAATCAACATTCACGACGCCTACCCGGCTGTGACGCAACTTTTCACTTCCTTATCAGACCATCTAAGGACCACAAATGTCAGGAGACCTCTAGTCAGTAGTCACGCATCTGCTAGCGGTTATAAAATCTGATGTTAGTAGTATAGTTTTATTAACGGCCCAGTGGTTCAGCGTTGGGCTCACGACCCGGAGGTCCCGGGTTCGAATCCCGGTGGGGACGTACCACAAAAATCACTTTGTGATCCCTAGTTTGGTGAGGACATTACAGGCTGATCACCTGATTGTCCGGTAAGATGAACCGTGCTTCGGAAGGCACGTTAAGCCTTTGATCCAGGTTACTACTTACTGATGAAAGTACGTAGTCGTTACATGGGCCATGTCAGGGACCTTTGGCGGCTCAATAATTTATAATCCTGACACCAGGGTAGAAGAAGTATTGGCAGGATATAGCGAATATGACTGACATCAGGGTTGTGAAGCTTGGTACTCCATCTCACAACCCACATGAAGAAAACTATTATAAAATATTAACTTAAAGCAATTCGAGAGTAATGCAGTAACTACAAAAGCGAAAGATTTCTAGCGCGGTAGTAGAGAAGCCTTTAAACCACCATCTATGCCAATCGGTCGTCAAATTAAGAGCGATCTAGTGATTGATGCCTTCGACCTAAATAACCGATTGTCATGATACGATCTAGTATGGGGGCAGTGACCCAGAACATTGGCATGCCAATTCGACTTGCTGACATTAACGAATTGCAGATTGTTTCAAACCATAGTCGCCATTCGATTGAACTCTGAGCTCGGAATTTGAGTTGTTTGCTGTGGCGAAAGATTAGAAGGTAGTTATTAGACAGAACGACTATTTCAGTACAATTCTCCTTCTTATCGTGTGGGTTGTGAGGTGGAATACCAACTTCATCAACCCTGGTGCCAGGGTTATTATTGAGCCGCCAAAGGCCCCTGACATGAGTCGTGTAACCACTACACACTTACATCAGTAAGTAGTAGACGGAACCAATGGCTTAACGTGCCTTCCGAGCACGGATCATCTTACTTTCGGACAATCAGGTGAGCAGCCTGTAATGTCCTAACCAAACTAGGGATCATAAAGTGATTTTTGTGACGGTCCGGGGCCTCCAAATCGTGAGGTTAACGCTCAACCACTGGACCACGGAGGCCGTCAGTACGATTAATGATTATATTTCAATATAGATAACATTTTACAATAGCTTCAACGCGCGGTAAGGGTTAGATCTGTCACACGAAAGCCAGTGTTGTGACGTTCATTAGCATAGTGATGTCTCAGTCGAGATTAGGCCTATCGATTCAACAACCTATTAGTCTACCTAGGCTAACAGTATATAACTTGTAGTTGTTTACAGTCATGAGCAATATTATGTACCCACTTTAGAACCCTGTCGCACTATCATATTTTGACATTTAATGAGACTTACGGTTTTATTTGTCAAAAAAGTTAATGTGACATGGTTTCAAAGTGTATACATGTCAAATTAGTCCGGAGAAATAAAATTATTAATGTCGTTAAAACAAACTTACAATAAATATATTAAAAAAGTCCCTATGCAACTTAAGTTGCAACCTTATTCATTACATAATTATTATTTCATATGTTTTATATTAAGTAATCAACAAATTCATTATTTTAAAATAATTTCACAAAGTAAACGCGCAGAGAAAGCAAAAGTGATAGTACTGACAACATAAAAAAGTAACTAATACTTACTTATCAACAAACTTACTAAATTAAACACGATCGAACAAAACAATTGCGAATCGAATACCATTAAGAATCGAGAGTGACCCTCTACGAATAATCCGCAGATGCCAATCAAAAAAGGAGAATTTCTATTCAACAATAAGAATGGCATTTTCAATGGTCATAATCTACTCGAAACTATGAAAGTGACATAAATACTTGTGATACTTTTACTTAGCGAGTACTAACACTGACCCAGATAGAAGTCGTAATGGTTGAACAAAAACCGCGCAATGAATAGTACAGTTAAACCAACATTGTGCGCGTGAGTCACTGCGTATGATCGCGGGGAACGCGATGGTATAAAAACTGGTGCAGACTTGGTGGCGCAGACCCTCCATTCAGTATTTACTTGCAAGTTTGTAGGTACCACTGTACGTGTGGACATTGTACGATCAAGTTGGAATGAGTTCGTACGGTATCGATTTGTAATAGGAATGTCTGTATTGACTGTGTTTCTAGAATTTTTAGGTTTATGGATCATCATTCTCTGTCCTTATCCTGTCCTGTAAGTGAGGTCCGCACATGTTTTCTTCTATTCATTTCTGTCAGTCGTCATCTTAGTACTCACACTTTTCACACACATATCCTTCGTCACACACTTTTTAGGTCTGCTTTGTAAATAAATCTATAAATACATAGCATAAGCGGCATGCGCTACTGGGCACATGTATCTATGGACATCTGAAAAGTACCTACCTAAAGCAAGTTTGAGTCTTAGTTTCATCCTAATAAATATTGTATTGTAGAAGTAGACTATTGTAAACTTGTTATCTTATTAAAATATAATCACTAATCGTACTGAATTTCAATATTCATTCTGTTTAATATAACAGAGGCTACCTACATTACATAGTTCGCCAAGACAAAATCCGCGTGTACTATTTATAGATACAAGTGCGATTCTAGCAAAAGAACACGCAAAAACTAGTGGAGAGATCCTGTTCCAAGTTCCTAGTAAGAGAGAAGAGACTAGTACTCGGATGAAACGTTCCATTTGAAGATTTCTCTTCGTGGAGTGCCATTTTAGATGTACGAGAGCCAAGTGAATTCGCAATGCGGCGTTTGATGATACCTTTGAGTCTCACATCGCTTACCAAGATTAGACATCGAATTTCTAGGGTTGCCATTGCCGAACCAAGTCTATTTTATTTCTAATAGAACTCTAAATAAGAAGTAAATATCAATACTATTGCAATATTTTCAAAAGGTTACATTTCAATGCTAATTGCAAATGAATAATTCACAATCACGAGAAAGTATGACCTTCAGTTTTTAATTCCACATGCCTTCAGACAGGTTAATTAAAACGTATAAATTTTGGGAAATGAATGCGTGCAATTTTTTTGTGTCCACTGTAAATTGCTTGCGAAACTACAGCCCTAATCGACTTCGAGTGAATAACGGGCGAATTCCTTATAAGAATGCTTCAGGTCAAATCTCAGGTTCGCATCGCAGATTGGTGTCAGTGTTCCACGTTTTCTCCTATATGTCATCCACGGACGGGACCGCAGTTAGGAGAGTCCTCAGTGGTCCTAGATGGTCCTTCTCTGAAGTCCAAAAAAATTGCAACAAATTTAACAGCAGGAGCTATGTAATACTTACTTTTAATTTGTTGTTCCTTGTTACTCCTAAGTCAAAATTACTGCGTAACTAGCAAGCGGGAAAATGCACTTACCGTATCTGTGAAGGTAGTTTAAGTTTTCTAAGTAAACTGAAGAAAGTAATATTTATGTCTAAGCTTGCTAGCTTTAACGCTGACCCAACGACAAAATTCACGAGAGGTTTTCATTTTCACACATTTCTCCTCTATTACCGTTTAGTGGTCGCCCTTTAAATTTTTAACATGAAATAGTCATCAACGCTAAAAAGTGAAATTGAGAGATACGGACGCACGAAGTACGATTAGCGTAGTGACCACATTTTATTTTGTATGACGAATTTGGATACCATTTCTTCGTGGTCTTGTCTTAACCTATTAAGGCTCTGATTTCCAGACACAACAAATAGTGAGGTTTTTATTATATGGGTGATCTTCGGGGATCACTCGGGCGTTTATTTACCTAAAGCTCGTTAGTTGACCAATGTGGATGGATAGCACTTATGTATTGGAAAAATCCCACGAAACCGGATTGGACAAGAACCGATAGCTTTAATAATTTGTTTTCAGAAAACCTTACAAATTTTAGACCCTCGTAAAGTTTTATTTGAACCTGGGGTAGATTATCAAAATAAAGTGTTTTTAAACTTGTTTTCATAACAATTCGTGGGATTTTATGAAGGTTACGAATCACTGCCTACGACAATACAACCGTCCCATCATATCATCTGATTGCGTCTCTGCTTGCGGCCCCTTTGTGCCAAGCGGCAACTTATAACTACTTATAAGTCAGTGACTTATCAACAGTAATAGCGCCTAGAGGCGAAATTTTCGTACATTCACGAACGGCACTGTAACGACTGTGTTAACTGGTAATCAGTTCTTTAATGAAACTGAACTTTCTATTTCAATTACACCTTGCTACTGTTCTGTTCATTCAGTGAGAGTGCTCTATTCTTTAGTTGTTATTACTTGTTTTAATTAGATTTAGATTATATAGTTGCATGCGTCGTGTCAACTATTTTTTTTCTTCCGGCGTATCAACACTATCTAATTAATCAAATCAATAATTTTAAGATTTTTCATTTTTATTGCTTTTTTAACATACATACATAAACTTACCACTATTTCCCACCGGTGCAAGCAGTGACTATGGCATTCCATTTGCTTCGATCCTGAATCCTGACACACTTCTCTTACTTTTTTCTCTTAATTGATTTTTTAAAGCATATGATAAATTGATATTGATAAGTTTAGAAAACGTAGTTCAAATCAAATCACATACACTCCATTGCACAGAACTTAATTTTAACAATCAGACATAACACATGAATACAACACAATTTGGGTGGCCTTATTATTCTAGAGCAGCTCCAGGCAACCACTACCAGGAAACAAACATTTACTAAACTGCGAAACTACGTTATGAAAGTACGGCTATTTTTTCCAAAGTTTTCAGGTTTCTTCCCTGTGTGACAGCAAAGGTGTTATATGTTTTTATATGACAGTGCATACAGAGCTAGCCATCATAAGGGCTACATAATTCAATCTGTACTTATTAATGTATATCCAATTTTAATAAACTACCTAAATAGATTTCTTGGTTATAATTATTTTATTTTTATTTATTTAAAAAAGTACAACCACATCACACATATTGAGCTTATTCCATAACTTAACTAGGTATTCTGACTAATATGTGTAACAATAACGGTGTACATAGCACTCTAATCACTAATTACGATAAAGTGCTGCCATCTGAATATAAAATGCACTAAGTAATCAGTGCCATCTAGTAACTATTGCGAGTACTAGCTTACGGCTCCAAGAAACTACGTCTCTACCATAGTCAAGCGCTCTACAATAAAGAGAATAACAAGTTCACAATTTTATCGGTAGATGTCGCTGGGTTGATACGAAATACATCACGTCATGTTATCTGTAGTCTGGTAGCCTGTAAGGTCTCAATCCCAGAGCTACAAAGAGGTAACTTACCAGAGGGCCTAACCATAGTGACTAGTCGAATAGAAAGAAATAGGATTGACCATTGTAGTAAGTAATATTATTATTCCTTATTCTGTGGTTAAGTAAAGGGTGTTACTATATCAACATAATTATTATACATCAATGGTTATAGGTACCTATACAATTTTTCTCTAATTTACCGTACCCATATGATACTTACTTATGCTAACATAGACATACGTTCAACCTACATAAAAATAAATCTATATTACTGGCAGCAGAAGCAGGCATCATCATCAGCCCATTAACCCACTGCTGGGGCACGGGCCTTCCCTATGGATGGATAAGAAGATCGGGCCCTAAACCATCACGTGGGCCCAGTGCGGATTGATGGTTATTAACGACTGCTAATGCAGCCGGGACCAACGGCTTAACGTGCCTTCCGAAGCACGGAGGAGCTCGAGATGAAAACTTTTTTTTTGTGGTCACCCATCCTATGACCGGCCTTTGCGAAAGTTGCTTAACTTCAATAATCACAGACCGAGCGCGTTTACGGCTGCGCCACCGAGCTCCTCAAGCAGAAGCAGGCATTGATGTATAACTAATATGTGACCTAATGCCACCAGGCATAACCATTTCTCATAACATTAAAAATCATATATATCTAAATAGTAGACGTATGGTACCTAAGTATCAACAATAACGTCAAAAACGGTAACCCAATATTTACAGGAAACGAAAACTTTGCTCACACACTCACACCTAACAATTTTCTATAGGATTTAGCAACATTTCTGCTGTTGATGGATCACTAGACGAAAGCACTTAGGTCTTGTGTGTTATAAATGATGACCACAACATACGCAGCTGATAAAATATTATGAAGTATAAAAGAAATACGTACAAATATCCTTCTTCCAGAAATATTCTAGTAAAATGTCCATTAGTGTCCAAAGTTTGCCTGGATGAGCAATAAGGCCGCCTGTTGTGCCTTTATGTGTCTTTTGTCATTATTTCTGTATCTTGTGTCCATTGTGCTCAATAAAGTATTTTATCTATCTCTCTATAAATGATTTCTGATTCTGATTTCTATAAGTAAAATTATGTGTACCTAGAAGTAAAATAAGTAACATAGGTACCTAACACTAGTTTATAAGTCGTTTGTATACTAACAATCTGGACTTTGTCCGAAAAATACCGATTTTTTTTTATTTTTTTTTACTTACACCTCACCGAGATTCCTGTTAAACCAACGTGATGGTGGCTGTAAGTTACCTTCGATTAAGGGAGGGATTTCATCTTATAAATCCATTGCAAACATAAGAAAATTGTTCTGATGGGTGAACAGAATGCTTCCTCTCTGGCGAGATGCCCTGAGCCTGTTGTCTTAATATGCATTGCCTATTAGACCCCACTGCTGGGCAAATACCTCCCCTTGATTTTGCCATTTCTCTCGACTTTGTTTTATCTCCGGCCAATCCCTCCGATAAGCATTGAGGTCGTCACACCATTTTTTATGCGGATCTGTAGTACAGTCATGAGCAATATAATGTACCCACTTTAGGACTCTGTCGCACGTTAGTGCGAATCAAATATGTTAATATTTGACATTTAGTAAGACTTAAAGTTCAGTTTGTCAAAAAAGTTAATGTGACATGGTACCAAAGTGTATACATATTAATGCTCGTGACCGTACCTAACAATTTTTTTTCCAATAACCATGAAGGAAAACAACATAACATAACATCACAAATGTAACCGCGAAGGGTGTACATACCAACTCTTCGCCAGCTATGTTTAAGTCCCACGTAATAGGGGGAGAACTTATTGCCATTAACCGGGCACAAATCTTGGAAACTAAACACGAATTCATCATCATTATAAAGGCATCGTTGACTCAGGCCTGTCCCATGTAGCTTATTATTACGTTGTCGTCTTACGAATCGGTTACTAATACTAGGTTAAGGTTTCTGTTACTAATATAATATGCACTAGTTTTTTTTTTTTTTTTGACGTGACTTATTGTAGATTTGCCGCAGATGGCATTAACTACTTGGCCGGACAAATGGGGAGCGCTGAAGGCTCTCACCCGGTACAACGTTTAAGACAACAGGCCTGAGGGTGCCCAGTTGGGCGCGAACCTCGGCTCAGGGCGTCGTCTGAGAGGAAAAATATTTGAAAGAATTAATCGACCCTAGTGGGTCGATAGCGATAAGCGCTGAATGAGGGAAATCGTCGACCACGCCGGCGGGGTCGGTATCGGGGACCTGAAGTGTTTGGTGTCGCGAGCTGATTGGCTGCCTCTATGGCTAGAGTAATCGGGTCGTCGGGATCGTATATTACGTCCTTCGGACGCCGATACTTTTCAGTACCGAATATGGACTAGTACCTATCCGAAATAAATACTTTAAAAGGACAATGAGTCAAAACGTCCCCCTCCACCAACAGATTCCAGACATATCTCATTCGAAGCGTCTTAAGAAGTTTATATTTTTGTTATATGGCGTCTTTCTTGCAATACGCGGGGTTCAGCCGGAATTCGGATTTTTAAGTATGATTTTGGGAACCCCCTGGTACATAATTGTTTCAACCAACAGATTCCGGACAAATCTCATTCGAAGCGTCTTAGCGGGTGGATATTTTTGTTATATGGCGACTTTCTTGAAATACGCGGGGTTTAGCCGGAATCACAAAGAAATAAGTCGAGTTTTGACATCTCTTTTTTTATTTTATTTCTAAACCCTATGGATTGTGAAGCTAAAACTAATTGGTAGTCTTAATATAGACACTGATGAAACTACTTACACGTATAAAGTATCTGTTGGAGGAGGAGGAGGAGGGGGGGGGTCTCATACAGTTACGGTCATTGTCCTTTGAATTTTAAATTCAAACTCATAAAATCGGATTCAGTTGTTTAAAGTCCGGGATTCAGACCCGTGACACTACAATGAAAGTCACGTGGTCTCCGAATAGAGCTATCACAAGTTCAAGAAAGAAAAACCTAATTTATTTTTTTGTACATCCTCGTTTGTTCGTATACCTAAAGGGCATACAAAAACTTATGTAATATCGTAATTCGTCCCTTACGTCTCGTGTGTTTATTAGCTATTTCTTTTTTTAGTGCGCGCGCCGATGTTAATTTTTACGGTCAGAAGGACATGGGTCCGATTTATCGCTATACAGAGTGTAGTTTATGTCTCAATTAACATAATATTTTACTTTTAGTGTATTTACTTTTATACGTGGCGACTTTGTAGGTTTACTAACTCTACGGTCGATACAGTTGTGCGCTCACACAATTATTTGGTTCTAGGTACTGCACGTATTATAATGGGTGATTCTACTTATTGCTGCATACAATCAGTCACTTTTTTAACGTGACTTATTTTATTTGTAGATTTGCCTCAAATGACATAACTACTTGGCTGAAAGGAATAGTCTAGATGCGGTCGAGTTTGTATACTTACCTAGTAAAATGCTTGTCCGAGCCTTCAGGCCTTCCACTCAGGTTTACCTATTTGCCTGTAGGCAAATCTATCATCATGTTTTATTTTTATTCTTTTATTTAAGGGCATCATAATATTATGACAAAAAATGAAGTAGTGACGTAATTATTTATTTTTATTTTAGTGTTTATTTGTAAAAGAAAAAGCAAAGAAAGGCCTTTCATGAGAGTAGAAGAAGCGAAAGTGGCGTGTCAAGATCGTAGTAAGTGGAATTCCGTGATCTCTACCTACCCCAATTGGAGATGTAAACGCGCTCGGTCTGCGATTTTTTGAATTTATGCAACTTTCGCAAAGGCCGGTCATAGAATGGGTGACCACAAAAAAAAAATTCATCTCGAGCTCCTCCGTGCTTCGGAAGGCACGTTAAGCCGTTGGTCCCGGCTGCATTAGCAGTCGCTAATAACCATCAATCCGCACTGGGCCCGCGTGATGGTTTAAGGCCCAATCTCCCTATCCATCCATAGGGAAGGCCCGTGCCCCAGCAGTGGGGACGTTAATGGGCTGATGATGATGATGTGTTAATTTGTGCCCCATGTATGCCCTACATAATGGTAAAGGTGTACGAACTCATACACAGAGTAACTAATTGTTATTGAGTGTCGTGCCTGAACGCGCCTAGATAGCGTCAGTGGCATTGAGGTTAATTAGCCGCCTCTATGGCCGTAGTGATCGAGTTGTCACCAATCTATGGCACATCTTGTTCGCGTCAATAATCTGTTCGTTCTTATTGGCGGAAATAATTAGAAGAAGCTATTGCAATCCAATTGGATGGCTTATCGCGGCCTCATTACGGGACTCTTTTACTTATATCGTGTGGGATACGATGTGTTAACTAGCTATAATATCAGGTTTGTTAGGACTGATATGACTCATATAACGACTAGGTCCCTTAGTAGCTGGGACCAGTGGCTTAGCAGACCTCTTGCGTAGACCTAACCAAACTAGGAACAGTTTCAAAAAAATACTTTTGATGTCCTCTCGTGATCTTAGTGATCTATTTAATAGAGTACGGAAGTCATATGGTAAAAAGTTTTTAACTGCTCTATCGTAGATAAAAATCGCTATATCTAATGGCTGTAACGGGCTCAGTGGGTTAACAGTCTCATGTAAAAGTCAAACGCGCAATTCCGTGCGTATAATTTTGCTGCCGCGTACACAAGTGCTTAAAACTCAAGTAGATATGATGTATGGCGGTAATTATGTGTGAATATTGCTACGGTTAGTACTCAGTTGCATGAAATACACAGTCGTAGACGTGTAGTTTTAGTTTATATTCTTCATTATTATCCTAGTAGGTTGAGGAGCTCGATGGCGCAGCGGTAAACGCGCCCGGTCTGCTATTGTTGAAGTTAAGCAACTTTTGCAAAGGCCGGTCATAGGATGGGTGACCACAAAAAAAAGTTTTCATCTCGAGCTCCTCCGTGCTTTGGAAGGCACGTTAAGCCGTTGGTCCCGGCTGCATTAGCAGTCGTTAATAACCACCAATCCGCACTAGGCTCGCGTGGTGGTTTAATGCCCGATCTCCCTATCCGTCCATAGGGAAGGCCCGTGCCCCAGCAGTGGGGACGTTAATGGGCTGGTGATGATGATGGCAATAATTATGTACTTTTAAAATAATGTACCTTTACAAACAAAAATGGCTCCTTGTTACTTGTTAGGTTCATTATAATAGATCTTAGCACTTCGTATCAACAGTGGCCGCGAGTTGTCTTTAAATACTTGTGGCTCTGCCCACCCATTAGGGATTACGGGCGTGAGTTTATGTACCTGTAATTGTGTATGTTTGTATAAAAAAAACGACCTTCCCAAGTGGTGTTTGTCGGTTGACTTAGTCGTATTGTGCATTCATAATTTTACAGTTTTGTTCCAACTATCATCCTCTTTTTTTATTTTCAATCTTTTCAATGTGTCTCTGTAGTCCCTTGGTGCTCGTAATTTTCTTTGCAAAGGAATCCATATCTTTATTATATAATTTGTTCTAACTCCACATTCTGTGTTACTATAGTAACATAATTATCATGAATGTTCTATTACAAAATCTCTCTGGCCTACACCAACCAGTGTGTACGAAACACAATCATTGATTTATCATTTTTTCAGTTCTCGTGGAAACATCTTTGGCGCATGTGCTAGTGACAGGTTTGACAGAGCTATGTGCGCACGCGTCGCGCGGCCATTAATCTGCACTCCGCATGGCTATCCGTCACTCGGCACGAGACCGCCTCACACCGACGCTAGTTATATTGAATGAAGTTGGATACTGTTTGGATTTGTTGTTATTTGTTGCTTATTTCGCCTTCAAACCTAAAGCAATATATCCACTAAGCAACACACTAATGTGCAACGCGCAACATGTTCGCCAACATTGCACAACAGCGCGCGTCATCGTTCGACTTTGTATGAATCTAATTGGAATTTGACGGCCTCTGTGGTCCAGTGTTTGAGCGTTGGTCTCACGATCCGGAGGCCCCGGGTTCGAATCCCGGTGGGGGACATATCAAAGAAATCGCTTTGTGATCCCTAGTTTGGTTAGGACATTACAGGCTAATCATTGATTATCCGACAGTAAGATGATCCGTGCTTCGGAAGGCACGTTAAGCTGTTCGTCACGGTTACTACGTACTGATGTAAGTATGTAGTCGTTACATGAGCCATATCAGGGGTCTTTGGCGGCTCAATAATAACCCTGACACCAGGTTGGATGAGGTTGGTAATCCACCTCATAACCCACACGGTAAGAAGAATTTGAATTTAAATATACTTAACACTAAAATCCTTTATAATACGGAATGCTGTGTTAACCTTTGTGTGTTATTGTTTATTTTAATTGCCTCTCGTTTCATTGTATAATTGATTCATTATTATGACTGATCTCGCCCAAGGTAGCGGAGTTACAGTTTTCTATTTTCTACGTCGCTTTTCCTGCCTGTAACTCTAAACATACCGACATATACAAAGGTATTATGAATCTTTCGTCATGACGGAGAAATTTATTTTGGGTCCCAATTCCGTGTGATGGGCTGCCCCTACCCACACCTAGTTCTATGTACGAAGAAAAACCGAGTAAGAAAATACTTATGTACTTACCATTTCTATTAGTATTAGTTATGATATGATTTCATCGTAGCGTTTATGCTCAAAATGTTTTCTTGTTTTAAAAGTGATCACTAAATAGAGATTACGATTCCCGGCGGATCAGTGTAGGACATTACCTATCTTACATGCATTCAACCAACCAAACCAATATAAATTATTAGAGTGTGGTATATTTTATAAAAATAAGTATCGCGTGTAGGCGCCACATGTTACCGTGAAGCCTCGTTTCCACTAGGCAACATTGACGCGCAAAATATTGCTCAACATAAAGCTCAACATTGCAATGCGGCGTAACGACGCGCAACATATTTGTCAATACAAATTTAGTTATTACCACCGAACATATCGAGCAACACAATTTGTTCCTGTACAAAACTCATATGTTTTATTTTTATTGCAGCTAACTTTATTACATTCGGAACTATTTAGAAACAACATCGAGCACAATTCGGCATCTTCCATTTATCGCGTAAACCATTTTGCTTTCGAATAGCCAGTAAACGTACAAAAACAGACGTTTTCCTCTTTATGATATTAGTATAAATTATATTACTTCCGTAATCGCTTCGTCCGCGTAAAAAGAGCATATTACAAGGTCCTTAAAAGGCTCGCACAGTAAAGCACCTACATTAAACGTGCGTACTTTGGGGACCTTCGAAAGAAGTACCTACTGGTAGCTCGTTGTTTGAAAATAGGCGTACGAGAGTAGAGTTCTAAAGCTTATAGTAAATACCATGCCAATACAACCATTTCGGACGATTAGGTCGACCACAATATTATTACGTGACTGGCTCCCAAAGCGGACAGGCGGGCAATCTCTATAAAGAGGTATTTGGGACCCTAATTTACACCCCCTTCCGTAATATTCGGCAGCGTTATGAAGGTCCAGCTTGGATCACTACCCTCTTACGGTATCGGGGCTTACGTAGTCGCGTATATTATTCGAATCGACGAAGCCGACGGCATTATCATTGAAAATCCTACCTATGTGAAATTAATAATGGGCTTTTACGAGACACGCAGAATAAGTGGTCCAAAATATAGAGGTACATTTTTAAGAAAGAGAAACTCTTTGTCAGTAATAAGGTATAAGAAGAAATAAATTGTCTTTGTATATTTATTACACGAGGAGCTCGGTGGCGCAGCGGTTAACGCGCTCGGTCTGCGATTGTTGAAGTTAAGCAACTTTCGCAAAGGCCGGTCATAGGATGGGTGACCACAAAAAAAAAGTTTTCATCTCGAGCTCCTCCGTGCTTCGGAAGGCACGTTAAGCCGTTGGTCCCGGCTGCATTAGCAGTCGTTAATAACCACCAATCCGCACTGGGCCCGCGTGGTGGTTTAAGGCCCGATCTTCCTATCCATCCATAGGGAAGGCCCGTGCCCCAGCAGTGGGGACGTTAATAGGCTAGTGATGATGATATTTTATTACAATATTTTATTACATTCCCTATTCGATACTATTTTTTCCGTGACACATGATCAGTAAAACTATTTTCATAAGCAAAATGATCATCATGTGTCAGGATCGAAGCAAATGGAATTCCATAGTCTCTGGTTACCTCGGTGGGAAAAAGGCGTGAATTTATGTATGTTACGGTTTTTTCGCGCTCCTCTAAGCAATTATACGATCTGTTATCATTACAAGTAGGTATATTGGGTAACTCGAAGGTCCAATAAAATAGACCGATAAGCCACAAAGATTAAGGACGTGAAAACATTCAAAGTATAGCGGAATATTAGGGGCATTTTATGAAGGTGTCAGAACCAGAATTCCAGTCATAACGTCGGGTACAAATGTCGCGACCTTTCAGACATCGCCTGAATTTGGGTGGTATTTAGCTGCAAATTGTTTGAATATTGTTGTTTGTTGTAGTTTGCAACCACATCGTTCCGATAGCCTCTTGTTCAAACTTGAACGTGGATTTGCATTTATTGCCTTTGTAGCAACAGGCATTCCTGTTTCTAGAAATTCAGATGGTAAAGCCAGGATTAAATACATGGGAGCCGGTTTGGTGTATTTGCCTTTGGCAAATGGAAGAGTTTGAATTGGTATCTATCTATTTACATAAATCCATTAGTAGTAGATAGAGGAACGGAATCTATGATATTAACTCATATACTTCGTATAACAAATAGACACTCAATCTCTGCAAAAATATGTACCCGGTGCATCTTGTCACAAGCGACGGCGTGTAACGATACTGCACAACCGCATTGCACTTTATTTGAACAGGCATAACATCTTAATTTGAGGGAACGAACTTGCACTATCTATGTATACATATTTACAACACGGTTAGGACGCATTTTTAGCGATTGTGAGTCTATCTATTATGTTTATATGATGTTAGTGTATTAACAAAATTACAATGTACCCCTACTTTGATAACCCTAACATCAATTAATGTAATATACTGTGAGGATTTCATGACTATAATAGGTATAGTAGAGCGTTCTGTGCGTCAATGGGACACAGTACCTATCACCACTAATCCTAATGAATGTCCCAAATGTGACCAGAACCGAAAACCACAAAGGAAATGAGCTTCCGATTGGCAATATGTCTCCTATAATAATATCTAGGCAATTAAGGGCTAGGCTTGAAATCTAAATTACCAAAAGCAGATTGGGCTAAGTCGGCAGATGTAACGGATATTGAGATGTGCTGCCGGATATTAGACGATCGTATCTCAACGTGCGGGGACCCACTGGCGGCATGTCGAGATAAAGATGCTGATGCCTTGACGACTCAATGCGTCTGAATAAAACAAGTGTTGTAGTAGAGTCGTATTTGAGGGTGAATTTTTGAAAATGCTCCGCGCGTGACTTGTTTTGCATGTTTTTCTCTTTAAACTATTAATAATTATTATCACTTTTTAAATTTAATCATCTATGATTCGTTATTTAAGTATAACGGAAATCAAAAGTTCTACCATTTGATGCGAACGGCTAACAGCCGTCCTCATCCGGTGTATTGTTGAAAAAAATATTCATCATCATCATCAATTTAAGAGCCACGCTCTTGTTGGTACAGCATTTTCTATGCTACTTTTTAAGGAAAAATAGGGTAGTGGTTTCCCTCTTACCTTCCGCCCCGCAGTACTCTGTCTGACGCAAGTGGGAAAAAAAATATTGCGCCACCGAAATTAGCTTTAGACACTACAAAGTTTCACACTTGATTCCACAGACTGGTAAGCTTTTACCGTAATAGCTGCATAACTTCTCTATAAGATAATTAAGATTTTCAATGAACGAAAACTCCTTCAATCAAGAAGAACCTATTCACGGCAAGAGGGCAGTTGCGAGACTTGTGATGATGATGATATTGATCTCCGACCGATTTTGGCCATGGCGACTCCCAGACGCTGATGCGCCCGAAGATGGCTTATGTAGCCTATCTTTACAGTGAACTCCCGCGCACAGTGAGGGCACGTGAGCACACGCGAGACTTTTAACACAGGTATGTAAACAGCCGTCATGTAATATACCGAAGTACGCCTGCATCCCCAAAGGGGTAGCCAGAAGTGTATAGTATTACAGCCACTCCTCGCCAGCTATGTTTGAATCCCATGTAATATGGGGTGAGCCATTAACCGGACACAAATCCTGGAAACCACGTGATTTCAATTATCTATGATCCGAACTTGAATTGAAATTCACAAAGTCTAGTATAAGATTCTGTACCGTCTTATGAGTGCCCTCTACGCCGGTTCCCAGGTGGCATAGCCGAGCTGCATTGTGTGACGAATGCGGCAGAGACTTGGTTAAGGGAGCTTAAGCTGGATATATCTACGCATTGGATCTACGCAGGATATTTTTGTTTTTATTTTTGTTTGCCATACGCAATAATAATGTACCATTTTCAATCTTTTCAAGTCAAAATTTGCGGTAGGATTAATATTTGTAGCAGAAATACGAGCTTCTTAATTGATATCGCACTTTGTATGCTCACCACTCGATGATAGTTGGATGGATCGGCCGATAGTTGTTATTCGCGGAAAGATGACTGACTACACATTGTTTCGTGTGACTGTTGTTTGTTGAATAAACTACGGGTTTGTTATTCATTTACCTGTGTTGTTCGACGCGAACAAATAAATCCTCCATTTCGCCGCGTGCCAGGGGATTTGAATTGATTGAAGATTCGCCAGACTATTCCGATCTGCCGCTCATCCGTGTATCGTGTTACTTTCTATTGATTCCGCTCTGTTGTACATGGATAGACTATAATTGTTTTTATACTGTTATATTATTGTTTGAGATACTCGATTAACAGCCTCAGTGGTCTAGTGGTTAGAGCGTTAGGTTCACGATCTGGAGGTCCGGGTTCGATTCCCGATGGGGACATTGTCAAAATCACTGTGAGACTGTCCTTTGTTTGGTAAGGACTTTTCAGGCTTGAATCACCTGATTGTCCGAAAAAGTACCGTAAAAACACCTCCACCAATCCGCATTGGAGCAGCGTGGTGGAGTATGATCCATACCCTCTCCGGTTGATTGAGGGGAGGCCTGTGACGTATATAGATACGTCCCACTGCTGGGCACTCAGGCAAACAGCCTATACTGTTTATCTATGAGATACTCAAGGCGTTTGAAATGTGGTGTAGAATGAGGATGGAACGAATAAGTTGGACAGAAAGGGTTACTAATGAGGAAGTGCTAGTAAGAGTAAGGGAAAAGTGGCAAATATTAAGAGACATTGAGGAGACAACAGAAGATACGACGAATTTATTAAAAACATCATCGAAAGGAAGCTACAAGGAAAGAGAGGAAGAGGAAGACCAAGAAGAGCTTACATGGAACAGATTAAAGAGAAGGTTAACGTCGTGTCTTATAAGGATGTGAAAGAATTGGCCCTTGATAGTTAAGAATGTAGAATGCGACACCGACAAGAGCGTGGCTCTTAAATTAATGATGTTTGTTGTTTGCGTAAAGTGTTAAAAAAAAGAATTAAAAGAAAACCGTGTTTTTGAAGAGTTTCTTACGCGACTTTTTCTCCTCCGCTATAGCACGTTCCGACGTGGTGTTAGATT
Organism: Pectinophora gossypiella; assembly: GCF_024362695.1. Lineage (NCBI taxonomy): Eukaryota > Metazoa > Arthropoda > Insecta > Lepidoptera > Gelechiidae > Pectinophora > Pectinophora gossypiella. The sequence continues at coordinate 7,298,103 of NC_065416.1, read as the reverse complement.
ACGATGGGATGCATTTTATATAGACTTAAGACGTTCAATAATGTGTTCTATGATGATCCTTGATTGAAAATAAAAGATTATTTTTCATATTAATAGTGGCTTTACCCCCCCAATTAGGAGAACGTACATGAATCCATCAATCAGGCAGTCAAAACGTATGTTTGTGCATTTGGTGACCGGAAACTGGAGATAGCCACATACATTGATCTTGTCTCGTCGTGTCTGCCGCAGCCTAGTGAGGAACGAGGCTAACCATGTAGAAAAATTACTTCCACGTGACCGCTAATATCGTGACATAGTGTTATGACACATTCACGTCACGAGGCAAGTGTCGGGAGGGCAAGATTCGTCACATTGTTTATTGATGATCCTTTGCATGACCTACCATGAGAATATTAGCTGTTATAGTGTTAATGTCTTGAACTTTTCTGGGTAACCATGAATCCTATGCGAATAAATGATTTGATTCCTGATTTTGATTTAAGTTTGGTTAGGGATTAATCAAGTTTCGAATCTGTATAAATGTATTAACATAACACAACATAACAAATACTTTATTGCACAAACAGGAAAAAAACAATACAAAACAAAAGAGAAATAGAATTAGTACAATAGGCGGCCTTATTGCTAAGTAGCAATCTCTTCCAGGCAACCTTTAAGTATAGGAAATATTGAATATTATGTAATATAGCGGGATAGTGCAGCATGGGAATACTTATACATACAGGGTGTTAGTGACATCGTAACGAAAAAAAAAATGGAACGCCTATTTTATTGTACTAAAAATGATGGTGGGTGTTTTTCTTGTCGCAAATGTTTAATTAAGATTTTCAATTTTTACTGTGCCGCAATGTAAGTCGAACAACGCGCCACACAGACGCTAAACTTACGCGCGGCTACGTTACGCGTGCGTGATACGATGTTGATATCTAGGTAGGAGTTTTCATTCTCTTGTATTTAGATGCTTAGTGGTTCAACGTTTAAAAATGTTGTTTGTTGAATTAGAACACCTACTGCCACGATTTTTCACGCACGGTACCTACCTACCAGTTATTAAAACGTTCCTAACTTATTAACAATAAAAACCCTACTCTTGCCTTACCTTAATTGTTATTCCTTCGGATGAAGTACCTAGGTAGGTACCCTAGAACATGTCACGTCACGTAGGTATGCAACATCGCGTTTCCTCCGCGGTAGGTAGGTATCACACGCACTCACAAACACAACACCTTGCTCTTTAATAAACATCAACAATCTTCCATACTTTTGCGCAGTAAATGGTCTATGATCTATCATCATAGTCGACACTACTCATTTACAGAATGAAACAAACACGAAAAAAATATCCTCGAAAAACATCACGCGATTCGGGTCAAGCTTAGTATTCGACTGAGCGGAAGCGCGCGGCGGCGTTAGCGCAAAGCATCAAAGGCGCCGACTAAGGGCGCCGACGACGCACCGGCCGCGGCCGAGTCGAGTCGACGACTAGAGAGAGAGAGAGAAGTATGTTTATGGTGCAAGTGACAGAGAAAGAAATAGTATCTGTTCGTATGCCTACTTTATTGGCGAGCGTTGCCCTTGACCCGTGCGCCGGCTATTCACCTGCGCATAGCTGAAGTTGTAGATACGTTATTATTATTATTGATGACATTGATAAAATTTAATAATTAGTAATTTTTATTTGTTTATTTTAAATGTGCGTTCTATGCAGCTTAAACCACAATATGGGACTGAAAAAAATCTAATTTTTTTATGAATTTGGCGACAGGAAACTTCACTTGATACCTATCAACTCAAAGAAATACCTAGTATCTGTTCGTAATGCCTACTTTATTGGCGCGCGTTGCCCTTGATCCGTGAGGCTATTCACGTCCGAGTATCCATCAAGACAGATCAAACAAGCCCTAACTCGGAGGTCTTGCGTCCCAGGATCCTTTAATTATGTCTTAGAACCTTCTTGGCCTATGTGGTCCAGTGGTTGAGCGATGGGATGCGGAGGGTCCGGGTTCGTATTCCGGTGGGGACATATCACAAAAATCTGTTTATAAGGCCTTTGGTTGGGACGTTACAGGCTGATCACCTGATTGTCCGAAAGTAAAATGATCCGTGCTTCGGAAGGTACGTTAAGTCGTTGCTCCCGTCTACTAGGTACTTATGTAAGCACGTAGCCGTTACATGAATATTGTACACAGAACAGGATAGGTTTAATTAGTTCTTTACTGATGATTTAACAATGAGATTTAAAACCACGAATAACTTAGTACTTAGTACCTCGGTACCAACATGTAACAAGAAAAATAAGATCACTCCTCTCGGACAATTTTTTTCTTTGAACATGCCGACATTGCCTACGCGGCGGAGTTGCCGAACTATCGATAGGTAGATTATCAATTGTTGAACTTGAAAATTGTCTAAACTATCGAAAGTAGTGATAGTACATTTAGATCGATACTAGCGATAGTACCGATAGGTCTTGCTTTGTAATAATAATGGGTATTGATCTAAAAGATCTATCGATAGGTACCTACTATTGGTTTTTTTTAACTAGGTATCGATAGAATATCGATAGGCAACACTCTGGCGGAGTGTCCGCCCAATTCTAGACGCGATCTCGCTCGATTTTTGTGTAGCGAGGTTTTGCGTAGGTACTTACATACTAAGTTGGTGGATGGTTGACATAGTAGGTAACTAATTACCTAATCTGTGGTGGTTGTGTTAGTTGGTTGTTAGTTATTCTAATGACAACAAAGAATACAATTATTTACTGTTTCAACTGTTTTAGGTAGATAATGGCCCCGATTCCTATGAGTAAATGAATGAATAACCCGGTCGAATCAAAAAGGTATCTCGCTGGTATGCAAACCGTTTGACGTGTGCTGTCAACTTAATTCTGTCGGTTGTTTTAGATTTCTGCTTAAAATTGACGTGTATTCCATAAATTTTATGCCTGTTGATTATCCGTCCATTTAAGAATAAGAATAAAATAAATTTATAAATTTACGATAGACAGAGAAAGAAATAGGATCGGTTCGTAGTGCCCACTTTGCGCCGCCGCCGCGCCGCCGCCGGCGTGCGGCGCGGGGCGCGCGGAGCGGGGCGTGCGGAGCGGGGCGCGCGGCTCGGTGCGTGTGGCCGTTGACCCGTTCGAGCAGCTGTTGTCTCCATTACATCGAAAATTTTCGATAATTTGTCATTATTGTTTTTTTTATTGAAATTTGGGTTCTATGCAGCTAAAAACACAATATGGAATTGAAAATAATTAAAAACAAAACTCAAAATTTCATGAATTTTGCGACGGAAAATTCCACTAGATATTAACTCAGAATCATGGTCTGAATCATCCCTCTCAGTATTCGTTACGATGTCACTAACACCCGGTATAAAAATAAATACACTTTCGACTATATAAACTACATAATAATAATACAACATAATTATAATTGTTATAATAAATAAAATATCACTACTTAAACTACTACATTATACTATGGAAGAAAAGCAGTAGATAGATTATTATTCAATATTATTTACTATCCACCTTCTCATTACATGGAACTGAAACATAGCTGGCGAGGAGTGGGTGTATAAAAGCATGTCTTCATAGTGTTCGTTTATTTACAAAGTTTTTGTTACATTTGCTTTCAAAATGGCAAGTACTTTGTGAATGAATCAACGAATATAGTACGTATTGCTACGAATTTACGTAGCAATTTTAATTCCATTTTATATATAGAAACTGCATAATAGGGCTACGAATAAATAATAATAGGGTAGTTTCCAACTAGGTAGTCAAAGCAATTCCTTTTTTAAAAGTCAAAACACGAAATTACTATGGAATTTGTACGAAGAAGCAACCTGTGACGTCATAGAAAAACGTGACAAAATGTTGCACTTATTACATAATTCTTTTAAAAAAAATACAAATAAGTAAATAAGAAAAAAGAAAACGATTTTTGTCACTTTTAGATTTGTCTTAATTTAGTAATAAGAATTCTATAATTTATTTTTGACTAAGGAAACTACCCATATAGGTTATACATCAAAATTTATTTTTTTTCTATAAAATAATTAGCCTGTAGTAGTGTGGAAGAGTATGTTTCTTCCGAATCCATGGGTGAGGTGGCAACCGCGGAAGGTGTATGAGAAATGACTGATAAGGACGTGTGACACACCGCGGCCCATTTACAAGATTTATGGACCATGAACGCTTATAGCTGAGCCGAAGAATTTGGGATTTCCAGGATTAATTAGAACGCGTACAGTCATGTAACACGAGTTGGGATGAATTTTCGTTGTTGCTACTTTGCCTTCTGTTGTTGGAGGATATTTGTTCGGTCAAACGGCTTGCTAGCTTTTAGAATAGAATTCGAAGGAGTCAGATATTTCTGTCTCTCATATCTAAATTAGTTCACCTTATTCGATTCTAGATCACCTTAGACAGACTTTTGTTTCCTAGAATTTTTGTAAGTAAACTTTTTTTCTTTTGCATGCGGGGTTCCCCCTATAATTAGCTACGCAAGTAGACTAAATTATTTAAATGTATGTGATGTGTGAGTATATTGATTGTAGTAACGAATAAAAATAATAAAGTAAAACATCTTGTCGTATAGTCGTCTACGACGTAGCATTCGCTACGACTTACGTAGCATGTTGCTACGCACCACAATGCCTACAGCAGACATTACTAACAAAAATAAACGATTTGTGTTTCCAGAGCTACGGAGAATAAATTTACAAATGCCTGTAAGAATTTAAAGAAGCACAATTTCGAAATAAAATCCCACTCAGCCGTCTGCGCTTTCTGAAAATAAATGAAAAGTGGTTTTTCTCCGGACGGAATGGAATAAAAAATTCAGATAAATACCGAGTCGACACTCGAGTTCTGTTAACGAAGCGAATAAAACTGTCCAACCCCTTTGAATAAACCGTGAAAATGGCTCAGTGCAGCCTATTAACACTCGGTGACAACCCTGTAGAGGCTGTTCCGGCGAATGGTAATATTTTTCTTTTATATCCAACGTCTGCGCCATTTCTACTTAATTAGATTAAAGGTTCTAATTGTAAAAGGGAATTTTACTTTTACCATCATGTTTTTATAAGCTACGGAAACTAATTTTGAAGTGTTTTTGGTTGGTGTTACTAATAGACAATTATTACACGATTTTTAATATTTCATTGACATTTTAGTATTATTTAATGATTAAATAAATTTGAATTCACAAATACATCATACATAAACTCACGCCTATTTCCCACCGGGTTAAGCAGAGACTATGGAATTCCATTTGCACAAATCACTAATAATTTTATCAGTTTCAGTATTTACCACTTCCACAAAATCAAAATAAATGAATATTTTCATGAAAATGTTTAACTTCACTTCTACCAAGTGCTACATCATTGCTTTCTTAGAAATGGATTCTCCTGGTAGAAGTAGTTCGAAGTTCTACAACTAACTGGTTCATAATTTTCTGAAATAAGTATTCTTTACTTATTATTTTTATGAAAATACGTGAAAAATTATTCTCGATTGATTGAAGAGAGGCGCGATGGCTACCAGACGATTGCAGTAGTGGACTTAACATCATTCCACGTATAGGCGGCCTACATTTTATTAAGTACCTCAAACGCAAAATTAATACGAAAAGAAAACCTGTGAATACGAAATAATACAATACAATACAAATACACTTTATTGCACCAAAATTAAAAGAAATAATAAATAAATGTTACTTACACAAGAAATAACAGTGCAATTGAGAAACTCCTTTGTTTGAAGTCGGTTAGAGTTGTTATGTACGAGTACCTATAGATTCGTTTCGTGATAAGCCTCGCCCACAAGGTTTTCCATAAAAACCCAATCTGCAGGGAGAGAAGGAGAGAATGAAAATATTTTCCTTTTATTGCGGTCCTCCTCGACCAATTACAATCGCAATTAACTTAATTTGAGGGTTCCGTTGTCCGCCAACCGACCTGTTTCAACGGCTTATGTTTCTTAAGTGGCCCCTAAATTGTGATGTCTACTTTATGATTGTTATTCTATTCACTGTTTATTTCTTGTTCGTTTGGCTGAATGTTTTTATTATTTTTTTATCGTGTGGGTTGAAGATGAATGACCAACTCCATCAAACCTGGTGTTCGGGTTATTATTGAGCCGCCTACGGCCCCTGCATAACGTGTCTTTTGAAGCAAGGATCATCTTACTTTTTACGATCAGGTGATCAGCCTGTAATGTCCTAACCAAACTAGGGATCATTGATGAGGTTGGTAATCTACCTCATAACCCACAAGATAGAAGAATTCTGCTCCCGTGGAATAGACGCACAGAACGATACATAGACAGATATCGTAAGGTTTTTGGTAGCCGTGCCGCGGGGGTTGTTGTTTACGAAACCTACTTGTATTAATTGAAGTGTATTATAACATTGAAAAGTAGTAGTTACAAGACCTATTAATTGAAGTGTATAACAACACAAATACACCACTGTAGGTTTATATGAAAATTTTATGTAAATAGCCATGTAATTTATCCCAGTGAAAATATGTTCGTTGGTTCGAAGTTTGGGTTACCGATATTAGAACAACAGTACGCGTGTTACGTTAAGCTGTAACGAAATAGAGGATATAAGGGGCACTGAATCTGTAAAATTTTTAGTACATACATGTAGGATGACTGGGACGATGGAACGAACGGTACAGATTGTGTGTGAGTGAGATGATGTGAGTGAGATGGCATGAGAGGGGAAAGGAGAGAAGGAAGGGGGTAATGGCGAACGGTGGTGTAAGACGACGTGTGTGAGGTGGTGAATATTTTGTGAAAACAGTTAAAAAATAGTGGAAAGAATAATAAACTCAAGTGTCTCAGTGAACATAACGGATTTTATTTGTTATACCCAACCTCAATTTCTACAAATTGGGGGCTCGTACGGGATCGAAGAACAGTATTGCGGTTTGAGGTTGGGCGTGGCGTGGCACGTGGCGGCGTGGGTGAAAACGGCGAAAAGGCGATTTTACGACGAACGACGACGACGAAAAGGCGTTTTCATCACTTGTCCAACATGTCTAAAGACCAGCAACGCGTTAACGACGACGGCATTAAAGAGGATGTCAATTTTGGGAGCAAAATGCTTTTCATGACGGCCGAACTTGTGCCTACATTCAACGGCCAAGATGGAGATTATACGGTGTCAAATTTCATAGAAGACCTGGAAGATAACGCGGAAATATTTTCGTGGTCACCATTGCAGAAATTATTGGTGGCGCGGCGGGCTTTAACGGGAACGGCGGCGCTGTGGATAAAATCGGAACGACCTCATAAATCATGGGAGAACCTAAAGGCGGCGCTGTTGAAAGAGTTTCCCGATAAAATGGATGTGAAGAAAGTACATGAAATAATGACCGCGAGGAAAAAGAGACGAGATGAAAGCTGTCTCGATTATATGTTGGTAATGAAAGAACTTGGACGGCGCGGCAAAATGGCAGACTACGTGGCTGTACAATACATAGTCGATGGCATTATTGACAAGGAAACCAACAAAATAATGCTTTATGGTGTCTCCACGTACGGCGAGCTGAAAGAAAAATTGAAGATTTATGAGAGTATAAAGGAGAAAATGAAACACGACGACAGAAGAAGTGACGGCGGCGGTATGCGACCACAACCATCGGCGCAGCCCCGGCAAGGACACTACCTAGATGGAAGAAAATGCTTCAATTGCGGCGATAATGGGCATTTATCAGTGGATTGTCCTCATAGAAACAAGGGTTCGAAGTGTTTTCGATGCGGTTCATTCGGACATTTGTCATCTCAGTGCAAAATGGCGGAATCGAGCAATGGCGGCGGCGCGAGCGCGACAACAAACGCCGGAATTGGAGTCCAAGCGGCGGCGGGCAAGTTTGAAAATCAGAGAGGGCGTGAGCGAAATCGTCAAGTTGGCGGTACTGCGGCACAGCAGCGACATCGCTCTTTCTCGGTGGCAGAAATGGGAAATAGACGAACGTCAACTTTATATTGCGAAGCGGAACGTAACCCTGAAGTGACATTTGATAACGAGACGTCAACTTTATATTGTGAAACGGAACGCAACCGTGAAGTGTCATTTGACAATGGCAAACAAGATGGCGACTACACGTCAACAACAGGTGATGTACTGAGCGTCGATAAACGCATGACGGGTACAAGAAAACCTATGAAAATAATGAAAATTGCTGGTAAGGAACTGAGTGCGCTTATTGATACCGGCAGTGATGTTAATCTAATGTCGTGGCAGTGCTATAAAAGCTTAACTGGGTGCAAATACGATGACTGTGACGTGGTGTTGACGGGACTCGGCTCGACGAGAATTCGTGCGCTTGGGCAAATAATAACATCAGTGTCTGTGGACGACGTCTGTTATAGAGACATTACGTTTTATATAGTGCAAAATAACGCTATACCTTGTTCTGTTATCATTGGGCAACAATTTTTACAGCACACAGTTATGGTAATGGATGGCTCGGATGTATATTTTATGCTTGAAAACGAAAATTGGTTGCAATGTGTTGCATGTGTTGTGTCTGATTTTGACATTATAGGACGTGAGGTGTCGCCGGGAGTGCAGCGAGCAGTGGGTGAGTTGGTGACGTCATATCAACCGGTAAAGACGAGGGAAGCTCCCATCAAGCTCAAACTACACCTGAAAGATGATATCCCTGTAGCGCAGCGACCGCGTCGTGTGGCGTTAAAGGAACAGATTGAAATTGATGCTCAAGTAAAACAGTGGTTACAGGATGGAATTATCCGCGTAAGTACATCTGAATATTCTAGCCCATTGGTGTTGGTACGTAAGAAAGATGGCAGCTTGAGGGTCTGCGTTGATTACAGGAAACTAAACCAAAAAATGGTCAAGGATCAATATCCTCTGCCATTGATTGATAACTTGCTGGATAAATGTCATAATGCAACGATCTTTAGTGCTTTGGATTTAAAAAATGGTTATTTTCACCTTGGTGTGCATGAAGATTCAATAGAGTACACATCGTTTGTAACTATGAATGGACAGTACGAATTCCTAAAGGCACCATTTGGTATTGCCACATGTCCGAAGGTGTTTACACGCTTCATAAATATAATATTTCGTGATCTGATTGAGGAGGGCATTGTTCTGGTATTCATTGACGATATTTTAATTCCAGCAGAGGATGAACAACAAGCGGTGCAGCGGTTGGAACGAGTGTTGAGAAGAGCTTCCGAATATGGCCTGGATATTAATTGGAAAAAGAGTCAGCTTGTGGTGAAGAGTGTTGAATACTTGGGGCATGTTATTGGATGTGGAGAGATACGACCATCGCCCGAGAAGACGCAGGTAGTCAGGAGATATCCAGAGCCAAAAGATTTAAAACAGCTGCACAGCTTTGTTGGATTATGCTCATATTTCAGGAAGTTTGTGGAGAATTTTGCCATTGTGGCTAAGCCATTAACAGACTTATTAAAGAAGAATGTTCAATTTGAGTTTAGTGATGAGCATAGGAAGAGTTTCATCACATTAAAGGAAGCGTTGGTAACAAATCCAGTCTTAAAAATCTTTGACCCAAGAAAAGAAACTGAAGTTCACACGGATGCTTCAAGCATTGCATATTCAGCAATTTTAATGCAAAGGGATCCAGAAGATGGACAATTGCATCCAGTACACTATCTAAGCCGGAAGACCAGCGATGCAGAAAGCAAATATAGCAGCTATGAATTGGAAGCATTGGCTATAGTTGAAGGAATCAAAAAGTTTCGACATTATTTGTTTGGTATACACTTTAAAGTTGTTACAGATTGTAAGGCATTTGAAATGACAATAAAGAAGAAAGACTTGGCAATGTCCACCAGGGTGGCTAGATGGATAATTTTATTACAAGACTATGATTTCGAAGTGGTGCACCGTGAAGGCCAGAAAATGCGCCATGTCGACGCATTGAGCAGGGTACCTTATGTGGGAATGATATTTTCTGATCTTCATGACAGCATACTATATTCGCAAGATAATGATGAAGGTTTAAAAGCCATAAAAGAAATTTTGAAGTCTCAGTCTTTTGAAGATTATTGTCTAGATAATGGACTACTGTATAAAGGACAAGAAAAGAAGTTGGTAATTCCGAAGAGTTTAGAAAGTGAGATAATTAAAAGAGCACATGAAAATGGTCACTTCGCAAAAACAAAAATGATGAGTCTCATCAGTAAGGACTACCACATTTCTAATTTAGAGAAGAAAGTTGAGAATTTTATCATCACATGTGTTCCTTGTTTACTAGCAAACCGAAAAGAAGGGAAGCAAGAGGGATGGCTGAACCCTATAGACAAGGAAAATGTACCACTACATACCCTACATGTAGATCACCTTGGACCTATGACGACTACAAAGAAACAGTATAATCACATACTCACTATTGTGGACGCTTTTACAAAATTCACATGGATTTTCCCTACTAAAAGTACCACAAGCAGAGAGACGATAGAGAAACTAAAGATTCATCAAGAAACATTTGGAAACCCTACTAGGATAGTGTCAGACAGGGGAACCGCTTTTACTAGTGGTGAGTTCCAAGACTATTGTAAAGAGGAAGGCATCCAGCATATCACCATCACAACGGGCATACCTAGAGGAAATGGACAGGTTGAGAGGATGCACAGGACCATCATATCAGTACTCACTAAACATTGCATAGAAGACCCTACTCTATGGTACAAGCATGTCAGTAAAATACAAAGATGTCTCAATAGTACCTACCAGAGAAGCATTGGCATGTCTCCTTTTGAGTTACTGACTGGTGTGAAGATGAAGAATAGGGAAGACATAGAATTATGTAGATTGTTGAAAGAAGAGGAAATAGAAAATTACTTTATAAATAGAGAAGATTTAAGAGAGAAAGCGAAACAGCAAATATTAAAAATTCAAGAGGAAAATGCAAGAACATTCAATAGGAAGAGAAAAGCAAGCCAAAAGTATTCAGTTGGAGATCTGGTGGCGATCAGAAGAACGCAATTTGGAGTTGGAATGAAGATAAAACCTAAATTCCTAGGTCCTTACAAGGTCACAACAATTAAGGGTAAAGATCGCTATGATGTGGAGAAACTCGACGACTTGGCGGAAGGACCGAGGAGAACCAGCTCGGCAGCAGATTTCATGAAGCCTTGGCCTGCAGGTGACAGCTCTGCTAATTAGAGAAGGTTTGTAGGTACACTATCACATAGCAAAAATTTTCATAGTGCAGTAGGTATTTTATTTCTTCTAAACTTTCAGTGCTGTGGCTGTGTGATGTAATATTGTTGCTACTTAAAAGGTTAATAATTTAATTAAGTGCCTGTTATATTTCTAAATAGTCTTGATTTATTGTACACTTTTATTCAAAATTAGCCATTATTGTGTATTGAGAGAATGTGTAATACTGAAACTTTACTATGTTGTGTTTTTTATTAGGATAAGAGTAAGATTATTTAAAAACGTTTGATGATACCTGCCTAACTTTTATTTTTATGAAAACTGTTCTTAATTTTGAGATGTTTGATGATACCTAACTTTTATTTTTAAGAAAACTGTCTTAATTTAAGATGTTTGATGACACCCAACTTTTATTTTTAAGAAAACTGTTCTTAATTTAAGATGTTTGATGATACCTAACTTTTATTTTATTATGAAAACTATTTGTTGTAAATTTTAAGATGTTTTGATGATACCTAACTTTTGCATGGAAGTGTTTGTTGCTGCCAGTCTATGCTATCATTGTATTTCTTAGCTCTGAGTTGTTGTTTGCTATACTTACCATAATTATTATACTTACTTGATTCATTGTAACTTTGTTTTGGTGGTCTGAGGGCAGACTTAACTTCAGGATGGCCGAGCTGTAGGATGACTGGGACGATGGAACGAACGGTACAGATTGTGTGTGAGTGAGATGATGTGAGTGAGATGGCATGAGAGGGGAAAGGAGAGAAGGAAGGGGGTAATGGCGAACGGTGGTGTAAGACGACGTGTGTGAGGTGGTGAATATTTTGTGAAAACAGTTAAAAAATAGTGGAAAGAATAATAAACTCAAGTGTCTCAGTGAACATAACGGATTTTATTTGTTATACCCAACCTCAATTTCTACATACATACATAAACAGCCTATAATACGTGCCACTGCTGGGCACAGGCCTCTCCTCAATCAACCGGAGGGGGTATGGAGCATACTCCACCACGCTGCTCCAATGCGAGTTGGCGGAGGTGTTTTTACGGCTAATAACCGGGAACAACGGCTTAACGTGTCCTCCGAAGCACGGAATCATCTTACTTTTTTGGACAATCAGGTGATTCAAGCTTGAAAAGTCCTTACCAAACAAAGGACAGTCTCACAAAGTGATTTCGACAATGTCCCCATCGGGAATCGAACCCGGACCTCCAGATCGTGAGCCTAACGCTCTAAGCACTAGACCATGGAGGCTGTTTAAAATTATTAGTACTTACTGAATATTAGAGGCTTCTAAATCTATATTAGTTGATGTTTCCTGACTGGCCTCAACAGATATTAAATGGGTCTAAAGAGCCCAGTAGGGCTAACGTGCGCAATAAAATAAAATTTTGTCGATTCTGACAATATAATTATGTTGTTTTGTCGATTGGTGCCAGTATGTGAACCCAAATAAGTCATGTCGTTCTGTCAAAATACGAACAAAATCACGTGGCACGCATGTTAGGGAAAAAACAAACTTATCGATTTCGACATTATTTATTGAATCGATCGAGAATTTTATCACGGGCATGTTAGCCCTGCTGGAGACCTTAATAAAAGTAAATGCGCAATGTCAATCAATGTCAAATAGTAATATTGTTTTTTTATATAAGTAAGTTGCTTCGATGGAACCCTAGTACTCTATTATAAAATCTTTGTATTTGTTAAAACGTCTCATTAAACGTTAATCATAAATAAAAAAGTACTTAATAAAAAGATCATAAAAAAATCCAAGAGATATTTCCGTTCTGTAATCTCTGTCTACTGACTTTGGAATCAAATCAACATCAGTTCTAAAATAGTAGGACCAAATTAAAATTCAAATATGTACTCTTCATTCCGCTGCAGCTTCTTGTTCTATCCGAAACATAATAAGCAAGTCTGTTTTGTTTCGACGCAACTCTATCGTAATGGAAATTATCAGGCCACGGTTATACGCTTATCTTTCAGCGACCGTGCCTCTGTATCTCAGAAGGGGAGCATTCTCGGACTTGTTTAGATATGTTGCTGTTCCTTATTTGAAATCGTTTGCTCATTTCCGTTTTCTTCAACAAAATAGTTCCTTAAGTTCAAATAAGTAGGTACTTGAGTGTCATTGCAGAGAAGTGCGGTATAGAGGGAAGTTCGTATGCCCATTGGCGCTCTTAAAGCACCTGAGAGTCTACTACTTGGATTTCCCTATGCCTATCTTCCTCCAATTGACCTCATATTAGCTCGAACTACACTCGACCTGAATTTTAACAACATTTCCTGGAAACGACTGCCGATTTCAACTTTTATGAGCTGAGCTCTCATTCCTAGAATTTGATTAAAGTTTTAGTTAAATGTCTAACTATAGGATATAATGTTTTCAGTTAGGATAGATGAGTATCATTTCGAATTAAGAGAACTTTTAACCACTGACACTGAAAGTGTCACAAATCAATTTATAATATCTTGTGCTAGGTTCGGTTAAGGACCTTAGTGTTAAGTCTTGTCCAATGTGATATTATAATTGAGAGCGTTGCGCTGATAGCCTTTTTCGATCTTATCGAGATCCGCAATAAACCTGGGCATTAACTACTGAGCTGGACAAACGGAAAACGCACAATGTGAATTTATAATACTTAGTTTGTATGCTGGGATTAGATCCAGGATGTTTTAACGAAAGGCCAGGTCTACTCTTTGACGAGAGTTGAAGAATCGAAGGTGGCGTGTCAGGATCGCAGTCAGTGGATTCTTTGGTTTCTGCCTACCGCGGGAAATAGGCATGATCTAATGTATGTATGTGTGTTTAACTTTGCTTTGATTGTGATAAGGAGTGTCTGAATCAGAAACTGAAATGTAACAATAACATCGTGCTGTAACATAACAACAGACGAATCGAGGATTGTGTTCGTTGTCTCGCCTTGTGCAATCAGCTCGCTACAAATACACCAAAACATGTATCGTATTTATTTTATGAACCCGCACCCGCCTTAGCCAACATGAGGTGACGGTGACATGTCAATCTCATAAATATATTTTTATGACTATTTTTATGTTACTGTCGATGGCAACTTTGCTTACCCCTTGGTTAATTTTCATTCTTCTTATTGTGTGGGTTGTGGGCTCATCAACCCTGGTGTCAGGGTTATTATAGAGCCGCCAAATGCCCCTGAGATGGCTCATGTAAGTAAGTAGTAACCGGGACGAACGGCTTAACGTGCCTTCTGAAGCGCGGATCATCTTACTTTCGACAATCAGGTGACCAGCCTGTAACGTCCTAACCAAACTAGAGATCACAAAGTGATTTTTGTGATATGTCTCACCGGGATTCGAACCCGAGGCCTCCGGATCGTGAGCCCAACGCTCAACTACTGGACCACGGATGGCGTTAATTTTCATTTATATTAGGTATGTACTAAAGTTACGATTTAACAAATGTGTGTGAGAATAAATATAAAAGTTCGCTCAGAATATCGAGATCTCACTGTTTAGTAAAAAAATAAAAAACTATCAGGCTTATATGTGCATTTTCTCTTTGATATTTTGTACAAAAAACAGATTTTTAGAGCATTGATATTAATTGTGTTTTGTTGGGAAATGGTGTTTGGAAACGTCGGCACGCACCATAGAAATGATATAGGGCGTTCAAAAATATAACCCTGTATAATATAAGCATCTTCATAAGCATCTATAAATAAGTTATCTACTCTTTATTTACAACTATTTCAGGCCAATTTCCCCCTACATAATCGCGGCTAACTCGATCTAAGTTACAGCAGGCAGGTGTGTGGAACGCACAATCAGCCCCATATAGTCACGGCAGACGAATTAAAGACACATGCTGCCTTCAAATTGGTTTGCGTATGGTGTAACACGGTGTTTTGGCAGATTACAGTGAATTCTACCTTCATGGAAGCGTGAATGTAGATAGATAGATAAAATATTTATTTAGGTTTAAGACATTACACTAACTTCTTAATATAAAAAAATTAACATATGTGAAATGTAAGACTTATAACTGAAAAGCGTACTAGCTCGGCTAATGTCGTATCGACCCACATGAAGAAGCAATACGACGCCGATTTTCAGCCAGACCCCTAAAAAATTATAAAAAAACTTAAACTAGTAACAAAACAATTATCAGCATGTAGTTAGTTTAAAAGGATGTCTTAAAAAATAATTTAAAACAGAGTCAATGAATACGTATCGATGCAACTAGAGATCACGTCGCTTACATTGTTAGTTGGAGAGAATGCGGTAAATATTGTGCGTTCAATATCATAGAGTAACGAAAAAAAGAAACAAAATCATATAAAAAGGTAAACTTAATGGCTTTTTTTTTTCGGAAATAAACTATGGCTATGGTGGCTATTTAGTATCGAGATCTTACTGACAAATTACTAATATTAAAAATGTAAATCAAGTTGGTATTTCGTGCAATTTCTAGCAGGTTTTTTATAATTTTCCACTCTACGACGTCATTAGCTATTACAATAATAATTATTTTATACTTTACAGTAATTTCATGCGAGATAACATCTTATAATGTTAACTGCTTTTTGATTATGGACTTTATAGTATTTAGTAAGAAGGTAAATGGCAAAAGGAAGTGTCAGGGCGTTCCTTACGGTTATTATACTCCATTGCGGCACTCGCTGGGCAACTTAAGAAAATAATTGATTGGCAAATAAGATCAGTATTTCACGAAATGAGTATCGTGACAATTTTTTGTCTGACATGTTTCTGTTCGCATACCTTGTCTATCATGAATTGTATAACGTAAGGGTCGAAAAAAAAATCATAAATAGTGGACATTCGTACAAAAACAAGCTAATACGACGTGGGAGAGGTTTATCGTAGTGGCCGACATGAGGCCGACGCGCCATTTTTCATCGCCACACGAAACGTCGGCGCCAACAAGACCTTTATCATTGTCAATAAACTGGTGTGTAAATCAAACATACGGACAGCCACACGTTTCCTTTCTATTTATACATATTGCATTGTACAATCGCGAAATTGGACGCGTGTAAACGAAACGATTCCATGATACGAATATTCGAATATTTAGTAAGAGATTCATTTTAAGCTTATAAGTACGTTTATTCCGTCATTGCGCTTTCATATTGAAAATTATTGAGTCGCCAACCGACAAAACGTTAATGTATTAATAAGACAACCTACGCCACTTCTGATATTCATTCCAAGATAGATATGATTATCAAACCATCGTTCAAATAGATTGTAGGTCCTCATTTTTGACAGGATATTGTAGCCACAATCGCGTTATTAGTCCTAATATGAATAGTAGGTTGTCGGAGCTACGTTTTGTCGGAACAGTTTTTTGTCGAAATAATGTGTGTCTAAATTCGGTTGGCGACTCAAAATAAATTATTGACAAAATTAAGTAACGTAATTAAAGCACATAAATAATAATTATTATAATAATTAATTATTAAAAAATAATATTAATAAAAAAATAAAAATAAATAAGAATAAATAAAATAAATAAATATATATAATAATTTATTATTAATCAATCAATCAATCAATAATACTTTATTGCACAACAACATATACAAAGGACATAAACATACGAATAAAACATAAGCACAATAGGCGGCCTTATTGCTAAACAGCAATTTCTGCCAGGCAACCTTAGGGTGAAAGAAGATTATTCATTGGAGCACGGGCTGGTGCAATAAACATATTATAATGATACATAACAAAAAAAAATAAAAAAAATATGTATATTAGTATTAATTTATAATTGAATTATTAATAATTATTAAAATAATAATAATTATATATTTTATTATTATTATATTTAATTATGATAATAACCGCGTAAACTTAAAACAATGTTTAAGTAACGTAGGTATAAGTATCGTGGTGAATCATAATATTATGCATGTTAGGTTCGGGTAGGCAGTAGTTGATCATCATGGACTCTTCTTGGACGATGAGAGTAACTTAGACTTTTATTCATTATTTCTTCCTGCATTTTCTGATTTTGGTATTTGTATACTGGTTGAATAGCTGTTACTTACGTTACATTTCCAAATCATACTCGTTACTTGCCACTCATATATAACAAAGATAATAAGGAAACACATTATAACTCATACTTTCCTGTATTTACACAAGTAAATATCCACACTTGTTATCACATACGCAGGAAACGCCTGCGAGAAGGTGTATAGCAGTGCGCAACAATTTTCATTGCTCAGATGATTCGAAAAGGAGGCACAAGATAATGGTTTCAAAGAAAATTGTAGGTGTAATGAGAATATCTTGCCCTTGTTCGAAAGTAATCCTACCATATGAGATTTTATTTTTATTCGTGAGTTCGTATAGGTCGTCAAAACCTCATTTCTTCAAATGAAATGAAAGGCCTCCGTTTCGTATTACTTTCTTTATGTTCAGGAGCTTTATGTAGACAAATAGAAGGGACTTCATCGAATTCGTATAGTACTTACTTACCTACATAATTACTTGAAAATGTTATTATTATCAGTCTTAAATAGATTATTGAATACACTTCGGGCGTAGTAATTTAATTTGTATCCATTTTATTTGAACATAAGAGAATGTTCAATCCAATAGAATTGGACCCCGATACCGACCCCGCCGGCGTGGTCGACGATTTGCCTCAATTAGCGCTTATCGCTATCGACCCACAAGGGTCGATCAATTCTTTCAAATAATTTTCCTCTCAGACGACGCCCTGAGCCGAGGTTCGCGCCCAACTGGGCACCCTCAGGCCTGTTGTCTTAAACGTTGTACCGGGTGAGAGGCTTCAGCGCTCCCCATTTGTCCGGCAATGTAGTTAATGCCATCTGCGGCAAATGTACAATAAGTCACGTCAAAATAAATAAAAAATCCAATAGAGTATCAGTTAGAAATATTCTGCAGTTCAGTATTAAGTTTTGTCATGAACGAGAAATTCCTCCATTGCCGCTCTATAATACTCTGTTTACTCCAACGCGTATAAGTATATCTTTACGATTACTGACTACCCATATTCTTAACAACATCTATCAACGTCTGTGTCGATTATATCGAGCAATTTTATGGCTTCCGTGGTCCAGTGGTTGATATCCTGGTGGGGACATACAAAATTCACTTTGTGGTTCTAAGTTTGGTTAGGATATTACATGTTGATCACTCGATTGTTTGAAAGTAAAATGATCCGTGCTTCGGATGGAACGTGAAGCCTTTGATTCCGGTCACTGCCAGATATGGTACGTAGCCGTCTTTGGCGGTTCAATAATAACAGTAACCCTGACACTAGGGAAGATGGGGTTCATAATCCACCGCACACACTGTCACCCGCACAATTAAAATCTAAGATTACTTATTCAATAAAACGGAATTTGTAATCACTAATCAGATAGTCATTTGGATCCAGCTTTTATGTCATTGGGGTCACCAGGTCGCAGACAACCTATCTCTGTCGAGAATTAGATATAATTGCAATGGCCACCCATGAACCCACCTGTCGCCCGGGGGGAGTGTTGTCATGACCCCCATGGATCCGCCCTTGTTTGGAATAAAATAATTTCGTAACCGAATTCCTAACCAATTTTATTATATTTGTGTTAACTCGGATTGTTTTTAGGTATCAGGCGTAGTACATTATAGAAGTTTTTATGGTAGTTTTTATATAAGTTCATGACTATATCTCTATTTGGGTAGTCACCGGTACATTCATCGCAATGCGAACAAAGTACCCATACTTACCGCGTAGTGGACTCTTGGTATAAGCTTCCTGAGTCAATGATTAGTGCGCCATCAATGAACTCATTTAAGAATATACTTGACGAACTTTTTTTATGAAAAAAAAAACAAAAATACAAGTGCAGTGACGTACACGCATCAGCTTATGCAATAATAATGTCTTAAGGGACCTCTACGTGTTGGCTTCGGCCCCACGCACGCCTTTCAAAAGTCCGGGACTCCATAGGCCCGAAATGTGGAAGCGACATAAATAATAATAATACCTCATCGAGCTTTCTGTTACACCAACTTGATAGGTGGTGGTGTGGTAGTTATTAGTTTCTAATAAGTATGTCATGTATTTATATTATGTTGGTAAAATTGTTCATAAAAAATGTTAATAGTTTATAATTTTATTATAGTTTAGGAATGCTGTGTACGCATGTAATTGGCAAGCATATATACCAAGTCTTTCTATTTATAATGCTGTCTGTAAAAGTTTCATATGTATTGCTGTATGTGTACTAAATAAATAAATAAATGTAGCCTGTTGAAATTATTTTGAATGAGGAATGTTCTTGCATACAATGAGTTTTTATTTATAGCGCTACTGGATTTCTTAGGCCCTCAAGGCACAATCTTGAATTAATTAAGTTGGAAGAATTCCTTTCATCTAGACTATACTTAGCCAACGTTACTCTGAACACGTCAGCTATCCAGTGTGCGTCAAGCTAGCGGCCTCAAAAAAAAAATGGGCACGAAAAAATAATTTGACCATACCAAAAAATAGTACTCTTATTGAAAAAAATAGTACCTGTTGTAAAAAAATTAGTACCTTCACGGTTCTGGATTTATAGCCATGTTTTATTGCACTTGCTAGCTTGACGGTGAGCGAAATTTGGCGAGAGTTAACGACAAGGTCTTTCGCTTTGATTTAAACGCCAAAAAATAGTACCGAAATAGTACTTACCCCCTGCAAAATACCGAAATGAGTACTTCAACGGTTCCAAAGTTATAAAGGCAGTTCTTTGCTCCCGCTGGCTTGACGTTTTGAAAATACCTATTATCTAGGGAACGCTTGCATACTTCAGTTTGTAACTAATGTCAATAAACTCGTATGAAATAGTACTCCCTACCATCATAATTTGGACCTGATTCTCTTTGTAGAAATATGTCAAAAAGTCATTATACCCTATGTCATACATTTATCAAGACAGGTACAGTCGCGAACAAAATTATTACACATGCTCAAGAAGAATGTTGTCAGATTTTAGTATTTTTTCCCCATTTTTGGGTAAAAATTGGTGAAGTGCCAGGGTTGTCAGATGAAAGTAATATCATTGTTGAAACTCTTTGAGTTATTCTACAAATACTGCAAATTGTTTATTAACAAACACTTCGATCCGTAACAAATTGAACATGAAGGTATAAATTATAAAATAAAACAGCTGATTAAAAATGTATTATGATGTATTAAAATCACAGATTGTTTTCAATAAGAACTAGACCTATGCAGCCATTTTCTATTAAAATTATTGCATATGGGTGTATGCAATAGCAATTTTTTGTAATAGCAACACTCTGAAGTGCAAAGAAATGGTAGGGTAGACCTCCAAAATGGCAATACTGGCGATGGCAATACTTACGAATAAATTGTGAGGTTATGTAATTGTCTACGTGACTGTATCAACAACAAATGTATGGCATAGGTTATGATGATTTTTTAACATATTTCTAGAAAGAGAATCGGATCAAAATTATGATGGTAGGAAGTACTATTTCATACGAGTTTATTGAAATTAGTTACATACTGAAGTATGCAAGCGTTCCCTAGATAATAGGTATTTTCAAAACGTCAAGCCAGCGGGAGCAAAGAACTGCCTTTATAACTTTGGAACCGTTGAAGTACTCATTTCGGTATTTTGCAAGGGGTAAGTACTATTTCGGTACTATTTTTTGGCGTTTAAATCAAAGCGAAAGACCTTGTCGTTAACTCTCGCCAAATTTCGCTCACCGTCAAGCTAGCAAGTGCAATAAAACATGGCTATAAATCCAGAACCGTGATGGTACTAATTTTTTTACAACAGGTACTATTTTTTTCAATAAGAGTACTATTTTTTGGTATGGTCAAATTATTTTTTCGTGCCCATTTTTTTTTTGAGGCCGCTAGCTTGACGCACACGCTATCCATCGGTATGCCACCAGCATACAACCTATTCATCTCTACCATTCTGGTAAAGGATCCAGTCGTATTTACATTATTACCCTTTGAAACGTCAAAATTGTGTAGTATGTCTGGTCCGTCAGCGGCCGTCCCTTTCAGGCGTTCTTCTTGGATTCCATCCTCGCAGATTCCAAGCTTTGTGCTTCATCCCGACTAATGCAAATCAGAGCTCCAATTGCCCCTCGTAGCCATTCAATGACTTTAATAAAGAGAATCCTAGACTGAAATGAAAAATTCAATTACGTAGATGTTTTCACTTTATTTTCTATTGGGTGAAGAGTCACTTGTGAAAGTACCGTTTTATAATGACGATAATTATCGTGCTTCATTTATCTTGTCACTGGATTTGTTAAATGTAGAATGAAAATGAAATGTTGAATGTTGGTTAATTTAGATGATATCAGAAGTGAAAAGGGAATTTATTTGAGTGCTGCTGGTAGTATTACAATGTAGATAAAATAATTATCCACTTTTTACTAATGAAAATTAGAACAATATAGCAATCAAACATATGACTGTATAAAACTAGGTATGAACAACATCCAGTTGCCAAGTTTATTTTTATTTCAACAGCGTCTGCTAGTTATTAGAAGTTTAATATCAGAAGTGCTATCTTATGTTTTGTCTGTCTGAAATTCAGTTTATTTTACCACAATAATCACAGAGAGTGACTACTTATTTCTTGAAAAATGTAAGATGCGTAAAACCCTCTTTATAAAAGTGATAATCGCAAGTTCATTCTTGAGATTGTGGTCAGTAACGAACCTATCGTTGGAGATTTATAATTAGCATACACACGCTATACACTAGACTACAACACACAAACACACCACACACACACTTTAGACACAACACTATATACTACACACACACATACACACTATACACTACTGGGCAGTATAGTAACTACAATTTTACGTTAGTACTATTCAGCTGAAAACAGTCCTAAAAGTAATTCAATAAATAAAAAACAATGTTCAAAAATTCAAAATCGATCGATAAATAACGTCATCCGAGACAGACACACGATCTGCAGATTTTAACAAAATTAAGTCGCCGACTCCCCGTCCCAGGGGCTGTATCGCAATATCGTCCTAAAAGGAAAAATACACTTGCGGTTCATTTCCACCCGCCACATGCAATTGTCGCTTAATATGGCGTCTGCAAGCTCAGCTTGTTAACTTAATGTGCTCTTAGCACAGCGCACTGTCACTAATGTGTGCTGATTGCGTTTAGCTGCTCGACGACGACTGTTTGTTTTTCATACTCGCCTCGACATCAGCTGTAGTACTATTTTAAGGGCCATTCGATATCTTGATTAATGTGGTTCATATTGTTGGCCGACATTGATATGAAAGTAGAATTCGGTAACATATAAAAGCTTACGTCTAACAGTAGAATTGATATCAGCCAATAAGCTAATCCAACACTTATCAACAAGTAGTGAAACCAGTCTTTTTTTCGGTGGGGATTTATCACAAAAATTACTTTGTGATCCCTAGTTTGGTTAGGACATTACAGGCTGATCACCTGATTGTCCAAAAGACCTATGATCTGTGCTTTGGAAGGCAAGTTAAGCCGTTGGTCCCGGTTACTACTTATTGATGTAAGTAAGTAGTCGTTACATGAGTTATGTCAGGGGCCTTTGGCGGCTTAATAGTAACCCTGACGCCAGGGTTGATGAGGTTGGTAATCTATCTCTCAACCCACACGAGAGAAGAAAATTATACTTTTATTGTAATCTCGACCTAATCAATCAAGGCTTTAATATTTCTAAGTATAATCTCGTATCAAAAAAAAAAAAACTCCAGAATATTCCTATATTCCGGGCATGTGGTAGAAATCTATGAAGGATTGATGTGTTGCTAGATTGGATCACCAACTGATGATTTGTGGCTCAACTTACCTCAATTAAACATAAGTACCTGGTACAACGCATATCGCTGGCTGTTCAACGCGGAAACGCAGCCAGCATTATGGGTACATTTTCACCAGGTACGATTCGAGGTGGGCTTTTTAATTAAGGTTTAGTTTAAGTGTTAAATGTACATAATTTATTTTATTTTGAGTTTTGTTTATTTGTTTTAGTTTTATTTAATTTTATTTAACATAAGTTGATTCCGGACATTAGCTTATGTTTGTGTATTTAAGCTGCAAAATGTGAATGCTGCCAATTAAATAAATAATTAAGCCTTTAGGATGCTGCTGGGGCTGCCGCGCTACTGCAGTGCCTCAGGCATGTTCGCGGATGAGCGTGTGGACGGTTTCCCGGCGATCCTGCGCAAGCGATGTGCATCCTTGTTGAGGCGCGTGCGCGTCAGTGGCAGCAGCATCCTGCAGGTGGTCGCCCACAGTCCAGACTGTCCGCTTGTGTGGCATCTCGTGCGCGTGGCAATAGGCGCATTATGAATCCTATTTGTTTTGTGTTTAGTTTAATTTTACTAACCTACTTTAAGTGCTACTAACACCAATGGAACTCTTTGTTTTCCGAACTAAATAAATAAATAAATTAAAAAAAAAAAAAAATAAATAAATTCTAATACGGACTGATATCACTAGATAAATAGAAAAATGACACTTATTTCTGATCACGTAAATATTTGTTCAAATTTAAACAAAACTCACAACTGATAAAAATAATAGAAATGAGAATTTTCCATGAAATTTTATGTTTATTTATTGTACATTGAATAATGTTGATAGACTAAATTCACTCATATTTTTATTCGGCTTCACCTATACATTACTCTGAGATTCTAGGAAATAGAGTAGTAACTTTAATATTTATTATTATACCGTTTCGGTTCCTTTTAATATATATCCATATATCCATATATATATATATATATATATATATTATAATATAATATAACGAGTATTAATCTTTATTCAAACAAGTTTACAAAAAATAAGAATAGGTAATAAACGCAAAAATAAGGATTAAAACTATACTACTAAAACTATAATATAATAATATATAATATAAAAAAATAAATACCTACTCAAGCACTTTATTATAATATTTACTAAGTAAAGATAATAATATAAATTATAATTAATTTTATTGTTTTTGGAATCAAATTAAAGTACGTAGTTACAGCTGTTTTGAATACAATTAATGAGCGTATTCTTTTCATCATTGTCTACGTGCATTTTATTGTACAATAAGCACCTGAAGGAAAAAAGTTGAGTCCTTCATGTACCTTCATCAAGCCTGATTGTGCAAAAAGTAAGATGATCCGTGCTTCGGAAGGCACGTTGAGCCGTTGGTCTCGGTTACTACTTACTGATGTACTTAAGTAAGTATTCGTTACATGAGCCATGTCAGTCTTTGGCGGCTCAATCATAACCCTGACACAAGGGCTCATGGGGTTGGCAATTCACCTCACAACCCACACGATAGTACCTCTAGAAGAAGATCAAGCCTAATGCGAATGGTGATTCAACGGATATGTGACTACAAAGTAACATTAACTACCTACATCTTTTCCATGCTTCGGTAATAGGTAGCATTATTGTTGTGCCTTTCTGCTATATCTTCCTCCTACTAGGACCGTGGCCGACGAGTTCTCTCATTCCACATTTTTCGCTGACGGCCCACTAGAATCGGTTAATTATTTCAAATAGAATAATCCTCTTAGACGTCGTGCTGAGCCGAGCTCCAGGCACCCTCAGGCTTGTTTACACCAGGTGAGAGCCCTCAGCTTTTCCCATTGTCCAGCCAAGTAGTTAATGCCATATGTGGCAAAACTACAATAAATCTCGTCAAAAGAGAATACAATTACTGAAAGTAAATCTTCTCGTTTTGGAAACTGCGCCAGGTCTCAAGTGAGTAGAACAAGTTGTCTAGCCAAATCTGAAAGTACGTATGCATTATAACCCATAGCGCATACATTAAAGATTATCTGTATTCAATCATCTTGCCTTTTCAACTCGAATGTCTTAGACCCGTGACTTTTAGCCCCGATCCGTTTCATTAAAAGAATCCCCATTGTGAACAGCTCATTCTCAGCTCCTTCCAATCTGGATTTAGTTTCAGCACTGAATTGCGCTGGATTCCGGGCATCTTTCAGCGCTCCTAGCGCTTTGTGCCGCTTGATGCAAATCCATTGAAGAAGGGAATCTACGCGGGAAGGGAATTGCGAGAATACCTAAGGAGACGTGTTTAGACGAACTTATTAAGTTCGGTCTAATACAGCGAAGTTGATTCCATACAATTTGTAGGAACATCTGTAAGATGTTTACTATTGTTGGCGAAAAGGAGTTCATTTACTTGTTTCGGCGTGTGGATTGTTGTAGCTGCCCGACTTCATTCATTTGGTGGCGGTGTGGCTGTAGTGGGTGTTGATGTGTTGGTGTTAGTTGGTGATGGTTTCCGTCAAATAGTTAAAGCCATATGAGGCAAATCTGTCAAAAAGTTTATTATCGAATCGCTAAATGCCACTGTCGTGAGATGAGAGTAAATTAATGTGTAAGTAGATGGGACCAATCGCAGAATGTATCATCTGAATTAAGCTAATCTCTAGATATAATGGTGTATCAGTACAAGGCGAAAGTAATTGATTTAAGTTTATATTAATTCTGTTGAGTAGGTCGGTGTTCAAATTTTAAGTGAAAGCAAATTATTTAATAAGGTACTAACTTTATATAAAATAAAACTATTTATTTTGTATATTGTCTTACTATTACAAAACGTTCTTGTTGTTGTTTGTTTAAGTTGTAATTTTCTACAGCTTTCAACAATTCAGTTTTAATTTTTTCAGGCAATACCTAAACGCATCAATATAAGAATCGTAAAATATTAGAAAATAACATTGTAATAGTGGAACATTTGAATGCTCTATCGCCAGAATCATTCATAGCATCTGTTACTTATTTTTTTTCAATTTCGTAATTCATTGTACAGAAAAACATCACTCAAACGGATAGAGACGAAGATATTTCAATATGCGGATTCCCCTCGCCCTTAATCTTCTAAGGGCAATTTCATCACTTTGGATTTGGAATAATTTATCAAATTGCAATGCATGTGCAGTAGGGGTGTGTGGGCTCAGCTGAGCGCTCAGGGGACGATTTTTTATCACCCCACTGGCACTGTCCCCGGGGAACAAATCATGGGGAGACAGGATCAGGGAAATGCATTCGCAAATGATGCTTATCCGCGACTTGCGGTTCTCCAGAAGAATTCTTATTTTATGTGAATCCCGAATGGGTTCCGGACTTGGAAAGAGAGTTTTAGATACAACTTTCAGGTTTTACTCTAGAGGAAATTAGTAGTAAAAACTATTTGAACTTGGAAAAAGGAATTTGTGATTTTTACGGAAAAACTTGCCTTGATAAAAAGAAGTCGAATATTCTCGAAGAAGTATCTTTGGTGTGTTTTGCTTACGTAAAATGATGATTGGTATGGGTATTTTATTACTACCTTTATTTATTGCGATTCTTGTGCGTCACAAAATTCAGATGATAGTTTTTAGAGGGTCTAGTTTTTTCTATATTATTAATAACAATATTATATTAAAACCTAAACCACGAAATAGAGAGTCATAAATAATCTACCAGCAAACTAGCATCAGAATTTGTAATTCGATATTTGATATACATATATTTAGCTGTGTCGTACTAGAGTTCTATAGGATCACATTGGTTTGTTTGTGAATGCTGATCATAATGCAGCTAGTGAACACTGTACGCTAAAGCAGCACGAGGTACCTAACTATATTGCGGGCCAATGCATTGCATGCATCGACCAATGCATTCGCTGCGTTATTCGTCGAAAGTCCAAACGTACGGTATATAGCTAGCGCGATATATGTATAGATAAACTCCACAGACACCCGTCATAGCAATTTGTTATTGATGTCAGTACTACGCATAATGCTATGGTACCATGTCACTTGCAAACCGAACCCTCATTTCGGTGGCGGGTTAGATATCCCAATCGGATGGGCAATAATTGATTTTGAATGATTTTTGTTTTATAGCACTTCTTCTTATCGTGTGGATTGTGAGGTGGAATACCAACCTCATTAACCCTGGTGTTAGACTCATGTAAGGACTACTTACTTACATCAGTAAGTAGTAACCGGGACCAACGGCTTAACGTGCCTTCCGAAGCACGGATCATCTTACTTTCGGACAATCAGGTGATCAGCCTGTAATGTTCTAACCAAACTAGGGACCACAACTAGGGATATGTCCCACCGGGATTCGAACCCGGGGCCTCCGGATCATAAGTCCAACGCTCAACCACTGGAGCACGGAGGCCTTTTTTGTGCTTAGGGAAACTTACAAAGAGAAAATTTTATTATGAAAACAAAATCTGACTCGGACGGGACTTGAACCCGCAGTAGCAGTCGCTGTCAAGTCAGGACGAGCGTGTTAACCATTACACCACCGGGTCCTCCTGTCCATGTCCAAGGCGGCGGCGTCTCGTTAATGACAATACATAGGTCGAAAGAATTTCGCATGGACAGGAGGACCCGGCGGCGTAATGGTTAACACGCTCGTCCCGGCTTGACAAGTCAGAGAGATTCAGAGAGATGACAGAGTCAGATTTTTTTTTCGATTCTCAATTGAATTTAGATGCATTTTGTGTGTGTTGTTTGATAGTTTGATAAGTAACATATTTGTACACTTGGAATAACGTGCGAAATACACTTAAATAAACAACATGAAACGCAGAGAAATTCAGACAAGCAACCACAGTCTACAGTGAAACAGAATAATTAATTATTTAGTGTTAGAATGCACAGGTTTTGCAGAGCAGAAGGACAGGCTTGTTGAGATAGCGGGTGAAGGATCGCTGGAGAGATGTAACGTTGTTATCTCCAACATCATAATTTAGACGCAGCACAGAAATGTGCGATTGTTCTAAGCTTAACTGATGCGTCTGCTAATATGTATATTGTATATATATTTTGAAGCTAGTCCTTATTTCATGCACTGCGATCTGTAGAATCTATTGTAATCGCCGCTCTATGCTACAGTTAACCTATAGGCAGAGTAGTATTAAGCTATAATTAAAGCACATAATAACGGGTTCTTACCGCGTTTAAATGGGGATATGAGACTCCCGATATTTCGACACTGTTGCAAGTGCCATGATCACGGGATGACTGATGAGATTGGAGTGGAGTAGGTAGATCCATAATTTTCTACGCGTTATTACATAATAACCAAAGCACAAACAAGTGTATTAAAGCACATGCTTTAATTATGATAATAACCGCGTAAACTTAAAACAATGTATTAAGCTATATGTTACCTGTATTTGTAAAATATTAATAGTCCCTCTTTAAATAATTTTGATAGGACACTATTTGCATGTTTTAAAAAATGTTGCCTACTTATACAAATAAAGGCCGCATAGACCATTCGCATCGACAAAAAAGATATCTGATAGTAATAATTCGTCTCTTTACACCTTTAATTCTAGAAGTCAGGAAAGGGTATGTAGGGTTGGTTCTCTAGGTGTGGCATGTATTAAACCAAAATTTTCTTTTATAAACTTTTACTTTTTTATAAATTACAAAATTCCTATGCTCATCCAATTTTGCCAATTTTGACACAAAAAATGTTAACAGACAGAGTTATTATCGCATTTATAAATAATTTGTATACTAAGATGGACTTTTCAGGCTTGAATCACCTGATTGTCCGAAAAAGTAAGATGATCTCGTGCTTCGGAGGGCACGTTAAGTTGGTCCCGGCTATTACCCGTAAAACACCTCCACCAACCCGCATTGGAGCAGCGTGGTGGAGTATGCTCCATACCCCCTCCGGTTTATTGAGGAGAGGCCTGTGCCCAGCAGTGGGAAGTATATAGGCTGTTTATGTTATGTAGATGGATGATACCAACTCATACGAAAAAAAAAAACTCTCCTCACTTTACGTTCGATAATGCAGTCTGACTGTCATCCGTTCATGAAGTTACTTAATTAATTTGCCAGTAGGAGCCCCTAGAGTCTCAGATCGATTGCACAGCATACCAATATCGTAATTATTTGCACACCACCACTGCACTTCTCCTAATTACATTCGTTAATTTAAACCCGGTAATTGCCGAGTGAGTTTTATGCAGGAAAATATCCGTGAAAATTACGGAATTTACGTAATAAGTAAATTCCCTATCGTATATTGGATAACCTACTTATTGTAGGTATTTATTTTTGTTTTCATTACACCGTTAATTTATTCGTGTTGTTCTAGATACTTACATTCTGTCTTGTAGCGTCGTCGAAAGATTTTTCCGAACATATAGCCCTGCTCGTTTGGAGGGCCTAGCTCTGCCTACTGTAGGTATTGTTATACGTGATTATATACAGGGTGTTAGTGACATCGTAACGAATACGATAAGATGATTCAGACCATGATTGTGAATTAATTGAAGTGGAATTTTTCGTCGCAAAATTCATGACTTTTTAGTTTTTTTAAATTATTGAGAAAAGCCTCAATATTTAGGTATAAGTCTAGTTTTCTCTTTTACCTTTGATGGGTTTGCTCTGGGCCCCAGACTTGCTCGAAGGCATTGACGAGGCCTAAGACGGAGCGGGCTCACCCAAAAGGTGCCTGTTCACTCTGGCCTTGAAAGTACCCGGGTTATATGCATTCGGAAATACAGAAGATGGCAAAGAATTTCACTAATAAGTTCAATACTAAGGTAATCATATTTTCTACTTTATAGTAAGAAAAGCAATGAAATAGCCTAACCTAGTTTCTAAATGTCTAAGTAAGGGATTTCATTTATGCTGGGGTTAGCGGGTCGATGGGATGTTTTATATTGTATCCGCACCGATAGAGTCGAATTTATAGTGGGATCGCGTCAAACGACCATTATACTGAAAAGAAACATGAATGCTGTCTGAAATCATTCAGCCATTTGGCTTATAGTTGTTTATTGCTTATCACTTTTTTATCTGACTGCGGCAAAAAGGAGGGTTATGTGTTTGACCGCTGTGTATGTATGTGTGTATGAAAGAAAGAAAGAAAGAAACATTTATTTGTATGCACGTCTATTCCAACCTAACTTCTAAACCACCTGTCAGAATTTAACGAACAAGGTGTCACTAGAAGCGTCTTGATTAGCCCGTTGCTATAGGCTATGTGACGTCACGCTAAATTCAACGTGGCACCTTCTAGAGGCCATAAAGTGGGGACGCAAAAAAAAGTTTTTTTCGAATTGTGGTGTGTTGAATATCAAATGAAAAAGCTTAAATGCACATTTTAAATATACAGGGTGTTAGTGACATCGTAACGAAAACTTTGAGGGATGATTCAGGCCATGATTCTGAGTTGATATCAAGTGGAATTTTCCGTCGCAAAAGTATGGAATGGAAAATAATTTAAGAAAACACAAAAATTTTCATGAATTTTCCGACAGGAAATTCCACTTAATATCAACTCAGAATCATGGTCTGAATCATCCCCCTCAGTATTCGTTACGGTGTAACTAACACCCATACCTATTTGAATGCTTGAATGCGGCAGCATTCTTCTTGTATGGCTACCTGTATGTACTGGTGCGGGGTGTAAGTGACATCGTAACGAATACTGAGGGGGCTGATTTAGCTCATTATTCTGAGTTAATATCAAGTGGAATTTTTGATCGCAAAATTATAGAATTGAAAATAATTAAAAAAATCATAAATTTTGCGACGGAAAATTCCACTTAATATTAACTCAGAATCATGGTCTGAATCATCCCCCTCAGTATTCGTTACGATGTCACTAACACCCAGTATACATATTACTAGCCTTTACTTGCGGGTTGTCTTGTATTCAGCCGATAATTACTTTGAATTGACAACATGACTGCTCAAACATGTTTCGGATAGGTTTTATCCCCAAATCTTGCATAAAACACGTATCGAAAGCATGTTATCGTATTAAATAAGACTCCAAAATAATATAAATAAAAATATATACTGCCAATCTGTCTTAAGAGTTTGTCACGGCTGTCACCTAAACATCATATCCGGTAGAATTTCAGCGAAATATGCCTATTTTCTTGTTTCATACCTTTTAGAGCGTCAGTTTTCCGTAGTCGGGTTTTAGTTTTTAAACTTATATTTTTATTTAGTATATAAACTGGCGGCTGTAGTCTGTAATGGAGCGGGTACGTACAGCCACAAGTACTTACGATGGCCTTATTTCCCTAGGACACAATGGTAACTAATATTTGAATTTGAACATAATATATCTCAAATTGCATTCGGTCAAAATGTATACGAACTTCACATAACCGGCATAATTTGAGTGAATCCCTGCGGAAGCAATCGAATTTTTGGAAAACGCTTTCAATCGGGTTTCACCGGAATTCTGACTCACTGCAGTTTCCTGGAAATTGAAGCAAAGAGTTAAATATGAACGCGTATTTTGATGTGAAATATTAAGCATATTTGCGACATTTATTACCAAGAAGACTTGGAACAAATCAAAGAGAAGGCAAACGTCGTGTCTTATAAGGAAGTGAAAAAATTGGCATTTGATAGACAAGAATGGAGAATGCTACACCGACTAGAGTGTGGCTCTTAAATTAATGATGATGATTAATATGATATTCCTTATTACAATTTCCCTGTCCTACCCCTTTTTAAAAGATCGATTGAGATACATTATATTTAAAGCCCCACCATACATATTAATTTAGTAATTTTTTGTTTGTAGTGAATTTGGCTACCCCAAATGGAAATATAGTCGTGAGCGTAAGTATAATGATGTTATGATAGTACCTATATACCTAAGTTAGTTTGTTAATATTAGGCAGGTAGTAAGTACTAATATTTTATGCATTCATTCCGAAATCCATTATTTGTGCACGGCTTTCAAAGAGAAAAGTGAAAGTGACTTTTTTAGTAAGTACTTACTTTGTGATTTTGGGAAGAATTGGTTCAAGATAAATTATGAAATTCTGATTCTGAAAGAGATTTAAAACTAACGAAAAAGATTTTCCTTTTACTATTTAAGTTGCTTATGAATTTTACGTAATAAGCATAATAATAAGTCCGACATTTTATCACGTTTTCTATGACGTCACAGTGTACTTTTCATACAAATTCGTAGTAATTTTGTGTTTTTCTGTTTAGTAAAAAGTAACTGATTTGACTAGTTGGAAACTAGCTTATTGCTGCAGTTTATAATGTTTTTCATTCAGCGAATGATTTTGTTATCCACAACAAACATACCTGAGAACCTTTATATTAAAGTACCTTAGTAAAATGTATAAAATAATCAATTCAAACATAAATCTTGAAACCTCAACAAAATGTGATGTTATCAAATTTATCCGGGGAGGCAGTTTCGAGACGAGAATAATCGCAGTAATCCTCGCTTTCACTAAGCTTGGTTTATCAAGATAAATTATACCAGGCCGATATTGATGGACCCCGGACCAGACTTTTGAAGGCCTGGACCATAGCAAATTGATGTGCAGTATAGCTGCTATGATTACGCCACGTCATTTATTTAGTTAGTACATTTCGTCATTTTGCTCAAAAAACTATCTTCACAGATAACATCTTTAAGGGTTATTGTTTAGGTTAACATAACACATAACATAAGCAGAAGTACATCCATCGCAAAATGAACTAAGTTCCCACACCTCACCGAGCTTTCTGTTAAACCAATGTGATAGGTGGTGAGCCGTAACGCCGTATAATGGTCGAGCCAACTATGTTAATCAAAACTGAACTTAAGATAAATTAATAACTTTGACTCATTAGTGCAAGTCCGCTACCGGGGTTAGAACCGGTATTCCCCATCTGAGAATAAAGCCGGTGAACTACAGGACCACAGTTACTTTTCAATTTGATAATAGAGACTATATGGTTACTGAATGATGGAGGAGCTCGGTGGCACAGCGGTAAACGCGCTCGGTCTGCGATTGTTGAAGTTAAGCAACTTTCGCAAAGGCCGGTCATAGGATGGGTGACCACAAAAAAAAGGAGCTCTCGAGCTCCTCCGTGCTTCGTAAGGTAACGTGCCTTCCGTTACCGTACAGCCGTTGGTCCCGGCTGCATTAGCAGTCGTTAATAACCATCAATCCGCACTGGGCCCGCGTGATGGTTTAAGGCCCGATCTCCCTATCCATCCATAGAGAAGGCCCGTGCCCCAGCAGTGGTGACGTTAATGGGCTGATGATGATAACTTACTGAATATATATATTATATTATATACAGGGTGTTAGTGACATCGTAACGAAAACTTTGAGGGATGATATGATGATATGAGATGCTACAGCATCTTATAATTATTCTAGCGGTGACACCTTATCATATGTGTCGTGTACTGAGGATGTAGTTAAGAAGTTATTAAAATCCCTTGATGTGAATAAAGGAGCTGGGACGGACGGGATCCCTCCGGTATTTTTATTTGCTTGCGCCGACAGTCTAGCTTTGCCCGTCACTATTCTCTTTCGTAGGTCATTGAAAGAAGGTATTTTCCCCACTCTATGGAAAAAAGCCCAAATTATTCCGATCCACAAAAAGGGTTCGAAGAGTAATATACGTAATTACCGCCCCATCTCCATTCTAAATTCTATAAGTAAAGTATTCGAGAAGCTCGTATATAACGACATCTACCCGTTAATATCTAGAGGCATTCCATCAACACAGCACGGTTTTTTAAAAGGGCGGTCTACAACATCTAATCTTTCTCTATTTATTGATACAGTTCTAGAGCAAATGGAGGGCGGAGGGCAGGTGGACGTGATCTACACTGACTTCGAAAAAGCATTCGATCGAGTGGATCACAACATCCTTCTCAACAAACTTCAAGTCTTAGGGATTCATGGGGACCTGTTACGTTGGATCGCCTCTTATCTTTTAAATCGCTCACAGGCTGTTATACTTGGCGGCTATAGATCTGACTTTGTTAGTATTTGTTCTGGTGTACCCCAAGGGTCGCATCTGGGGCCATTGTTTTACAATGCGTATATCTACGACATAAATGCGTGCGTAACAAACGCTAAACATCTACTTTATGCGGACGATAAAAAAGTTTTTATGCGAATCCGATCCGTCACTGATTGTAAACTTCTGCAAGATGATCTTGATGAACTTTATAAATATTACGAACGTAATAAAATCACAGTCAGCATCGGTAAATGTCAGTGCATTAGCTTTACCCGAAAGAGGAACCCCATTATTTATCCATACAATTTCAATAATAATGTCATAGAGCGGGTCAATGTAGTACGAGACCTTGGCGTGTATTTTGACAGCAAGATGCTCCTTTCTAACCACATTGATAACATCACTAACAGGGCATACAGAAATCTTGGCTTTGTATTTCGTACCTGTAAAGCGTTCCAATGTCCCATGAGCTTAAAAGTTATTTACTACAGCTACGTTCGTAGTATTCTGGAATATGCCGCCCCAGTATGGTCACCCGTTTATGGCGTATATGTCAGCCAACTAGAAAGGATCCAAAAGAAATTCATAAAGCATCTTAATTACAAATGTCGCACCTCTGCCCCTGTTAGCAGTTATCAAAAAAATTGCCGCAACAACAAAATGTTAACTCTCGAAGATCGAAGAGTAATACTGGATGTGGGTCTTCTGTACGATGTTTTGCGTGGTCGTCTTGACTGCCCTGAGATGCTGGAGCGTTTTCGGTTCAATGTACCCCGTCGCCGCACAAGACACACTGCCTTGTTCCATGTTTCCCTACACTCTACTAATTACGGACAAAATTCTGTATTTACGAGATTAGTCCATACATATAATGCACGGTTCGGTGAAATTGATTTATTTACGGATAGTAAACGAATTTTTTTACGTAATATTAAATGTACTATATTTAATGGAAGTACTTAACTGAAATACTTTTCTATTTACTATCATATTAAGACATTTTTAAATTATAAAGTGATACGGACTGTTGTGTGGTATTGACATAAACACACACACACAAATACACACACACACACACACACACACATATACACACACACACACACACATATACACACACACACACTGTCTCTTCTTTTTTTTTCCTTTGGCATCCTCTTTATATTTTACTAGGTATGTAATTATGTGGATAGCTGTAATTGGTCTTACATATTGTAAATGAAATCATACATTGTACAATTAGATATAAGACTGTTGTTGTCCCAAATAAAATAAAAATAAAAAAAATAAAATGATTCAGGCTATGATTCTGAGTTGAAATCAAGTGGAATTTTCCGTCGCAAAAGTATGGAACGGAAAATAATTTAAATAAGCTCTAAAATTTTCATGACTTCTCCGACAGGAAATTCCACTTGATATCGACTCAGAATTATGGTCTGAATCATCCCCTTCAGTATTCGTTACAGTGTCACTAACACCCATATCTACTTGTATGGCTACTGTATGTACTTGTATGGGGTGTATGTAAGTGACATCGTAACGAATACTGAGAGGGATGATTCAGCTGATTATTCTGAGTTAATATCAAGTGGAATTTTCCATCGCAAAAGTATAGAATTGAAAATAATTTAAAAAAACTAAAAAAATAACATGAATTTTGCGACGGAAAATTCCACTTAATATTAACTCAGAATCATGGTCTGAATCATCCCTCTGAGTATTCGTTACGATGTCACTAACACCCTGTATATATAGGTATTGCTCGTATGTTTGTGATGTTGTTTGCGTTCCAAAATCCCATGTAAATGATACAAGTCGAGTTAGCTAGTTGCGGGCATCACGTTTGATCACGAACTTGGTATGCGGCCCCGTCCCTGGAGGGGGCATTTCATCTCAATTTAACCACTCATGTTCAATGCCACTACTACGGAGTCTACAACTCGAATACAAACAGCTCCAAATTATGTTGTTTTATACGAGTATCAATTAAACTTGAGTGTATGTACGTATGTGTATAAGAGAAGTAAGTATGTTAACCGAGGAATATAGCAAGCCATAGTCTTTTTATACCTCAGTGGTGTGACCTTATGTATGACTATGTATGGATGTACGTAAATGACCTATGACTAGTAGTGAATTTCACTAACGACCTCCGTGGTCCAGTGGTTGAGCATTGGGCTCACGTTCTGGAGATCCCGGGTTCGATTCCCTGTGGTTACTTTGTGGTCCCTAGTTTGGTTAGGACATATTATTACTGGCTGATCACCAGATT
This sequence comes from Pectinophora gossypiella, assembly GCF_024362695.1. Classification (NCBI taxonomy): domain Eukaryota; kingdom Metazoa; phylum Arthropoda; class Insecta; order Lepidoptera; family Gelechiidae; genus Pectinophora; species Pectinophora gossypiella. The sequence continues at coordinate 7,261,832 of NC_065416.1, read as the reverse complement.
GTCCGAAAGTAAAATCATCCGTGCGTTGGAAAACACGTTAAGCCGTTGGTCCCGGTTACTACTTTAAATAAGTAGTCGTTAAATGAGCCATGTCAGGGGCCTTTGGCGGCTCAATAGTAACCCTGACACCAGGGGTGATGAGGTTGGTACTCACAACCCACACGATAGAAGAAGTGAATTTCACTGGTGCCTTTTAAGAGGGATTAAAAAGGCCACATCGAAGTGATTCATCTAAAAAAACAAATATTGCAATTTGACATTTACACATACAAAGTACTGAAGTGCGCAATGGAAACAAATGTCAAATAGCAACATTACTGTTTTAGATGAATTGCTTTTGAAGTGGCCCAGGTATATAGGTATATATATAAAAAGTTTTGATAGATCAGCGAAGATAAACAAGTTATAAATAAAACCGTTTGAAAAAATAATGGAATAATGCCACAGTGTGTTATCAGATGACAAATAAGTGTTGTTTTTCGTGTGTTTTTCTCTACATTTAGATTTTTGTATTGTATCCTGTAGATATAATATCTAGTAAGTCTGCTATTTTTATATGCATATTTATAATGTATAACATACATATATACATAAACTCTGCCCGTAATCCCTAATGGTATAATGTATAAGCTGTTAAAAATAAAACGAAAATATTTCTTGTTGTGTGGGCGAAAGGAAAATGTTGCCCCTTTGAATGTTTTGTCTTCAAATATTGTTTTACGTTGTAATAGAGACCCTTCTTTGAAACAAAATTACACAATCAATATCTTGATAATAACAATTTATATTTAATTAACTGCCTAGCCTTTGATTTTTGATATTCAGCCATTCAATCAAACATCTATAAATAAATGGCTTTGATCTGTAATGTGTAATAAGTTATTTAGTTAGTAACCTTACCCTGACATTCTAACCCGCGGAGGGAAAACCAGCCCAATACAGGTAAGGTGAAATACCTTCGAAAATGCATTTCCCGGGAATGTGGGTCTCCTCAAGATGTTTTCCTTTACCGCTGAGCACGTGATTTATGATTCAAACATAAATTCGAAAACCAATTCGACAATCATTGGTTTAGGCCTATGCTGGATTCGAACCTGGTGACCTTAAAGTGGGAGGCAAGCGTTCTATTTACTGGGCTACCACGGCTCTATATAGGTGCTCACGAAGAAGGCATTTTGCGAAATTCAACCCCAACAGGGTTTAAAGTTTGTATTTTTGTCATTTTTAAAGTTTATGAAATTTCGCGGGTGAAGTCGCGGATGGACAGCTAGTTATATGTGAAACTGGAAGTGATTTGAAAATTATTATGGCTTTATAAATCGTGGTTGGCATCCAGGTTAATTACACAGTTCACTTTAAACAGACCTGGTAATTACGAGTTTAATAAAAGCGTGTCCAGAGGGACTGGCGTGCGAATGCCATCATTTGCTTAAGGGTAAATTGCTGTTCGGACTTTAGAAGGGTTAACTGTAAATAACTTGTTACAATGAGGATAAAAACTATCTCAAATGGGCGGGAGCACTCTTGAGTGTTCGTAAATTTTGACAGTTCTGTATACTGGACAGCTAAAATTCGTAATAAATTGCTATAAAAATGTGGAGCAACGTGGAGTGTATCCCGTCTGAAGGATGAGTTACGAAAATCCAGTTGGAAAAAGGCAGTTTTGATTGAAAATAAGTTTTTCTAAGTTTTATTCTTTCCGATCTTTAGGGAATAAAATATAACACTATGATTTTGCAGTTAAACGCTGTGCGAAGGGTTCAAATCAAAACAATGTGTTTGTTTACCTACTCAAATAGTATGGGGAACTGCCAAAAGAACACTCAACAGTAGCGATACTTGATGGGCGAAATAGGCAGTTTTTATTCTTATTACAACTCTATAGATGAAGTAACTTTATTGATGCAACCTTTTTGGATTTAAGCTATGTGGTAATTTTAAACATTTGGCCTGACCCGCGGAGGTCCGTGTTGGTCTATTGGTTAGTGTTGGTTTATGTGTGTGTGTGTGTGTGTGCGTGTGTGCGTGTGTGCGTGTGTGCGTGTGTGCGTGTGTGCGTGTGCGTGTGCGTGTGCGTGTGCGTGTGCGTGTGCGTGTGCGTGTGCGTGTGCGTGTGCGTGTGCGTGTGCGTGTGCGTGTGCGTGTGCGTGTGCGTGTGCGTGTGCGTGTGCGTGTGCGTGTGCGTGTGCGTGTGCGTGTGCGTGTGCGTGTGCGTGTGCGTGTGCGTGTGCGTGTGCGTGTGTGTGTGTGTGTGTGTTATAATTATTTTATTCGTAAAAAAATGCAAATTTTTAAATGTAATAATTTCCTTAACTTAATCTCGGTAACTTAATAACTGTATTTTACTGGATCAATTTTCGTCACACTTTATCAATCATCGGATACAAATGTATGGACATGTGATTGAAATAATCTCCCCTTAATGTTCAACATTCACGTCACAGCTAGTACGACTGCTGAAGTTAAATTGTCAATACGATGTTGTTAGATAAGCTGTATTTTGGAACTAGTTGTTTGTACCTGGGGACATAATAAATAGAATATACATGTTTACATAAACTCACGCCATAATCCCTAATGGGGTGGGCAGAATCATTTCTATTGCCGAGGGCAGAGCTACGAGTAATCAAAGACAACTTGCAGCCGCTGCTGATACGAAATCTTAATAAAGATATCATGAAACTTATGGAGCCAAGAGTTGTCCACCACGTTAGAGAGGATCCCTCGGCCGACAAGCAGCTGAAGATGTTACTATGTTTTTGTTCTGTGTTTTATGTTACCATACGAATTCATATTTGGAGCATAAATGATTGATCACGTGCTCAGCGGTGAAGAGAAACATCGTGAGGAAACCCACATACCCGAGAAATGCGTTTCGGAGGTATGTGACCTAACCTGTATTCTACTAGGGAATTGTGTCTGCCATTGTAATTATGTTATGTAATAATATGTTATGTTGTAATATGTTATGTAATGTGTTACTATAGTAACTGCTCTACTATTTATGACGACGACAAATTGCCTTACCTTTACAGACAGTTTAATAGTAACAGTCAGATACATTCGATCATTGACCTCGCAACCCACACGAGGAAAAAACACAGACTATGATGAACAGATATTGATGACCAAATTGAAATATTATGAACAGCTCATTGCCTAACGCTCACTTCTATGGTTTTGTTATGTTGTTGTTGTTTTTTTCTATGTTCCTTATAGTAAAAAACGCTACGTTATACCCGTTATGCTTCTCCTTATCGTGTGTAAAGTGAGATGCCACATTGGCCTTGTCACGCCACTTCATCTTCAGGAGGGACTGACAAATTTCATACTTAGCGCCATGATATTCATGAAAGGACCACGGGAACGCATAGTGTCGTAATTGGTTGCAATTTATTTGAAACGTGTGACTTTTCGATGACACACGCGAGTTTTGTTTTAAAATTTTAATGAGTTGTACTTATTATCGAATTCATCTTCTATCGTGTGGGTTGTGAGGTGAATTACCAACCTCATCAACCCTGGTGTCAGGGTTATTATAGAACCGCCAAAGGCCCCTGACGTAAATCATGTAACGACTACGTACTTACATTAGTAAGTAGTAACCGGGACCAACGGCTTAACATACAGGTGATCAGCCTGCAATGTCCTAACCAAACTAGCGATCCCAAGCTGATTTTTGTGATATATCCCCACCGGGATTCGAACCCGGGACCTACGGATCGTGAGTACAACGCTGAACCACTGGACCACGGAGGCCGTTGCCGTTACTGTTATTGAAACCGATAGATTAAATAAGACACTTTAGGCATTTATTTTAGACCATTGAATGAAGAATAACGTAGTCCTCAATTCTGTAATAAAAGCATAATAATCACAATTCGCTTTCACTCTATTCTATAGAAGGTTCTCTCCGCGTCTGTATCCTATCCAATCTTATTTAACTGCGTTTTTATGTGACATTAAAAGAGGCCCCGGTTGCCGCGGCTGCCCCTACTCTACCTATACTCTTATAGAACGACCGTTAACCCAGTTGTAACTCTAACTTAGATCCTGTCGTCGCGACGAGTTCGTATGCTAGACACGTTACGAGCTCATGATACCGTGGGCTGCATTCGTAAAAGTACACTTTTCATTAATTATGTAGTATTATTAGGTTTATATTAAAAAATATCCAGTAGTTCAACTGGTAAGACTACTGGGAATAGGGGAAGTTGTCGAGTTGAGATACCAGTAACGTCAACACATTGCAGTAAATCAGAGAACATATCTAGGAGGCGTCTGCAGGAATTGGGGCCAATACATAACCTAAGCACTTTACGTACCTCGCAATGGTCTCAACGACTCTCCTGAATGGTATCTTGGTGGTGAAGGTGTGACCATGGTAGATGACCGGTCTACCATCGTCTCCGTCCCAGCAGTCCAGCTCCACGCACCGACAGCCTGTCAGCAACACCTGGAGGCAAGGAGAGATGGTTAGAACATCAAGGACATATCAAAGAATATATACACGGTGTTAGTGACATCGTAACGAAAACTTTGAGGGATGATCCAGACCATGATTCTGAGTTGATATCAAGTGGAATTTTCCGCCGAAAAAGTAGGAACGGAAAATAATTTAAAAATACACTAATATTTTCACTAAATTCCACTTGATATTAATTCCACTAGAATCCACTTCCACTAGGCCTAATCCAATGTACCTACCTATGTCGAAATTGTTTCCGAATTCATGTTTGGATCATAAATGATTATCACGTGCCCAACGGTGAAGGATCATCGTTGGGCACGTGAACATCGTGAGGAAATACGCTTTTTCTCCTTTTATTTAAAGAAAAGAGAGGTGAAACTTTAATTTATGGTAAGTAATTCTCGATTAGAATCACAAAAGCTACCCTAATGATTTCACATATAATTTTGGTCAATTTGCCACCCAATTAGGCCAACAATAACACGAACTTTGCTATTCGTTCACGAAGAGTGCTGCATTATTAGAAATACATTTGTAATTTCCTGAATTAATTCTATTGTTATTCAAAAACTAATTCTAAATTATGAAGGCAAAATACAAATAAGCACTTTTTGTGATATTCTTTTTGAACTTCAAATCTATTTCGTGTCATGTTGTTAAAACCGAAACAAAAATGTACCTACTTACAATCGGACGAACAACTGTTTTATTTAAACTTTATTTGAAAAATGTAGCTACATTTTTTTTTGACGTGACTTATGTGATTTGCCGCAGATGGCATTAACTACTTGGCCGGGCAAATGGGGAGCGCTGAAGGCTCTCACCCGATATAACGTTTAAGACAATAGGCCTGAGGGTGCCCAATAGGGCGCGAACCTCGGCTCAGGGCGTCGTCTGAGAGGAAAAATATTTGAAAGAATTAATCGACCCTAGTGGGTCGATAGCGATAAGCGCTGAATGAGGGAAATCGTCGACCACGCCGGCGGGGTCGGTATCATGTAGCTACTAATTTGCGCAATTTTGTATGCCGAGTTTTAAATTTACAATTAAGTATATCTATCTACATAGTTTATGATGACTGGGTACACTCCAACAAGATGCCTCAGATGAAGGCTTAGTGTGAATACAGAATACTTACAGAGTCATAAAACGTGGATGATCGTTTATTGCAACTTTCAGAGATAATTAGACAAAATATGAAATATTCGGAATATATCAGTTCTTCAAAAGTTTTCAAAGCGTCTTATGACAAGAGTACTTAAACAAGTTGCAAACGATTATGAAAAAAGTAGGTACAGTGCGCGGAGGCCCGTGTAACAAACAAATACGCATCATGCAATTCATGCATTGAACACACTGGTTTGAGATAACTTGACCTGTCCATTTTTAACCGACTTCATATTCGAATCATCTTCCCTTTTCACGCACTATATCGAAACACCAGTTAATACAATTTTTGAATATATTATCCTTATTTAATTTCTCATAATAACTATAAGTACCTTTAATACGGTACCCTTTAAATGCTAGCAAAGTGAACCCGTCTTGACCTTCAAAGGGAATTCGAGACAATCTTGAAGCACACATTTTATTAGTAAGCCTCGCATTTTACGACCGGTCCGGAGGGCTAAATAAAAAGAGGAATCTTCATACACAGTTCCTTTGTCATTTTTTACGGTGGGCTGTCAAAAGCTTTTACGATTTCATACACATTTCGACTACCCGGCTGTATCAAATACCTGAAGAATGGGTCGAACCCTTCAAGAGAAATAATCAAGATGATCGAAATAATGTACGTAGAGTCTGTCTCTGCTCTTTATTTTTGGAATGACATTTCTATGTTAACTATGTTCCATTCACATGCCTTATAAGTAAAAATGTGGTGTCAAAGAACGTGGAACATGCGCTTAGTTATGTTGGAATGTTAATTAGTTTTGGGAATTAAAATGACCACCAGATTTTTAGAGAAAAATAAATGGCAGAGTAACACCAGTCTTGGGAATCCATCTGATATCATCATCACCAGCCCATTGACGTCCCCACTGCTGGGGCACGGGCCTTCCCTATGGATGGATAGGGAGATCGGGCCTTAAACCACCACGCGGGCCCAGTGCGGATTGGTGGTTATTAACGACTGCTAATGCAACCGGGACCAACGGCTTAACGTGCCTTCCGAAGCACGGAAGAGCTCGAGATGAAAACTTTTTTTTTTGTGATCACCCATCCTAAGACCGGCCTTTGCGAAAGTTGCTTAACTTCAACAATCGCAGACCGAGCGCGTTTACCGCTGCGCCACCGAGCTCCTCAATAGATATATGCTCCTGCATAGATATATGTACCAAGTAAGTAGGTTGGAATTTTATTTTCAGCTCTTACAAATCCTGATAGGAACGAGAAGTCCTACATTCCAGCTCCGATTAAGATCGTTCAAGTTTCTAGTTATTTTTCAATATGACTAAGTATATACCTAGGTTATTTGTATGAATTTTTATTCTATAAATGAATATTTTATATAAATAATTGAATTCAGGATTGACTTTGTACAAGAATAATAAATTGGTAGAATTGAAATCATACAATAACATGAAAATTGTTCAGTGATGAACTTTCAATATTGTCGCGTGGAATTCAGATAGGATAGACTCGTAATACTTCAACAAGAAGTGGTGAATATTTAAATTCGCAAGTCATACAAAAAGGGCAGTAGTAGAGTAGGCAAGTATAAGTTTTTCATCAAACTTCTATCGCGGTGGTGAGTGGACGCCAAACAATTTCAATGGCCACAAAAAAGTTACGGAAACTTTCTAACTTTGTTGAATTTTTGCCTTGGGGAAACTTCGCCGACGTAGCTGCATAACAATATAAAAAATTGTCTTGGCTTTAGAAATTTTGACGTTCAGCAAGCGCCGTCCGACGAATGTGACGTTCGTCGGCAAGTAATGGGATGTTGAGAAGAATCGATAGGAAATAATGGGGTTGTTATAAAGAATGAGGAGGCAAAGGATGGGAATTCGTCACGTTTGAGTTTTATTCCGGTGTACTATTACCTCAAAAATGAATTATTGAAAAACATCATACATTTTCATCCAGTATTTATGTTATAGTAATAAATACATAATTATATCGTGGTAATAATCCAGCTATAATTCACAGAGAAGCAAGTCTGCTAAGTATCGGAAGGAAAATCCCCACACGGACGTGATTCTAGCCCCGAAGATGGTATAAACGGATCGTGGGCTTTATCGAGACTCTACCGTCTACAAATCATTGTAAATATTAGATCGTATTACTTGGCATGATAGATATAATATTATTATAACAAATAACAGATCTGTCTTGCTTTGTGGTTGGGGATTAAAAATGATCGTTAAGTACCTATTTTATATCTGTCTTTGGTTGTTGTTGACTGTTCTGTTACTAACGTATTAGTTAGTAGATGAAATTATTAATCTTCTATCGTGTAGGTTGTGAGGTGGATGAAGAACCGCAGCAGCCCTGGTGTCAGGGTTATTATTGAGCCGCCAAAGGCCCCTAACGTGACTCATGTGACAAATACGTACTTACATGAGTAAGTAGTTACCGGGACCCCCTGTTACAGAAGCGGTGTAGTTTAATAGAATAAAGTGTTACTTTAATTCTCTTCGAACTGTTCGACTGTTTTTGATGGGATTGTTGTTAGACGAATTTGCATGTGATCACACGACAAGTCTACAATCCCCTGAGATGAAAACAACTCCTTTTGTATAGCCATTTCACACAAAACATTAATTTTCATGAATCTATATAAAATCGTAGATTTCAAAACTACACAACAAATAGAGACACTATTAGTACATATAAACAACAAAACAGATTAGATTGAAACATGTAGTTGTCAGAAGACTTCCAACATCCAATGCATTTGTATATTGAAGGCAGAACGAAAACGTACTTCTATATATTGCGGGGAAATTGAGTTTCTCTTTGTAATTCTGTTTTCACCGCCGCGGCTGTCAGTCGTTCATCTGTTTATGGTTGACCCAGATTGGATGCGGGGCTGCGATGAGGTTAATGTCTTTATCATTTTGAAGGTTTGTAATCGCGTAGAAAGCAATTTTGTTAGTAATGTTGAACAATTTTAATGATGCTGCAAGAAAAAACTTAAAAAATAATATTTCAGTCAGTAGGAATTTAGGAAATAAAATGTAAGTACTTATTTTTTATATTAAGTAGTAAGTCTGTAGATATGTTCATTCCGACAAGCTAACTAACTCGACACTGTAGCAATATGGTGCGTAGGTAATACTCATTTTAGTACTCCAATATTCATTACTTCAATGCGAGATTTGAATGTGCCTGCTTGAATAGTGTATATAGACAGGGTGTCAGTAACACCGTATCGAAAACTTTGAGGAATGATTCAGACCATGATTTTGAGTTGAAATCAAGTGGAATTTTCCGTCGCAAAAGTATGGAACTGAAAATAATTAAAAATCACTCAAATTAACTCAGATTCATGGTTTGAATCATCTCTTCCAGTATTTGGTATGATGTCACTAACGTATACCACTTCAGAATTAAAAAAGGTAAGTAACTTACATTCATAAAGCTCAGTACAAAAATTGAAAGAAAGAATAAAGTGCTCTTCGTTCCTTCGCATATCTTAATCCCTTTTAAATGTCCTAAAAATTCATAGTCTAGCCAAGTCTAGCTCAAGTTTGCTGTTGACTGCATACATCTTAATGGGATTTTGTTGCTGAATTGAAATGATACTGCACCGTACTGTATAGTGTATGGGCATGTGCTGTGTGTATGGGTTTTAAACCACTGAATTACACTTTATGAGTTCGAAGTCATGTTTGGATCATAGATGATTGTTATCACGTGGTTTCCAATATTTGTGCCCGGTTAATAACAAAAATCTCGTCCCCTATTACATGGGACTTAAAAATAGTATTAAAATAGGCTATTTCAAAATAGATATAAATATATTTTTATTATACAGATTTAAGTATTTTTTATACCAAATGTCATTTCGCTTATTTGAGTTTATCCGGATTAAGTATCTATAGTTTATTTTATATCTTCAAATAGTGCGAAAAGGGCATGTTTTACTTCAGCCTATTTTACTTAAAGGCTTACAACCTTGCCTTTTGACCGTCTTGTATATCTCAATTTGAATGGCAGGGCTCGTACTAGGCATGAATACGAAATAGATTGCTTTAGAACCGACTTTACTGGAGTGAAGGAAAGTAAGGGTAGTTGGCAAATTAGGTACGTTTATATAGATGAGGAAAAGTTACTTTTACTCAGAGAAGTTGTAACTGCCCCGTAAATATTGTCGTAATGTCTTTTTGAAAATGATGAATTGTCTATTTAGCCACACGCGCTGTAAGAACACATAACTGAAAATTCTGAAAGCGCACGATTCGGAAGAATTTTGATGTGCTTTCAGCTGTACTTATCCCTTCGAGCTTCAAACCCCAAAGCTTACAGATTGAGTCTGTAGTGTAGTCTGTGAGCTTCATAGTGTGTAAATATAGAGTAAATTTTTAGACAAGATTCATCATAATGACAAAAACATCCTTGTCATACCTAGTTGGTGATTACGTCTGGACTCTAGTACGTGTCATTTGGAACTCATAATCATTAATTGTAATTCCACAAACTATCCCCATACTTCATAGTAAAATGGTAATAGAGCTACCATTATCTCTCGGTATAGCGGGACATCTCCCGCTTTATACAATGTATCGTTTTTTTTAATTCCACAATGAATAAAAACACAATTGTTGACTTAAGCTCGCTTTTGTACGTATAATTCCCTTTGTACGAAACAGTTTGTATTTTTTGTATTAAAAATGTACGAAGACTATAAAGAATATACAAATATGGAGTAGTGATATCCGACTGAGACACAGAAACGCTACGTATAAATACGTTACTCTAACGGATGCATTTTTTGCGTGCCAAGCCTCGTCTAGACTAGTGTAATTTTTGGAAGTAGTGTGTGGTCGACACTAGCAAGCCGATCCATTGTGTAACTGGTCTACATTGAGCTTGTTTGCCATAAAGCAGTAAGTACATTGTTTGCCTGGAGCTGCCTTAAGCATTCAGTGGGATATTCGTCGAAGTGTGGGATAAATGTGGGAAGCTTTAATATTTCCAAATGTAACGGTCGGTGTGATATCTTGTCGTCTGATAGCCATATTCTAGCAGTAATTATCCTGGGCTGTAATCGATGAAAGCGTACCCCTGGGCCCTTAATAAATCCACTCTGACCGCTCTTCATTAATTTGCCTCTGTCAAGTCCGTATCTGAAATTGTTGATGTTTTGCTCATGTTTGTGCCACAATTTATGGAACCAATCATTTGTGATCCCAAAAGTTAGAGGCTCGCTTTAGATGATTTATATTGGATCATTTATGCTCCCCGCTTAGTGAATAAGGACGCAATTATAAATATTGTTGGCTGAATTTATCTGGGTCATGGTCCGCGGTCGTGTTAGACACTAATAGTAGAATACGTAAGCACCTAACATACTATTCAAATGGAGCGCAGATTCGATCCTCCGTGGGTGCCTTTCGTGATTAATGTAAAGGAACGAATCTTAAAACTTTGAGTGTATTTTTTTACTCGAAAATATTTTTTTTCTTGGTAATGAAGTTATTTACAAAATTGTTGCCATAACAAAAAGCTGCGGAGTTAAATAATATTATTCCGGAAATGCTTTAGTAATACCTACTACGTACAGAGCGGTTCCTCAAATTCATTGCGAAATTTCCCTCCGTTTGTCGGATAGAATAACAAAAGAAATACAAACTTTTCCAGAAAAATATTAGTTTTTCCGAGTTTCACAGTTTACGTAGGACTGAAAGACAATATGAGGTTGTTCTTAAATTTATTCCCCAGTTTCGAGCTAAACAACGTGGTTCAACGCGGCTTCAACTTTGTTGTTGAAGTATTTATTCCTAAATAGATACGCGTATTCATTTACACAAAGATCGTTCTTTTCTAGTTTTCACTTATAGCTCCGTAATAGGCGTTACGTGGTGCTATTACCGTATGGTTACCGTTCCCCGGCGGAAGATATATCCCATTCAGCAGTATATCGGAATCGGAACTTACAGATATTTTATATTAGGTAAGTATGTACTCTTTGAGGAGCTCGGTGGCGCAGCGGTAAACGCGCTCGGTCTGCGATTGTTGACGTAAAGCAACTTTCGCACAGGCCGGTCATAGGATGGGTGACCACAAAAAAAAAAAGTTTTCATCTCGAGCTCCTCCGTGCTTCGGAAGGCACGTTAAGCCGTTGGTCCCGGCTGCATTAGCAGTCGTTAATAACCACCAATCCGCACTGGGCCCGTGTGGTGGTTTAAGGCCCGATCTCCCTATCCATCCATAGGGAAGGCCCGTGCCCCAACAGTGGGGACGTTTATGGGCTGATGATGATGATGTACTCTTTAACTCAATTTCTAAGTTAAGTATAGTATCTTTTTTGTTTCTGTTGAGAAATAAATATGTTGCACTAGGTATATCGTATTATAAGATACCGAACCAATACGTCCATGACATTATAAAACACAAAGTGATTCTTAACGACTACAAACGACAAGTCTGCCATGATAAACAGCTTCGTGCAATCTAAGTTTTATATTATATTTGTATAAATATATTATATACCCACACTTTCCTGCAGTATTTCACACATTTAGTCTCAGGTCATGGAAGACTATATCGAAAAACCATTGGAGTAATTTGCGGCGTTCCGAAACGACATCGTCGCTAAGCGATTCAATCCGACGCGACCGCCGACCTACACGGTGATTTGAATTTAAGCGACTTTATTTGGACTTCTCTTACGCCGACGTGAACATTCAAATCAAATCAAAACTTACACTTCATTGCACAGAACTTAATTTTAACAATCAGACGTAACACACGTATGACTTGGGGGGGCCTTATTATTCGAAAGGGTTTTTGTAACTTATAGCTTGAGGGTCAATTACTACGGGCAACTGGACATTCGTTTTCCAGGATTTTCGATGTTCTCTAGTCTTTTCAGCCGTGCTAGATCTTCTTATTCGCTTAATAGTACTGTTTTTGCTGTGATTAGAATGTATTGTAGCCATAGAGCTGAAAATGGGAAGTTCGAACATCAAAATCGATATCATTACCGTGAACGTAAAAATATCCTAGCATCTTTGCAAATATCCAGCCTATACTATAGTATATATTATATAGTCTACGTATAGTATGTCTGGATATTTGCAAAAGATTCAAGATTCTAGGATGGTAATATAATGAGGTAGAGCATCGGTGTTCGAAGATCTACCCAAATGTACTATTACACGCATCCAAAACCTTTCAAGAAAAAGATAGTCCTAGTAATGATGTCCTGATTGTAAGTAAAATAATTATTTATTGTTTTCTATCTAGGCGGTTTCGGTACTTTAACGCTTAAAAATAGCCGACGAGTGAATTGTTTTATTACTTCTACTGACCTTAGGTTCTAAAGTTTGGGTAGATCTTACCCCATAAATTACAGGTCGGTGTGACCCGCGCCATGTTACCACGGACCGTCTCATCGTTACAATGTCGATAGACTGGTACTTACCCAGTAATCGCCGGGTCGTACACCACTTAATCTTATTATACGTGGACTTTTTGGTTTTAATTAAAACACATAATAACGGGTTCTTACCGCGTTTAAATGGGGATATGAGACTCCCGATATTTCGACACTGTTGCAAGTGCCATGATCACGGGATGACTGATGAGATTGGAGTGGAGTAGGTAGATCCATAATTTTCTACGGGCAGACATATCTGTCTACCCTTTTTCTTTGTCGCTTGTTTATGTTTTTGATATCGGAATGTTCGGAACCATCACTCACTCTTTTTGGTTTTGTTTGTTGAAATAGCGTGGTAGGTATTAGGTATTTGTTTCCATACATTTACACAGTACATTACACAATACATTATTGCTGAAAAGGAACATACAACAGAAAACAAGAAATATATATAGTACAAAAGGTATTGCTAAAGTACCAATTTCTTCTACACAACGTAAGCATAATACTTACATAACGCATTTTAATATTACCGGGTAAAAACCCTGAGCGCTTCCAATTTTACCGGCCAAGTATTGAATGCAAAAAAAGAGTTTGTGTCCTTTCTAGCTTGATGGGCCTTGTTATCACGATACGATTTGTCATAATTATCAATCTTAGGACTTCCACAAGAGTGGCTGTAAGTTGACTTTGATTAATTATGACTCTGCCCACACCATTGTGGATTACGGGCGTGTGTCTATATGCTATGTATGTATGCATAATTAAGTAAAGCTTAGTAGGTAATTTGTTATTCCAAGCGTCTTTAAAAGTCAGGGGGAAGTTCAAATGAAAGACTTAAAATGACTGTGCCAGTTTGTTGATAACATGTGATTGACCTGGTTTTACCTTCGAGTTGTAAGGTTAGTTCGCAGTTCTATATTTATAATCATGCATTTTCGTATCAAGTACCTACTACCTATGCATAACGTCGCCTTATCCGCCTTATAGTGAAACCGCGTAAGCGCCTATTTGAAAAATCGGATTAAGAAAGAATGAAATGGAACGAAATGAAATGAAAATTAATTGTTTTAAGTTTACACGTTTATTATCATAATTACAGCACATAATAACGGGTTCTTATCCATTTAAACGCGGTAAGAACCCGTTATTATGTGCTTTAATTATGAAAATTAATTGTAATAAATGTGGTGTCTTCTTCTCCAGGTGGAATACCAGCCTCATAAACCCTGGTGTCAGGGTTATGACTGAGCCGCCAAAGCCTCTGACATGGCTCATGTAAAGATTACTCACTTACATGAGTAAATATTAACCGGGACCAACGGCTTAACGTGCCTTCCGAAGCACGTATCATCTTACTTTCGGACAATCAGGTGATATAGGTGGAACTAGGGATCACAAAGTGATTTTTGTGATATGTCCCTACCGGGATTCGAACCCAGGGCCTCTGGGTCATGAGTCCAACGCTCAACCACTGGACTGGTTAATGTGGTGTGATATTCTTTAACATAACATCGATTTCTTTCGATTAATTTAATTTCGGGTAAAAATTTAGACCACAAATTTTGACCTGGATTGTAAATTTGTAACTAGCTTGTGTTATGTGAGGTTTTGTTATCAAAAATCACATCATAATGTTACGAGGTTTGTCCTAGAAGGCGAAGGTAATGAAAAGTTAGGTAAATAATAGGTACCTGTAGGTAATAATATACTTACAACTATTTATATACATAGTGCCCATATACAAACTGTAAGTCAACAAACATTTTGTATAATAAAAAAATAAATATTCTTTCCGGTTTGTACAACTGGCGGTAATTCGGTTGTGCGACACGGATTGTCAACTGTTGGTCGAAAATTGACGAGTATTGGAAATTCCCCGACATTTTTCTGGGTTCGTCAATTTTGCCCGTCAACCGGCGACAAGGAACGAAATTGTGCGAATTAAATATATACCTCAATTTCCGTACAGCTAAAAATATTATGGCCTCCGAAATTGGTTCGTTAGATATTTGAGAAGCAATTTGATGAGAAAGAGAATTTTTGATGAGAAATGAGAAGGAGTCTACGTAATCAACTATGCTGGTATATCTACTGCGGGTTTATTGTCCTACAGTCATTAAAGTGAAATGAAATGAAATAAGATTATAGTTTTAAATGACATGTGGTAAATGGATGCGACTGGTTATTTAGTCAGTTTCTGACATACATCTGCATACATACAAAAACTCACGCCTATTTCCCACCGGAGTAAGCAGAGACTATAGAATTCCATTTGCTTCGATCCTGACACACTTCTCTTGCATACAATCATCAAACATCATCATCATACACCTACTTACAATAATTGTAATGAATGTCTTCAATTTATTTCATTACCTGTCCGAATGCGTGTCCAAATGCCATCATTAAGTATTATGTTAAGAGGTAATAATGAGGTGAGATTGTGGTAAATCGTGAACCTATAGTATATAAAAACTTTGTTACCAATGAAATACTTAGTTTTTCGAGTATGCAGGTTTCTTTACGATATATGATCCACGCTTGAATCCGTATACAAGTTTAGAGGGACATTTTGAATGTGTGATTATGACAAAAAAGTGATCCTATATGGGATCCGTTTTGATTTTGACGTAAGCGTCATGTTTTAGACACTTTAAGCCGGATACAAACTAGGCGTGGTATGGGCTCCGCTAACCATGCGTCGCACGCCTCTTTCATATTTGTGCGCATTTCGTGCTTACGCAGGTATAACAGATAGTAAGGCGTGCGGCCAACAGCCTCCGTGGTCTAGTGGTTAGTGCGTTAGGCTCACGGTCTGGAGGTCCGGGTTCGATTCCCTTCCGGGTGAGAGCCTTCAGCGCTCCCCATTTGTCCGGCCAAGTAGTTAATGCCATCTGCGGCAAATCTACAATAAGTCACGTCAAAAAAAAAGGTTCGATTTCCGATGGGGACATTGTCGAAATCACTTTGTACGACTGTCCTTTGTTTGGTAAGGACTTTTCAGGCTTGAATCACCTGATTGTCCGAAAAAATTCGGAGGGCACGTTAAGCCGTTGGTCCCGCCTATTAGCCGTAAAAACACCTCCACCAACCCGCAGTAGAGCAGCGTGGTGGAGAATGCTCCATACCCCCTCCGGTTGATTGAGGGGAGGCCTGTGCCCAGCAATGGGACGTATATAGGCTGTTTATGTTTATGTAAGGCGTGCGGCGCATCGCATGCGGGTCACATGTCTCGCAATGTCAATGGCCTTCAGTTAGAGTTGACTATAAAAATAGTACGGAATTATTAGATTAGTACGAGATTTTTATTAGTATTAGTATTTTTTATATTCCTATAATAAGGTCTAAAATATCGTACTACGTATCCATCATGCCCTCAGACAGTTTTCAGCTTCTTTCAACTTTTTATCTTCTCAAGGCCCGCCGAGCTCCGGCTTATGAAACTTGACCTTAGCTTTTTCAAGCACTCTTAGATTTTTTCAAAGACAGCTCATTGCTTCATATATGCTGGTACTTCTCAGTTCATACACACACAGTATACAGACTCAAGTCGCGTTGAAGGAGTTTCAGTTCCTTAATCTTAGTTTCAGCGTTCGAGTACAGATTTATGAACAATATAAACTGACACACTCCATGAATATAACTAAATGTGCTTTAACCCTTCAGTGAACTTTTACGATAATCTCGGATCCATAAATAGTATGGAACATGCAAGTATTTCTTGAACTTTATGACCACAACGGTACCTATTACTCGCAACCCTATTTATATTAGTAACGCCATTAATATGCATTTGCGCGTGTTTCCGACATTTCCAATACAGAAATGATTCCTGCGTATCAACCTCCAATCTGTTGCAATAGAAATGCCTTGTATGAAAAATTGAATCGGAGCAATGAACAATTTGTCATTTTAATGTTTTTCATGTTCGCAAGTCGCGCGGTGCCGTGGATGGACAATTTATTACGGACGTCATCCTTTGTATGGCGACGCGAAATATGTAGCAGGATATTAGTAGGTAAAGTGGAATGCAATTTATTCCACCGTGAACGTACCTTCCTACTTGTATCACGTGAATGCCTCGCACAGGTTACATTACAAATACTGAAGTGCGTTTGTAATGTAAGCTAAACGTAGTCGTTCCGTTGTGTTGATTTTATTGAAGCGCGACAAAGAGGATCTGCTATTTCTGTAATAGAATTCATGCTAAAGGAAATCTGAACAATAAAACAAACTGAAAAGAAGTAAACTAGCCTTCTTAAGAAAGGAAATATACTAAAGTGAGCTTGTACTTAGATTGTGCTACGGAAAAGTTTTCAAGTTACTAAATTGCTTTATGAGTACAAATATTTATAATGAATGTTTTTAGGGTCTAGCAATAATAATTTGACTTTTATGAAAAAAGCAACACTTTTAAAGGGACTCGAATTATATTTTTTTATTTTCTGTTGAAGGCACATTAATATAATATATACATATAATAATTTGTTATTACTAATACAAGGGATGATAACCCACCTGTGTAAATATTTGGTTTCCAATTGAGTGGATTTGCTTAATCTGCGGAATAATAATGTGTTGATCCCAAGCCTAGCTTTGGGCCATGTTAATAACTTTCCAAAATAATATGGAGATAGCTTGAGTTTGACTATTTAACGGAATAGTTGATTAAGAAAGTTTACTAATGTGTTGATGTTATTATGACAATAATGATTATTATAGGAAGTTCTGTGATTTGTAAGTCGGCATTATTTACCGACTTCAAAAAAGAAGAAGGTTATCAATTGACCCGTACGAATGTAATATTGTTTTAATTGCACACTATTCGTATTTGCAATCTATCATTGGTTTTAAAACATTGAGCTAGTATATTTTGCATAATTATAATTAATAATCCTTATGCTTTGAAATTTAGTGAGAATAAAAAGAAGCTAAATTGATGGAAGTCATTTTAATAAGTATTAATGTAAGTATTTTGTTTTTATTGAAAATAATATTATCTCTCTTGGTAAGCACACATTGGTTTCCTTACAGGAAAATGAAGGAAATCATATATTATAATTCTTTCTTCTCGTGTGGTGAAAATATATTTAGGAGATAAGCGAATATAACGGTGTTTACCTGTCCGCTACATTATCCTCCTTATAAAAATATCTTCCTCTTATCCAACTTACCTTTGTCCTCCTAATTATGTAACTACCTTTGGGCTAAACGAGCGAGAACCCTCTCAACTAAGTCTATAATAAATCAACATTGATATATTATACGTAGTAGACAAAATATTGAAGGAGAAAGAACATTGATAAGCGTAATATTATGCAGCTATGGGGCTACTGAAATTCCCACATCATAAAATTGGACCCGACGATGTCATAAAACCGATCATTTATTTTTACGACAACGATCCCTAGGTCAATAATTGTGTCGCCATAATTTTTGTTAGATCCCGCTACCTATGCGGGATGACTGTATCGTCTGCGATATCTTCTTAGATGGCTCTGTCTTTTGCGACAGTTTTATATTGGGGTTGTAACTTTTCTTTTGTTATATCGATTTTGAATTGTTACTTTCTACCATGGATCAAACAGAACTAACTATACTTAGACGTTCGAGGAACATGTGTGTACAAAATTGAACAAACGTTGAAAAAATATTTTTATAAGTGCAGTCTTATAAATACAGGCTTTGGAATAGGCTTTGAAGTATCTTATACAAGGTGTTAGTGACGTCGTAACGAATACTGACAGGGATGATTCAGCTCATTATTCTGAGTTGATATCAAGTCGAATTTCCTGTCGAAAAATACAAGAAAAATTTTGTGTTTTTTAAATTACTTATTTTCAGTTAGGTTCATACTTTTGCGAAGGAAAATTCCACTTGAAATCAACTCATAAACATGGATTGAATGATCCCTCAAAGTTTTCGTTATGGTGTTACTAACACTCTGTATATGAGTAGGTAAATTTGTGTTTTTATTTGTTTTATTTTCCCATTAGTCATCAAAAGCAAAGGTGATATCTTTTTATAATAACTATCACAGAAGCTGATGAATGTTCTCCAATAGCGACGTTACCTTTGTCAGTTTGATATCTTCCTGAATCTGATGTCGGTAGTAAAGTGCGCAGGGCCTAACGACTGACGTTTACTGTCGCAATACTGACGCCTTTAACGGCTGCCAGCCTGCTTAAACGTTAATTAAGGATATCTTGTGAAGTAATGGCCCAGTGGATGATCGCTGCGCTGCTAAGGTTGCCTGGTCGAATTCCAGTGGGGCGACATAACTACAAAAAAAAAGAACACTTTGTGATAATTAGTTTGTTTCGGATATCGTAGGCTGATCATCCGATTGTCCGAAATTGAGATGGTCTGTGTTTCGGAAGGCAAGTTAAACAGTCGGTCCCGGCAACTATTTATCAAGGGTCTTTAGCGACTGAATAGTACCTACGCATGGTGTGGTCACATGCCCGCAACGAGGATCTTACCCAAGAAGATTGTTATACCAAGTCATATGCGAGCATTATTATTATGAACGTCGGAGATGAAGCAGTTGCCGTAGCTGAAATCGGCTGGGTCATCATCATCATCAGTACCCCTAGGGTACCATTAGGGTTGATAAGCTGCTGTTTAGCAACTGTTGTGTAATTGCTGTTTAGCAATAAGGCCGCCTATTGCGCTTATTTTTATTCGTATGTCCTGCGTATATGTTTTGTGTAATAAAGAATTATTGATTGATTGATAAGGTCCGTCATTGATCTCCCAACCAGCAAAGTTTCTGAAAAGTAATGTCTGATATTTAATGGCAAAAAATGAATTATTTCTTCTTCATTTCTCCAAAGACTGGAGTCTTTTGCTAATTAAATGAGTTGCTGAGTTAGAGAAGATTCGTTACATAAGTCCGTCAGATAAATGGCGGGTTACGACCGCAAGGAGTTTTTCGCTGAATTAAACTTTCTTGTTGTTACTTTTTTGGAGCAAAAAGTATCTTCAGACTTAATTGTCATCGTTGTGGGTTTTTACTTCAGACGGTGTTTTACTTTTAGATCATTAACGACTTAAAAAGACTAGTTCCTAGATTCTACTCTGACGGCATTTTCTACTTGACCGGGCAAATGGAGACTCCCCAGACTACGTACGGGGTTAAAAGTAAATCTTATTGTCACAATAAACATGCGCACTCATGAGTGTTTAATAAATATGAGTGAAAATGTAAGTATAGCAAAATTTTAAAATTAATGTTTAATAATATTTTTGGACATCATTTCAAGCGTTGAATAATTTTGTTTGTTATCCCTAACAATGGCGGCTCTCAAATAGATTGGGTAGCGATTTTTGTCATTTATTCGTAATAATCCAATACTGAGGCGGCGTCGTGATCCCATTGACGGTAAGCTGGGCCGCAGGCGACCATCCATTATTCATGGTATCAGTCCATAGGAGATAAACACTGATGTGCTTTTCAAATGCCATAAAAGAAAATGCGAATGAAATGTGAGGCAATATTTTTAAAGGTTTTTTGTAAGTTTGAATATTAGTGGTAAAGTGGTGGGTTGGGTTATTTATTAAACACATCATAGAAGGGAAGCTACTAGGAAAAAGAGGAAGGGAAATACCGAGAAGAACTTACATGGAACAGATTAAAGAGAAGGTTAACGTTGTCTATTATAAGGAAGTGAAAGAATTTGATAGACAAGAATAGAGAATGCTACACCGACAAGAGCGTGGCTCTTAAATTAGTGATGGTGATGAGGTTTCAAATAGTTTCAATGTTTTCGTACTATCAATCGTGTTTTCTAAGTCGGCACCTTTTTTATTTTATTAAATAAAAAAAAATAGGTTAAATCTCGGGGCTTTTAGTTGTGGTTTGATATGTCAATTGATTGATCAGGGGGTCTAAAAATACCACATTGAAGCAATTCGTCTATTAAGCAATACCTATTGCAGTTTGTCATTTGCGCATATAAATGTAAGTGCGCAATGTCAACAATTAGGTCGTGTACTAGGTTCAAGATAAATTATGAAATTCTGATTACTAAATAAACACAGATCTAAAACTAACAAAAAATATTTTTATTTTTGACTTATTTATGAATTTTAATCAAGAAAAACGTAATAATAAGACAGTAGGACACCATAATAATAAGACAGTAATAATAAGACAGTAGGACACCAACAGTAGGACATATATAAGTAGGTTGTTTCTGTTTTTACGTATATATTTAAGCAAATTGATGGTATAAATTACAGTTAACGTGCTGTAATTCGGGTGGTGTAATGCGACACGCTCATTTGTTGTCAAACCAGCGTAATAAATTCAAATTCAAAATTCAAATGCAAAATATTTATTTCGGAAACTAGTCCATATTTAGTTAGTAACAAAAAGCTTAACCTAGTATTAGTAACAGATTCGAAAGACGAACAACATAAAAATAAACTACATGAGGCCGGCCCGAATCACCGAAGCCGCGGGCAGCTATGTGACAGCGTGCAATCGCACCCAGCGGTTCAGCAGCGACGAGTCGTACCGGTCCACCAATGCGCTCATGATGGTGTTGGGGCTGTCGCGACGCTGAAAAAACTATCTGTCAGTCAATTTAGTTGGAAAATGAAACAGACAGTATTTGTATGCAAAACGTTACTGCCAACCAAATATTGAGCAATGAAAATTTTCGTAAAGGCAAGTTACCGTATTAACCTCCCAACATTTACGAAAATAAACTCTTTAAAAACTTAAAAATGAGTCATTTTTCAGTAGGTAGAAGCGTGCACTCCAAATTTTCGTTGCATCATCTTTTTCAAAAAGCATTTTTAAGTAGCTTAGCTCTAATTGCTTACATTAACTTGCCATGCTCGCTGGTCATAAATGGCTGTGATGCGGCAACATGCTTGCTGCAGGCTCTGCACTTAGACCTAGTGCTGGAAATCATGTAAATTTTAGCTAACTCAAGAGTTTTAAATCCCCTTCGAAATGACTTGACTCATTTATTTTTTATAAACCTTTTTTGTATTAACTTTTTGTCATGAATAAATTTTGACAAGTCAGATAGTAATTAGTGGTAGTTAATTAGTAAGTGACATAAGAAGATTTATAGTTACTAGAATATTGCAAGCAGATGCTAAAGAACGACCTTCTCGACACGACTACATAATTTTTACTATTCATCTGTTCAAGTAGTTATCTAACTATCACCTTTCTTAAACTCATAGCACAGTTCAAACAAAATCACTAAACCGATTGATAACTCTCATTGTTACAGTGCAGGCTCACATTTTGACTGCACCCGAGGCTAATTTAGAGGTAAATGAGAGAGGGGATTCACGCTTCACTGACCCAGTTCAGTGAGTCAACTCACGGCATCACGCCCCTAGCTGCCGCTGCGGCCGCCCCGGGACTCTTGACATGAATTAAAAATGCACGTTGCATTAGTGGTGCAATGGCGGACGGTCGCATCATTCGCGCAGATGCAACTCGGGCACTGCTATTAACCGGGCCAGAACAGCAAGCTAGTTCTTATAGTAGATTCTTCGTGCTGCCAACTATGTTGAAGATAGAGTGGATAATATAATCAAAAATATTTTTCATATTTTTCTTTCCCACTATATTTATAGTGAAGAAAAATGTATATTATGTGATAATTATGCCATACTTATACCTACAGGTGGCGTACTTTAAGGAATGTTCTTACTTACACTGTTAGGTATACAGGGTGTTAGTGACATCGTAACAAATACTGAGGGGGATGATTCAGACCATGATTCTAAGTTGATATCATGTGGAACTTTTTACCGCTAAATTCATGAAATTTGTTGTTTTTTTTTTAATTATTTTCAGTTCTATTCTGTTGCCACGGGAAATTCCGCTTCATATCTACTCAGAATCGTGATCTGAATCATCTCTCAAAGTTTTCGTTACGATGTCACTAACCCCTTATATTAGTCAAATAAAAATGATTTTTATGATTAATGATGTAGAGTCATGAGTTACTAGGACGTAGAAGGCTATCAATAGATTTGATAGGTTCGTTGAATAATATTTTTTCGATCGAAGCATACGCATTATTTAAACATATAACTCACGCCACACGCAATCACTTTCGATTTTTCTGTCAAAAGGTACTATTGGGTATTATGATAAAACTGTCTAGACAGTTTATAAATAATCGCCTATCGTGATGTCGATACGTGAATATGTTTTTAAAGTAGGTATAGATAAATAAGTCACATCTTCCATCTTGTGGGGTGTGAGGTGGACTGCCAACCCCATCAACCCTCAGGGTTTTTATTGAGCGCCATAAGCCCCTGACATGACTCATGTATCGACTAGACACTTACATCAGTAAGTAGTAACCGGAACTTCCAACGCACGGATCATCTTACTTAACTGCTTCCGTGGTCCAGTGGTTGAGCGTTGTGCTCACGATTTGGAGGTCCCGGGTTCGAATCCCGGTAGGGACAAATCACAAAAATCACTTTGTGGTCCCTAGTTTAGTTAGGACATTACAGGCTGATCACCTGATTGTCCGATAAGTCACATCTAGAACATTCAAAGTCCTGTTATGGGGGAGTAGTCTACGGGGATACTCAGAAATAAGAGACATGGGTAACGAATGTGTTGCAAAAAAGTTTTTTTACTAGAAGTAACAAGCGCGAGAGACAAAAACTGACAATAAGGGTCTGAATGATTTCCAAAGAAAAGTGTTTTAAAAGCATGCTCGACGACAAAAGACGTCTTCCAAAAGAAATACTTTATACAAATTCAACATGACAAAGATAGTAAAATATTATATTATAAATTAATGGATCACCGTACCTACCTATTCCTATCTGACGTATATCACACCCCGAACACTTCGTTATAAACAGACACTACACATTGACGTTATCGTACACGCGCATCTGTGTATGTGACGTCTGACTCCTATACGATTGAAGACTAAAATAAGACCGAGGGGGTGAGGTAAACCTAGCTCAGACGCTGGTGAGGAGCGGAGAGTTGCCATTCTATATACGCAGTATTACACCTTATTTTACGTTGGAGTATTAAACTTTATTGCTTTAACACAGACAAGTATTCTCCGATCAGCACACGTCAGTATGCCTTCTGTATGGAACTGACAGGCGCTACAGTCTGAGCTACGAGGATAGTACTGAAACTGTTGAATTATATAACAACATATATAAGCTCATGACTATATCCCTATTAGTGCAGTCAGAGGTCAATCGCAAGATAAACTTAATACAAACACCTCACCGAGATTTCTGTTAGACCAACGTGATAGGTGGCGAGCCGTTTCACCGTCGAGAAAACTGCTTTATAAGATAATAAATTGTTAACTCATTGGTGTAACTCAAATCCGGTACCGGGGTTCGAACTGGAGCTACCCGATTGAGAAGCAAGCCGTTGTACCACAGGACCACAGTGACGAAAGTGCTGAAGTCTCTTTAAGTGAATTATATAAAAGACCTTTGTAACAGTGGAAAAATAAGGCTTGATTATAAATTTAACATGAAATACATTTCAATGATTTACAAATGCAATTACAAAATTGAAGATAAAAGCATTAATTAAATAACGAAATGGAATAGGCAAACCCTAATTTTGAATTTCAAAATTCACACTTTATTCGCACACAAACAAACCAACAAATTAATTAGAGTGAAACATCGATGGAATAAGCATCAATAAGTAGTTTTAGCTGTAATTATGTTTGCACTAACGCGTTCCATTAGTATATAAAGTACCTACCGAACCTATCGAATACCTACCTAAGTACCTACCGAATTATTGGCTTTCAATTTTGACAAAACAATTCTTGTTGACCTAGCTTTCCACCCCGACTTCGGCCTGGTGGACTTTGCCTATCGTGCGCGACGATTCAGTCGCTTAGGGGCTGGATGCCAGGATAAAAACTATCCTATGTTCTACCCTAGGTCTTAAACTATCTCTATACCTCATCTTAATCGATTCCGGGTAAAATACCAGATAATATTTTTAATTTGTCAGAAAATAAATTTAAAACTCATGTGAAACTTACGTTATGTAAAAAAAACTTATTATGGGATTAATGTGTACCTTAATGATAAAAATGCCTAGTATTAAAATATGCACTTCTATGTAGTTATTAAATAACTTGTAATGTTTACCTACATTACATTTACATTACATTGATTTAAAAGATGTATATTACTGTTGCAGTTTTTTGTCATTTCTTCTCAGCCATAACACCTTGCGAAATGTCGTAGATTCAAAAATTAAGGTTTAAGCGTGAAAAGGTAACAGACTGACAGAATTACTTGCGCATTAATAATTATTAGTGTGGATTTTTACTCTTATTACACTCCAACAAAATTAGGGGAAAGATGGGGAAAACATAGACGAGTATGAAAAACGCTAGAGGGAAAAATTAAGCACCTCGACAGAGGCGCGTGGGTCAACAAAGATAATTTCCCGGCAATAAATTGAAGGCGCTTGGCGGTTAATTACAACGCTGTACCTGTAGGGCTGCTACAAAGAGGTCATGTCAACTATATTATAAATAATTAAAATTATAGTGATTTTTATTATAAGTATTAAATATAAACAACCTATATAAGTCCCACCGCTGGGCACAGGTCTCCCCTCAATCAAGTTTCTTTGAACGTTGGTGCACTTGCGTCAAACAGAGTACTGGGCGGAGGGCAAGAGGCAAACCACTGCTCTATTTTTGCTTAAAAAATAGCATGGAGAACGCTGCACTAATATGTATACACAAATTTGTGGGTTGATACCTACATGATTGTATTGAACAGTAAACTGAGCTTCGGTTTAAAGGCAATATACAACACGAAACTCTCATCCCACACATTGGCTTGACATTTCACATGTTATGAACTACATTCATTGACACTAATGAGGCGTAAATTAATCATCTTCTTTCATTGGAGCCACAGCTGTGCATGATTGTTGTCGCATTAAATATGAAATTAACAGATTAATTGAATCAGATGAATAACATATAATAGATCGAGTAGTTTCAATATATGTATTACATCAAAGAATTGACTACATTACATCAAAGAAGTGGATTTTATTATAGAGTTGAATGCTTATTGGCCGTCCGCTAATATTCGCGCTTGTCCATAAGGGTCGACACGTACGATCAACTTACACTGGGCGATGAACAAATTTTTACATTTATCCACCATAAGTTGGTCTGACCAGCGCCGTACCCGCTAAAGTACGCCCTTAAATTGTCTTTCACAACGTGCAATTTTTTTAACTCATTGTAGATTAGCTGCAAATAGCATTAACTACTTGGCCGGACAAATGGGGATCGCTGAGAGCTATCACCCGGTACAAATTTTAAGACAACAGGCCTGAAAGTGCCCAGTTAGGTGCGAACTTCGGTTCATGGCGTCGTCTGAGAGAATAATATTTGAAAGAATTAATCGACTGTAGCGGGTCGATAACGATGAGCGTTGAATGAGGGGAAACCGTCGACCACGCCGGCGGAGTCGGTATCGGGATTCTGAAGTGTTTGTTATAGCGAGCTGATTGGCCGCCTCTATGGCTAGAACAACATGCAGTAGAAGTCTGGATCGGAAGGCAACTTGCAGCCACACTTATTACTGTAGTCCTAAAATGTATATAAGGAACCATCAGACATATCCCATAATAGATATAATCACAGGTTAAGGTCCAAGAAAATCAAAATTCTTTCACATTGGCGTTGTTGGAATTTTCAGTTTTATATGGACTTCACTGCCACATAAGAGAGATAGTTGATTTTTGTTTTGTTGACTTGAAAAATTTGGATTACATTACGCGTTGAATTCATCTTGCAATTTTCACATTCAAAATCTAAAATCGACCTTATCTGGGTGAATTTTGGTAGTTCGTGTCATCCAAGATATTGTAAGTCTACCCACTCTGATATAGTGTGGCTTTGCTCTTTGAGCACCTAAGCTCATGATAATAGAGTGTTTCTATTCGTTCCTAAACCATTGAAGATTTGAATATTTAAATTTTATAGTATTAAAATAACTTTACAATATTGCTAGCCCTAATAGTACCTGTATTCCAGCAGATAGAACAAAAATCACCGGAAGCAGGCTGGCGCAGATAAGACGACGCCAGAGAAATTAGCGCTTATTGGCCTCACTCGCAGGATTTGGCAGCGGATCACGCCTGATGCTGCATATTTCCAGCGTCATCTTTGACACAGCTTATTCTTTATTTATTTCGTTAGGCACCCACATAGAAAAGTTAAATAAATTAAAGTATATACGAGATAAGTATTTTACTCTCATCGTATCCATTACACACAGGAACCACATAATTACAAAACGAAAGAAAAGTAGAAAAGTATCTCTCTCTCTCGCTCTCTCTCTCTCTCTCTCTCTCTCTCTCTCTCTCTCTCTCTCTCTCTCTCTCTCTCTCCTTGGCATTTATTATTCTCATCTGATGGTGAGGTTTTCCTTCTTCGTTTTCGTCTTCTACTTCGCTCTGTTGGACGTTTTGGAGAAATTGCACGAGCACAGGTCCTTTTTGACAACATCCGCTCATCTTGTTTTTGGTCGTCTGCTTGGTCTAAGCCCTGGTATATTTATATTTAGAAGTAGAAAGAGTACACACACATAAACAGCCTATATACGTCCCACTGCTGGGCACAGGCCTCCCCTCAATCAACCGGAGGAGGTATGGAGCATACTCCACCACGCTGCGTATTTATAGGATTGTACAAATATTTCTATTATGATCCATCTATCTCATATTTACAATATTCATATCTACTATACCCGAAGGTGGTCTAGAAGAAATTGCTACTTAGCAATGAGGCCTAATGTACTCTTTCCGTTATGTCGTTTGCCGTTGGTCCCGGCTATTAGCCGTAAAAACACCTCCACCAACCCGCATTGGAGCAGCGTGGTAGAGTATGCTCCATATAACCTCTATCCATCTTTGGATATCGTATCACAAGTGGCTGCAAGTTGTCTTCTGTGTCCACCTTCTTAGGTATTATAGCGTGGTCTCATTTAAGTACTTTGTACACTTAGTATTAATTTAGTTTTAACTTTTATTTCTATTTTATTTTAACGATTTAATATTAATATATTTATTTATTTTTCCAATATGTGGGTAGCCTTTTTAGCTGCATAAAGAAATTATATTATCATTAAAAGTTCTCTTATAAGTTCAGTACTATAATAATTTTCAATTATAATACTTATAGAAGCAACATTATTATTATTAAACATACATTCTTCCGTAATAAAAATGGGCTGTCGTGCGCCTAAGCCGATTCAAGTGCAAATTCATGGCGATAAAATTTTCATTACACGCATGCCTGCCCGCTTGCTGGGCAATAAACGACTGAGTTGATCATATTCTTTTATTACATTATTTGCTATAACCATCATATTTTCTTAAATACTCATAGATAACGAAATCATTTTGGGACGGTACAATATTTTCATGCGTTTGAACCCCAAATTGCCAGCGTCAAAGCTCTTAAATAAGGTTTAGGCCATAACTAAAGGCATAATTGTACAAGAATTTAAGTAATTGTAGGCGATAGAAAATTTATCCAAAGGATCCATCCAAATTGTACGCGCTTAATGTGAAATACTGCACGATGTCGATCTGAATGCGCCGAATTTTCCTAAATAAATAAAGCGAAAGTCAACCTTAACTGTGCTGGGATACTGATTATAATTCCATACAAAACTGGAAATGCTGACAGCGCGAACGATTCCGAACAATCTGTATCTGATTTTAGCAATCGTCCTACAAGAGCTTAACCCACCCCTCTTCACTTCACCACATCTGTTTATCTCAACTTCGGTCTAGTCTAGACTTAGAATGTGATAATAAATTATAACTATAAATATTTTATTGCCAATAGCAATTACAAGTATTCGAAACAAAACAGAATACATACAATATTCAATGGTATATTACACTATTCAAATATAGCTGAAGTATATTTTTGTGTTTACGTAAAACCCTTGCCCAGGGATACGGGTGAAGACCTCAACGGTTGCAGAGGCGAAGATGGGAGCCATCGGTACGGCAATGCACGACGGAAGTGGCAAGTCACAGGGACCTGGAACCTGACAGAAGGCAGCAGTAACTATCAGTACTATTTATAGGCGGAGGACAGGAGTCCTAGTATGGCTTTGTAATAGACTATTCTGGGCGCCACCCCACTTGCGTCAGACAGAGTACTGCGGGGCGGAAGGCAGGAGGGAAACCACTGCCCTATTTTTCCCTAAAAAAGTAGCATGGAAAATGCTGCTCCGACTAGAGCGTGGCTCTTAAATTGATGATGATGATATTTTTGTTTGTAATGAGAAAGTTTACCTATTTGTACATTTGGTACATGGCCTGATGATGGTTTGTACCTAATATTTTACTCTATTTTCTAGTCCCTACTATTTTGTCAGACTTTAAATAATCGTCACAAACTAAGCAGTACCATGTGACGTCACTTGGCGTAACATTCCACACGAAAATACTCACATTTGAAGTCGGCAACTGTTAGTTTTTCATAATTGCAATTTACTTTGAAAAAGTGCCACTCCGCATACCTACTAGGTAGGTATTACCTAGTTGTAAACTAACTTGATGAACGCCCCTCAGTTGATAGAGGCGCCGGCGGCACCGTGTGAATGATAAGTTTAGTTTACCGTGCTATGATTTCGAAAACCGCAACCACACCATAAATCCACACCATAAGTAGATAACGATGATAGAAGAAATAAGTTTCTTTCCTTTTTTAAATAAACATTTCTTTATTTATTTATTTAAATTCTATTTATTATTTATACAAGTAAATTGTTAGACCATTTAACCTTTAAGATTGTGAACTATAAAGTTCATATTTAAGTAAAACAATACTGGGCAATTTCAAGCTATCATTACAAAACCTATACGAATGTTATATTTATATTCATTACCTGTATAAAAGAAGCGGGATGAATATTTATTTAATCCTACATTAAAAGGAGCGACCACACGTTCGAACATTTTTTGGAAAATTATTTTTTAATTACACTAAAGCCATATAAAATTCAATCACGTTCATCATTTTAATAAAAGTAGAAGGACTATCTGAAATTAATTCACCAATTTATTGAAGCAGACTTAAAATTGGGCTTCATTACTTTTATATTGAAATGAAATAACATCTGAAGATGAATGCTTGTTACTTTCGTACAAAATGAGTAGGTACTACCATTATTTACGTTTCAGAGTTCCACATAATTTTCCGTACCAAAAACACAGGGAGAATGTTAATCAACTCATTAAAATCTATTCAGAATTTATAATTGCGTGCTAATATGTTTCAAAGGTCGAGGAAACCGCTGGAATATGTTGCAAGTCACATTTTGAGGTGAATTCCAGTGATAATTTAATATGATTTTGCAGTCAATAATACTTTCCAAGTATGGTCTATGCTGGAACAAAATGTGTAATTTACGACGCAGCCTATCGTAATACCGTCCTTATTGTTGAAAAACTGATTATAATTATGAACAATCCTATAACTAAACTTCAAAATCTTTCCTAGAATATTATCAGTGGGCCGCCTACGGTGCCTTTGTTGCCTAGTAAGTACTTCTTGAAATGTTTTTCTCTAAAATTTGTCTGCAAAATTGAAATTTATCAGCACTCTTTCATACTAATCTTTTATAAAGCCTTACTATGCGCATCCACGTTCAAAAATTCTTATCTCATCTAATAGCGTAAATCGACCCTCTTTCCAACCCTGTGGCATGGTAATAGAAGACATTATTGCCTAAATAAGGAGCATTATGCCTCGTAAAGTCGACTCGCTTGAATCTCAGAAATAATCAAAGTATTATTGAGTCATAAATCTTTATCACCACTTCCAACGGCGATATCGCGACGAATATGTGAATATTTCGGTAAGTTTTCCATGAGCTTTATGGTGGAACTTAAAACCGACATTGTAATGGTCCCCATAAGTACCTGTGTTTTATTACACTTTTTATAGTCTACTGTCTTCGATATAAGTACAGTTGAGTAGCTACGTTTTGTGAAAAAGTAAATAAATTCTGTAAGTGCTTTATTTGCATTTCGGTGTAAGTAAAACAAAATTATATACTTTCAAATAAACTCTCGACCGTGTTCATGAAAGATGTAACTTGAAATACTTGAATAACAAGAAGGTTTAAAACAGCTATAGAAGAAAGAAAATGCTGACGTTGTAAAAAGGAAATAGGCGAGTGGGCCAACGGGGCTTGCCGCGTGCGCCGTTCCCTCAATCCCGATACAGATAAAGTACAGAGCCTACTGGTATACTTTCTTACAACGCTTTCAGCGGTTGTCTCCTTAATGAAATTTACGACCAGAGCCGAAACATCTCAATTTTGCAGGCTGGGCCTGGGGCGGCTTTTCATCTTACAGATTAATTTTAAATTAGATTAGATTAGCATCCACCAAATCTGTATCGCTGACATTTTTATTCAATCGACTTTCGGCTTTTATAAGTGGTTTGTTTCCTTAGTCTGCATGCTGATGGTGATGATTTAGGATCCTGATACCGACCCCGCCGGCGTGGTCGATGACTTCCCTCAATCAGCGCTTAACGCTATCGAACCGCTAGGGTCGATTAATTCTTTCACATATTTTTCCTCTCAGACTATGCCCTGAGCTGAGAGGTTCGCGCCCAACTGGGCACCCTCAGGCCTGTTGTCTTAAACGTTGTACTGGGTGAGAGCCTTCAGCGCTCCCCATTTGCCCGGCCAGGTAGTTAATGCCATCTGCGGCAAATCTACAATAAGTCACGTCAAAAAAATAAAAAAGGTGATGATTTAACATTAATGTTGAGTAATATTTTATAGAAAATCGTAACGATGCAACTTATTATTCCATTGAAGTGTATTAATATTTTTAAACACCTACGTACTGTTTTCAATACGAGTCCAAGCCTATTGTTTAAAAGTATTTCATTTGACTAGATTGTACTCTGAATTGGCTTCCGCTGAAAAAAGTACTCTAAAATAAATTCACTACACGGACTCCCTCCCTAAACGTTCCAAATTCAAGCACATAGACATGGAACACATAAAGCTAAGTATAGATTGTCGTCCGATGCACAACGAGTTCTTTTGTGAACATCGCGACCGAGACCAGATTGTCCACATCACGATTGCTGGATTACAAACCGATGAAAAATACGTGAGTCCGAATAGAAAATTGAATACCGACGTAGTTCCAAACCGACTGATACGAGCTATGTATTCTGGCTTTGTTCTCCGCTGCCTTTGTACACTCCGCCTAAAATGTTATGAATTTATTATCTTTGCATTTTAG
This sequence comes from Pectinophora gossypiella, assembly GCF_024362695.1. Lineage (NCBI taxonomy): Eukaryota > Metazoa > Arthropoda > Insecta > Lepidoptera > Gelechiidae > Pectinophora > Pectinophora gossypiella. The sequence continues at coordinate 7,229,489 of NC_065416.1, read as the reverse complement.
TTGTTTTCTTTAGTGAACAGAAAATAAAAAGGAAAGTAAAATTGTTGTCGATTTAAGTAGTACCTATATAGTATAAGTAGTCTACTTTTAAAGTACCTAGTCTACGTTTTATGCCTGTGTTTCATTAAGCTAAAGCCTCAATTCAAAAAACAAAGATAATATTTACCATCACAGGACGCCACAAAAAATATATAAAACTTACACAAAATTATATGACAGAAATTAAAAAGATGTTGCTCGAAATAATTATAATCATATGGTAAAAAACCCCGAAAATAATTAATAAGTACCTACTCGTATTTTATATAAACAAAGATTTAATTAAGTAATAAAGAAGATTTTATTATTTTATTCAAGTATCTTGAATGGCTTATTAAATATACTGCTTAAACTGCAAATAGATGCTTGAATTGATGATTACAGATAGACAGTGGCCAGGACATACTTGAATAAACCACATAAAAATTGAAGATCGGACGCTATCTGGATGACGGGAGATACTATCTGTGAGCAGGAAATTGTTAAGACTGCGAAGAAAAGAAAAGGTAACTAAAGGAAAAACGTTAAGATCCCGTCCTTTTATAATGTTGTCACAACGCGACAACTCCGTGACAGTTAAACCAACTAAATTGTACAGAAAAATAATACGCGTGAGTAAAAATAATAAAACGTACAAATTTCCTTGTTTTCCTTTCTATTTCTAGCTGTCATCCATCCTTCTTTAATCCGAGGTTATCTATAAACATCCACCTTCAGCCCTGCCACTGGGGTGTGTGTCACACGTATAAACCTCTAGTGCTGTGCTCAGAAGAGCAGCTACAAAAATATTAAACGTAAAAAATAAATAAAAGCTTATCGTCGTTTGGAAGAGAAAAACACGTAAGCGCCTTTTTAACAAGTCACGGATCGTTTTCTTTCAACTAATTTCAATACAGATAAAAATTCAGCCCACATATCTTTTGGTTTAAAAGCTAGCTTGTCTATTCGACGTTTAGTTAATTAAAACCAAAAATATAAAAAAAAAATGTGTTGTTACAATTGTAGTTGGATAGAATGTACTTGTTTATGTATTTTTATTTAATAAATATTTTTAACTGTTTTATTAAAATCACATCCGAATGTGTTTTACAAAAATGCGCTTGTTTACGTGGTTTTCAATAAAAGGTGATGATTTGTGCAGGCTATGGGAAGCCGCTGGATGCGGGCAGCGCAGAACCGATCGTCGTGGAGATCCTTGGGGGAGGCCTATGCCCAGCAGTGGGCATCGTACGGCTGATGATGATGATGTTCCTATGATAAGTTCCTTAACACTGTGATATTGAAATCCTCGCATGTAAAAAATAAGTTATGTAATACTCGTAAGTAATGTTTTTTTTTAATGTGATTCAAGTGCAATAAAGAGTTTTTGTAATGTATTGTAAGTAATATATCTAATAATCGGCATTAACAAAAAAACTTAATCTCAAGGTTTCGCTCAACAGTGGAACAATTTGTCTTATACGATAGATACATGCATTATACCTAAGTAGATAAGATAATGCATTTTTCCATTGGAGTAATAAGTATACATTATATACGGTACTGCATGTAGATTTCAAAAAGAAGCAGCGATACCAAATACCTGCAGCCATCCCTAAAGTCCGCTTGCGTGTCACACGGCTGCGACGCGACTTATCGCGCGGCTTAGCGGCGCGGGCGACTATCAGCGGCGCTGATAAATCTGCGTCGTTACGCGCACGTGTGTAATGGCCTTAAATTTTTTGCAAGCAACACGTACGGTTATAATATTCCCTTTACACGCTAATCTATATAAGTATTTATTTAAAAATGGAAGGTGTTTTATGCTTCTCTATCTTTATGGCTTTTACTTATGTTCATTTTTTAAATTTCGTGCTTCATGCGATACTTTACAGTTGGCTAGGTCTTCATTGATGTCTCCTTAGAATCTGTTTTCTTTTTATATATTTTAATGCTGTTTATGGGATACTTATGTACCTAAGTGACGTGCATGATACAAAAATTAGGCAATTTTATATTCCCTTTCTGAATAGTTATAAGATGAAGTGCGGTTCTAAGTAATTTCTGACGCCCATTTGAACTTTTATTTAAAAAAAAACACATTATTTTTTAATTAATCATTCCAGTAAAATCTTCTCTGTACCCTTTCAACATCAAAAACCATCGTTCACAAACTACAAACCTAGGCAAACAATACCGTTGTTGCAGACAGTAATTTTTCAAGGAATATTCCTGAAGGTGGTATCCCGGCTTCAGGCATTGTCGTCTCCCGACGGTAACACATTTGTTATGCCATTATTACCCTTATTTAATACCACTGAGGTCGGAACTCACTGGAGGGCAAACCTTAAGAAAGGTAGCATGCACATTTAGAATACTTAGTGTGCTCATTTTTAATAATTTATAATAGTGTACAAAAGTCTAGTAATAGTGTAAAGTCACCAACATAGCTCGGAGAATTGCAAAGAAGTGGCAGTGGGCAGGACACATAGCGAGGAGAACCGATGGCCGATGGGGCGGAAAGGTTCTAGAATGGCGACCACGTGTCGGACGACGCTCAGTGGGTAGGCCCGCTACAAGGTGGACCGACGATCTGGTGAAAGTCGCGGGAAGCCGCTGGATGCGAGCAGCGCCGACCGATCTTCGTGGAGATCCTTGGGGGTGGCCTATGCCCAGCAGTGGGCGTCATACGGCTGATGATGATGATGATGATGATGAGTGTACGAAATAGAAATATGGATATTAGATTATTATGGCTATGACCCTGACACCAGTTGGTCAGGTTGGTAAATCACCTCACAACCTACACGATAGAAGAAGATGGCTATTCAATTATCTTAAGTGCAGTTTTTAGTAACACAGTTGGTTCGACCATTATAGATGGCGATACGGCTCACCATCTATCACGTTGGTCTAACAGAAAGCTCGGTGAGGTGTGGGTACTTAGTCCATCTTGTGATGGACGTACCTCTGATAACCCCTATTGGGATATAGTCGGGAGCTTATGTTATGTTATATTAGAATTATAAGTAATAAAAAAAAAATAGAAAAATGGCGCTACAACGGTTGCGCCACCAGCAAAATGCATGCAGTTCTATAAAGTGAAACTAACAGGGTAACCACACCATACTTGGTTCCGCAACCAATTTGTTGAATGCAACCAAATCCCGAATAATTTCCCGTTTGTGACGCAACCAAGTCAGAGCCCTTAGTGGTTGATTTTTATGCTTTTGACGTATTGTAGATTTGCCGCAAATGGCATTAACTGCTTGGCCGGAAATTGACTAGAAATATTTATGAAGATTTTGATGAGAATGAAAGAAGTGATAATAATGCATCAGGATCGTATAGTAAGTGGAATTCTGTAGTCTCTATGCCTACCCTGGGTTATAGGTGTAATCTTATGTTGTTTTGATGCAATTCATACATAGGAAGTATGTGTATGTAGAAATAATTACTACTTACTGGTGTTTTCTTATAGATAATTTATTGTCATTCCCAATACGTCACAAATACAAACTATCATTACTATTTCTTATTACTCAGAATCAGACCATTTATGCATAAGGATAAAATTACAGACTAAATCTAATATCTTCGTGACGTAGTTATCTACTTGGCCGGACAAATTGGGAGAGTTGAGGGCTCTCAACCGGGATAAAATTCAAATAGCCCTGAGGGTGCTCAGCTCATTTAAATGATACAACTTAATTTCATATTAAGTACTTACTTGAATTTTGTATTCATTACACAATAACACAAACAGCAGTAGCAGCAGTAGCAGTAACTGTCTGTGCTATACAGAGGACATTCGGAGGACAGGGAGTCCTAGTACGGCTTTGAACTAAACTACTCTGGGCGCCATCCTACTCGCGTCAGGCTGCGGGGCAGAATGCAATAAGGAAACCACTGCTCTATTTTTCCCTAAAAAGTAGCATGGGGAATGCTACACCGACAAGAGCGTGGCTCTTAAATTAGTGATGACACGATGCTATAATTATATTTTGATCCAAACCCATAGTTATTAGTTTCGGAAACCTCGTAACTATTATTAATTTCTTGTAATATGAGAAGTATGATATAACCCCAAAACTTTGTCCGAATTTGATTTAAAGCCTCTAACCTTACGATATAAACAAACTAAATGTAACGTACATTTTGGAATATACTCTTTGTAATTCAGTACGACGTCATAAATCGGAATGTAATCATTATACAAAATTCGAAAGTAAGTACTTACATACTTACATTTGGTGAGCATCTATGTTTGCTAACAACTTTTTGTTGTTGATCTGCCTGGGATGGCACTCTCTACTTAACCTTGTTGATGATCGTATTCTCTACTTAGCTTTCTTCTTCTATCGTATGGGTTGTAAGGTGAATTTCCAACCTCAGCAACCCTGGTATCGGGGTTATTATTGAGTCGCTAGAGGCCCTTGACGCGGCTCACGTAACGATTACTCACTTACATCAGTAAGCGGGACCAATAGCTTAACGTGTCTTCCGAAGCACGGATCATCTTACTCTACTTACTACTTAGCTGGGAGTTGTGCAATAAAATGCCTACAAAAAAAAACTTTAAATTATTATTTTTTAAATTACATAAAACAAGTCATCCAGTGTAGCCAAACCTTAACATAATACCGCGGTGATAAATACGGTCGCATTCCCACGGGCAGGTTGAATTAAAATAATAAGAAAGAGTTGAATTTTCCGTCTGCAAATTGCTAGGGTGAGATGACGATCATTTTATTTTCGCTTTGTTACCCAGCGTGTAATCAAATATCCTTGATGACCTCCGCGAGGTATTAATTTTCCTTGTCTGGTCTTATTTCCATTTTATTTCGAATGGATCCACATCCAATTTATTTCCTGTTGTCAACACTTTTCTTATAAGCTTTTCCGTTCCTGTAAAAAATGCCTCGCGGAATTCGATTATTTTTGAACAGAACCAACAAGAACATATTTGATAATGTAAATATATTAAACATAAATAACCTATACAGGGTGTTAGTGAAATCGTAACGAATACTAAGGGGGATGATTCAGACTATGATTCTTAGATAATATGAAGTGGAATTTTCCATCGCAAAATTCATGCTGTTTTTTCAGTTATTTAAAATTATATAAAATTCTATACTTTTGCAATCGAATATTCCACTTGATATTAACTCAGAATTATGAGCTGAATAATTCTTCTCAGTATTCGTTACGATGCCACTTACACCCCGTACAAGTAGGTACAGGTAGCCAACTAAGTAGGTATGGGTGATAGTGACATCGTAGCGAATACTGAGGAGGATGATTTATACTATGATTCTGAGTTGATATCAAGTGGCATTTAATATGATATAATAACAAAAATAATTATACAATGCGTGGAGCTGCATCCACCACTGCAGAGGTAGACAGCCCCACCGCTCACAGAACACTTTCAGCATGCTGTTGGTGCTGGAGCGAAGGCGAGCCAGCGCTGAGGCACTGCGTTTTCTTATGATGGCCGAGAAACCATCAATCGAAGAGTCCGCAAACATACAACAATAACGGCCCGGGGCCTTTTACCTTATAACAACTTACACTCACACTTTTTTATTAATTAATTATACTTGTACAATACCAGAGGGAGAAGCCAAATACCATCCAATAGGCAGGCAAGCCACGACGAAATTATATTCATACGGCTTCCGTTCAACCTGAAATTAATTAATCCAACGCTCGCGAAATGAATTCTTGAATGTGAAATAATAGTTAGTTACTTTCATAACATTGTTTTTTTAATGAAACATTGCTGACGTCACTGAGTTTAATTTACCTACTTTCTCGATTTATTAAACAAATTTTAGCCTACCGATATAGTGACCAGCCATAATTTTCCTGTTTAGGATAAGTACTTACGCGTAGCTTATTAGACTGCCGAATTACGTAGTGTTTTTTTTTTTATTATTAATAGGTATGTAACGGATTTTATGTTTCCTGCCGGGTCTGCATGACAACCGCGCTGGACGCGGCGCGAATTACATTGAGCGCTTCGACCAATAGCCGTTTGACGTCCACGTAGATAGCATTTTGTATCGTTTATCGGTCCAAGCGCTCGGCGCGGTTGTGATGCAAACCCGGCTGGTCAATTTAGTCGTCTATATCGTTGTGCGTACTTTCATTACGTAATGTAACGTTATAGTAGTCGATACAAATTATTAAAATACTATATTTTCAACGCCTCATATTTTCTTTTTAAATAATCGGCATAATTATCCAGACGTTGCATCTGGCCGCACGTCCACAGATAATAACTTACGACACGACGGCAAAGGTTTTCACGACGCGACATCGATTCTTGCATGATGACATTATGACGACACATCGTGACACAATGACATTGTGACGTCACATCTTCGCTCTGATAGCATTTGGAGCTCGTGAATCCTCCGGAGGGACATAAAATTCCATCACGAGTCACGGGTGCTAAAACACGTCAGCAGATTTTAAACTCAGACAATAATTTCTAGTGACTTCACATCGTATACGCTAGCCTTAGTTCAACAACGAGAGAAGGTGAATATTTCAGTTAGGTATTAGTATTATATATATTTATTTTATTTTTTATATAATAATATAGACAAGCGTTTGACCATAATCTCACCTGATGGTAAGTGAAGATATAGTCTGTGGATTACGTATACCTAGCAAATGCCTATTCACTCTAGCTAGAACCCCAGATTGTAAGGAGCTGGTATGTTACTTTAAAAATATATTTTATGACTTCGTAACTACTATTATAAAAATAGATATACAGTGTAAATAATAACATAACATAAAACACAACATAAACTCACGATTATATCCCAACGGGGTAGTCAGACATCCATCCATCGCAAGATGAACTAAGTAACCGCGCCTCACCGAGTGATAGGGGAGCCGTATCGCCATCAATCATATCTCGGAACATGTATTTCTCAGGAATGTGGGTTTCTTTACGATTATTTCCTTCACCGCTGAACACGTGATAATCATTTATGATCCAAACATGAATTCGAAAACAAATTCGACAATCATTGGTTTAGGCCTGTGCTGGATTCGAACCTGCGACCTCAAAGTGAGCAGCAAGTGTTCTACCAACTGGGCTACCAACAGTCACTACAGTAGGTACTGTTCATAGTCCACTGACTATGAACAGTGCTTACATATTAGATTGTTTTCCTCCAGACTATCTTTTCAAAAGCCACGTCAATGTGTGTCACATGCCACGTATTAATCGCGAGAAACAAACACGAGGAAAGTACATGTAGTGGAAGAGATAAAACGTGCCCCCGAAGACACGTGGGGACTTAGAGCACAGGGTCGGACTTGAACTGTTAGGGAATTCCAGGGGGTCTCAACGGTATCTATATTGAACTGTTAGCGGGTTCCGGAGGGTCTCGATGGTATCTGTATTAAACTGTTAGCGCGTTCCAGGGTAATTGGTTTTTCTTTTTTTTATTTAAATAAAGCATTAGAATACTTACCTAAATACATGCTACGTAATATTACAATCTAGCCTACAAGCTAATAAGCAATTTATCTTTAAAATATTATTTCCTAAGAGTTTGTCCACGGGGTTCTGATGGTATCTGTATTGTTATAAGATGATAAACGAACATCCATAACTGATTCAGCAGGTGAGAATAAAATGATGCACCAATTCTAATAACTTAGTGTGACGTGTTTTCGTGAATTAATATCGATTACCTTTAAAAACAACCTATCTTAAACCTACCTGGAACCTGAGAGAGGGCAGCAGTAACTGTCAGTACTTTTCAAAAGCGGAGGACAGGAGTCTCAGTACGGCTTTGAAATAGACTTTTCTGGGCGCCTTTCTACTCGCGTCAGACAGAGTCCTGCAGGGCGGAAGGCAAAAGGGAAATCACTGCCCTATTTTTCCCTAAAAAAGTTGCATGGAGAGTATTTTACAGAAAAGAAACGTTCTTGAAAGAGAGAGCGAGAGACAAGAATGGAGAATGCTACACCGACAAGAGCGTGGCTCTTAAATTGATGATGATGACCTTTATAAATAAACACTAACCGATCTAAAAAGTTACGGATGATATACAACACATTACATTATAATTATTTCCCAAACCATATGGACAAAAATCATTTTACTTTTCCAAGTGATTTCTTCAATATCTCCATCAGAAACCGAACTCAATGACTATATATATATATAGCCATTGGTTTCACAATCTGGAACGAGATAGGCTATAAAATAAAAATAATATATACTTACACTACTACTTACTTCGCGTCAGACAGAGTACTGCGGGGCGGAAACCCCTATCCCCTATCCCTGCCCTATATTTCCCTAAAAAAGTAGCACGGAAAATGCTACACCGACGAAAAGAGTGTGGCTCTTAAATTAGTGATGATACTTACCACATTAATACCTTATCCCAAAATAAGTTACTTCCAAAAATAACTGAAACGACGCGACTCTCAACAGCACTCCGGTTACAACCCTGTCACAAAGTTAAGGACAGACTTTTGTGAGGAAAAATACGTCTCTAAAACAAATAACTAAAACAAAGCTCTTATGAAAAGGGACAAGTAGATAATGGTGCTAATTCCAGTATACATCATCTAATTTTATTTTAAGTTATACCTCTCATTTTAAGGACGGGTAATCGACAGGCATAAAATTTATGGAACACACGTCAATTTTAGGCAGAATTTTAAAAATCCCTCCCAAAATGTTATATTGACCAATAACTACTTACTACACTACTACTTACAATACTTTTGATTTATTTATTTGTTTAAAGAATTAATAACTTTATAACGTCATAACAAAGTACTAATTTAATTGTAATAATTATTAATCCACAGCTGACTTAATATTTCAATAAATTAACGTGAACTCTTTTTGTATTTAAATAAACCGAGTGAGTAGGTAACTAAGTTTATTCAATGCTGTAGGTTTAACATGCAATTCATTAACCTAGCTTTCACATTTAATTAATAATAATAATCTCATCTAGAATTCAATAGAAAATATAATCTGGTATTCAATTTCAATATATTGGAATGGAAAATGCTACACCGACAAGAGCGTGGCTCTTAAATTGATGATGATTCAATTTCAATACGTATGTACCTATTAACATCAGTTTAATTTTCATATAAAATAACTCGTTCATGTATGATAATAATATAGTATTTTATGCAACAGTTGTATAAGAAGGGTCAAAAAATGCGAGTGGCGTGAGTTGCGATGTGAGCCTTGGCGAACATCGCAATAAGAGACGCCACGAGCATTTTTTGACCTAGTTATACAACGTTGCATACAATACTTTTTCTACGACGACGTAATTTTAAACGAAACACAAAAATTTTCCAATTTATTTTCCAACGCGCGGGAAAATGGCGGCAAATGTATACTTTTTTTTTATAGTATATCTATGGCACCAAACAAAGTAAAGGTGCCAGTTTCCAGGTCAAAAAAAAAAACAACAACAATGCTTTTTTGGCGACATTATAGTACAGTTACACTTTGTAAACAATGCTTTTATAGGCCATAGAGCGTACACTTTTTCAAAGAGTTTAATTATGTATGTACTTATATTAGACTTTTTGGTTATTTAAATGCCAGATTAAAGTAGAGGAGTAGAAAAATTATATTATGTTACGGCTAATACCCGAAGTGCGGCTACACCTAGTTTTAACCGGTTAGAACTAGGTGTAGCCACTTACTCTTGGTTAAACCTAGTACTAGCCGATTGTTTTCGGGTAAAACTAGGTCTAGCCTTCATCATGCCGGCTACAATTAGGTCCAGCCATTCCCTGTTGGATAAGACTAGGTCTATCCGATATCAGTCCGGCTAGAACTAGGTCCAGACAATCCCTGTTGGATAAAACTAGGTCTATCCGATATCAGTCCGGCTAGAACTAGGTCCAGCCATTCCCTGTTGGATAAAACTAGGTCTATCCGATATCAGTCCGGCTAGAACTAGGTCCAGCCATTCCCTGTTGGATAAAACTAGGTCTATCCGATATCAGTCCGGCTAGAACTAGGTCCAGACAATCCCTGTTGGATAAAACTTAGATGTGTGTCCCGCCAAGCCTTCCGCCCTGCGTTACACTCTTGATTCACAGCATTTGCAGCAGCGGCGTGGGGTGGAGCGCGCCTCTGCAGGTTGTGAGCGCCAGGTGCTGCTGATCTACTGCAGGTCTACTAGCGAGTGTGGCTCACAGCGTCCATGCGACGATGGATGTCTTCTAAATATCACAATTCGGAAGAATAGGAAGAAATTCATATAGATAGATAATGAGAATGTTGGAGAATTATAGATAATATAATTCTCCAACATTCTCATTCAATTAGCTTTTGTAGTGTGGATAGATCCTATTTGAAACTGTACAGTATTATTTTTAGCCTTACGTGGTCAGAATGTTCTAGGTTTTAGTGTGTAATATCATAACTAAATTTCAGTGTAAAATAACGAGAAGTTTACTGCTCGCGACGCGTAAATTGAGTCAATATAATGATGATGATGATGTGATCCAGCCGATTTCGGCTACGGCGACTGCTTCAACTCCGACGTTCATGTGCTCGTATGTGGCTTATATAGCCAATCTTATTGGAAAAGATACTCGCACATAACGGGCATGTGAGCACACCATTTAAATATGTATAATTGATCGCCGTAGGCGGTCGGGCTTTTAATTCATCGCGCTTGACGTCAAGCACCAACAATACGTAATACCAACTCTACGAGATATTATTTTTTCTCAGTTGGCTCGACCATTATAGATTAGACGGCGATGCGGCTCACCACCTATCACGTTGGTCTAACAGAAAGCTCGGTTAGGTCTAGGTACTTAGTTCGTCTTGCGATGGATGTACCTCTGTCTACCCCAATTGGGATATAGTCGTGAGCTTAAGGTGTGTTATGTCTATTAAATAAGCGATATATGTATAAACCATAATTTGGAGTTGAACGTTACGGCTACAACTACCGTAGCATGCTGCAAGCATAACGTATAGCGATAAATGAACCAACCCTATTGGATCAATTATTATCGCATCGCCCACGTTGCGATTAATGAACCAACCCAAATACCGTGGTAAGCAAACTCTTACGATAGATTAGCGTACGACGCGTGATTTTTCGATTTTTCCGTAGTCGGGATTTAGTTTTTAAACTTGTATTTTTATTTATAGTTTTTTGGGGTCGATATGTGTTTTATGCAAGATTTGGAGATAAACCCTATCCGGAGCAGTTATTTTGTCAATTCAACGTAATTATCGAGTAAATTCTATGTACATATTTGAAATATGAGAATCAAGTTCTTTCATTTGATACACAACACAATATCATTCGAAGATTTTTTTTTCTCAGTTTATGTCCTTTAGAGAGCGCCACATTGAATTTAGTTTGACGTCATATAGCCTATAACCACCGGACAATCAAGACGCTTCTTGTGTCACCACATTTGTTAAATTTTGACAGGTGGTTTAGAAGTTAAGTTGAAACTGACGTGCATACACAAATACATACATACATAATAGCGGTCAAACACATAACTCTCTTTTTGCTCCGCCGCAGTCAGGTAAAAAGTATCGACCATCCGAGTTTAAAATAAAGCATGAACGATGTCCATGAAAAGGAATCACCTCCAAGCAATTACATTAGCAAAATTGTATTTCAAGGGGCCGTCGTTCGCTACGAAATGAAATTCATTTCTTTGAGTGATACCCAAGCCATAATTTTACCCACTGTTTATTTATCAGGAAAGAAATACTTCAACGTCTTTCATGTTAAATGACAAAAATATAAGTTTAAAAACAAAACTCCGCATGTAGACGTATATATGAATTTCTTCCTATTCTTCCGAATTGTGATATTTAGAAGACATCCATCGTCGCATGGACGCTGTGAGCCACACTCGCTAGTAGACCTGCAGTAGATCAGCAGCACCTGGCGCTCACAACCTGCAGAGGCGCGCTCCACCCCACGCCGCTGCTGCAAATGCTGTGAATCAAGAGTGTAACGCAGGGCGGAAGGCTTGGCGGGACACACATCTAAGTTTTATCCAACAGGGATTGTCTGGACCTAGTTCTAGCCGGACTGATATCGGATAGACCTAGTTTTATCCAACAGGGAATGGCTGGACCTAGTTCTAGCCGGACTGATATCGGATAGACCTAGTTTTATCCAACAGGGAATGGCTGGACCTAGTTCTAGCCGGACTGATATCGGATAGACCTAGTTTTATCCAACAGGGATTGTCTGGACCTAGTTCTAGCCGGACTGATATCGGATAGACCTAGTCTTATCCAACAGGGAATGGCTGGACCTAATTGTAGCCGGCATGATGAAGGCTAGACCTAGTTTTACCCGAAAACAATCGGCTAGTACTAGGTTTAACCAAGAGTAAGTGGCTACACCTAGTTCTAACCGGTTAAAACTAGGTGTAGCCGCACTTCGGGTATTAGCCGTAACATAATATAATTTTTCTACTCCTCTACTTTAATCTGGCATTTAAATAACCAAAAAGTCTAATATAAGTACATACATAATTAAACTCTTTGAAAAAGTGTACGCTCTATGGCCTATAAAAGCATTGTTTACAAAGTGTAACTGTACTATAATGTCGCCAAAAAAGCATTGTTGTTGTTTTTTTTTTTGACCTGGAAACTGGCACCTTTACTTTGTTTGGTGCCATAGATATACTATAAAAAAAAAGTATACATTTGCCGCCATTTTCCCGCGCGTTGGAAAATAAATTGGAAAATTTTTGTGTTTCGTTTAAAATTACGTCGTCGTAGAAAAAGTATTGTATGCAACGTTGTATAACTAGGTCAAAAAATGCTCGTGGCGTCTCTTATTGCGATGTTCGCCAAGGCTCACATCGCAACTCACGCCACTCGCATTTTTTGACCCTTCTTATACAACTGTTGCATAAAATACTATATTATTATCATACATGAACGAGTTATTTTATATGAAAATTAAACTGATGTTAATAGGTACATACGTATTGAAATTGAATCATCATCAATTTAAGAGCCACGCTCTTGTCGGTGTAGCATTTTCCATTCCAATATATTGAAATTGAATACCAGATTATATTTTCTATTGAATTCTAGATGAGATTATTATTATTAATTAAATGTGAAAGCTAGGTTAATGAATTGCATGTTAAACCTACAGCATTGAATAAACTTAGTTACCTACTCACTCGGTTTATTTAAATACAAAAAGAGTTCACGTTAATTTATTGAAATATTAAGTCAGCTGTGGATTAATAATTATTACAATTAAATTAGTACTTTGTTATGACGTTATAAAGTTATTAATTCTTTAAACAAATAAATAAATCAAAAGTATTGTAAGTAGTAGTGTAGTAAGTAGTTATTGGTCAATATAACATTTTGGGAGGGATTTTTAAAATTCTGCCTAAAATTGACGTGTGTTCCATAAATTTTATGCCTGTCGATTACCCGTCCTTAAAATGAGAGGTATAACTTAAAATAAAATTAGATGATGTATACTGGAATTAGCACCATTATCTACTTGTCCCTTTTCATAAGAGCTTTGTTTTAGTTATTTGTTTTAGAGACGTATTTTTCCTCACAAAAGTCTGTCCTTAACTTTGTGACAGGGTTGTAACCGGAGTGCTGTTGAGAGTCGCGTCGTTTCAGTTATTTTTGGAAGTAACTTATTTTGGGATAAGGTATTAATGTGGTAAGTATCATCACTAATTTAAGAGCCACACTCTTTTCGTCGGTGTAGCATTTTCCGTGCTACTTTTTTAGGGAAATATAGGGCAGGGATAGGGGATAGGGGTTTCCGCCCCGCAGTACTCTGTCTGACGCGAAGTAAGTAGTAGTGTAAGTATATATTATTTTTATTTTATAGCCTATCTCGTTCCAGATTGTGAAACCAATGGCTATATATATATATAGTCATTGAGTTCGGTTTCTGATGGAGATATTGAAGAAATCACTTGGAAAAGTAAAATGATTTTTGTCCATATGGTTTGGGAAATAATTATAATGTAATGTGTTGTATATCATCCGTAACTTTTTAGATCGGTTAGTGTTTATTTATAAAGGTCATCATCATCAATTTAAGAGCCACGCTCTTGTCGGTGTAGCATTCTCCATTCTTGTCTCTCGCTCTCTCTTTCAAGAACGTTTCTTTTCTGTAAAATACTCTCCATGCAACTTTTTTAGGGAAAAATAGGGCAGTGATTTCCCTTTTGCCTTCCGCCCTGCAGGACTCTGTCTGACGCGAGTAGAAAGGCGCCCAGAAAAGTCTATTTCAAAGCCGTACTGAGACTCCTGTCCTCCGCTTTTGAAAAGTACTGACAGTTACTGCTGCCCTCTCTCAGGTTCCAGGTAGGTTTAAGATAGGTTGTTTTTAAAGGTAATCGATATTAATTCACGAAAACACGTCACACTAAGTTATTAGAATTGGTGCATCATTTTATTCTCACCTGCTGAATCAGTTATGGATGTTCGTTTATCATCTTATAACAATACAGATACCATCAGAACCCCGTGGACAAACTCTTAGGAAATAATATTTTAAAGATAAATTGCTTATTAGCTTGTAGGCTAGATTGTAATATTACGTAGCATGTATTTAGGTAAGTATTCTAATGCTTTATTTAAATAAAAAAAAGAAAAACCAATTACCCTGGAACGCGCTAACAGTTTAATACAGATACCATCGAGACCCTCCGGAACCCGCTAACAGTTCAATATAGATACCGTTGAGACCCCCTGGAATTCCCTAACAGTTCAAGTCCGACCCTGTGCTCTAAGTCCCCACGTGTCTTCGGGGGCACGTTTTATCTCTTCCACTACATGTACTTTCCTCGTGTTTGTTTCTCGCGATTAATACGTGGCATGTGACACACATTGACGTGGCTTTTGAAAAGATAGTCTGGAGGAAAACAATCTAATATGTAAGCACTGTTCATAGTCAGTGGACTATGAACAGTACCTACTGTAGTGACTGTTGGTAGCCCAGTTGGTAGAACACTTGCTGCTCACTTTGAGGTCGCAGGTTCGAATCCAGCACAGGCCTAAACCAATGATTGTCGAATTTGTTTTCGAATTCATGTTTGGATCATAAATGATTATCACGTGTTCAGCGGTGAAGGAAATAATCGTAAAGAAACCCACATTCCTGAGAAATACATGTTCCGAGATATGATTGATGGCGATACGGCTCCCCTATCACTCGGTGAGGCGCGGTTACTTAGTTCATCTTGCGATGGATGGATGTCTGACTACCCCGTTGGGATATAATCGTGAGTTTATGTTGTGTTTTATGTTATGTTATTATTTACACTGTATATCTATTTTTATAATAGTAGTTACGAAGTCATAAAATATATTTTTAAAGTAACATACCAGCTCCTTACAATCTGGGGTTCTAGCTAGAGTGAATAGGCATTTGCTAGGTATACGTAATCCACAGACTATATCTTCACTTACCATCAGGTGAGATTATGGTCAAACGCTTGTCTATATTATTATATAAAAAATAAAATAAATATATATAATACTAATACCTAACTGAAATATTCACCTTCTCTCGTTGTTGAACTAAGGCTAGCGTATACGATGTGAAGTCACTAGAAATTATTGTCTGAGTTTAAAATCTGCTGACGTGTTTTAGCACCCGTGACTCGTGATGGAATTTTATGTCCCTCCGGAGGATTCACGAGCTCCAAATGCTATCAGAGCGAAGATGTGACGTCACAATGTCATTGTGTCACGATGTGTCGTCATAATGTCATCATGCAAGAATCGATGTCGCGTCGTGAAAACCTTTGCCGTCGTGTCGTAAGTTATTATCTGTGGACGTGCGGCCAGATGCAACGTCTGGATAATTATGCCGATTATTTAAAAAGAAAATATGAGGCGTTGAAAATATAGTATTTTAATAATTTGTATCGACTACTATAACGTTACATTACGTAATGAAAGTACGCACAACGATATAGACGACTAAATTGACCAGCCGGGTTTGCATCACAACCGCGCCGAGCGCTTGGACCGATAAACGATACAAAATGCTATCTACGTGGACGTCAAACGGCTATTGGTCGAAGCGCTCAATGTAATTCGCGCCGCGTCCAGCGCGGTTGTCATGCAGACCCGGCAGGAAACATAAAATCCGTTACATACCTATTAATAATAAAAAAAAAACACTACGTAATTCGGCAGTCTAATAAGCTACGCGTAAGTACTTATCCTAAACAGGAAAATTATGGCTGGTCACTATATCGGTAGGCTAAAATTTGTTTAATAAATCGAGAAAGTAGGTAAATTAAACTCAGTGACGTCAGCAATGTTTCATTAAAAAAACAATGTTATGAAAGTAACTAACTATTATTTCACATTCAAGAATTCATTTCGCGAGCGTTGGATTAATTAATTTCAGGTTGAACGGAAGCCGTATGAATATAATTTCGTCGTGGCTTGCCTGCCTATTGGATGGTATTTGGCTTCTCCCTCTGGTATTGTACAAGTATAATTAATTAATAAAAAAGTGTGGGTGTAAGTTGTTATAAGGTAAAAGGCCCCGGGCCGTTATTGTTGTATGTTTGCGGACTCTTCGATTGATGGTTTCTCGGCCATCATAAGAAAACGCAGTGCCTCAGCGCTGGCTCGCCTTCGCTCCAGCACCAACAGCATGCTGAAAGTGTTCTGTGAGCGGTGGGGCTGTCTACCTCTGCAGTGGTGGATGCAGCTCCACGCATTGTATAATTATTTTTGTTATTATATCATATTAAATGCCACTTGATATCAACTCAGAATCATAGTATAAATCATCCTCCTCAGTATTCGCTACGATGTCACTATCACCCATACCTACTTAGTTGGCTACCTGTACCTACTTGTACGGGGTGTAAGTGGCATCGTAACGAATACTGAGAAGAATTATTCAGCTCATAATTCTGAGTTAATATCAAGTGGAATATTCGATTGCAAAAGTATAGAATTTTATATAATTTTAAATAACTGAAAAAACAGCATGAATTTTGCGATGGAAAATTCCACTTCATATTATCTAAGAATCATAGTCTGAATCATCCCCCTTAGTATTCGTTACGATTTCACTAACACCCTGTATAGGTTATTTATGTTTAATATATTTACATTATCAAATATGTTCTTGTTGGTTCTGTTCAAAAATAATCGAATTCCGCGAGGCATTTTTTACAGGAACGGAAAAGCTTATAAGAAAAGTGTTGACAACAGGAAATAAATTGGATGTGGATCCATTCGAAATAAAATGGAAATAAGACCAGACAAGGAAAATTAATACCTCGCGGAGGTCATCAAGGATATTTGATTACACGCTGGGTAACAAAGCGAAAATAAAATGATCGTCATCTCACCCTAGCAATTTGCAGACGGAAAATTCAACTCTTTCTTATTATTTTAATTCAACCTGCCCGTGGGAATGCGACCGTATTTATCACCGCGGTATTATGTTAAGGTTTGGCTACACTGGATGACTTGTTTTATGTAATTTAAAAAATAATAATTTAAAGTTTTTTTTTGTAGGCATTTTATTGCACAACTCCCAGCTAAGTAGTAAGTAGAGTAAGATGATCCGTGCTTCGGAAGACACGATAAGCTATTGGTCCCGCTTACTGATGTAAGTGAGTAATCGTTACGTGAGCCGCGTCAAGGGCCTCTAGCGACTCAATAATAACCCCGATACCAGGGTTGCTGAGGTTGGAAATTCACCTTACAACCCATACGATAGAAGAAGAAAGCTAAGTAGAGAATACGATCATCAACAAGGTTAAGTAGAGAGTGCCATCCCAGGCAGATCAACAACAAAAAGTTGTTAGCAAACATAGATGCTCACCAAATGTAAGTATGTAAGTACTTACTTTCGAATTTTGTATAATGATTACATTCCGATTTATGACGTCGTACTGAATTACAAAGAGTATATTCCAAAATGTACGTTACATTTAGTTTGTTTATATCGTAAGGTTAGAGGCTTTAAATCAAATTCGGACAAAGTTTTGGGGTTATATCATACTTCTCATATTACAAGAAATTAATAATAGTTACGAGGTTTCCGAAACTAATAACTATGGGTTTGGATCAAAATATAATTATAGCATCGTGTCATCACTAATTTAAGAGCCACGCTCTTGTCGGTGTAGCATTCCCCATGCTACTTTTTAGGGAAAAATAGAGCAGTGGTTTCCTTATTGCATTCTGCCCCGCAGCCTGACGCGAGTAGGATGGCGCCCAGAGTAGTTTAGTTCAAAGCCGTACTAGGACTCCCTGTCCTCCGAATGTCCTCTGTATAGCACAGACAGTTACTGCTACTGCTGCTACTGCTGTTTGTGTTATTGTGTAATGAATACAAAATTCAAGTAAGTACTTAATATGAAATTAAGTTGTATCATTTAAATGAGCTGAGCACCCTCAGGGCTATTTGAATTTTATCCCGGTTGAGAGCCCTCAACTCTCCCAATTTGTCCGGCCAAGTAGATAACTACGTCACGAAGATATTAGATTTAGTCTGTAATTTTATCCTTATGCATAAATGGTCTGATTCTGAGTAATAAGAAATAGTAATGATAGTTTGTATTTGTGACGTATTGGGAATGACAATAAATTATCTATAAGAAAACACCAGTAAGTAGTAATTATTTCTACATACACATACTTCCTATGTATGAATTGCATCAAAACAACATAAGATTACACCTATAACCCAGGGTAGGCATAGAGACTACAGAATTCCACTTACTATACGATCCTGATGCATTATTATCACTTCTTTCATTCTCATCAAAATCTTCATAAATATTTCTAGTCAATTTCCGGCCAAGCAGTTAATGCCATTTGCGGCAAATCTACAATACGTCAAAAGCATAAAAATCAACCACTAAGGGCTCTGACTTGGTTGCGTCACAAACGGGAAATTATTCGGGATTTGGTTGCATTCAACAAATTGGTTGCGGAACCAAGTATGGTGTGGTTACCCTGTTAGTTTCACTTTATAGAACTGCATGCATTTTGCTGGTGGCGCAACCGTTGTAGCGCCATTTTTCTATTTTTTTTTTATTACTTATAATTCTAATATAACATAACATAAGCTCCCGACTATATCCCAATAGGGGTTATCAGAGGTACGTCCATCACAAGATGGACTAAGTACCCACACCTCACCGAGCTTTCTGTTAGACCAACGTGATAGATGGTGAGCCGTATCGCCATCTATAATGGTCGAACCAACTGTGTTACTAAAAACTGCACTTAAGATAATTGAATAGCCATCTTCTTCTATCGTGTAGGTTGTGAGGTGATTTACCAACCTGACCAACTGGTGTCAGGGTCATAGCCATAATAATCTAATATCCATATTTCTATTTCGTACACTCATCATCATCATCATCATCATCAGCCGTATGACGCCCACTGCTGGGCATAGGCCACCCCCAAGGATCTCCACGAAGATCGGTCGGCGCTGCTCGCATCCAGCGGCTTCCCGCGACTTTCACCAGATCGTCGGTCCACCTTGTAGCGGGCCTACCCACTGAGCGTCGTCCGACACGTGGTCGCCATTCTAGAACCTTTCCGCCCCATCGGCCATCGGTTCTCCTCGCTATGTGTCCTGCCCACTGCCACTTCTTTGCAATTCTCCGAGCTATGTTGGTGACTTTACACTATTACTAGACTTTTGTACACTATTATAAATTATTAAAAATGAGCACACTAAGTATTCTAAATGTGCATGCTACCTTTCTTAAGGTTTGCCCTCCAGTGAGTTCCGACCTCAGTGGTATTAAATAAGGGTAATAATGGCATAACAAATGTGTTACCGTCGGGAGACGACAATGCCTGAAGCCGGGATACCACCTTCAGGAATATTCCTTGAAAAATTACTGTCTGCAACAACGGTATTGTTTGCCTAGGTTTGTAGTTTGTGAACGATGGTTTTTGATGTTGAAAGGGTACAGAGAAGATTTTACTGGAATGATTAATTAAAAAATAATGTGTTTTTTTTTAAATAAAAGTTCAAATGGGCGTCAGAAATTACTTAGAACCGCACTTCATCTTATAACTATTCAGAAAGGGAATATAAAATTGCCTAATTTTTGTATCATGCACGTCACTTAGGTACATAAGTATCCCATAAACAGCATTAAAATATATAAAAAGAAAACAGATTCTAAGGAGACATCAATGAAGACCTAGCCAACTGTAAAGTATCGCATGAAGCACGAAATTTAAAAAATGAACATAAGTAAAAGCCATAAAGATAGAGAAGCATAAAACACCTTCCATTTTTAAATAAATACTTATATAGATTAGCGTGTAAAGGGAATATTATAACCGTACGTGTTGCTTGCAAAAAATTTAAGGCCATTACACACGTGCGCGTAACGACGCAGATTTATCAGCGCCGCTGATAGTCGCCCGCGCCGCTAAGCCGCGCGATAAGTCGCGTCGCAGCCGTGTGACACGCAAGCGGACTTTAGGGATGGCTGCAGGTATTTGGTATCGCTGCTTCTTTTTGAAATCTACATGCAGTACCGTATATAATGTATACTTATTACTCCAATGGAAAAATGCATTATCTTATCTACTTAGGTATAATGCATGTATCTATCGTATAAGACAAATTGTTCCACTGTTGAGCGAAACCTTGAGATTAAGTTTTTTTGTTAATGCCGATTATTAGATATATTACTTACAATACATTACAAAAACTCTTTATTGCACTTGAATCACATTAAAAAAAAACATTACTTACGAGTATTACATAACTTATTTTTTACATGCGAGGATTTCAATATCACAGTGTTAAGGAACTTATCATAGGAACATCATCATCATCAGCCGTACGATGCCCACTGCTGGGCATAGGCCTCCCCCAAGGATCTCCACGACGATCGGTTCTGCGCTGCCCGCATCCAGCGGCTTCCCATAGCCTGCACAAATCATCACCTTTTATTGAAAACCACGTAAACAAGCGCATTTTTGTAAAACACATTCGGATGTGATTTTAATAAAACAGTTAAAAATATTTATTAAATAAAAATACATAAACAAGTACATTCTATCCAACTACAATTGTAACAACACATTTTTTTTTTATATTTTTGGTTTTAATTAACTAAACGTCGAATAGACAAGCTAGCTTTTAAACCAAAAGATATGTGGGCTGAATTTTTATCTGTATTGAAATTAGTTGAAAGAAAACGATCCGTGACTTGTTAAAAAGGCGCTTACGTGTTTTTCTCTTCCAAACGACGATAAGCTTTTATTTATTTTTTACGTTTAATATTTTTGTAGCTGCTCTTCTGAGCACAGCACTAGAGGTTTATACGTGTGACACACACCCCAGTGGCAGGGCTGAAGGTGGATGTTTATAGATAACCTCGGATTAAAGAAGGATGGATGACAGCTAGAAATAGAAAGGAAAACAAGGAAATTTGTACGTTTTATTATTTTTACTCACGCGTATTATTTTTCTGTACAATTTAGTTGGTTTAACTGTCACGGAGTTGTCGCGTTGTGACAACATTATAAAAGGACGGGATCTTAACGTTTTTCCTTTAGTTACCTTTTCTTTTCTTCGCAGTCTTAACAATTTCCTGCTCACAGATAGTATCTCCCGTCATCCAGATAGCGTCCGATCTTCAATTTTTATGTGGTTTATTCAAGTATGTCCTGGCCACTGTCTATCTGTAATCATCAATTCAAGCATCTATTTGCAGTTTAAGCAGTATATTTAATAAGCCATTCAAGATACTTGAATAAAATAATAAAATCTTCTTTATTACTTAATTAAATCTTTGTTTATATAAAATACGAGTAGGTACTTATTAATTATTTTCGGGGTTTTTTACCATATGATTATAATTATTTCGAGCAACATCTTTTTAATTTCTGTCATATAATTTTGTGTAAGTTTTATATATTTTTTGTGGCGTCCTGTGATGGTAAATATTATCTTTGTTTTTTGAATTGAGGCTTTAGCTTAATGAAACACAGGCATAAAACGTAGACTAGGTACTTTAAAAGTAGACTACTTATACTATATAGGTACTACTTAAATCGACAACAATTTTACTTTCCTTTTTATTTTCTGTTCACTAAAGAAAACAACTAAAATGCAAAGATAATAAATTCATAACATTTTAGGCGGAGTGTACAAAGGCAGCGGAGAACAAAGCCAGAATACATAGCTCGTATCAGTCGGTTTGGAACTACGTCGGTATTCAATTTTCTATTCGGACTCACGTATTTTTCATCGGTTTGTAATCCAGCAATCGTGATGTGGACAATCTGGTCTCGGTCGCGATGTTCACAAAAGAACTCGTTGTGCATCGGACGACAATCTATACTTAGCTTTATGTGTTCCATGTCTATGTGCTTGAATTTGGAACGTTTAGGGAGGGAGTCCGTGTAGTGAATTTATTTTAGAGTACTTTTTTCAGCGGAAGCCAATTCAGAGTACAATCTAGTCAAATGAAATACTTTTAAACAATAGGCTTGGACTCGTATTGAAAACAGTACGTAGGTGTTTAAAAATATTAATACACTTCAATGGAATAATAAGTTGCATCGTTACGATTTTCTATAAAATATTACTCAACATTAATGTTAAATCATCACCTTTTTTATTTTTTTGACGTGACTTATTGTAGATTTGCCGCAGATGGCATTAACTACCTGGCCGGGCAAATGGGGAGCGCTGAAGGCTCTCACCCAGTACAACGTTTAAGACAACAGGCCTGAGGGTGCCCAGTTGGGCGCGAACCTCTCAGCTCAGGGCATAGTCTGAGAGGAAAAATATGTGAAAGAATTAATCGACCCTAGCGGTTCGATAGCGTTAAGCGCTGATTGAGGGAAGTCATCGACCACGCCGGCGGGGTCGGTATCAGGATCCTAAATCATCACCATCAGCATGCAGACTAAGGAAACAAACCACTTATAAAAGCCGAAAGTCGATTGAATAAAAATGTCAGCGATACAGATTTGGTGGATGCTAATCTAATCTAATTTAAAATTAATCTGTAAGATGAAAAGCCGCCCCAGGCCCAGCCTGCAAAATTGAGATGTTTCGGCTCTGGTCGTAAATTTCATTAAGGAGACAACCGCTGAAAGCGTTGTAAGAAAGTATACCAGTAGGCTCTGTACTTTATCTGTATCGGGATTGAGGGAACGGCGCACGCGGCAAGCCCCGTTGGCCCACTCGCCTATTTCCTTTTTACAACGTCAGCATTTTCTTTCTTCTATAGCTGTTTTAAACCTTCTTGTTATTCAAGTATTTCAAGTTACATCTTTCATGAACACGGTCGAGAGTTTATTTGAAAGTATATAATTTTGTTTTACTTACACCGAAATGCAAATAAAGCACTTACAGAATTTATTTACTTTTTCACAAAACGTAGCTACTCAACTGTACTTATATCGAAGACAGTAGACTATAAAAAGTGTAATAAAACACAGGTACTTATGGGGACCATTACAATGTCGGTTTTAAGTTCCACCATAAAGCTCATGGAAAACTTACCGAAATATTCACATATTCGTCGCGATATCGCCGTTGGAAGTGGTGATAAAGATTTATGACTCAATAATACTTTGATTATTTCTGAGATTCAAGCGAGTCGACTTTACGAGGCATAATGCTCCTTATTTAGGCAATAATGTCTTCTATTACCATGCCACAGGGTTGGAAAGAGGGTCGATTTACGCTATTAGATGAGATAAGAATTTTTGAACGTGGATGCGCATAGTAAGGCTTTATAAAAGATTAGTATGAAAGAGTGCTGATAAATTTCAATTTTGCAGACAAATTTTAGAGAAAAACATTTCAAGAAGTACTTACTAGGCAACAAAGGCACCGTAGGCGGCCCACTGATAATATTCTAGGAAAGATTTTGAAGTTTAGTTATAGGATTGTTCATAATTATAATCAGTTTTTCAACAATAAGGACGGTATTACGATAGGCTGCGTCGTAAATTACACATTTTGTTCCAGCATAGACCATACTTGGAAAGTATTATTGACTGCAAAATCATATTAAATTATCACTGGAATTCACCTCAAAATGTGACTTGCAACATATTCCAGCGGTTTCCTCGACCTTTGAAACATATTAGCACGCAATTATAAATTCTGAATAGATTTTAATGAGTTGATTAACATTCTCCCTGTGTTTTTGGTACGGAAAATTATGTGGAACTCTGAAACGTAAATAATGGTAGTACCTACTCATTTTGTACGAAAGTAACAAGCATTCATCTTCAGATGTTATTTCATTTCAATATAAAAGTAATGAAGCCCAATTTTAAGTCTGCTTCAATAAATTGGTGAATTAATTTCAGATAGTCCTTCTACTTTTATTAAAATGATGAACGTGATTGAATTTTATATGGCTTTAGTGTAATTAAAAAATAATTTTCCAAAAAATGTTCGAACGTGTGGTCGCTCCTTTTAATGTAGGATTAAATAAATATTCATCCCGCTTCTTTTATACAGGTAATGAATATAAATATAACATTCGTATAGGTTTTGTAATGATAGCTTGAAATTGCCCAGTATTGTTTTACTTAAATATGAACTTTATAGTTCACAATCTTAAAGGTTAAATGGTCTAACAATTTACTTGTATAAATAATAAATAGAATTTAAATAAATAAATAAAGAAATGTTTATTTAAAAAAGGAAAGAAACTTATTTCTTCTATCATCGTTATCTACTTATGGTGTGGATTTATGGTGTGGTTGCGGTTTTCGAAATCATAGCACGGTAAACTAAACTTATCATTCACACGGTGCCGCCGGCGCCTCTATCAACTGAGGGGCGTTCATCAAGTTAGTTTACAACTAGGTAATACCTACCTAGTAGGTATGCGGAGTGGCACTTTTTCAAAGTAAATTGCAATTATGAAAAACTAACAGTTGCCGACTTCAAATGTGAGTATTTTCGTGTGGAATGTTACGCCAAGTGACGTCACATGGTACTGCTTAGTTTGTGACGATTATTTAAAGTCTGACAAAATAGTAGGGACTAGAAAATAGAGTAAAATATTAGGTACAAACCATCATCAGGCCATGTACCAAATGTACAAATAGGTAAACTTTCTCATTACAAACAAAAATATCATCATCATCAATTTAAGAGCCACGCTCTAGTCGGAGCAGCATTTTCCATGCTACTTTTTTAGGGAAAAATAGGGCAGTGGTTTCCCTCCTGCCTTCCGCCCCGCAGTACTCTGTCTGACGCAAGTGGGGTGGCGCCCAGAATAGTCTATTACAAAGCCATACTAGGACTCCTGTCCTCCGCCTATAAATAGTACTGATAGTTACTGCTGCCTTCTGTCAGGTTCCAGGTCCCTGTGACTTGCCACTTCCGTCGTGCATTGCCGTACCGATGGCTCCCATCTTCGCCTCTGCAACCGTTGAGGTCTTCACCCGTATCCCTGGGCAAGGGTTTTACGTAAACACAAAAATATACTTCAGCTATATTTGAATAGTGTAATATACCATTGAATATTGTATGTATTCTGTTTTGTTTCGAATACTTGTAATTGCTATTGGCAATAAAATATTTATAGTTATAATTTATTATCACATTCTAAGTCTAGACTAGACCGAAGTTGAGATAAACAGATGTGGTGAAGTGAAGAGGGGTGGGTTAAGCTCTTGTAGGACGATTGCTAAAATCAGATACAGATTGTTCGGAATCGTTCGCGCTGTCAGCATTTCCAGTTTTGTATGGAATTATAATCAGTATCCCAGCACAGTTAAGGTTGACTTTCGCTTTATTTATTTAGGAAAATTCGGCGCATTCAGATCGACATCGTGCAGTATTTCACATTAAGCGCGTACAATTTGGATGGATCCTTTGGATAAATTTTCTATCGCCTACAATTACTTAAATTCTTGTACAATTATGCCTTTAGTTATGGCCTAAACCTTATTTAAGAGCTTTGACGCTGGCAATTTGGGGTTCAAACGCATGAAAATATTGTACCGTCCCAAAATGATTTCGTTATCTATGAGTATTTAAGAAAATATGATGGTTATAGCAAATAATGTAATAAAAGAATATGATCAACTCAGTCGTTTATTGCCCAGCAAGCGGGCAGGCATGCGTGTAATGAAAATTTTATCGCCATGAATTTGCACTTGAATCGGCTTAGGCGCACGACAGCCCATTTTTATTACGGAAGAATGTATGTTTAATAATAATAATGTTGCTTCTATAAGTATTATAATTGAAAATTATTATAGTACTGAACTTATAAGAGAACTTTTAATGATAATATAATTTCTTTATGCAGCTAAAAAGGCTACCCACATATTGGAAAAATAAATAAATATATTAATATTAAATCGTTAAAATAAAATAGAAATAAAAGTTAAAACTAAATTAATACTAAGTGTACAAAGTACTTAAATGAGACCACGCTATAATACCTAAGAAGGTGGACACAGAAGACAACTTGCAGCCACTTGTGATACGATATCCAAAGATGGATAGAGGTTATATGGAGCATACTCTACCACGCTGCTCCAATGCGGGTTGGTGGAGGTGTTTTTACGGCTAATAGCCGGGACCAACGGCAAACGACATAACGGAAAGAGTACATTAGGCCTCATTGCTAAGTAGCAATTTCTTCTAGACCACCTTCGGGTATAGTAGATATGAATATTGTAAATATGAGATAGATGGATCATAATAGAAATATTTGTACAATCCTATAAATACGCAGCGTGGTGGAGTATGCTCCATACCTCCTCCGGTTGATTGAGGGGAGGCCTGTGCCCAGCAGTGGGACGTATATAGGCTGTTTATGTGTGTGTACTCTTTCTACTTCTAAATATAAATATACCAGGGCTTAGACCAAGCAGACGACCAAAAACAAGATGAGCGGATGTTGTCAAAAAGGACCTGTGCTCGTGCAATTTCTCCAAAACGTCCAACAGAGCGAAGTAGAAGACGAAAACGAAGAAGGAAAACCTCACCATCAGATGAGAATAATAAATGCCAAGGAGAGAGAGAGAGAGAGAGAGAGAGAGAGAGAGAGAGAGAGAGAGAGAGAGAGAGAGAGAGAGAGAGAGAGAGCGAGAGAGAGAGATACTTTTCTACTTTTCTTTCGTTTTGTAATTATGTGGTTCCTGTGTGTAATGGATACGATGAGAGTAAAATACTTATCTCGTATATACTTTAATTTATTTAACTTTTCTATGTGGGTGCCTAACGAAATAAATAAAGAATAAGCTGTGTCAAAGATGACGCTGGAAATATGCAGCATCAGGCGTGATCCGCTGCCAAATCCTGCGAGTGAGGCCAATAAGCGCTAATTTCTCTGGCGTCGTCTTATCTGCGCCAGCCTGCTTCCGGTGATTTTTGTTCTATCTGCTGGAATACAGGTACTATTAGGGCTAGCAATATTGTAAAGTTATTTTAATACTATAAAATTTAAATATTCAAATCTTCAATGGTTTAGGAACGAATAGAAACACTCTATTATCATGAGCTTAGGTGCTCAAAGAGCAAAGCCACACTATATCAGAGTGGGTAGACTTACAATATCTTGGATGACACGAACTACCAAAATTCACCCAGATAAGGTCGATTTTAGATTTTGAATGTGAAAATTGCAAGATGAATTCAACGCGTAATGTAATCCAAATTTTTCAAGTCAACAAAACAAAAATCAACTATCTCTCTTATGTGGCAGTGAAGTCCATATAAAACTGAAAATTCCAACAACGCCAATGTGAAAGAATTTTGATTTTCTTGGACCTTAACCTGTGATTATATCTATTATGGGATATGTCTGATGGTTCCTTATATACATTTTAGGACTACAGTAATAAGTGTGGCTGCAAGTTGCCTTCCGATCCAGACTTCTACTGCATGTTGTTCTAGCCATAGAGGCGGCCAATCAGCTCGCTATAACAAACACTTCAGAATCCCGATACCGACTCCGCCGGCGTGGTCGACGGTTTCCCCTCATTCAACGCTCATCGTTATCGACCCGCTACAGTCGATTAATTCTTTCAAATATTATTCTCTCAGACGACGCCATGAACCGAAGTTCGCACCTAACTGGGCACTTTCAGGCCTGTTGTCTTAAAATTTGTACCGGGTGATAGCTCTCAGCGATCCCCATTTGTCCGGCCAAGTAGTTAATGCTATTTGCAGCTAATCTACAATGAGTTAAAAAAATTGCACGTTGTGAAAGACAATTTAAGGGCGTACTTTAGCGGGTACGGCGCTGGTCAGACCAACTTATGGTGGATAAATGTAAAAATTTGTTCATCGCCCAGTGTAAGTTGATCGTACGTGTCGACCCTTATGGACAAGCGCGAATATTAGCGGACGGCCAATAAGCATTCAACTCTATAATAAAATCCACTTCTTTGATGTAATGTAGTCAATTCTTTGATGTAATACATATATTGAAACTACTCGATCTATTATATGTTATTCATCTGATTCAATTAATCTGTTAATTTCATATTTAATGCGACAACAATCATGCACAGCTGTGGCTCCAATGAAAGAAGATGATTAATTTACGCCTCATTAGTGTCAATGAATGTAGTTCATAACATGTGAAATGTCAAGCCAATGTGTGGGATGAGAGTTTCGTGTTGTATATTGCCTTTAAACCGAAGCTCAGTTTACTGTTCAATACAATCATGTAGGTATCAACCCACAAATTTGTGTATACATATTAGTGCAGCGTTCTCCATGCTATTTTTTAAGCAAAAATAGAGCAGTGGTTTGCCTCTTGCCCTCCGCCCAGTACTCTGTTTGACGCAAGTGCACCAACGTTCAAAGAAACTTGATTGAGGGGAGACCTGTGCCCAGCGGTGGGACTTATATAGGTTGTTTATATTTAATACTTATAATAAAAATCACTATAATTTTAATTATTTATAATATAGTTGACATGACCTCTTTGTAGCAGCCCTACAGGTACAGCGTTGTAATTAACCGCCAAGCGCCTTCAATTTATTGCCGGGAAATTATCTTTGTTGACCCACGCGCCTCTGTCGAGGTGCTTAATTTTTCCCTCTAGCGTTTTTCATACTCGTCTATGTTTTCCCCATCTTTCCCCTAATTTTGTTGGAGTGTAATAAGAGTAAAAATCCACACTAATAATTATTAATGCGCAAGTAATTCTGTCAGTCTGTTACCTTTTCACGCTTAAACCTTAATTTTTGAATCTACGACATTTCGCAAGGTGTTATGGCTGAGAAGAAATGACAAAAAACTGCAACAGTAATATACATCTTTTAAATCAATGTAATGTAAATGTAATGTAGGTAAACATTACAAGTTATTTAATAACTACATAGAAGTGCATATTTTAATACTAGGCATTTTTATCATTAAGGTACACATTAATCCCATAATAAGTTTTTTTTACATAACGTAAGTTTCACATGAGTTTTAAATTTATTTTCTGACAAATTAAAAATATTATCTGGTATTTTACCCGGAATCGATTAAGATGAGGTATAGAGATAGTTTAAGACCTAGGGTAGAACATAGGATAGTTTTTATCCTGGCATCCAGCCCCTAAGCGACTGAATCGTCGCGCACGATAGGCAAAGTCCACCAGGCCGAAGTCGGGGTGGAAAGCTAGGTCAACAAGAATTGTTTTGTCAAAATTGAAAGCCAATAATTCGGTAGGTACTTAGGTAGGTATTCGATAGGTTCGGTAGGTACTTTATATACTAATGGAACGCGTTAGTGCAAACATAATTACAGCTAAAACTACTTATTGATGCTTATTCCATCGATGTTTCACTCTAATTAATTTGTTGGTTTGTTTGTGTGCGAATAAAGTGTGAATTTTGAAATTCAAAATTAGGGTTTGCCTATTCCATTTCGTTATTTAATTAATGCTTTTATCTTCAATTTTGTAATTGCATTTGTAAATCATTGAAATGTATTTCATGTTAAATTTATAATCAAGCCTTATTTTTCCACTGTTACAAAGGTCTTTTATATAATTCACTTAAAGAGACTTCAGCACTTTCGTCACTGTGGTCCTGTGGTACAACGGCTTGCTTCTCAATCGGGTAGCTCCAGTTCGAACCCCGGTACCGGATTTGAGTTACACCAATGAGTTAACAATTTATTATCTTATAAAGCAGTTTTCTCGACGGTGAAACGGCTCGCCACCTATCACGTTGGTCTAACAGAAATCTCGGTGAGGTGTTTGTATTAAGTTTATCTTGCGATTGACCTCTGACTGCACTAATAGGGATATAGTCATGAGCTTATATATGTTGTTATATAATTCAACAGTTTCAGTACTATCCTCGTAGCTCAGACTGTAGCGCCTGTCAGTTCCATACAGAAGGCATACTGACGTGTGCTGATCGGAGAATACTTGTCTGTGTTAAAGCAATAAAGTTTAATACTCCAACGTAAAATAAGGTGTAATACTGCGTATATAGAATGGCAACTCTCCGCTCCTCACCAGCGTCTGAGCTAGGTTTACCTCACCCCCTCGGTCTTATTTTAGTCTTCAATCGTATAGGAGTCAGACGTCACATACACAGATGCGCGTGTACGATAACGTCAATGTGTAGTGTCTGTTTATAACGAAGTGTTCGGGGTGTGATATACGTCAGATAGGAATAGGTAGGTACGGTGATCCATTAATTTATAATATAATATTTTACTATCTTTGTCATGTTGAATTTGTATAAAGTATTTCTTTTGGAAGACGTCTTTTGTCGTCGAGCATGCTTTTAAAACACTTTTCTTTGGAAATCATTCAGACCCTTATTGTCAGTTTTTGTCTCTCGCGCTTGTTACTTCTAGTAAAAAAACTTTTTTGCAACACATTCGTTACCCATGTCTCTTATTTCTGAGTATCCCCGTAGACTACTCCCCCATAACAGGACTTTGAATGTTCTAGATGTGACTTATCGGACAATCAGGTGATCAGCCTGTAATGTCCTAACTAAACTAGGGACCACAAAGTGATTTTTGTGATTTGTCCCTACCGGGATTCGAACCCGGGACCTCCAAATCGTGAGCACAACGCTCAACCACTGGACCACGGAAGCAGTTAAGTAAGATGATCCGTGCGTTGGAAGTTCCGGTTACTACTTACTGATGTAAGTGTCTAGTCGATACATGAGTCATGTCAGGGGCTTATGGCGCTCAATAAAAACCCTGAGGGTTGATGGGGTTGGCAGTCCACCTCACACCCCACAAGATGGAAGATGTGACTTATTTATCTATACCTACTTTAAAAACATATTCACGTATCGACATCACGATAGGCGATTATTTATAAACTGTCTAGACAGTTTTATCATAATACCCAATAGTACCTTTTGACAGAAAAATCGAAAGTGATTGCGTGTGGCGTGAGTTATATGTTTAAATAATGCGTATGCTTCGATCGAAAAAATATTATTCAACGAACCTATCAAATCTATTGATAGCCTTCTACGTCCTAGTAACTCATGACTCTACATCATTAATCATAAAAATCATTTTTATTTGACTAATATAAGGGGTTAGTGACATCGTAACGAAAACTTTGAGAGATGATTCAGATCACGATTCTGAGTAGATATGAAGCGGAATTTCCCGTGGCAACAGAATAGAACTGAAAATAATTAAAAAAAAAACAACAAATTTCATGAATTTAGCGGTAAAAAGTTCCACATGATATCAACTTAGAATCATGGTCTGAATCATCCCCCTCAGTATTTGTTACGATGTCACTAACACCCTGTATACCTAACAGTGTAAGTAAGAACATTCCTTAAAGTACGCCACCTGTAGGTATAAGTATGGCATAATTATCACATAATATACATTTTTCTTCACTATAAATATAGTGGGAAAGAAAAATATGAAAAATATTTTTGATTATATTATCCACTCTATCTTCAACATAGTTGGCAGCACGAAGAATCTACTATAAGAACTAGCTTGCTGTTCTGGCCCGGTTAATAGCAGTGCCCGAGTTGCATCTGCGCGAATGATGCGACCGTCCGCCATTGCACCACTAATGCAACGTGCATTTTTAATTCATGTCAAGAGTCCCGGGGCGGCCGCAGCGGCAGCTAGGGGCGTGATGCCGTGAGTTGACTCACTGAACTGGGTCAGTGAAGCGTGAATCCCCTCTCTCATTTACCTCTAAATTAGCCTCGGGTGCAGTCAAAATGTGAGCCTGCACTGTAACAATGAGAGTTATCAATCGGTTTAGTGATTTTGTTTGAACTGTGCTATGAGTTTAAGAAAGGTGATAGTTAGATAACTACTTGAACAGATGAATAGTAAAAATTATGTAGTCGTGTCGAGAAGGTCGTTCTTTAGCATCTGCTTGCAATATTCTAGTAACTATAAATCTTCTTATGTCACTTACTAATTAACTACCACTAATTACTATCTGACTTGTCAAAATTTATTCATGACAAAAAGTTAATACAAAAAAGGTTTATAAAAAATAAATGAGTCAAGTCATTTCGAAGGGGATTTAAAACTCTTGAGTTAGCTAAAATTTACATGATTTCCAGCACTAGGTCTAAGTGCAGAGCCTGCAGCAAGCATGTTGCCGCATCACAGCCATTTATGACCAGCGAGCATGGCAAGTTAATGTAAGCAATTAGAGCTAAGCTACTTAAAAATGCTTTTTGAAAAAGATGATGCAACGAAAATTTGGAGTGCACGCTTCTACCTACTGAAAAATGACTCATTTTTAAGTTTTTAAAGAGTTTATTTTCGTAAATGTTGGGAGGTTAATACGGTAACTTGCCTTTACGAAAATTTTCATTGCTCAATATTTGGTTGGCAGTAACGTTTTGCATACAAATACTGTCTGTTTCATTTTCCAACTAAATTGACTGACAGATAGTTTTTTCAGCGTCGCGACAGCCCCAACACCATCATGAGCGCATTGGTGGACCGGTACGACTCGTCGCTGCTGAACCGCTGGGTGCGATTGCACGCTGTCACATAGCTGCCCGCGGCTTCGGTGATTCGGGCCGGCCTCATGTAGTTTATTTTTATGTTGTTCGTCTTTCGAATCTGTTACTAATACTAGGTTAAGCTTTTTGTTACTAACTAAATATGGACTAGTTTCCGAAATAAATATTTTGCATTTGAATTTTGAATTTGAATTTATTACGCTGGTTTGACAACAAATGAGCGTGTCGCATTACACCACCCGAATTACAGCACGTTAACTGTAATTTATACCATCAATTTGCTTAAATATATACGTAAAAACAGAAACAACCTACTTATATATGTCCTACTGTTGGACATAAGCCCACAATCAACCGGATGGAACATAATTAATATAATCCCTATTAAAAAAGTAGTTGATACGTTGCTGAAAGGGGCTGATAATAGTTTGGCAGGTGGATAATTTACACGTGTATATGATTTTGGTAAGTGAACTAGTTGGGAAATTGAATTATGCCAATAATTGTTTACGAAGTGAAAATTTGCCTAACATTTTTATGCGAAAAGCTAGAAGTTAGCCCATATGTATATTCCCACCATGATTCAATTTCTAGAAACATGGAGAATGAAATTAGGACTGATTTTTTTAAGCTTACGGCTTTATTCCCAATAGGCTAGTTTCCAACTAGTCAAACAGTTACTTTTTACTAATTACGTTTTTCTTGATTAAAATTCATAATTAAGATTTTTCGTTAGTTAATCTGGAATAAATGAATTTATTATTATTGGATCTGTCTTTATTAATTAATCACAATTTCATATTTTATCTTGACCCTAGTACACAACCCAATTGAGGTAGTCAGTACATCTATCGCAAGATGAACTGAGTTCCCACACTTCTCCGAGCTTTCAGTTACCAACTGATGGTACTCGCTAGACCTTGCACGTTTTTTGATCTTTTTTCCGTTCGACGTATACATTTTATTTGCTGAAAATGTAATTTCTAAAAATGGCCTATAAAAGACCGATCTATCCCCGGCTCAGTTTCCAACGGATGGAGTAAAAATTGAAAATAAAATGGTAGCATCCATTACTTCCCCGCCGGCGAATGCTGCTATTTTTCAAAAACAGTTGCTCTAAAAGTTTGATGTGGCGTTAGTATGAAAATGTCGTCAATGGAGGAAAAAGTACGTAACGTTGTGTTACGGGCTGGCGCGAGACTAAAATTCTTCTCATAGCTGCATCACTCTATTGTTGGTTAGTGGTGGAGCTTAAAAGCAACTTGTTTAATAAATAAAGAACTGAATACATAATATTAAGTATGCGACACAATGTAGCCTATGTGCTATAAATTGTTGATTACTAGGTGTTTACCTGTGAAATTGCTGTTTTCTAATGATGGTTAATTTAAAGTTCCACATTTCGCAATTTTACTGGAATTCCAAATTTTAATTTGCTTGTGTTCAACAGAAGTATGAAGACATATACGTAGGCTTTTAATGTAATACGTTATGTTTACAATTTATATAAATAATATATTAATGTTTATATTTGATATAAATATTATGTCATTATGTCATTTTATTATGTTTTTTTTAAATGTCGTAGAATAATGAACAATCCGTATCGGTATTATAGATAATAGAAGATCTAAGATATCTAGATGAAAATAAAATCCGCAATGTGAATTCCACACTGTAAACACGATATTATACAGACATTTTCCCTGCATGTAATGCTGAAAGCACATCAGGATAATTCAGTATCGTACGCGCTGTCTGAATTTTCAATTTTGTATGGAATTGATTAATTATTTGGTAATTATTAATTAAAATTGTTCATGAATTGATTTGTATGAATCAATTCAAACTGAAGAAGAGATGCAGTGCTGCTAGCTTTTCGGGCATCTTGCTTCTACGTGATGCATTGGAGGAGGTGTTTTGTGTTTATAAGTTATGTGGTTAGGTATAGTTATGTGTTTGTTTTGTTTTTAATTAGTTCAAACGAATTATTTTTTCAAAATATACAAACCAAAAGTCGATCTTATTTATATCTTTTGGAAGCGAGCTTCTACATGTCGCGATGCGATTTGTGCGATATCTGAACAACATGACGATTCGATTATAGAGGTATACAGGGACAGAGTAGATGACAACCAAGATGTACTTTCTACAAATTGTCAAACCATGTAATGTATATAATTAACTTTCATAAAACAATGAGTTATGATATCGTCAAAAATAGTTAAACGTCTATTACCCCTCACCCTAAAATCAGACTTCAATTTGATATCCGTTCGTTTCATGAAGCAGCTACCATAAATATTATAATTATAAGTACTTACATAAAACTGAAAATTCGCGTAAGATTCGGAAGAATTCAGATCTGCTTTCAGCTTAAAGCAGAATGTTTCTCGTAAAAATACGCAATTTTGCAGACAAACATTTCATATTTAAACGCAATAATTCTTAGTTTATGCATCACACGGGTCGGTCGTTTTGGTTTTATGAACAGCTTCCCCGCATCGTTTGCTCGGTATTGAATACTCTAAATCGACGACATTCATTTTTAGTAAGTACATTGACCACCCTTTCCCTATAAAGTTATAGCCAAAGATGTAAACTAACTGATTAATCGCGTATATACAGAGAACTTCAATGTGGTGCATTTGCTAAGAGAAAATATTTAAGGAAGTTAATGTTACACTATATATAGTGTTAATCTTCGAATATTAATATTCGTAGGTGTTAATGTAATTCTTTATATGAAATGTCGAACTACTATCGATTTCAAGCATGTTAATTTTTATCGCGGCTTCGGAGGCGGAGGACAGGAGTCCTAGCTTTGAAATAGACTACTCTGGACGCCATATCACTTGTGTCAGATAGAATATTGCGGGGTGGAAGCAATAGAGAAACCACTGCCTTATTTTTTCCCCTAAAAAGTAGCATGGAGAATGCTACAACGACAAGAGCGTGGCTCTTAAATTCATGATGATGATTTTTAATCAAATCTATAGAAATTCAATTAAACCCGGAAAGCCTGTATTATTGAAATCATATTCAATAAATTCCAATAGCTACGTATTTCCACGGAACCTTTCAATGTTGCTATTTATTTTTAAAGAAAATTGATTTGTTTTTTTTTATTGCTTAAACATATTTTTCGTACATTTTCCGGACGCTCGTGTTGCTCTATACCTTCGTTGACGTTTATTTGTATAAACGCAATAATGGTGATAAAATTCAGTTCGTAGGTGTTATCAAAATCAAATCAAATAAAATTCTTAAAATAATATAATAATAAGAATAAAATAAATTTACATAAAATGGTTAGTAACTAAATAAATAATAAAAAATAAAATTTGTTAATTTTCCAAATCAACATAACAATGGTGCTAATTTCTGTAAATTCTGTACCGTCGGTGAAAAGTAATACAACTCGAGTTGTATCACTTTTGAGTTATTAGCACACACTTCATATTCAAAAAATTCTCTTTCTTTCTGTCTAATTCTCGTAACTGTAGCTATTATAAATACGGAGATAATTTTTGTGTCTAGTGATATAAGTACTGTTTGTGAAGGATTCATGCTGTTATAACACGTGTAACATAATTCATCTTAACTTGCATTAAAGTGAAATGAAGATTTTCACTAAATATTTTGGTGTAAGTAAATGCAACTCAACATATATTAAAATACACGCAATCCTTGAATTCTCACAGTCCGTGTTTAATGATATAATTTTAGTTGTAACATCAAACACCAAATTTATTTTTTTGTGAAAAGTAATATAAATTAATATATATCAAAATATTTCTGAAAATACGATCTTAGATATCAATAACGTGTCGTGTATAATGATACATACAAGTTCGATTCCATGCGCCACCAGTGTGTATCCTAGGGTGACCTCCGCATAAACCTGTCTATGGGAAGACATTTTGTCTAGAGCCACAGCAAACCATATCTGATCCGCATTGCGAATGGGTATAGGTTAAGTTAGTACTTCAGACCAAACCGTGTTTTTTCTCTTTCTGCTATAGCCACCTTGTAGTACTTAATTACAGTACCTCAATAAGTTGTGGGTCCTGATCATGGCGTCGTTATCACCATGGCAGGGTTAGTCAAGAGGTATTTGAGATTTGTCATAACTGTCGTTAGTCTTCTTCCCTTAGCTCGAAGCATAGCTGTTTTACATAGTTTTCTTGATTACATGTAGGTTAAGCGGTGGCAGATTGAATGCTGCCTTCATTGCTAAGGAGGTTGTAGACATGAAATAATGGCTCCAAATATTATCGAGCTCCAATTAATATGCAAGCCATTCAATACACGCTGGTTAGATCTTTGATGCGAGCGCCGGTAGTGGTATTTTTGAACCTACACGGCCGTAGATGACAGCTCGGCATCGGCAGCATCGAGATCTGCCACATTTTCTCAAGAGAAGATTACTAGTTTCTCAAACACGTTGAATGGTGTAAATTTGTCGAGCTTCCTCATTTTTATAAAGGGAATAACTGCTCTGAACACCAGTAATATATTTTTTTCTGTATTTTGATTACATAGGAGAGAATTACGCACAGGACTGTGAAAAATGGAAAGAGGAAGGGGAGGCCTTTGCCCAGCAGTGGGATCTTGTAGGATAGATTAGATTAGAATAAATAATTGGCAACACCACGGGCACAACCCCTTAATTAAACCAGGTCACAAAGTTTGTAAAAATCCCAGGAGGTATTTGAGCTTCTGAAAGGACTTAGTTGGCTTGCATAGTCAATAAAAGCACGTATAATGGACCACTTGCGTTTATGCGGAAAACTGAGCCCATTAAAATAACATTACATATGGGACATTCGAGTATTCATTGAGTCAAGTCAGGGGCCTATGGCGGCTCAGTTATAACCCTGACACCAGGGTTGATGGGGTTGGCAATTCACCTCACAATCCACACGATAGAAGAAGAAGAAGATGGGACATTTGGCAGGAGGATGATGATGATATAGTGGAAAGTTTGCCCACTTCACAATAGTGGTCCATACGCGAGGATACGCGGAAAGTCCCCCACGTGTGCTTACGTGTAGAGTTTTGCGGAAACGAGCTCATTTAGCTTAACCATAACAGACCATGGTCCATGGTGGTCATGGTCATGGTCTGAGGATAGCCCTGTGTAACCTATAGGTTTGGAGGTGAACCAATGATCTTCATTTTCACTACCTATTCTCATCGTCAACATTGATTCGACTCCGTTTATCGTTCTGTCAATGTTGCGGGCTACCATTAGACCGGGAATTTTGATAATTCGAAATATCGAATTTTACTTTACTTTAGGGGATTTTGATTGTGGAATGAGTTGTGATCTTTTAAATAGTTTCAGCAAGAAAGAAGTAACACTTACCGGTTTGTGTGATTTTGGTTTAAAAGTACGTAGGTACATAACCTTTATCTCCAGGCCATACTGCCAGGCTAGCCCGAAACATTCCTAATGACTAGTCTTAATATGATTCCTCTTACCTTCATTTGTTAGGGGTGGAAATATTATCATAATTGAATTTGTAAGATTTTGACTGCAAAAATGAACCAAAAGTGGTTTTGATTAGGGGCGTAGTGTAGTGGACAAAATGTGTTTGTAGTGGGCAGCAGTGGTGGTTTTGACCGGTTATTTATGAGTTTTGAGAGTAAAATCATAACAAAAATATCTTATTATCGTCACCTTACACTATATATACGTGTACCATCTTTATATGTATTTATTATTAGAAATTCGTAAAAACATGTATCATTTTACACAATAAAACCGAAAAAATAAGTCATGTTAAACCACTTGACACAAATTCGTTATAGTTTATCGTTTGTGTCAATTGATATAAGTTACGTTTCTTTACTTTTTAAAGAAAATAAATAGAATTTTGCCTTTCTACAACATTATGAAATAAACTTTCTTCCAAGACATTTTGTTTTTTGTAGAATAAGACTGTAAAATTAATAATTGAAATATGATATATCAACGATGACTTTTTTATAGTTATGTGTGTAAAAAGGTATAAGTAGACTTGTATCAATTTACACAATATAAAAGTTGGTGTCAACTGATACATGTAATTTATTTTGATCCTCTACCATTTCTGTTTAGGTTCTAAATATAACTAAATATTAGAAAAGAAACCTTCCATCATCACCTATCGACACATCTAACTTCTGTTCCATTATTCCTTATAAGTCGCGAGCTAGAATATTTTTAACTTTAAACTCGATTTTCTCAAAACTTGAATTTTGGACTTGTATTACTTTTCACCGACGGTACAGAATTTATACCATCTAATTTTATTTTAAGTTATATCTGTCATTTTCTTATCCGCCGAAAATATGTTATGTGTTCTAACTTGTAAATGAGTTTGTGTTATCTTTGTGTCGGAAGGTCAGTCTGGCATCTTTAAAAAAAATCTGCACTTGTCAATAACTCCAGATGAGGTAGGTAAGCGGGCTCTGAAATTATTTTGCTGTCATATGGGTTGTGGGCCGACGACCAACCATATCAACCCTGGTGGCAGGAATTGGACCGCCAAGGCTCTTGACATTACGTCACGTGTAACGACCACATATATTATTTAACTAACTAACGATGAATAATTATGGTCTTGGGCTCTCTAAGACTAAACTTCAAGCATATCGTACGTTATATACCTCTGGTCTAGTTTAGGGTTGGTAACAGCCAATAGCGCATACAGAATAGAGTGCGCTGGACCGGCAAGTCTCAGTTGCAGCATTATCAACATCTATCGCTCACAATAACGTATTGTTTATATTGTCAATGCTTACGACGGGATTGTTGTTGTTGTAAATGGGTGTTGATAAACCCTGCTATTAGTTCTAAGATGGTATTGAGCAAGGGCTTCGGATCCTTGTCTTTGTGTTGTTATCACCATGTTTGTATTCCATTGGTATTGCATACAAACGTCGTAATTCCCGCAGGCGAATTCGAAGACCTCACCAAATCTGGTGTCAAAATTATTGACCGCCAAAGGCCCTTGATATCGCTCATGTAACGACTAATTACTTAACGTAGGTTTCTTTCCGATGCCTTCATCTTACTTTTCGATAGTTGGGTGAATCAGCCTCTATTGTCTTAACCAAACAAAGGACAGTCTCATAAAAATGGGTTTAACACTGTCCTCATCAGGAATGGAACCTGCTGTTCGTGAGCCAAATGGTCTTACCACTAGATCATGGAGGCTGTTTACCAAACCGTCATTATTTCATGAAATATCACATCATATACTTGTCTTGAATGGTAAATGAGTAACGTCAGAGCATGCAATCCTTCTTGAAAAACTTCAAGCAGACAAATGTAAACTTGTTGTCAATGCTTTTGAAAAATGCTGGGTTTATAGGTCCTGACATGCGAGCAGCAAGGTGGAGTAGGTATGTTTCAAAACCTGTATGATTGATGAGGGAAGGCATATGCTAGTGAATCATTTACCTGTTAATGTAACAAATACTATAGAAAAATCGGCTTGCGGAATTGCATTCTTGGTTGACAATAATGCCATAAACCTTACAGCTTACATATAAGAAGTTTGCTCAAAGTTTAAGTACTTCTTCCAAGTATATACAAACTGCCTAAATGTTGCCTCGAAGATACTGCCACTTAATAATGAAGCCGCCTATTGTACTCTTTATTTCTGTTTTGTTTTTGTAGTTCTTGTGTGTGCAATAAAATATTTAGGTAATTTTGTTATTTATTACTTTCGAATGCTTAAAGAACGCAAAGTATTTTTTGGTTAGTGTAGCAAAAGCTTTAAACGATAAGGCTGCCATTTGCCATGTATCTAGTTAAGAGATTTTTGTAAATATTTCCTTTTATTTTGGTGCACTTAAGTATATTTGTATTATTATAACAACAGATATTATACATTTTGTTTTTAACTAAGGGCATTCCCTTGAACCAATAATTCCGACCAATAATTTGCAATGACAACTTAGACCGATGTAATAATGACAAAAGAATTACAGACTTACATAATTACAGAGAGAAGGTAACCTACCTATATTATGTACAGTGATTGAAAATGTGTATGTCCTTGCATGTTTGGCACCGTTGCCTTTATAATATGTTTGGTTTGTGCGCTCATGCGATGCAAGTCAACGGACAGGGAACGGGCGGCGACTGTCCTCGAGTAGAGTGGCCATAGCTAATCTATAATGTGGGACATGGTCAATAAACATTAGAACTTAATTAAATTGAAGAGAGAGAGAGAGAGAGAAAGATAGAGAGAGAGAGAGAGAGATAGACCGCGTGTCAGTGATAAACCATAGGTAAATACGCTAGCTGTGGAATACGAAACAGGTGAAATGAATGAAAATTGATTAGTACGTTGTGATTTTTTTATTACTTAATTTTCATATTTTGCGTATATTTTCCGGAGGCTCGTGTTGCTCTATACCTTCGTTGACGTTTATTTGTATAAACGCAATAATGGTGAAAAAATCCAGTTCGTATGCGTTATGTGTTCTAACTTGTAAATGTGATTGTGTGCCCTTTGAGTTTGAGTGATTTTGGATGGTCAGTCTGGCAGTCGCTTCTTTAAAAAAACTGGACCTGAAACAGGTCGCATGAAAGTTACCTATGCTGGGTGTGATATGAAAAGAAAAGAGGACGAGCTTTGTGGGCATAAAAGATGTAAGGCATTATTGTGATTTCTGCAGACAATTTTTAGGAGGTCGGTGATGGGAGGAATCATTATGCGTATTGCCTTGCAGTGAGTAGTGAGGGGTTAAAAGGCCACATCGAAGCAATTTATTTAAAAAGCAATATCGCAATTTGACATTTACACGTACAAAAGTAAGTGCGCAATTAAAAATCAATATTGTTTGTTTAGAAGAATTGCTTCAATGTGGCCTTTTTAATCCTTCAGGTGTAGTATAATTTTATACGTCGATATTCTCCATTCAATTCCGAAGAGAACTTTATCAATTAGCATAAGCCTAGTCGACCCAAAGTGTCACTATGGTCATCATCATCAGCCGTACGACGCCCACTGCTGGGCATAGGCCTCCCCCAAGGATCTCCACGACGATCGGTCCTGCGCTGCCCGCATCCAGCGGCTTCCCGCGACCTTCACCAGATCGTCGGTCCACCTTGTAGCGGGCCTACCCACTGAGCTCGTCCGACACGTAACTATGGTATGTATATTTTATTCGTTTTACTATTCACCAAGGTAAGTACGTAGCAATCTTATTTATCTTATTTTTTTTTGACGTGACTTATTGTAGATTTGCCGCAGATGGCATTAACTACTTGGGCGGACAAATGGGGAGCGCTTATTTATCTTACGAGCAGTCTAAACTGTGAGTCTTAAGTGTATTTTATTTAGTGTAGCATGGTAACCGTAGCGTCCATATCGCGAGCGTGAGACTCCACACAAACGATGAATTATTGCGTGTCATCAATTACCGGACAGACATGCCGCTAACGCCCGCCCGCTGCATAGAAGCTTGGAAGAGACATCCATACACACACACATACACTTATGTCCATAATATCTGCCTTATTGCGTTAGCAGAGCCACAAGTCTTCAAACAACTTGGATATCTTTCTTGAATTTGTATGTGCGCGTTGTTCATATTATAGCGACAGGTTATCAAATCGTGATGCATAATTTTATACCAGCAACGAGATTGACCATCACAATAATGGCCTAGTAAGTACCACTACAGGGCACAGATTACTGCTACAAAATATATACATAGATACAGAATATTATGATCCACGCTGTTCAATGCGGTGGGTGGAGTAATTACGTTATTAATGGCAATATTTACAGTCTCCCAGAATTCTTAACTATCACGCGTGTATCGTTAATAAATAAACATAAAAATCCAAAAATAAACATAAAAATATATTCGATATAGGATCCACTTTAGTCGATTCAGGTACCTTCAATGCTTTTCTATCCCTGGATCAATACATTTTATCAGGGTCACATTGAGTGCTATTGAAAAGAATGATAATATTAACATAATTGTAGCGAAATAATTCTTAATTTTCTATCATGTGGGTTGTGAGATCAGTGATCGATTTCATCAACCCCGGTCTCAGGGTTTCTATTGAGCCGCCATAGGCCCTTAAGATGGCTAATGATTATTGAAGTTATTAGTAGTCAGGACTGACTGTTTAACGTGCCCTCCGAAGGATCATCTAACATTCGGACATTCGGGTGATCAGCCTGCAATGTCCTTACTGTGATCTGTCTACAATGTCATAAACAAACAAGGGATCAATTTAGTCTGCTTCTTGTCGTTTCGTTTTTCAGCCCAGTATTTGCCACTCGGACAGCATTTTCGGCGGCATTCATCAGCTCCTCTCGCGTACAGGTATCAGGGCACGCGGAGCAAGTTGTAAGATGAGCCATATTCTGTGGCGTAATACCACACACGCAGCTCAGGTCCGATCCGTTGAGAAAACCCCACCTGCCAACTTGTGTACGGAGTCTATTTAAAGATCAATTTAATGATTTTTGCGATTAAGTCCCCAGGAATGCGAATCCAAAGACTTATGGGTCGTGAGCTCAATGCTCAAACACTGGACCACGGAAGCCGTTATTGAAGATAATGATATTTAAGTAAGTATTTATTCGATGCTCTTCTAGTGTTTGTTCTTATTCTATCACAGTGTACGTTCAAAGCAGTGTTTACAGCAACCTGCTTTACACCGTGTGCTTAGTTGCAGCGAACATCGTTTGTTGTTGTTAGCATTATGTGGCTACGGTGGAACTTATTATGAGGAATTTCTAGTCGGTATTTAGTATAGGTGACAGTAAGTTGATACATGTCATATTAAAAGGTGCACTCTATAAATTTGACACTCATCGTCGATTGCACTCTATAAAATCTCTGTTTGGAAAAGGTCGCCTGTTGATTTGAGAGATTTTCCAGAAATTTTGTTCAGAGATTTTGTGACGTCCTTACTTCAATTGACGTTTGAAAATCACCCTTAATTGATTAAATAAATAATAAGACTTTTTAATTAGTATTCAGAACAGCCTCCGTGGTCTAGTGGTTAGAGCGTTAGGCTCACGATCAGGAGGTCCGGGTTCGATTCCCGATGGGAACATTGTCGAAATCACTTTGTGAGACTGTCCTTTATTCGGTAAGGACTTTTCAGGCTTGAATCATCCGATTGTATGAAAAAGTAAGATGATTACGTGCTTCGGAGGGCACGTTAAGCCGTTGGTCCCGGCTGTTAGTCGTAAAAACAACTCCACCAACCCGCAGTGAAGCAGCGTGGTGGAGTATGCTTCATACCCCCTCATACCTGAGGCTGTTTATGTTACATTTATGTATGTAACTATTTATAAAATGTGTATCACTGTCAAGAGTAGTCTCTGACAAACAATACATTGAAACAGATTGAAGATCCAATATAATGAACTGTGCAACAACCAACAAGAAAT
Source organism: Pectinophora gossypiella (assembly GCF_024362695.1). Classification (NCBI taxonomy): domain Eukaryota; kingdom Metazoa; phylum Arthropoda; class Insecta; order Lepidoptera; family Gelechiidae; genus Pectinophora; species Pectinophora gossypiella. The sequence goes on along the minus strand of NC_065416.1, from coordinate 7,185,068 downwards.
GCACACAATGAAAGTTGACATCAACAATTGAAGTTTATTGATGCATTTAAATTATGACGCCTGTGGATTGGTGTTAAAACAGCATTAATTAACCCCAGTCTTTATTAACTATGCGCTTCTTATCTAGACACTTTATCAGAGCCTAGATTGTTGCAATAATTGAGTTGAAGATTTATAGCTCAAGCATAGTAATAGTTGTTTATGAATTAATGTGTAGAGAAAAATCTTAGAATGTGTAAGTCTTCCCATCATTCATCGTGATAGAGAAAAGTGATAACATAACGTATCACTGTGCATCTATTTAAACTTAAGATATTATGAAACTCAATGTGTTTTAAGTTATGTGTGAACAGAAAAACTTCTTATAGGTATAAGTCATGCATTGGTAATCTCGCTAATAGTCAGCTACATCCGAAAACTATAGCCTTTTCGGTTCTCTTGTCTCTTACCCAAGTTTTTTTTACATCGTTTTTTTATGACCGAATTGATCAAATTGGAGATGTCCTTAGAAAAGGTTCAATACGATCTACTCTGAACCGGCGTGCGTGTATGAAGCGATTGATGAATGTGGAGGAAGCAAGAGAAGTGTGTCAGGATCGAAGCAAATGGAATTCTATAGTCTCTGCTTACCCCGGTATGTATGTTTTTTTATTGAGACAAAAAAATAACATAAATAAAAATTACAAACAATTTTCACACACTCGAATACGATACGATACGAGTCTTATTACGTGTTACTACAGGTATAAGTACATATTTAAAAAAAAAACGAAACGTGGTTCGTGGGGGGAGACCAGGATCCCAAGATACAGGGTTAACCTAGTTTGGGTTCCTGTCTTCTGCATACTGTCCCAATTTCATTTTTATTTTTGTTTGTATAGTAATTTATAAGATTGTTTGTCGAAGAAGAAATAAACGTTTTTATTTGTTATTTTTATTTTTACACTGAAACGAGTACTAAACGAGCACACTTCAGTATCAATGTTAATAATAGAAACTAGGCAATAACCAAATTAATAATAAACATAACGTATAAGACACGACGTGGACACGACAAGGCGTGAGAGAGTAATGAGTTCACGATTAGAAATTATCTTAAGTAGGTATCTCAAATATTAAATTACTTACTTTTTATTCCTCTATCTTATTCTTCACACAATCAAGTGATTCAAGCCTGTAAAGTCTTTAATTAAAACACATAATAACGGGTTCTTACCGCGTTTAAATGGGGATATGAGACTCCCGATATTTCGACACTGTTGCAAGTGCCATGATCACGGAATGACTCATCCCGTTATTATGTGTTTTAATTATGATAATAACCGCGTAAACTTAAAACACTGTAAAGTCTTTACCAACTGTTCACGCCAACGTGAACGCACCATAATATTGAAAAACGGCAACACCGATGACGTTCCGGTCCCGGTCTCGATCTTCTTTCAATTCGCTCTCTACGCTACGATCTATCTCCGCGTCACGCACGTAACGACCAACTAACTATAACAATGTAACAATCGCGTACACACACAAAAATGTAACCATTATCAAGACAATAAACAATCCCCCTCAAGTTACGAAGCTTTCATTGAAGTGATTCCATCCACCATCAAGCAACAAACAATAAACCCACGCCGGAGCTACTGCAGCGCCGACACCAACCAAAGGACATTCTCGCAAACACGTTTTTAAGATGATCCCGTGCTTAAGCCGTTGGTCCCGGCTATTAGATCACCTACCTATTATAACGTCAATCCGCAGTAGAGCAGCGTGTTGGAGTATGCTCCATACCCCCTGTGCCCAGCAGTGGGACGTATATAGGCTGTTTGTTTATGTATGTTTTATATAATTCCTCTATAGTTTTACAATATTTTTACACTTCTCTTGGAAAATGAATGTAGTGTTTCTGAATTGGTGATGTTTTAGACAGCTGTATAATTAGGATAGGCAACAAATTGTTGTTGATTAATGATGGCGACGCTTCCATCATTACTTATAGTGTTGCTTGTCTGTCACTGGCAAGGGCATCACCCAGTTTGACCCCAAGTATTCCTCCATTGTTTCCCATTTGTATTTCATTCATATTTGTTATCTGTTTGTTTAGATAAAAAATAAACGTGTCATACGAAGATAGATATGTATGCATTCGACTGTTGGGGACATATCACAAAAATCTCTTTTTGATCCCTAGTTTTGTTGGGACATTACAGGATGATCACCTGATTGTCCGAAAGTAAGATGATCCGTGCTTCAGAAGGGACGTTAAGCCGTTGGTCCCGGTTACTATTCACCGATGTAAGTAAATAGTCGATACATGAGCCATGTCAGGGGCCTTTGGCGGCTCAATAGTAACCCCGACACCAGGGTTGATGGGGTTGGAAATTAACCTCACAACCCACACGACAGAAGAAGATTCGACTGTTGATTGTCCCGGGTTTGTCGTTATATCAAACTTGATGCATCCGGGAATGCAGAACATGCGGGCTGGGGCGCGGAATTTTATCACATAACATAAGCTCAAGATTATATTCCAATGGAGTAGTCAGCGGTACATCTCATCGCAAGATGAACTAAATACTCTCACCTCACCGAGCTTGCTGTTAGACCAATGGACTTTTATACAATACAATACAAAAACGCTTTATATAGATATAAACAACATCTGGTTTATGTCTGGTGTTTATAAAAACATCTAAATGCTATTTTCGAGAGATTGACCATTTTACTGTCACAATTTTTCCATATATACTTATTTAAGTGTCTGTAAAAAACCGGACCTGTCAAATCTTCAGGTTAGGTAAGCGGACCCTGTGATAAACGGGATAATGCTAAGGAGATGATGATACTTACTTAAGAGTAAAAATTGTACACAGACGAAGCCAGGTGGAGAATAGAGTTGTTATGTAAAGAGACGTTTTGTGGGACGAAGTATGAGATAAGTTAAAAAGTAACTAATTCGACTAGTAGGTAATTAGCCTATTGCTAATGAATATTGTTTTTTATAATTTTTCTAATAATAGGTAAGTAATGCAAATGTTAAAATAAAATATTAAAAGATCATATTAATTACTACTAATAATGTTACTTTTTCATCTACCCACTCATCCTTCTTTGATGGCGTACAATATTAATGTTAACAGGAAAATGTATTATTATTCGTTCTAAATTGGCTTAATGGTACTAATGATCCTCTACAAACATCTCAGTGAAGCTGTTCCTCGAAGTAAAAAACGGGGAAAGGTAGTCCTTTTAGGTCGGTAGAGCATTTTAGATATGAAGGGTGAATATTTTAGGAAGCCACACCGAAAACAATCTTACTTACCATATCGTCGTTTTATGGACCAAACCACGTAAGGGACTTTTTGATAAATCACATTTTGATGTGATTTTGTTCAACAAAACCTCTATTTTTTTTTCAAATATATTATCTCTCTCTATTTAAGAGCTGCGCTCTTGTCGGTGGAGTAATCGCCATTCCTCTCTTCTTCCCTTTCACTTCCTGATACGACACGTCCTGCACCTTTTCTTTTATTTGTTTCATAAATGTTCTCCTAGTTCAACCCCTTCCTCTCTTCCCTTAAATTTTTCCTTCTATGATGTTTGTTATAAATGAATCAAGTCGTATCAGGTGGCCAATCATATTACTATTTCCTCTCCGGTTCTCTATAGTCTTCAATAATAAAAAAAAATTCAAATAATTTCATTCCGGGTTGCTTCTATGCTGTATAAAAAACATAGAACACGTTCAGCTGCTTGTCTTCCCGGGCATGTCGTAAAAACCGACAGAGGGATTGCGTCCTCTAACATGATGGACTAATGTTATGGGCGATAGGCTGATCCCTTATCACCATAAGGTTCATCATATCCATCTTAGGACTTCGTATCAACAGTGGCTGCAACTTGTCTTTGATTACTTGTGGCTCTGCCCACCCCATTTGGGATTACGGGCGTGAGTTTATGTATGTATGTATGTTCATTCCGGGTAAAAATTGAGACAATATTTTTTTATCTGGATTCAAACTAGCGTGTATATTGCGAGGTTTGTTAACAAAAATCACATTTGAATGCGACATTCAAAAAGCTTACGAGTTTTCACTACAGGCGATATTCACAGAAACGATTGTACAGTATGCTATAGATATGGATTTAAATAGTGTGAGTTTATGTAAGTACCTATATTGGTGCTGATTCCAGCCCAACCCACTAATTTTATTTTAAGTCGTACCTGTCATTTTCTTATCCGCCGAAAAGGATAGGGACGGGCAATCGACAGGCTTAAAATTTACGTAAGTTGACAACACACATCAAACGGGTTGCATACCAGCGAGATGCCTTTTTTATTCGCCTGGGTAATTCACATTTTTAAATTAACAGTTGTCAATCATCCGTCCCTTACCTTTTCGGCGAATTCGAAAATGACGGGTATAACTTAAAATAAAATTTGGAGGTGTCTGCAGGAATCGGGGCCATTCAAAGAATACTTGGTCCTTGGGGCCATTTTATGTTTCGTTCTCTCTCTATTTAAGAGCTGCGCTCTTGTCGGTGGAGTAATCGCCATTCCTCTCTTCTTCCCGCCAAAATCTTCACCTCCCGATACGATACGACCTGCACCTGCACCTTATGTTTCGTTAACCAAGTGTAAACAACTAGAATGTAAAAACTCTTTTTTGGTAAACTCGCGTGCCAGCTCAAAAACAATTGCCGGCGATGGTGACGTTCGATTTCCAAATTCAAATATGAATATTTCAAGAAATGCCAAAACAAGTGCGTCTGACGTAGCCACAAGCTAGTTGCAGCACTTTAAATTTATTTGGTGCTCTGCCCATCGTTAAGTCAAGGACACTAACCACCAGTGACCATTAACTTAATATACTGCTAAGACTATTTGACTTTTGTTACGTCACCACTACACGGAGCAATGAGAAAGAGGAGTTGGTGATAGTTATTTCGGTAAGAAAAAAAACTAGATCATTATGTCGACGACGTTATGATTTTTTTTGTAGATTATTTTATATTTGCCTTGGATGACATTCACAACTTGGTCGGACCAACGGACAGGACGTTCACTCGATACAAAATTTAAGAAGATGCCCATGTGGACGCGATCATCAACATCATCATCTCCCTAGCATTATCCCGTTTTTCAAAGGGTCCGCTTACCAAACCTGAAAATTTGACAGGTCCTGTTTTTACAAAAGCGACTGCCTGTCCTTCCAACCCGCGAAGGGAAAGCCAGCCCAATACAGGTTAGGTAACATACCTCCAAAAATACATTTCTCGGGAAAGTGGGCATAGTTCATACATGTGCTATATTAATTCGTCAAGTCCTCTTTCTTATAGCTTCTTGGTCACCTCCGTTACTTGTTCCCATTCTTAGGTACTTAATTGTTAAATGGTTCGTATTACCCAAGTCGTTACTGTCACACGTCCGGTATAATGATTACTTTATTTCCGTAATATAAGTATATAGTGAAAAGTAGGTGGTAACGAAATCCCTTTCAAATCGAAATCATTGGTGAAGTCATGAACTTATTTGGTTGTATTAAAATCTTATATAAGTCGTATTTTTTCTGTTATGAATCAATGCGTTCAGCTGAACGCATGATAAGTAGCTACGTGTCTCACTACTCATGTTTTCATAAGTCATTAATTTAAAAGTAGATTATAACACATGAGAAAATCACGTAACATCGAATATGATGGCTTATCTATATTTAACTGTCACCATAAGTATCACCAAAAACAGTTTACAAAGCTACCAAAATATTTAAAATCAGAACGCAAACATTTTTGAAAACATTAAATACACAAAATCAGTCAAGTCCACATCGGAACTGACTATAAAATAATAGATTAAACTGATACACAGAGTCTTAATGACATCGTAACAAAAACTTTAATGGGTGATTCCGACCATGATTATGAATTGATATCATGCGGAATTTTCGTCGCAAAAATATGGAACCGAAATAATTAAAAAATCACTAACAATTGCATGAATTTTCCGAGGGGAAATTCCAATTCATCATTCCTCAGTATTCGTTACGGTATCACTAACACTCTGTACTTGTATGGCTACCTGTACGTACTTGTATGGGAGGGGGCTCATTATTCTGTGTTCATATGAAGTGGAATTTTCTATCGCAAAAAGAGAACACAAAAAAATCATGAATTTTGTAGTATACGGTACGGTAGTACGGTACTGTATACAAAATGTGTTAATTGCATTTGCAGTATTCATTATGAATTATCAAATTTTTGTAACAGACAACACGGTGCAAAATTAAATTTATTTATTCAAAACTTGCTTGTAAATACTAGCATCCATCGGACATCGGGCATGCGATGTTTACGTGGGTCTGATTGCCTACCGACTGAGAGGCAATGCCGACCTATCCATTTACCAACATATGTTTTTCAACAAGCCTTTTCGATTCGTCGGATGCATTCAATTCGCTGGTGGAATGGGACTGGAATTGGAAAAATGGCTCGGAGCAATGTGTTCTGCCTCAAATATATTTCATACTCTTGCTCCTGCTCGTCTAAGGGTTGATGAAGTAACAGGCAGCAGGAGCCAGTTTAGAAAAAATCGAATCCTAAATTGACCCGAACGAATTGTCACCTCAGTAAAGAAGGTAAACTTAAACTCAAAAATATCTTTATTCGGTTGGTAATATAGTGAGGTGGAATACCAAACTCATCAACCCTGGGTTATTACTGGGCCGTCAAAGGCCCCTGACATGGCTTATGTAACGTCTATTAACTTATCAGTAAGTACTTTATTGCACAGACATCCACAAGACGTATACAAAAAAAAAATAGGTGTTCTCATACATGATTGTATATGACATTTTTTGCACCGTCCCCGACTCCAGTATTTAGCAAGTTCTTTCACCCTAAGGTTGCCTGGATGAAATTGCTATTTAACAATAAGGCCACCGATTGAGCTTCTCTTGTCACTTTGTGTTTATATGTGCAATAAAGCGATTTTGTATAATTTTAAATTTAAGTAGTTCAATTTGTATTAAGTATATAAATTGTAAAACCATTGTACATAATCTCACTGGAGTTCCAATAATTACAATCACTAATGAAAATACGAATGATACTGTAACGATAATAATGTGAACGTGTTAATAATGTGTTGTGTTAGTAATAATGTATTGTGATGTGTTGTTAATCATACATTGTAGAACACCCGCGGGTGGCCGCTCACATGTAGGCAATTAAATTGACGTTCAGGCTACATAGATGGTTGCTGGTAACTGGTTGATGGTTGCAATTGAAAATAAACCGTGTCACGCAACCATGTGTCGTAATTACAATTTATAACCGCCTGTGTCTTCCGCGTAGTGATTATAAATCTTCCTTATTAGTATTAGGAATGCAAGTGGTCTGTTTTTCAGTATAAATACCAAGTAAAATATGCCGGTTTTCAATATATTGGAGATTGAGCGTCGGTTACGAGAGAGGGGATCACTTCAGGACCCCGATACCGACCCCGCCGGCGTGGTCGACGATTTCCCTGAATTAGCGCTTATCGCTATCGACCCACTAGGGTCGATTAATTTTTTCAAATATTTTTCCTCTCAGACGACGCCCTGAGCCGAGGTTCGCGCCCAACTGGGCACCCTCAGGCCTGTTGTCTTAAACGTTTTACCGGGTGAGAGCCTTCAGCGCTTCCCATTTGTCCGGCCAAGTAGTTAATGCCATCTGTGGCAAACCTAAAAAAAGAGAGAGAGAGAGAAAGAGAGAGAGAGAGAGGATGTGATGCTCGCTCCGGGTCCTACCTGATGCAAAGGTTGTCCATCGCCATTCAACGTAGCAACGCGGCGAGTGTTATGGGGACCTTTGCACCGGGTGAAGCGAGGGTGGGGGGTCTGTTTTACTAAGCAGGGATCCCTGCTACAATGTTTATTCAAGTAGGTATTTTCTGTTTTTTATTATTATTAATGTATGTCATTTCTATATCTCGGGACTATGGGGTCCCGGACTTTTGGAAGGCGTGCGTGGGGCCGAAGTCAACATGTAGAGGACCCTTAGGACAATTTAATCTAAATGTTGTGTGACACCAACCGGCGATTATTATTATTATTTGACACATTATATATTATTTTGATTTTTAAGATGTAAATTGGTGTTGTTAGTATATAATAAATAAATTGTTTAATGATTCAAATTTACACACAAACTTAATGAGAGATTTTCCAGGTTACGTTAACCAAAACAATAGAGATGCTGTTGTACAGCTTTAACGTGATAATTATCTATTTTCTCATTACTCGGGTACATAATTATTCCAAAATACAATATAATGCAAGAAGCGTACTTATATAAAATTAATTGTTGCTTGATATTTGGCTCATATTATGTATAGAATCATATTGCAACCTATATTGTTTCTGGGTGTAATATAATGTAATTGTGCCTGGGTGTAATAACAAGGGTCATCTTTATACTTGCTTACTTAAAAAAAATTATATAAGTTTAAAAACTAAAACCCGACTACGGAAAAATCACGCTCTAAAAAGTATGTAACAAGAAAATAGGTACCTACCTAATATTACATACTTACCTCTGAAATTCTTCCGAATAGTGATGTTTACAAGATAGCCGTGGTCATATGCCGTGGTAAGCAAACTCTTTCTACTATTTAGAACGTGATTTTTCCGTAGTCGGTTTTTTTTTAAACTTATATTATTTTCATTGACATAACCGATTTCCCACTAATTTGCACGAATGTTAAATAAATATGAGCGTAATGAGAATTCTGTTAATAGTGCGTTGATTTTGTACTATTCTTAATATTCTATATACCTAAGTATTGATACGATGATCTTATAAAGAAAGTTTATTCATGATTTAGCCTTTCACAAACAAGGAAAAGGAAAAGCGTGTCTAAGATTATTTACTTCGGTTGGTAAGCTACCCATGAACAGCACTGGATTTTTACATCTCAGCAAAAACGGGCGCTAGAGGAGCGAGCATACCTACTAGTCCTCCGCACAAAAATCAAATTCTTCTTGTGGAAAAATGCTGACCTTTTGAAACTCTATTTTGGCCACGAAGTAGTCTTTTAAAAGTTCTTAAAAAATAAAAAAAGTTTATTTTCCAAATCAACATAACAATAGGTATGTGAATAAGTCTTCCCATTAAGTAGGTACTAAAAAGACTTGTGTCGAGAATGACTCGCTTGCTTTCATCCCTATTTATATACATAAATGAATGATTTGATTTTTTCTAACATGATGGACTAATGTTATGGGCGATAGGCTGATCCCTTATCACCATAAAGTTCATCATATCCAGCTTACGACATCGTATCAACAGTGGCTGCAAGTTGTCTTTGATTACTTGTGGCTCTGCCCACCCCATTAGGGATTACGGGCGTGAGTTTATGTATGTATGAATGATTAAGGAAATTTACACTAATGAACTTAACCTTAATAATGTAATAAGACGTAATCTAATATAAGAAAAACAAATTAAATAAGGTTCTTGAATTAAATAAAATACATTCTTCTTCTTAAGATAAGAAGTAACATGACATGATAATAACATAAGCTCACCATTATATCCCTATTGGGTTAGTCAGAGGTACATCTATCACAAGATGTACTAAGTACCCACAGTTCACCGAGCTTTCTGTTAGACCAACGTGATAGGTAGTGAGCCGTATCGTCGTCTATAATGGTCAAGCCAAAGAAAACAAGTGAAAATTGCACTTAAGATAAATTAAAAAGAAAATAAGTACTCACGTCTGTTTATGTTAAGGAATAAATTCTGTATAATAAAATAATTAGTGATTGACGTTTTCAGACCTCGATTAAGTCAAATAATAATTCTAAATACAATATTCGTTCAGCGAACTGTCCACTGCGTGTGGCCGCCGCCCGCCCAACTCGTGTCAAACGCTACGGTGGAATTCCTGTAAAGCCAAATACACATTTTGTAAATTCGTAGTATTCACATTAACATTTATAAAATTAACATACATTTAACAATTTATAAAATAAAATTGTAAAAAGTGCATGTTGAAGTTTAGGTATTCTTCATTCTTCTCGACATTCTTAGAACATAAAATTAAATTGGCATAAATTTAAATTAAAAAAGAAAATTTGACTCGGGACTCGAAATCTCTTGTAAAGCCGGGTCGAGCGTATTAACCTTTACACCACCGGGTCCTCCTCCTGTCCATGTGAAATTCTTTTGATCCATATATAGCCATAAAGCCAACGCAATATTACTTTAGAAATAACTAAAAAAAAGAAAAAATAATTAAGTTAGTTACTTACGTACCTCTATATATTTTTTTCTTTAATTTTCTCTTTGTGAGTTTCCCTAAGCCCGGGTAAGTGCCATAAAAACAGAAATCAAGTAATATGTATAAGTATAAAAAATACTAAAAATAAAATACACATTTATTAACTATCTACTTTTTACTAAACGAATAAGAAGAGCAAATTAAAGAAAAGGGGAACATCGTCCTTTATAAAGAAGTCAAAGAAATGGCATTTTTAAGCAAAAATGGAAAATGCTACACCGATTAGAGCGTGGCTCTTAAATTATTGAGGACTATGTGAACAAATGTGGTATAAATATTAACATAGTCATTTATGAAATACACTATCCACATTGTACCCAAGTCCTAATCGCAATTTGCGACAGCAAAAAAACGAAGCGCAGTCGCTTTAATATATCATGGCTGCGTATCCGGGGGACACGTGCGCGAGCGCAGCGCGATTCCTTCACGCCTTATTAGCACAGGAAATTACGCCAACGGGATCCCACTGCCCATTTAAACAACGATAATAGACACATGTCTATTTTAATGTAAGACCACACACATTTTCTCTGCCGCTTCATAATTAGAGACCCTTTGGGCCATAATTTCATAGAAACGCACGATTTCAGTGTAAACACTAACTGCTGCGTTGTTAATACAGGTTAGTACCCCTATATTTACTGATTTTCTTGGTCTTTGCTTGTAATTAAGTTTACGACTCTCCGAGGACAGCTATTAAAATTTACTCTAGTGATTATTCCATCATAAATAATATATAAATAAGTACTGTGGTAAAAATAAGGAATGCAATTTGCGTTAGTCTCACGATTATTACGACCGAAACGGTCCATGGGAATGAAATCTAGCAAAACTTTGCAGATTTTAGGCGTTATAACTTATAACACGCCGCGACGTCGCTATTTTGTAACTTAATCAGAAAACACTGTCCGTGAAAGAAAACTCGAGAGTTGCGGGAAAACTATTTTTTTTTTATTGTCTGTCTCTTAGTGTATGCAAATCGACCTTAGACAACAAACTTTTTTTTAAATAAGTGAACAAGCACCGAAATCGAAAAGCAAATATTTTTTGGTGCAGATAAACATTAAGTACCCTTAGTATATTTTTTTATTTTCTTATTTTTTTTTTCAGGACGATAAGCAGCTCTATGTATTTTTTGTGCTTCCAGTCTACCAGTGAAATGAAACAGGGTAGTAAAATATGCTTGATTATTGCCTGGTTAAAGCGATGGAAGCTAAGTAGTTATGTGGAAATGGTCGTATGCACGAGACCTGTTAATTCTCCGCCGACATAAATAGGTGCCTACTCACACTGACATACGACTCTACCACCATAATGCTTTCCACAAGTTTTATATTTCGCCGAGAAAAATGCTTTTTATTTGCTAAATATATTCGTGTATTAAGGCCTTTTTTATTACATTTGATAGTAGTACACGTTGACAATTCACTTCACATTCATATTTTTTTATTACCTACATGACACTAAACAATTAAAGTATTACATTTTTTTTAAACACTATTGATAGTCTTTACCGTGTTAAATAAGCCCAGTTGAAAATATTATTTTATAGCACTTACCCGTGTTTAGGGAAACTCACAAAGAGTAAATTTAAATGGAAAAAATTTGACTCAGACGGGATTTGAACCCACAGCTCTTGTTAGGTTTGGACGAGCGTGTTAACTATTACACCATCGGGTCCTTCTTCTGTCCATGCGAAATTCTATCGATCTATGTATCATTATTAAGCCGACGCCGGTACCGTCTATCTAGTCTAGAATATAGAGTACTAATATTGCTTCAGACCGACAAGTCTACAATTACAATGTAGATTTAACCAAAGCTGTGGGTTCAAGTCCCGTACGAGTCAGAATATTTTTCGATTTTTTTTTTCTTTGTACAGTTGAAGTGTTTTAAGGCAATAGATGTAGGTAGATCATCGTTCTATTTTAGGACGTCTACACTAACTAAAGGTCCTATATCTCTAAGACGCACAGTTGTATAACAAAATTTGTTGTCAGCAACTAAATCTCGAATAACTTTCCTCTGGTGGCCCATGGTGTCCTGGAGAGATAGAAACCTAAAGATATTTGTACATGGGGGTTTTTCCGCACCGTACGCGCTGTCAGAACTATCAATTCTGTATGGAATTATAAGCAGTTTTATATATCGAATGGGCATTCTCTTCTGGTGACTTGGCTGTCCCCCCGAAAAGGTTTCCTTATGTGAATTGAGTATGTCAGCCTGTATATGAGATAAAAAATGCTTCCACAGCATACGTCACAAATAAAACAAACATTGCCGGTAACAAAAACAAATCAACAGGCTTGGACACTGGGCAAGCTAGGAGAAGCAAACATGGTGCCAACTACTTTTACACCTGTTGCAATCACAGCCGGTTTACTATAGGCTTTACTCACTTGTATTAAGGTAGGAAGGTGAAATGTTGACGGCTATTGAATCTTGTTGTTATAATGGTCGGTCTACCCGCCACTATTATCAAGGGTCAATAGCGGTATCCGGGATCGATACCGGAAGCCAACCAGTGCCTCCGGAAGTAGCTACGGCTGTCGATGAATTTCATTTTTTTTGACTGACCGAGGGGTAAAAATTCGTGGCTCTCTAGCTATTCAACTGCCCGTCAAGTTTGAAAGTTATGAAATGTTGTTCGTTGTGTCATTTCGGTTAAAAGTTGAAACTGGGTAGAAAGCAAAATGTTTTTTTTAATGTCCTTCCTTACTGAAACTTGTCTGTCTTCTTTCCACGCCTAAACAGGCGAAACGATTTAAATGAAAATAGGCATGTAGAAAGATTGAAACCCAGATACGGACATAAAATATTTTGCAATAATGAACTTTTAGAGTATTTTTCAGAGACGCATAATAATTGAAGTCCGTGAGGATGACGTCGCGGGCGGAAACCTAGTTTAAAATATTTCTGTTCACAGTCCAGGCATGCAATACGTTTGTAAACGGATTGGCGATTGTAGATTTAATTTTACATGCAGTAACCTTTTTACCCGAATGCGGCGTAACAAAAAGGTGGGTTATGTGTTTGACCGCTATGTAGGTATATGTGTATAGTTGTATGTATATGTGTATGTATATGTGTATGTATATGTGTATGTATATGTGTATGTATATGTATATGTGTATGTATATGTGTCTGTTCCAACTTAATTTCTAGACTTCCTGTCACCATCATCTCCCTAGCGTTATCCCGTTTTTATGACGGGGTCCGTTTACCTAACCTTTAGATTTGACAGGACCGGTTTTTTTTTACAGAAGCGACTACCTGTCTGACCTTCCAACCCGTAAAGGGAAAACCAGCCCAATACAGGTTAGGTCTTCTGAAACTTATTTCTCGGATATCTGGGCTTCCTTGCGAAGTTTTCCATCACCGCTGAGCGCGTGATAGGTTTTATCTCCAAATCTCGCATAAAACACATATCGAAAGCACGTTATCTTCGTAAATAAGACCCCAAAATTATAAGGGTTAAAACTAAAACCAAACCTATGGAAAATCAAGCTTTAAAAAGTATGAAACAAGAAAATGGGTATATTTCTCAGAAATTCTTCGCTAAAGATAGCCGTGGTCGTATGCCTATCTGTCCTAAGAGTTTGCTTACCACGGCATACGACCACAGCTATCTCCTAAACATCACTATTCGGAATAATTTCAGAGAATAATATTTGCCTGTTTCATACTTTTTAGAGCGGGATTTTCTGTAGTCGGGTTTTAGCTTTTAACTTATATATTTCTGTTAAACTTTTATATTCCTTTTTTATTTGCTACACGTTTACCCTCAATAAAAAACTAATATTCGTTCATTGCTTAGCTAGATACGTAAACACAAACTATTCTATAATTAAAACCTAAACATAATTAGCCTATATACGTTCCATTGCAGTGCACATGCTACAGGGGTATTTTTATACAATAAAAAGTCTAAGTAAAATTTTAGGTTCGTAAATAATTAGGTACTTACTGTTTGTTGAGGAAGTTTTGTTAACCAGGTACTTTGTATTGTATATACTACGTATATACGTAGATGACTGCATTATATATAATAGAGCCGGTCTATAATCACAACTTTGCGCTATCATAGAATAACGAAACGCAAGGCCCATAAAATCTACACTATTAATTTCACATAAAAAGTTTTACGGTTTAATAAAGATTTCTATTAGACAAGGTGTGGTCGGCAGTATACAGGAATGACTACTAACCACATTTTTCCTGAAGCGTTGAATACATTTTCTACTTTGACTGTTGACCCTCTATATCTTTGTATTGAGTTGTGCGTGTCCATCTCTGCTCTTGCTATTTGTACGCTATTGAGTACTACATACTCTAGATAGTAAAGCTATTCATAAAATTAAAATTTGCCCTCGCACATTATTCTACTTACTCTATAATACCTTACCTGATAATTAGTAAGTAAGGTTCTCTCCTTAGCAGCGCTGCATATTTTACCGCATCGATCGCACACAAAAGCATACTATTTGCAATAAAATGATACTATATGGTGGTGGTGGTAATGGTGGTATGATGAACCAGACGATGAAAAGTGATCAGCCCATTGCCAATATCATGGTCCATCATTTTGAAGAGAATCCTTCTGTCGATTATAACGGCATGCCAAGGAAGATAAGCAGCTGAACGCCGTCTGTTTTTGTTCAAGCATAGAACCATATTCCTTTACCGTTCCATCACAGACGTTTTTAAGTAAATACTTACATTTTGGACTTCGTATCAACAGTAGCTGCAAGTTGTCTTTGATTTCTTGTGGCTCTGCCCAGCCCATTAGGGATTACGGGCGTGAGTTTATGTATGTATGTATGTATGTACTTACATTTTACACACAAAACAAAGATATGCGTCTTATTATATTGCCACTGCGTCTGTTCTCGACAATTGGATAAAAAGTATCTCAAGTGGGAAGGCCCTTTGGCCCTTTTCTGGCAACTTTGGAACCCGACGACACTCGACAAACATTAAAGTATGTTACAAGGTCTGAATATTAAAACCTTTTGTAACTTTTTCATACGTAGGCATTAAGATGCCTAAAACACAGCTCTTTGGTGCTGTTCATCAAAAACTGGGTGTTCAAAGGAGGTCGAGATATTTTTTGCGCTTTATAAAAAGTTTTCGCTGCGAGAGAAAAGCTGTCTTGTATCTTTTTGTTAAGGCGTGTTATTGCATGGGTTTGAGGTTGCAGTTAAGGTTAATATTGCAGAAGATCAATGTGTAGGCAAGTGAAGGAAAATGAGGTGCGACATTTTGGTAGAGGGAAGTGCGCGATACAGCGCCGCTTGACCCAAATTTTGGCACTCGCGCGTCCACTTTGCCGCTAAGAACCTAATTTATTTCAGCTAAATTATTTTCGCTTTTTCACACATTTTCGTATAACATAGTATTTTAAAGTATTTATTGCCACAAATGTTCATTGGTATATATATATGAGAAGTTTATAATTTTTTTCCAGCATTTTAACATTCGTTACAAAGATACCAGGATCAAAATTCCAGTATCTTTTAAAGAAAGGCCAGGCTAAGATCTCTAACCGGCGAGTATGCATAAAGATTTTGATGAGAATGGTAGATGGTGTGTCAGGTGAGTGTGACGTGGTGTGTCATAATCGCAGTAAGTAGAATGCCATGGTCTTTAACTCCATGGGAAAACGGCGTGAACTTATTTACAAAGATCTTATTTATTTATTTATATACCTATGTACAAAGGGGTTGACGTCAAAGATAAGAAATTTAAACTGTATTTGTACGACACAGGCGCGACTATAAGCAAAGCATGCCATTTTCTATGTTTGTGTGAAAGATAAATGCACTATACTCGTACTTACATGTTCAATATACAGTGAACATCTTCAGCTCGAAGGCAGAATGTAAACAAACGCGACCGAGCTCCATTGAGGCTTCTCAGGCGGAGAGCGGATTCTAAATAGCTTACAGCTCGAGTATGTCGATGACACACTTCTGCCTTACCTTCTTAAAGTACCTATACATGTCGGAATAAAATATGAGGAAAACTTGCGGGTTGTACGCTTGCAATAGCAACATCAACTTTTGTTGAGAATATAAGTAAAATACTGATAACAGAAAGCCCTTTTTTATACAAATATCATGATCTGTAATAGAGCAACGTGGTTGAGTATGCTCTATAATCTAGATTATACACTTCCGGTTGATCGATGGGGTGCCGGGGCCCAGCAGAGGGACGTATATAGGCTGTTTGTTTGATGTTTATGATCGTCTTGTGATAATTGAGTTTTCATTATCATTATCGTTTTTGTCTATTCCAAAATGAGTCCCAGCAACGAACTCCAGCACCCGCGCCAACGCAGTCACACCAGTAGTAGGTGACTCCAAATAAGGTCTTAATCTTACAGTTCGTAGTCCGCGCGCAGTCCCCCTTGCTTCTTAGCGGCGTAAGACCATTTAGACTAAAACCCAGAGGGGGTGAGGTAAATCTAGGTCGGCGCCCGACAGTCTATTGGTGCGGGGCGGAGAATTTCCGTTCTATACACAGTATTATTCTTTATTCTATGCCAGTAGTCTAACGATTATCTTGAAGTAGATAACTGACTGTACTGCAGATTTTAATAATTCTATTAAGTGTAGGGATATAAGTATTATGTCATTATGTAGATGTAGACTAGTCTAATAAAATAGTTAACAGTTTTTAATCTATGTAAATGTTCAGATCCTTTTAGGTTTTTCGATCAAGCCTGGATTTAAATTGAAATTATTTCATTCCATTCATTGGATAGGTCCTTATTGGAAGGTTAAAAGGTCTTTTTTTGCGAGGGTTGCCTAAAGATAATTTAGATTTACAAAATTGTTTGATGATTCGATTTTCGTAATGTGCCTTACTAAGTAGGGTTTAGAGTGCCTATTAAGCCCTGAGTGTACGTTCGATACCTGCCTAGAGATTCGTGACTCACTGTTCCTTTTGCTGTCGCGGGAAAAGGTAGTCAAAATGATTAATCTGTCAATTCGCTATAGAAGTAATGTTGCACGCTATCTTCTGATGAATACTCCGAGTAGATTAGTATACGTATATTCTGTGTGTATAAACCCACCATCACAAACAGCCGCATTCGCAAACTGACTCATTAGGAATTTCGCCGTAGATACAAATAGCAGGTACAATGAATGGAGCGCCGCCGCGCCGTCTAGTTCCCTAGAGGCGCCGTAACACGCCAATTTGATATTTGGCCTGCCCTCTCGTTTACCTTCCATGGGAATATTTTCGAACATGTTATTAAAACTTTCCATACTGTTCCTGACCCCTGCTAATGACGTGAAAACATACAATTATTAGACCGATCCTCTGACTCCGTTTATTTAGTAAACTTTGTTTGTGTAGGACGCCTAATTTTACATTCTACTTGTTTAGTTACGGACCACTTTTGTTATTCTGTATATAAAAATGATTTCTCAAAAGTTTTTTTCTATGATAAGACTGTTATTTTGGAAATTGTATTGTAAATGAAAATGTCTCATTTATCGAACTAGGTACTAATTAAACTGTTTATTAAAGTAATATTAATATAGCTAGGTAAGTACTATCCTTGAAAACTCTTTAATAGTAAAGCCTTCATTAGGGAATTGGGACGTAGACTAAGAGAGAGGGGGTCCAATGGGCGTGCGGGCTCTCTCTTGGTGCAAATTCAAATTCAAAAATATCTTTATTCAGTAGGTAACATAGTTACACTTTGAATCGTCAATTTTTACATAACGAACGTCTCATCCGCCTAAAACTACTACTAAGGGTTGTACATCGCCATACAACGTGGTAATGCGGCGAGTGTAATGGGGACCTTTGAGTCTGGAACAACTCGGGGGATCGAGATGTGTGGAGAAAGCATTGGCTTCACGCTCACGACAACACCTGGTTCCAGTCTCTAACGAGTAGGTGAATGAAACGACACCAAGCCTATAACACTCCACCTGTTGGTGGCTTTTCCTGCAGAGTGTGTGGTAGAATTTGCCGCTCCAGAATTGGCTTGCACAGCACTGACAAAAGTGCGTGACCCTGCGACAATGATAGTCATGAATCGTCTGAAACAGACGGAGAGAATTAGGTATAATGAATATTAAAAGATAATAATATTTACTATTAAATTTACAATAATTGATTTATTATTTAAAAAATAATAAATAATTCGAATATCATATAATAATAAACAATATTTATATCGATCATAAGTACCTACACTATTCCAATATCTTGTGTGCTTTTTTTTGTGCAAAATTTATCTAAGTACAATACTTTTTACTAAATGTTACTTATCGAAGAGGACTTACAAACAAGTGAAGACCTACAGTGCAAACATCTATTCGTAGTTTGCTTTTATCATGAAAATATAAGAAGTATTTCTAAAAATGCTGGGAGATCTAGGTCAGCCCATTGACCGACGAGGTTTTGCTTGCCTGCGAAGATATCGTGGTATCTGCTTGGATAAATATAATGCTCGAAATATTGTAGACTCTATAATATTTTGGACTACATCATAAACAGGAGTTAAAAAGGCCACATCGACGCAATTCACCTAAAAAAGCAATATTACTATTGGACATTTGTGTGCATTGCGCACTTACTTTTATATGCGCAAATGTCAAATAGCAATATTGCTTTTTTAGATGAATAGCTTTGATGGGCTTTTTTAACCCCCCACTACTCCTTTATAGATATTTTATATTTATTGGCACGTACTTACTTTGTGAAACTGTCCTTTGTTTGGTAAGAACTTTGTTTTGAATCACCTGATTGTCCGAAAACGTAAGATGATCCCGTGCTTCGAAATGCACGTTAATCCTTTGATCCCGGCTATTAGCCGTAAAAGCTCATCCACCAACCCGCAGTGGAGCAGCGTGGTGGAGTTTGCTGCATACCTGCCTATAGGCAGGTACATATATAGGCCGTTTGTAGTGGCCTATATATGTCCCAATGCTGGGTTCTGTGCCCAGGTATACAGGCTGTTGTCGTATGTATGTTATGTTATGCTTACTTTTATAAAGATTATTCAAACTTAAAATGATTGCGATTTTTATTGTAACGAATGATTCAAGATTTTCCATTTTTGCATCCAATATTTTTATCACCCAATTCATAATTTTGAATAATTTTGGTGGCAATATCTATTCGCCTTATTACAAAAAATATTTCAGCCCCAACTTTAAATTCAAATTCAAAAATATCTTTATTCAACAGGTAACATAGTTACACTATGAATCGTCAATTTTTACATAACGAACGTCTCATCCGCCTAAAACTATTGCAGCTTCTCACAACCTGTATAGCCGGGGAAAAGAAGATGCAAGAAAAACCTCGCCACAGGGCCCTAGACGTTTTTTAAAAAAGAAAACCAGGACTAGCTCGGTGAAGTGTGGGTACTTAGTTCATCTTGCGATGCATGAACCTCTGACTACTCCAATTGGGATATAGTCGCGAGCTTATGATGTTGTAGTAATTCCAGGTTTGTTACGGTACACTAACTACTGGGATACTGGGATTAAAATCAGGTTAGAGAGAGAAGTAGAGGCCGCTTGTTGTTTATAAGACCCTCCCAGCTGAGCCATACGTTTATTTATTTCATTTTTTGACGTACGACTTATTGTAGATATGTAGACAAATGGGGAGCGCTGAAGGCTCTCACCCGGTACAACGTTTAAGACAACAGGCCTGAAGGTGCCCAGTTGGGCGCGAACTTTGGCTCAGGGCGTCGTCTG
This sequence comes from Pectinophora gossypiella, assembly GCF_024362695.1. NCBI lineage: Eukaryota > Metazoa > Arthropoda > Insecta > Lepidoptera > Gelechiidae > Pectinophora > Pectinophora gossypiella. The sequence continues at coordinate 7,165,016 of NC_065416.1, read as the reverse complement.
AGAGGAAAAATATTTGAAAGAATTAATCGACCCTAGTGGGTCGATAGCGATAAACGCTGATTGAGGGAAATCGTCGACCACGCTGGTGGGGTCGGTATTGGGGTCTTGAAGTGTTTGGTGTCGCGAGCTGATTGGCTTCCTCTATGGCTAGAGTAATCGGGTCATCGGGATCGTACATTACGTCCTTCGGACGCCGATAATTTTCAGTACCGTCCCTAAGCGGGATGTATTCGGAAGCCGCTGAGCCATACGAGTACAGCATCATGTTCACCAAAATATTTATGTTGCAACTTATCTAGGTTGTAAAATTTCGATGCCTAGTTGGTCCAAGCTAGCCTGGGCATATTGTTGGCGCGTAGCCAGATCAAATACCCAGCTTCAGCATGGAACACCGAGACATGCAGCGACACTTACATTTTACATTTTCTCCAAGGATTTCCAGTAAAAACCCTTCTCTTTATAAAGAAAATAACTCCGCGTGGAATTGAGTGAAGCTTAACATGAGTTTGTATACTTATTTGTGTTTTAGTCTATAAAATTTTCGTTATACACAAAATTAAGTACAAAAAGTCATCCATCTGGTAATAAAGAGTACAAAAGGGACTCTGAACTATGTATTATTTCTATTCATCTAAACAATCACTGTATTAATTAGCGATATAACTGCTGTTAAGAAGACCAGGTGGGTTATAAGGCCATATCGAAGCAATCCTTATAAAAAAGCAATTTTGCAATTTGACAATTACGTGTATTATAAAAGTAAGTGCACAATGCAAACAAATGTTAAATAGCAATATTGCTTTCTTAGATGAATTGCAACAATGTGAGCTATTTAGAACCCTTGGTGTGGTTTCGTATCCTTACCTCGCCGTAGGGTATTTTTTTCCAAACGAAGTTGGTTCAAGTTGCTAGTAAATGAATAAAAATGCAACAGCTGGCGAGGAGCGGGTAATTATATATATATATATATATATATATATATATATATATATATATATACACGCGCGATGTCATTCGACCATATCAATATCACAATGAATAACGATGATTACTTAATATACCGTACTGCGGTGAACGCAGAGGCCACAACCACAACACAAATAATGGGCGCACAACGCACAACTCACGCGCAACAACCTGCAGATTGGCTCACCACAGCCTGGCTCACTGACCTACTCTTGCAAATTCAAGGAACGACGAACTAAATTATTATAGCTAGCTTGCTATGCAGACGAGAGAATTTGATTACGTTGAGTCTAGCCGGTGTAACACAAACAACTATGTTGGTTGAGTTAATTTGTTGCATTTATACAGTAAATATAATAATTATTATTGTCATTATAATATCTATTAGTATCAATCTGTTATCAGTAGGTTATTATTGAGAATTCTAAATCACTTTTCGCTCCATTGACCTCACGGCGCCGCCGCGCGCCGTTCGATCAACAGAGCTCCAAGCGATTTAAAATTCCCAATAATTATTTTGATACATACCTATGTCACTTAGATATTGGGAAGCCACTTACAATTGCAATTTATTTATTTATTTATTGAGTACAACTACATCATATATATAAAACATTCACAAGTAATACAATTATTAAAATTAAGACTTATATATAACAATTACAATTGAAAATTACCTCACATCTTTACTGTATTTATAAATCATTTGTATATCAACCACCCCAAGTAGCAATCAAGAATTATGATTAAGTCATATATGTCTAAACTTTAGCTAAAGTGAGATTTATCCAAATCAAATAGGACTTATTAGGACTTCATAAATTCATTTCCTTCTTTAATTCTATATAGTTTTCAACAAATCCTACTTTAGATAATTTAGAATACACAAAACCAAGTTAAGTATTCACAAAACTATTTAGTCTTATCTCAGCCTACTGTTAAGTCTACAAGTATTCTTTTACTTTACTCAGATTATTTGAAGGCTCACTTAACACTAAATTGATTTAGTGAAGTATCAGTTTACTCTTGTAAAGTAAAAATTGATTGCCTAGATATACTTAAGGCAATTTTTATTATTTGTTGCTCCTATACAAGACTGTTTTATTCGTTTTTGACTACAATAAGTAAAACATAAGAAAAGTCTATTCAATGGACGATAAAATCGAAATAGAAGCAAGCAGAAAGATGGATGAAGTCCAAATAATAAAATGATCTGGTGATTTTCGAAGGCAGAATATTAAATACTTACAGAAAATTAACCTGTGATAATGCACATCCCACTGTTTTTGTTAGCGATGCGATATCTTCTTCATTGCCATCATTTTTTTATATCGATTGGTATAACACAATCATTTAATTTTGGCAAAAAAATCGTAAGTTCCTGTTTTTCAAATCTGATCCAGCGTGTGGCGGCCCAGGTACCTACGTCTCGCACAAATCTTCTCAAAAATGACTAAGCTAGTCTAACCTAATCTAAGCGCACGGCAACACTACACCATGAAAAATCGAGTTTTATAGTAAAACCTGCTAAGTTCAAATATAAAATTAGGTACCTATTAGTCTAATAATAAATAAATCCAATCAAAAACATAAATGTGAAATGAGAGCCAAGTTCAATATTATGCAATGCTTTGGTTGTTGACTTCAACGACAAAAGAAGTGAGATCTAAATGGGTGCCAAGTTCAATGGTCAGTCCTGAAATTTATTTATAAGTAACAGTATAACATATCATATCTTCTTATAACATAAATATATTGTAGCCTAAGGTCTGTCTTATTGTAGGTAAGTACATATCCTCGTAACGCGTGGGTCCTTTTAAAAGGACAAATTCAAAACTAAAAGTCGACTTTATAGATATAATACATTTGAATACCTATTAAACTCGTTTAAGATTCACGTTAAGTTAAAAAAAATAAAAAGCCAGTAAAATGGATGTGAGTTGTGTTGTATCGTGGGCGAAAAGCTGACAACCTATCACCGCTAAACACATGTTCCAACTTGCTTACCTACCCTTAAAGTACTTGTCGAATATGGCATCAAGTGGTTTTATGATCACTTAGTGCTCTGCCTACCCCGATATAGGCGTGATTGTATGTTATGTTAAGTTAATCCACATACCTACCACAAAAAGACCGGCTGTCATGAGTTTTGATTACTTACTGATTCTTACATCTATAGTTAGGTACAGGCACTAATTAGGTATTTATGTTAAGCGTTCATAATAGAATCTAATAATTAAAAATTTGCCAGTTTATTATTTTTTCCTTTATATTCATCTAATTACCTATCTTACCAAATACCAAATTTTAACTCTCTAGGATCATCTGGAACTGGGTTAGACTTTTGATTTATAGGTCAGTCAGTCAGTCAGTCAGTCAATGATAAAAATGAGGATTTTTGTACATTAATATCTAAATAACTTTTTGTGCAAAATTTATCTAAGTACAATACTTTTTACTAAATGTTACTTATCGAAGAGGACTTACAAACAAGTGAAGACCTACAGTGCAAACATCTATTCGTAGTTTGCTTTTATCATGAAAATATAAGAAGTATTTCTAAAAATGCTGGGAGATCTAGGTCAGCCCATTGACCGACGAGGTTTTGCTTGCCTGCGAAGATATCGTGGTATCTGCTTGGATAAATATAATGCTCGAAATATTGTAGACTCTATAATATTTTGGACTACATCATAAACAGGAGTTAAAAAGGCCACATCGACGCAATTCACCTAAAAAAGCAATATTACTATTGGACATTTGTGTGCATTGCGCACTTACTTTTATATGCGCAAATGTCAAATAGCAATATTGCTTTTTTAGATGAATAGCTTTGATGGGCTTTTTTAACCCCCCACTACTCCTTTATAGATATTTTATATTTATTGGCACGTACTTACTTTGTGAAACTGTCCTTTGTTTGGTAAGAACTTTGTTTTGAATCACCTGATTGTCCGAAAACGTAAGATGATCCCGTGCTTCGAAATGCACGTTAATCCTTTGATCCCGGCTATTAGCCGTAAAAGCTCATCCACCAACCCGCAGTGGAGCAGCGTGGTGGAGTTTGCTGCATACCTGCCTATAGGCAGGTACATATATAGGCCGTTTGTAGTGGCCTATATATGTCCCAATGCTGGGTTCTGTGCCCAGGTATACAGGCTGTTGTCGTATGTATGTTATGTTATGCTTACTTTTATAAAGATTATTCAAACTTAAAATGATTGCGATTTTTATTGTAACGAATGATTCAAGATTTTCCATTTTTGCATCCAATATTTTTATCACCCAATTCATAATTTTGAATAATTTTGGTGGCAATATCTATTCGCCTTATTACAAAAAATATTTCAGCCCCAACTTTAAATTCAAATTCAAAAATATCTTTATTCAACAGGTAACATAGTTACACTATGAATCGTCAATTTTTACATAACGAACGTCTCATCCGCCTAAAACTATTGCAGCTTCTCACAACCTGTATAGCCGGGGAAAAGAAGATGCAAGAAAAACCTCGCCACAGGGCCCTAGACGTTTTTTAAAAAAGAAAACCAGGACTAGCTCGGTGAAGTGTGGGTACTTAGTTCATCTTGCGATGCATGAACCTCTGACTACTCCAATTGGGATATAGTCGCGAGCTTATGATGTTGTAGTAATTCCAGGTTTGTTACGGTACACTAACTACTGGGATACTGGGATTAAAATCAGGTTAGAGAGAGAAGTAGAGGCCGCTTGTTGTTTATAAGACCCTCCCAGCTGAGCCATACGTTTATTTATTTCATTTTTTGACGTACGACTTATTGTAGATATGTAGACAAATGGGGAGCGCTGAAGGCTCTCACCCGGTACAACGTTTAAGACAACAGGCCTGAAGGTGCCCAGTTGGGCGCGAACTTTGGCTCAGGGCGTCGTCTGAGAGGAAAAATATTTGAAAGAATTAATCGACCCTAGTGGGTCGATAGCGATAAACGCTGATTGAGGGAAATCGTCGACCACGCTGGTGGGGTCGGTATTGGGGTCTTGAAGTGTTTGGTGTCGCGAGCTGATTGGCTTCCTCTATGGCTAGAGTAATCGGGTCATCGGGATCGTACATTACGTCCTTCGGACGCCGATAATTTTCAGTACCGTCCCTAAGCGGGATGTATTCGGAAGCCGCTGAGCCATACGAGTACAGCATCATGTTCACCAAAATATTTATGTTGCAACTTATCTAGGTTGTAAAATTTCGATGCCTAGTTGGTCCAAGCTAGCCTGGGCATATTGTTGGCGCGTAGCCAGATCAAATACCCAGCTTCAGCATGGAACACCGAGACATGCAGCGACACTTACATTTTACATTTTCTCCAAGGATTTCCAGTAAAAACCCTTCTCTTTATAAAGAAAATAACTCCGCGTGGAATTGAGTGAAGCTTAACATGAGTTTGTATACTTATTTGTGTTTTAGTCTATAAAATTTTCGTTATACACAAAATTAAGTACAAAAAGTCATCCATCTGGTAATAAAGAGTACAAAAGGGACTCTGAACTATGTATTATTTCTATTCATCTAAACAATCACTGTATTAATTAGCGATATAACTGCTGTTAAGAAGACCAGGTGGGTTATAAGGCCATATCGAAGCAATCCTTATAAAAAAGCAATTTTGCAATTTGACAATTACGTGTATTATAAAAGTAAGTGCACAATGCAAACAAATGTTAAATAGCAATATTGCTTTCTTAGATGAATTGCAACAATGTGAGCTATTTAGAACCCTTGGTGTGGTTTCGTATCCTTACCTCGCCGTAGGGTATTTTTTTCCAAACGAAGTTGGTTCAAGTTGCTAGTAAATGAATAAAAATGCAACAGCTGGCGAGGAGCGGGTAATTATATATATATATATATATATATATATATATATATATATATATATATATACACGCGCGATGTCATTCGACCATATCAATATCACAATGAATAACGATGATTACTTAATATACCGTACTGCGGTGAACGCAGAGGCCACAACCACAACACAAATAATGGGCGCACAACGCACAACTCACGCGCAACAACCTGCAGATTGGCTCACCACAGCCTGGCTCACTGACCTACTCTTGCAAATTCAAGGAACGACGAACTAAATTATTATAGCTAGCTTGCTATGCAGACGAGAGAATTTGATTACGTTGAGTCTAGCCGGTGTAACACAAACAACTATGTTGGTTGAGTTAATTTGTTGCATTTATACAGTAAATATAATAATTATTATTGTCATTATAATATCTATTAGTATCAATCTGTTATCAGTAGGTTATTATTGAGAATTCTAAATCACTTTTCGCTCCATTGACCTCACGGCGCCGCCGCGCGCCGTTCGATCAACAGAGCTCCAAGCGATTTAAAATTCCCAATAATTATTTTGATACATACCTATGTCACTTAGATATTGGGAAGCCACTTACAATTGCAATTTATTTATTTATTTATTGAGTACAACTACATCATATATATAAAACATTCACAAGTAATACAATTATTAAAATTAAGACTTATATATAACAATTACAATTGAAAATTACCTCACATCTTTACTGTATTTATAAATCATTTGTATATCAACCACCCCAAGTAGCAATCAAGAATTATGATTAAGTCATATATGTCTAAACTTTAGCTAAAGTGAGATTTATCCAAATCAAATAGGACTTATTAGGACTTCATAAATTCATTTCCTTCTTTAATTCTATATAGTTTTCAACAAATCCTACTTTAGATAATTTAGAATACACAAAACCAAGTTAAGTATTCACAAAACTATTTAGTCTTATCTCAGCCTACTGTTAAGTCTACAAGTATTCTTTTACTTTACTCAGATTATTTGAAGGCTCACTTAACACTAAATTGATTTAGTGAAGTATCAGTTTACTCTTGTAAAGTAAAAATTGATTGCCTAGATATACTTAAGGCAATTTTTATTATTTGTTGCTCCTATACAAGACTGTTTTATTCGTTTTTGACTACAATAAGTAAAACATAAGAAAAGTCTATTCAATGGACGATAAAATCGAAATAGAAGCAAGCAGAAAGATGGATGAAGTCCAAATAATAAAATGATCTGGTGATTTTCGAAGGCAGAATATTAAATACTTACAGAAAATTAACCTGTGATAATGCACATCCCACTGTTTTTGTTAGCGATGCGATATCTTCTTCATTGCCATCATTTTTTTATATCGATTGGTATAACACAATCATTTAATTTTGGCAAAAAAATCGTAAGTTCCTGTTTTTCAAATCTGATCCAGCGTGTGGCGGCCCAGGTACCTACGTCTCGCACAAATCTTCTCAAAAATGACTAAGCTAGTCTAACCTAATCTAAGCGCACGGCAACACTACACCATGAAAAATCGAGTTTTATAGTAAAACCTGCTAAGTTCAAATATAAAATTAGGTACCTATTAGTCTAATAATAAATAAATCCAATCAAAAACATAAATGTGAAATGAGAGCCAAGTTCAATATTATGCAATGCTTTGGTTGTTGACTTCAACGACAAAAGAAGTGAGATCTAAATGGGTGCCAAGTTCAATGGTCAGTCCTGAAATTTATTTATAAGTAACAGTATAACATATCATATCTTCTTATAACATAAATATATTGTAGCCTAAGGTCTGTCTTATTGTAGGTAAGTACATATCCTCGTAACGCGTGGGTCCTTTTAAAAGGACAAATTCAAAACTAAAAGTCGACTTTATAGATATAATACATTTGAATACCTATTAAACTCGTTTAAGATTCACGTTAAGTTAAAAAAAATAAAAAGCCAGTAAAATGGATGTGAGTTGTGTTGTATCGTGGGCGAAAAGCTGACAACCTATCACCGCTAAACACATGTTCCAACTTGCTTACCTACCCTTAAAGTACTTGTCGAATATGGCATCAAGTGGTTTTATGATCACTTAGTGCTCTGCCTACCCCGATATAGGCGTGATTGTATGTTATGTTAAGTTAATCCACATACCTACCACAAAAAGACCGGCTGTCATGAGTTTTGATTACTTACTGATTCTTACATCTATAGTTAGGTACAGGCACTAATTAGGTATTTATGTTAAGCGTTCATAATAGAATCTAATAATTAAAAATTTGCCAGTTTATTATTTTTTCCTTTATATTCATCTAATTACCTATCTTACCAAATACCAAATTTTAACTCTCTAGGATCATCTGGAACTGGGTTAGACTTTTGATTTATAGGTCAGTCAGTCAGTCAGTCAGTCAATGATAAAAATGAGGATTTTTGTACATTAATATCTAAATAACCGTTTGAGATAAGCTTATGAAATTTAGAACACTTATATGTATCTCACAAGTCTCAATATATGAGCCAAATTTACGATACGATACGATACGATTTGATACGTTTATGTAAAATAGTTTTTGATTTATGAGGGGGTCAAAAGTGGCTGCAAATGGTTCGTGTAATATTACACACGGTGCGGCTCGCCAGTTCTATTTCTTGAACTTGGCTTGCTACGCTACCGCGTGTCTAGATACTTTTCTTTCTTCTTTCATTCTTTCTTTTAATAATTTTAAAAATGTACCTATTTTTAACTAAGCTTTATTCACAATCATAAACAAAACATAACTATTTTAAGTTTTGTGTATGGTTAAATGCATTTAAAGTGGGCATTAGATTCGATTCCTTTATTTTTTTAGCTTGATAAAGTCATCGGGAGTTACATAGATGATTCTGGCCTTTTTAACAATAATGTTTTTGGTGGGCTTAGAAACTACCGCGCACACACACGACGTTAATCAAATTGCAAGGGTTCTTCGTATATACAATATTCAACGGATACTCGTAAATTATTACAATAATCACATTGTTTCCGTTGGCAATTAGAAGCGCGGTGATCGTACCTACTTTGCGTCAGCGAACCATGTAGGTACCTATGAGAATGTATGCGCGGAGACTCATTAGCAAATTGAGTTTATGTTTGTTAGTTCCAATTGCGATAAATATTAAATAATTAAGTAAATCACATTCCTATCCAAGTAAGAACTCAGCATAACAATATTTTTTATCTTCCACGAGTCGAAAAACTTACCTCTCAAACAAACATACTTTCCATAGGTTTTAAAAGCTTGTTCGATTTTAATTGTTACTTGTTACATAGATGATTCTGGCACAAAATAAACAAACATGATTTTACGACATTACTTTACTAAATCAAAATAGAGGATCACTTTAGACATAAGAGTTTTAAGTAGGAATTCACTAAATACTTTTTGTCTTAAGTTGGTATACTCCTAGACAATTGAAGTAAAATTTATCTTAACTAGTACTTGATGAAGTGCAACTTGACTTTACTTTTCTAAACTGATTCTTACGAAATCAATTGTTTCTAAAGTCTTACTTCATTTAGAAAAATATTACTTAACGCCATTTTGCACTTACAGGAAGAAAACATGTAATATTTTTTTGACAATATTATCGTCAAAAACTGAAGTAAATTAATATATATCTCTGTTGTAGTAACAATTACTGCGTTCAGCTGTCACATATTAATACAAAATGAATTTCTCTATACTATATGTCACCATTTTCTTTATTTGCTGAATAATCAATCCAAATTTTATTATTATTTTTCTGGTATATTAAAGGCCCTTCTGTTTTTTAACACTTTCTATCGATTTTACACGAGAAACAATCATGCATTTATAATTTCCTGTATGTGAAACGGCAGAATAACCTTTTGTTAAAACAACTTAACAAATATTTTAGACGCCATTTTCTTACAGACTTCATTTCTTGTGTTAATGTAAATGTTCGCCATTATATTCTAAAATAAAGACGCGTGAAGTAAAAATCGTTTTAGTATGACCTGAAGTTTTACTTCGTTAAGTTACAATTGACTCAGTGCAATTCAATCCTATAGTCTTAACTAAGTATTGTAGATATCTTCAAGTATACATTTTTGGTATTAAGTGATACTACAAGAATTCTAAGTTTAGAATACGCAAGAACATTGTCTAAAGTAGGGTTTAAGTCTGACTTAACGTTGTCTTAAGTCTGTCTTGTATAAGAGTTAAAGTATGTGCCCACTTTTACTAAACTGTATCTTCAAGACATCTTGAGGGATATCTTGGAGACATATAAGACTTATCCAAGACAAGGGCTTGATTTAGTCTACTTGCCTTCAAGATATCTACAATTCTCTTTTAAGACAATCGGTTGCTACTTGGGACATCACATGCTTTTGTCTAGGCCAGTAGCTCATACCTTCCAGATCCAAATCTACTGAGCTTTGACATAATCTGGGCCGATTGCTCATGCTTGCTAGAGCGCTATGTGAGGCATACAGTATATGTCGAAGCCGTTCTGTTCTGTCTCTGTACTTGGTATCTAGACAAAGTGTCCTTAGGTGCTAGACAAACTTTCTGTATTTAGGCCAGCAGCCCGTACGTTTCGCAGGTTTACTAAGCTTTGATGTATTCTGGGCCGGTTGCTCATGCCTGCTAGAGCGCTGTATAGAGGCGTACAGATACATCGAGGCTGTTCGAACCCTATACTTGGTACATAAATAGAGATTTTTTTTTGTCTAGACCAGTTCGTAACCTTCTAACAGTAACTGTTCCACATCGTGTACTTAGTACCGCCACAGACATCATCTATGTTCTAACACTAGAGACCAAATGAACGATAATCGCCGTGAGAACTTGTAGAGTCCTCTTCGATCAAACAGTATTATTCTGAAGAGAAACTACGATACTAAAACTTCGTCATACGTTTTCATTATACAGTAACATGTTTATGTCGCATTGATAAGTGTAATCCTTACCGATACAAACGACAGCATAAGCTTGTAGGTATAGAATAGGGATCCAAGTTTTGCTGTCTTGCTATAAACAAGAAAGCGCAACTAGTTTATAAAGTGAAGGTTCTGAACATCAATAAAGTTTTTCAAAGAAATAAGCATGTGGATACGACATTTTTGTAAGATATGATTACGATATTTCCTCCTTGTCTAGCTGAGATGTGGAGAATTAAAATTTGAATTGGAATGCGGAACAGTATAGTAACCATGAATGGCTTCCAGAAAGGATGGCGGGGCACTACAGTGCCCCAGATATAAGGTGACAATTATAAAATGTGGTTCAAATTATAACGAATATTTGTTAGGAAAACACAATGCAGCAGGCTCTCGAAATTGATAGTGTGTTGGAAGTAAGAATTCTCGCCCGTGTGTGGATTTTGTGCGAATTTTATTATGTACAAATAATTGGATATGAGGAATATAATTCTATATTGATCCCTGCTTGGCCTTTAAGAAAAAAGTTGCGTCTTATTGGTCAAATAATAAGGGCAACCGTGCTCAGAATTGACACTGGGAAAAAAATTGTTGACATGGTTGATAACTGCGATCGATAAGAAAGACTATTCATATTTTAATTTCCTTTAATATAGTAAATAAACTTCAGTGCTTCGAAGAGAACGTCAAACACCGATGTTTCAAAATAGCTGCAGATCCCTAATAATTATTGTAATGCAGCATTTAATTTTGCTGACCAGTAAGGTGTTTGTGTCTGTGTACAGTTTACAAAATAATTCCATGAAGTTTACCTACTTATTTTAAATAGATACACATATTCGATCGTCACTAAGCTAGTTAAACATATTATTATTGGTATAAAAGGTACATTCATGACGTTGCGTACCTTACTGCACCTTACTACCTTATTGATTAGATGATTCTATGCTTCGAAAGGCACGTTTAACTGTTGGTGCCGGCCTCTAGGCGGAAGACCACCTCCACAAACCCGTTATATAAGGTGTACCCAACAGTAGTGGGACGTAAATAGGATGTTTATATTATGTATTGTATGGATAACGTCATTTTTTATTAGATCTATACAAATAAAATATTTTGTGAACTGTACTGGGTTTCCGTCAGCGGCGGCGGTCTTATTGAACTGATGCGCTTCAAGTTACTTATCGATAAATGATTTCGAAATGAAATATAATATTTTTGTTTTTCCACTTTGCGAAAATTGCTGTGTAAGTACAGAAATAACAAACATTTTACATGAGCATAAAAATTAGTTTTTACAAGGTTTGGAATAGACGAACATTACTTAACGTAAATAAAAATACTAAGATATTTAAAGGTACCTCATTGAGGTTTTAGAAAAATGTTGTCAACTCCTGATGACTGTTGTGCAACTTGCTACCATAAAAACCCTAAACTTATGTGTAAGTTACCATAATTATTTTTCGACGTGATTGAATCGCTCGCGAGTGCTAAGTGGTACGTGCCCCATCTTCGACGCCCCAACACCACCCCGCTGCTGCTGTCCACGAATTAGTGACAGTGTAGAGTCGCCCTGCTGTTTCCCGCTCCATCGTACCGCCGCGCCGTCTGAGCTGATTTTTTTGTTTGATACATGAGGATTCGAGCAACACAAATAATGTTCGTAAGTTTTCATTTAATTTTCGGATCAGATTCTCTCTTGATAACTCGATGATAATGACAGACGCCAATTTGAAGTGATTGTTTTTTTACCTA